>NC_053149.1:69365796-69965796 GCF_016808335.1 Panicum virgatum
AATCCACTCCCCGTGCCGCCCTCTTCCTTTTCCCCCTCCTCACGAAGTGCTGTCGAGCCCCAGGGCGCCGTCCTCAGGCCGCCGCCAGAGCGCCGCCCCCTCCCCTGTTCCACGGGAAAAGGGAGGAAGAAGACAGGAGCTTTTGCACAAAACCCCCTGCCTTTTTCTCTATTCTGTTAAGAAACCTCCCACCTCTCTAATACTTTTGCAAAATAAACCCTCTCCTTTATTATATTCCAAATAAATCCTTCCCCCATATAAACATATTTCTAAATAAACCCCTGACCTTTTTCATAATAACCCGGGTATTTTCTAAAATACCAATCAAGCCCCTGTCTCCTCAGAAATAATTACAAACTGGTCCCTGACTTCTTATTTAACCCAAAACCTCTCTGTAACCTATCATTTCATGCGCCAAACAATCTCTGATCGACCTGAAACTTTACCATGCCATTTCTAAAATAGTTTTGACCATGCCATTAGGAAACCACCCAAAAATATTACTTCTATTTTCATATCTTAATTGTTTCCAATTCGAGCTCCACAATAAAACCTTTATTTCTTTTTCTTAATTGGGTGTTTGTTTGTTTACGTCGTAGATCACGGTGTGAACGAGGGAGAACCCGTCGACGAGCGGTACGGCAAGCAAGTGAACGAGGA
This sequence comes from Panicum virgatum, assembly GCF_016808335.1. Classification (NCBI taxonomy): domain Eukaryota; kingdom Viridiplantae; phylum Streptophyta; class Magnoliopsida; order Poales; family Poaceae; genus Panicum; species Panicum virgatum. The sequence continues at coordinate 69,366,457 of NC_053149.1, forward strand.
CCAGTTCCACGATCCTGAACCCGAAGGACAGCACCCCGATCAGGACTTCCCGGAACGCTTTGAAGACGGCAAGTTCAATCCCGCCCTTTGATGCATATTTTGTCCTAGCTTTTATAAACACAACCTTTTGTCCTGTTTTACAAAACTGCATATGTTTTGCCTGCTGAAAACATAGTTGGATAGCCACTCCTTGATTTGTTATAACCATTCCTTGACCACCTAGATTAATGTCTGAATGTGATTTGTTTGGACGTTAATCGCTGCTAGAACGCTTAGGACCTTAAACACGATATGACTTATTTTATAAAAAGAAAATGTGTGGGTGTGTGTGGGAAGGGAAAATGTGAAATTTTCGAAAGATGAGTATAGACGAGATGGATGTCACTTCTATGTGAATTGCCAAATGGTGTGCTCATACCCGAGTGGTAGAGCAAGGAAGGGAGATATTCATCTCGTCACAACTAAGGACCGAGTTGGTGTGTCATCTCACCTAACTCCACTATCGTGCAAACCACTCGACCATTGAATGGGCAACGGCTTAGCATAAACCCCACTAGTTAGTCTGATAGCCATCAGGAGAGCTGAGAGCAACGGGTGACCAAGGAGGAGGGATATGCTCTGTGTGACTTATGCCCCGGTTATACCTCGGTGATAGGTCGATGACTCCCTAGGTAGATCCCGTGGTGGCTAGTCAGGTCTAGCTAAGGTGGGTAATGGCTTTGTTGGGATCTGCACCGACACTAAGGTGATCGTGTTGTGGTGCCCCGCTTGTGGGTAAAGTTGCATACCTCTGTAGAGTTAAGAATCTATTCGAATAGCCGTGCCCACGGTATTGGGCGAGTTACGGTGTGATCACATAACTAGTGTTTCTTCTGGGATTGGATGGGTTGGCGTGAGTTATTTTGGAAAAGCGTCCGGCAGTTGTGCCGTGTGCTACGGCGGATGAGGAGTCCGGTAGCAGCTTAAAACTTGGATTCTGTGTGGATCAACACTACGTGTTACCCAGTACAAGGAAAAAACTTGCTTTGAAAATCCTTTCTTTCGAATGAACCCCTGCATAAAAATTTGCTTTCCGCAAAATAAACCCTAGCCTTCTCCTTGATTTACCCTGTGCATTATATTATGTTTATACCCCCTCCGTGGGTGTGGTTAGACTTGCTGAGTTTGTTTGTACTCACCCCATTCTTAATTTTTACAAAGGAAGATCCAGACTTCGTTCCCGAAGACGTTGAGTAGAGGTTCCGTCCTGCACCCAACTTTGCCTGTGGATAGGGTCACCCGCAGGAAGTTCCGTATGGCGCAAGACTCTGATGACCCCCTCTTCATAGTTAATATCGTTGTGTGGGTGTTATTTGTCATTCTCGTGATAGTCGCGCTTCACTGCCCACTTCCGCGTAGAGTTATACGGTGACGTACGATCTGATGTAATAAAAGTGTTATCAGCCTCCTGGGACTGATATTGTATCACTTTTAAGTCTTCTCTTATGAGGGGATGCTTCAAAAATATTGTCTCCAGAATCTAGGAGTAAAGGGTTATGGTCACTAGGAGGCCTCTCCAAAGCCTTAACTCTAGCCATGGGAAAAGCAGCCTCCCAGTCAGTAGAAATAAAAATCCTATCTATTCTGGCCAGAACAATATTTTCCTGATTGTTTGTCCAAGTATAAAGTTTATTTGAGGGATCTAATTCTAACAGCCCCCATTTACTAATCCACTCATTGAAAGCATCACCCCATCTATGGCTGATGTTCTGGTTACTTTTGTCAGTAGCAAATCTAACTAAATTGAAGTCGCCACCAATAATAATGGGACCAGACCAAGTACCCATTACATGGTGAAGCTCATCAATAAAATCTTGCTTACCATCCTCATAAGGAGAGCCATAGACTACAACAATTTTCCAGCTAAAATCAGTTTTCTTATCCATAACCATGGCACTGATGGAAAATTGTAGAATATCTCCTACTGTCAGCACAGACAAGTCTGAATTCACTCCTAAGAGGATGCCACCAGCAGAGCCTCTAGTAGGTTGGTGACACCAGTTGAAGGGTGTATTTCCAGTTAGAGACCTCAAGATGCCAGGGGTGAAGCATTCTTTTTTGGTCTCCATAACACCAACAAAATCAACATGATTATCTCTAATTTTAGAAGTTAGGGCAGGAACTCTACCTAATTTGTTTAAGCCCCTAATGTTCCAGAAAAGGCCTTTTATTTATTTTTTTGTTTGGATTTTTTCTATCTACTTCTATATGTAAACCAGATATGGGACTTGCAGCTCCCTTTCCAGGAAGTCTGTCTTCGGGGATAGTCTTAGAAGCAGGACCCTGCTCTACAGAAATAAGACTCCCATCTACATTATCGCTACTAGACACATAACAGAAACTACATGAGTCACTAAAGCAGATGCCTCTGCTTTTTTCTTCTAACTCAAACTGAGTAACATGAGTGTCTCTAACAGGACTGCCATCCTTGTTAGAGATACCAATAGCATTAGCAACATTTGATAAATCAGAACTCGAGATAGAGGTGGGTGTTGGTTTTGTACCTTTGCCATCACATTCATTCCATTTTCTTTTAATCTCCTGGGCTTTCTCCAAAACTGATCTGCCATTATTGTTTCCCCTTGTGCTCCTTCTTTCTACTTCTATTGGACCACATTTCTTCTTTTCCACTTTTTTCTTCTTTCCCACTGGCGCCACCTCAGGGCTGAAAAGCTTACCCCCCTGTTCCACAGAGCTCTGACTGTTTTCAGCACCATCTTCCACTGCTGCACTAACAAGTCCAAGATCGGGACAGAGCCATTCTTTTGGCAAAGTGGAAAACTCATTATCCTCTCCTCCCTCTCCAGAGACTAGGAGGTCTGATTCTTCATCAGAGTCTGTCAATTCCATAGCTCTCAGAAGACTTGTACAAGATGGTATTGGATCTGCTGCCCCTAATATGTCTCCTTCTCTTTTTTTCATCAAACAACAGCATGGCCTTCCTCACAGAATCTGTTTTCTTCCCACTATTGTTGTTTGGATTGTCCACCTGTTTTCCAGAGCATCCATTTCCATTGTCTAGGTCACTAGTGGGAGGGAGCTCATTCTCTGGTTTATAATCCTCTTCCTCTTCTGGCCTTTCACCTCCATCTTCATCCCCTTTGTGACTAGGATCTAACCCATCATTCAGCTCTTCCATTTTTTCTTTCAGCTTATCAAGCTCCTCCACCTCAAAGCTGATCATATATAGTTTATCAGCCATCTCCATAACTCTACGGTCAGGAATCTTTCTTGGATCTTTGCAATTGATTTTCACCCTAATCACAGTGAAGAAGCTTGAGAAAAGTGTCTGCCAATCCACCTCTATCATCTTTCCTAAGGTAGAGGCTATTTCTCTTATAGTTGTCCAGTCACTCCATTTGGGGGGAACACCTCTGATTTGTATCCAGGCTTCCATTAGCTGCCCAACTGGCTCAATATCCCCATTCCAGACTCTCAGTGATGCCATCACAGAATTGCTCTTCAGATAGAAGTAGGTAGCTTCACCCAACACTTTGCTTTCTACTCTAATATATGGTGGAAATTTCACTAAGAATCTGAACTCATCCATTCTCAGTAACTTCCAAGCCCAATTTTTATCCACCTGCTGCCTCAGGGTCTTGATGATTTCATCTTCTTCCAAGAAACCTTCCTCTACTGTGAACACACCATAATTCTCAAAGCCAGCCCAATGTTTGAATCTCCCCTCCCTGTTAGCTACATCAACATGGTAGAAGCCTAACCCTCTGTTTGCACTCCCATAAAACTGAGCTGCAGGCTGTGGTTTCTTCCATTCATCACAATTCTCAACAACATGATCCTTGCAAAAGCACATGAAGCAAACTTTAGGTTTGACACACCCAGAGCTGAAGTGGCCGGTTTCTCCACAATTGAAGCAGATTACTTGAGGGAATTTCTGAGGGTGCAGATTTAGATCTTCCTCACTGCTTTTCTTGTTAGCATCCCCATCACCTATCTCACTACCACTACAAGAGCCTGCTCCCATAGGTTTCTGCAAGACAGATTGATTACCTTTCTGAGTCTGTTGCTGTTGTCCATAACCTTGTTTACCTCTGCCTCCCTGATTGAAGTTTCTCGGCCGGTGATTGTATTGCTGTGGTCGTTGATTATATGGAGGTGGGGGGAAAGGCGGTGGCTGGAGGGGATTCGGACCTAGAGGATAGTATCCATATGGCGGTGGTGGCAGGTAGAACCCAGGCCTCGGCGGCGGCGGGTACGAATGCGGCGGCGGGAATCCTCCATGCCAATCTTCCCAGGCACCTTCTCGGTCCGCGGCCTTCCTCCTCTGCCCTGCCCGTCATGGATTTGACTACTTGCACAAAGCTTCGCTTCTCACCACGCCCCCAGATCCTCTCGGCGAAACTCAATTTTGCTAGTGATTTGCTCCACACATCAGCATCACCAACTGGAAAACAATCCTCGGGTGTGAAGGAATTGCTCTCCCACAGCTTCTTCTCGATCCAGACTAGGTCATCTCTCGCGACGCCGCCCTTGCCAAACCCAACCCTAGGCTGCGGCGGGGGTGTTTCGGGGATAAACCACAATTGTCCGAAGAATTCCAGAACTGCCCCTTCCTCATCATCCGGGTCTCGATCACGACTAGGTGTATCATCCCGTGCCCGCGAGCCCGAAACCCTACCCGCGGGGGGTGGGTGAAGTTTGACGGGTTTGACCTCCGGGACTCCCGCGTGACGAGGTGGAGGGGTATCCCAAGCGTGACGAGGGCTCGAGGCAATCCAAGGCGGCGCACGAACGGGGATCCTCCCCGTCGCCGGGGTGACCGCCATCGACCCGCTCCCTAAACCTGATGCTCCTCTTACGGCTCGTGAGGCATGCCAGGCCATCGCCCCTTCTCTAGGAATCCGACGACGACGACGCGGAGGATTAGGAACGGAGGAAGAGAACGAACGGGACCCGTTCCGTTCTAAGCTACGGGCACCAACGATTCTGAGCAAGTGTTCGCATTGGCTGTTTCCTTGGTTTGGCTACCTCAGTCCTCAGGTTCAAACCTGACCCACACCGATTAGAGAGAGAAAAAAATTGAGCTAAATCCTTTCTCTGTTTAGTTTCTTCCCTAGAATTTCTAAAAAGTATTTTGACCGCTAATTACGAGTATTAAATAAAAACAGTTTACAAAACCAACTCCAGAATCCTATGCTAGGAACTCTGCTGAATCTAATGGGATCTTTGATCGAGTGATTAAAGAATGGTTACTGCAGCATTATTATAGCCAATTATCGATTAATTACCATCATTAGATTTATTATGAAAAATTATTCTCATCCGTGAAATTTTTTTGCAAATAGACTTCATTTAGTGCGGTATGTTTTGCTTGCATTTAATGTGCCACCACCACATCGAGATAGAACTGTAGGCTGTATGCAGCAGAGGGTACCAGCAGTGGTGCAGTTTTTTCTTTTTTTTGGAAGAGTGGAGCAGTCGTGCAGGCTTGGTGGGCCTCTCCGCAAGGGCCGAAAGACGGTCTATGATGGATGGATCATGATTAATACATACATATACATACATCAATAGTTTAATATGTTGCCCTGTTATTCAACAACATACAACAACAACATAGTCTTTTGTCCCAGACGAGTTGCCCCGTTATTATACTGAAAAATTTAACGTCGGTGCCGATTGGGCCTAATGACAACTGGACTTTTGTGCAATATGGCTCACCTCCTAGGCGCGGCACACTCACCAATCTTATTTATTTTTGGAAAAAAATTTCTTCCATATTTTTTCCTATCTCTCCAACCTTCTCCCCCCGCCGCCGTCGCCGGCTGCCCCCCCCCCCCAACACCCCGCCCCGCCGCCTCGCTGGAGAAGTTGGCCTGTCACCGATCAACATTTCAAATTCAATATTTCACACTTCTAATTTCAACTTTTCGTCTGTACAATTCTAATATTTTTATCATCAAATGTTGAACCTAATTAATATAAAGATGTTAAATTGATCATATCAAAATGTTAAACATGATTGTAGTAGTTTACATAGGATAATTGGATCAGAGTGAACTTTAAAAATAGATGGCTTATTTATATTCCACGTGACCCTCGGCACACTGCGCTCGATGATCAACGGAAACGGATGGTCGCCGCCTGAGACTACGCAGCGCACGGGCTTGCTCGCCACGAGGGTTCTCTGATCTTTGGGTCCTCACGTCAGTGGCTGCTCAAAAGTTACAGTAGCCTGGTGCGGGCGGGTCTGGGAGATGCTTTAATCTTGGTTTCCCTGTTGACTTTTTAAGAGATCCTGTTGATTTTTCTAAAATAGCAAACTGGCTAATATGCTACTATATTGTTGTTAGAATATTATACATGATTGAAGAGGACGATGATTTTATCAGCTCCAAGATGGATGTGGTCATGTGTAGGTGATGCGCGCTACAGAATTTGTCTTCTTCTATAAAAGCCTGCCTTATCACTTACCAAACGCACGCTCGTATGAAGATCCATTCTAATCCAGATATTCCTGATGACAGATGACATGTGTGCAGTGTGCTTAATTGCTTCTTGTGTACACATATTTTTACTGACCCCAATACAAAAAAGGGTGCTGCAACTCATTTGTTGTTTAAGCTCTGTTCCGAATAAGAATATTTTTTATTATATTTGGCTGCTATCATATTTTAAAAATTCGTATAGCTTAACATTATAAGATTTATGTTTTAAGGTTCACCATTGGATCTGCTTTCATATTTTTAGATGAAAATACTTTCGTATAATTTTTAGTATGTATTAGTGGCCAAAGATAGAAATGTTTAGCTTACGAAGGAAAAAAAATGAAAACACATTTATCTCGTGCTAATTAGTTAGACTATATAATTAGTTATATTTTCAACTATATTTAATGCTTCACGTATGTGTCCGAAGATTCCATATGACGGATACTGTACAAATTTTTTTTGTAAAAAATTTTCATGAACGGGCTGTGGCCCGTGTGGCGTGTGCCAACTGCCAATGAGCAGGCGACGTCCTCTCCTCGGGGGCTCCCTCGAAGGCCCGAAAAGTCGCATCACCATCACCCATCTTGACGAGAAGGGTGTTGGGATGATGATCTGTGAGCTTAAATAGTAAGTTCATTAAATGATCTACAGTAAAATAATAAGATAAATTAATGGAAGAACATTATGGAACGGGAACGAACGTTCCCGTCCCGTCCAGATCGGGGACGGGAACCGACCATGGATGTCGGTCCCCCCCCCCCCCCCGGTGAGTGGCATATAAATAGAAGGGGGAAACCCGTTCAAAACCCGATCTGTGCGTGCTGTCATCACCGGGGTTTTGTGACCGGCAAAACACACACATACACTCACACTGAGGCAAAAACAAGAGACAAGATCTAAGAAAGAGGAAGATGGGAGGCCCTAATGACCAAGGTATGTCATCTATGTGGTTCCATTTTGAGATTAAGATCCTAGAACTTCTAACAATGGCATCTAGAGCTTAGTTAGCATCGAATTGGAACCCAATATAGCTCTCTGAGTACACAGATTATGCTTAGTTTAAGTGTTCTTGTGCATCTTTTATGTGTTCATGCCCCTGTCATAAAGTTTTGCGCCCAAATCTTGCAAGCCCGAAAACCTAACCCTAGCCAAACCCCAAAACCCCCAAATCTAAGAAACCCTAACCCTAAGATCTAAAGCAGAGGGTCCGGGGCATACCTAAAGGGCCTTCTAGGCAACCACCATCGACATGGTCGTCGCCATGGCTGTCGCTGATGGCGACCGCACGCTCTGGACTTGGTCCCGAGTGGCTTCGCGAGCCCCCGGGCCGACCGGGGCCACCCCTCACGCCGGCGATCGCCGGATCTGAAGTTCGCCTTCGCCGTCGCCGCCGCTGCGGATCTACGCGCGGCTGGCGAGGTGCCCTAAGGGCACCGTCGAGCAACGCTCGACGGAGCTGCGCACCCGCATCTGCGGCACGCAGCTCCGGCGAGCGAAACTCGGGCGGTGCCGCTCCCTCTCTCGGCGCCGGCGAGGGCTCGGCGCCGCTCGGCGCCGTCCCGCGCCGCTCACCTCGCTCGCTCGTTGCTGCCTCCGCGGGGAGAAGAGAGAGAGGGGAGGGAGAAATGATTTAGGGTTTGGGGGGGTTGCGGCCGACCGCCCTTTTAAGGCGGCACGCGTGCGGCGTCGACCGTCGGATCTCATCCGACGGCGTGCGCGTCTCGCGGCCGGAGCGGGCCGGCGGAAGCGGCGGTTTCCAGGCCCAAGCCCATTTTTTGGGCCTGGGTCCCGGGAAGGGGGTGGCGGCGCTTAAACGGGCCGGGCCGAAAACGGCCTAGGCCAAAAATTGATGTTTGGGCCGATTTTTATTATGAAAAATTACGAAATGTATAATGGGCTGCATAGTGTGGGGTTTAAATACTTTGGCCTACATAGTAACGGACTGAAAAAGTTTATGGGCTAAAATAATATTGAAATTAAGGTTACAAATATTGTTTTATGTTTTATTGTTTCATGTTTTTATCTTTAAAGCATTATGATAAGTGTTATTTCATGTTTAATTCTTTAAAGATGTTTTATTGTGTTTTAGCAAATAATGATACAAATAATAATTAGATTTATTATGAAATTTTCTTATGTTTATTTAATTTTTATGATGATTACATTATGTTTATTATTCAAAATTATTATTTTATGTGTTATAAATTATTTCCGCTGCAAATAATTACTCTGACTAAGTGTGACAAATAATTGTCATTCTGGCCAAAGCTGATTGACACTTATTTGGTCACAAAATTTTATTAACTCAAATCAATTCTGGCCAAAGCTGATTTGATTGAATTAATAAAAGAAGTTCATGAAATTCATTAAAGTGTGGTCTGTATTTATTATTCTGGCCAAAGGTGATTAATAAATACTTATTCACAAAATTTTATTGTTCTTATTCATTTCTGGCCAAAGCTGATTTGAATTTGATCAATAAAAGAATATGTTTATTTGATGATGTTGATTCTTTCTTATGCAGCGTCTCAAATTGCCAGTGTCTTAGGCAATATTGAGCAGCTTAATAGAAGCTGAAAGCATCTAGGCCCTCAAGATATGTTTCGGTGATTAATGACAATTATTTTTGTGACTAATGAGTTTGTGCAGCTTAATAAAATCTTATCGCTCATTGGATCATATGTTAAAAAGGCCCCTCAATCTCATTACTCGAAAAGGCGATCTCGGTATTCAACTCAAGTATATAACAAGACTAAGGATCTTTCTAGTCCTAAGTGTCGCAAGGTTGAGAAGGACACTTAGGTTAGTATAGGTTTTATAGTTTTGTAGAAGTCGCACTATTAAGAGGGGTTAAGGCCAAGTAACTTGAGCATGGACATGGTCAATCAAAAATGGATGCACACATTGGTCACTCAGGCTATTGGAAGCTCAAACAAGTGTTACTCAACTCATATCTCAAGAAAGTTTGGATTTCACTCGAGACTCAAATCAAAACAGACAAAATCAAGAAAAAGTCTTATCACCGGTTTAACCGACGCTACTGCTTTTCTATACATCGGTTAAACACAGTCACTGAAACCTGGACACTGTATTCACCAGTTTAACCGACGATGTTCAAAATTAACGTCGGTACAGTTGTCCAGAATGTTGGTTTTTCGGGGGTTTCTGAGCTTATACACACCGGTTAAACCGACGATGGATTTGAGTTAACGTCGGTGTAGTTGTCCAGAGAGTTAGTTTTTTCAGTTAATCAGTGGACATCTACATTCACCGGTTAAACCAATGATACATCGGTCAAATTGCCTGTGCAATAACAGCTAGTTTTTCAAAGAGGATGTTTACATTCATCGGTTGAACCGGAGATTACTCTGGAGGGACCGTCGGATTAACCGGCGTTGCGTACTTTTTCTGGCAGCTTTTCTCCAACGGTTCTATACTCGTGAGCTGCATATATATACCCCTCCAATGGGTCATTTTACTCTCTCTTGACACCAGGCAACATTCATACACACATTCTATAGTTGAGAGACACTTAGAGCCTTAATTCCACTCAATTGAACATTCAATCATCCAAGAAGCAAGGCTAAGGACTTGAGTAGGGAGAAGCTTGTGTGCATCCGCTCTTGGTGATCGGTTCTTGCTCAAGTGAAGGTTCTAGCTTGTTACTCTTGGTGATTGGCATCTATAAGGATCACCGGGGTGTCCGACCCTAGAGGGGGAGGGGGTGAATAGGGTCGCTAATCGCTTTTCTATCCTAGGGCTCAATCTAATTGCATAAGATAAACCTAACACATCCTACACATGCTAGTTAAGACCAAGGTTTATCTATGCTACCCTCTACTTACCCCAAAAGAGTTGCCACCTATAGCCAATCCTAATCAAATTAACTAGGAAAGTAAAGGTAAGCAAGAAAGAGTAAATGCGGAAACGTAAGCGGTAAGTAAAGCGGTAAGGGAGAGGATATGCAAACTCCCGTGAAGACACCAAGACACACAATTTAACGTGGTTCGGTTAGGACACCAAAGTCCCTCCCTACGTCCACGGCCACTTGCTCACAAAGAACAAGTGTGATGCCGAGTCTCTTCGCTTGATCACCGTCTTGCCACGCCTCCAAGGCTCCCGACAAGCAAAGGCTAAGTGACGCCAAGTCACAAAGACGAGGTCACCGCCACCGTCTATCTCGAAGCGTCACCACGGCACCGTCTTCACTATCTTGGAGCTTTAACACCAAGTAGGGGCCTCCTTCCCCGCACAAAGTGTCGTTGCCACTCCACACCAAGTCGGAGGGTCACACGACGAGTACACAAGGTGTTTGCCGCAGCAAGGCTTTCTCTCAAGCTAGTTCTCTCAAGAACTAAGCCTAAACAAGCACTAAGCACTCTCACAAGTGTGCTTAAGCCTATATGATGTACAATGAAGCTCTATGGTGGTTGGAGATGATCTTTAGCTCTTGTATATTTCCTTGAACTCCAGCACTCCCAAATGACCCGGCCTTGGGGGTATATATAGGCAGCACAAGCAAATATAGCCGTTGGAGAAAAGCTGCCAGAAATGTGCTTAACGCCGGTTAATCCGACGTACCCCAAAAGCCATCATCGGTTCAACCGGTGTATGTAAACTGCCACTTGAAAAACTAGCTGTTAGTAATTAACCGGTGTATCGCCGGTTTAACCGATGTAATCAACCGGTGTATGTAATATTAGCGTCGGTTTAACCGGTGAGTGTAACTTCTTCACGTTCCTCCAAAAACCACCTCTCTGGACAACTGAACCGATGCAATTGACCGATGCATCGTCGGTTCAACCGGTGTATGTAATTTCCTCGGTCTTCATCTGCCAATGCATCGACGTATACATTTTCTTCAACGTCGGTTAATCCGGTGTTAAACCCTAGCCCGCAGACCTTCTCTGTGATTGCACCGGTGAGTTCATTTTGCCCTACGTCGGTTTAACCGGTGATAGCAAAATGCCTCAATTCTTGTCCCTTGGACCGAAGAGCTACGCCTATCTTCTCTTTGTCATCACTTGAACCTAAAAGCCTGGGAATGTTTATCTTAACAATCATATTAGTCCAAGTATTGTGTGTGTCATCAATCGCCAAAACATTATATTGAAATATGGCATGAGAGGCCATTTTCGCTACAGCATCACCTAGGCGATCTTGGTGATCGGGGGTGATTCTCTCGGAGCTTGCCAAGGATTGTGGGAGCCTGGAGAAGAAGAGTGTATGTGGCTTGAGCTCCACCACGCCGGGACGGCGAACAGAGACTCTTAGTGAGCACCCTTGTCTTGGTGACTTGGGAGGTGACAAGACTCTTAGCGAGTGTTACAACGTGGATTAGGGGGTGTGTGACAACACATCGATACCACGGGGGGGGGGGAATCCGGTTGTCAATGGATCAACACAAAACTCTTACTAAGATTGAGGTGCAATTCAAAGGCTCCTCTAAAGCTTATGCCACCACCCTCATCAAAAGGTTGGTGGGTGAAAAATATGATGCTACTAGCAGTCTAAGGGAGCACATTATGAAAAATGTCACATGGCTTCCAAGCTTAAGTCAATGGAGATGGAAATCTCTGATGGTTTTCTTGTCCATTTCATTATGTCATCACTGCCCCAGGAGTTCTCTCCATTTGTGATCAACTACAACTCTATGAAAATAAAGTGGGGGTATTGATGAGTTGATTGCCATGTGTGTGCAATAAGAAGAAAGGCTTAAGGCAGAAAGGATTGATCATGCTAATCAATTCAAGAATTCTGAAAAGAAAAGGTATAAGAAATTTAAGAAAGAATACTTGAAGCCTAAGCCTGGTCAATTCAAAGAAAAGGGGCAATCTTCTAAGAAAGGCCAGCAGAACAAGCCAGCAGGTGGCTCCAGTGCAAAGGAAAAAGGAAAAGATCCCGAAGGATGCCACTTTTGTGGAAAAAGTGGACACCGTCAAAGAGACTGTATTGGCTTTATGAGATGGCTCAACAAGAAAGGTACTGATGTTATAACTTTTGTTGATGAATCCCTTTATATTGATTATGCCACCGATTCTTGGTGGATTGACTCAGGTGCAACAATTCACGTTGCAAACTCTTTACAGGAATTCGCTACGAGGAGGACCCTAAGAAGAGGGGAAAGAAGAATTATATTTGCTAATGGAGTTGAAGCAGAAGTCAAGGCCATTGGAGACTTCACTCTTACTCTTCATACTGGGTTTAGACTTCAGCTAAATGATGTTCTTTATGTACCCTCTATGAAAAGAAACTTAGTTTCTATTTCATCCTTAGATGATAGTGGTTATCGGTGTACTTTTGGATACCATAGATGTATAATTATGTATGACAATAAAGAGGTTGGTCTCGCCGTTAGACGGGAACAACTTTATAAAATACCTTTATGTGATGCCACTTATCATGTTGATTCCACCTCAAATGCAAACGTCAGTACCAAATGAAAATATAATGATAATGAGACTTCTTTGAAATTATGGCACTACCGTTTAGGCCATATTTCGAGGGGGAGAATTGAGCATCTCATTAAAGAAGATATCCTCCATCCTTTGGATTTCTCGGATGCAGATGTTGAACATTGCATTGATTGCATCAAAGGGAAGTATACAAAGAAAATCAAGAAAGGTGCAAACCGAAGCACGGGAGTTTTAGAAATAATCCACATAGATATTTGTGGTCCTTTTAATGTAAAATCAGTGGATGGTTTTGATTCATCCATTACATTCACCGATGACTACTCCCGTTATGGATATATTTATCCAATCAAAGAAAGATCCGAGACATTAGACAAGTTCAAAATTTTCAAAGCAGAAGTTGAGAATCAACATGATCGGAAGATCAAAATTGTAAGGTCTGATCATGGTGGAGAATACTACGGAAGGCATACACCTTATGGCCAAACTCCTGGACCTTTTGCAAGGTTTTTGGAAGAAAATGGCATAAAAGCCCAGTACTCTGCACCGGGCGAACCACAGCATAATGGAGTAGCTGAAAGGCGTAATCGCACTCTAATGGATACGGTACGAAGTATGTTAAGCCACTCCACTTTGCCTATGAATTTATGGATGGAAGCTCTAAAGACAGCTGCACACATTCTTAATAAAGTTCCCAGCAAATTAGTTCCTAAGACACCTTTTGAATTATGGACTTTGAAGAAACCAACTCTAAATTATTTACATGTGTGGGGCTACCCTGCTGAAGCTCGAGTTTTCAATCAAAATATGGGAAAGTTAGACCCTAAGACAATCAGTTGTCATTTTATTGGTTATCCTGATAAGTCAAAGGCATATTGATTTTATTGCCCGAATCAGTTTACAAAGTTTGTTGAAACAAGACACTCTGTGTTCTTGGAAGATGAAGTGATCAGGGGGAGCATGACTCCCAGGGAAATTGATTTAGAAGAAAAACAGGAATATGTTCCAATGCCCATAACTCAAGATCCTATTTTCCCTATGCATGCTGATGTTGCAACTCAAGTCCAAGGGACTGTTGTTACAACACCTGTTGAAACTCCTGCAACCACTTCAAGTGTTGCACCTAATGATGAGTCTAATGAGCATATTCAACAGCCTCCAGTTGTGATGAATGAGCAAAATAATGAGCAACCACTTAGAAGGTCACAATGAGAAAGAAGATCAGCCATTCCTAGTGATTATGTCACTTATATGAGTGAAGATACGAATGAGTTGATGTTGAACGATGATCCCACATCATTTAAAGAGGCCATGAATAATGAGCATTCATCTGAATGGCTTGATGCTATGAAAGATGAAATGTAATTCATGAATGCTAATGAAGTATGAGACTTAGTAGAAATTCCTAAAGGAACCAAAACAGTAGGCTGCAAATGGGTCTACAAGACTAAATGTGACTCCAAGGGTAATATCGAAAGGTTCAAAGCAAGACTCGTGGCAAAAGGTTTCACACAGAGAGAATGCATTGATTACAATGAAACCTTCTCCCCTGTTTCTTCTAAAGACTCATTCAGAATCATCATGGCACTTGTGGCTCATTATGATTTGGAGTTGCATCAAATAGATGTTAAAACCGCATTCCTGAATGGTGACTTATATGAAAATATATACATGACACAACCTGAGGGTTTTGTTGTGGAAGGAAAGGAACATTTGGGATGTAAATTGAAGAAATCCATTTATGGGCTAAAACAAGCGTCAAGAGAATGGTACCTTAAGTTTGATCAAATTATCAGAGAATTTGGTTTTGAAGAGAATAAAAAGAATAACTGCATTTATACTAAGTTCAGGGCGAGTAAATTCATCTTCTTGATATTATATGTGAATGATATACTCCTGGCCAGCAGTGACAAGAATTTACTGCTGGAAACAAAGAGGTTTCTTACCTCCAAATTTGAGATGAAAGATCTTGGTGAAGCCACTTATGTTCTGGGCATAGAAATTCACCGAAATAGATCCAAAGGGATCTTGGGGCTATCTCAGAAGACATGTATAGAAAAGGTGCTGAAAAAGTATAATATGCATAAGTGTTCAGCCTCGCCTGCTCCTATTATTAAGGGTGATAAATTTGGAAAATTCCAATGTCCAAAAAATGAGTATGAAGCTGCGTAGATGAAGTCAATTCCTTATGCCTCAGCTGTCGGAAGCATAATGTATGCACAAGTGTGCACTCGCCCTGATTTGGCATTCGTGACCGGGATGCTTGGCAGATTTCAGTCAAATCCAAGACCAGAACACCGGAAATTAGCCAAAAAGACCTTTCGCTATTTGCAAGGCACTAAAGATCTCATGCTCACATATAAGAAGTCTGATAACCTTGAAGTCATAGGTTATTCAGACGCTGATTTTGCGGGATGTGTTGACACTAAGAAATCCACGTCAGGTTATATCTTCACACTCGCAGGAGGAGTTATATCGTGGAAAAGCTCCAAACAAAGTGTTACTGCATCGTCGACAATGCAGGCTGAATATGTGGCATGTTATGAGGCTATCGGGCAGGCAGTATGGCTAAAGAATTTTATCCCGGGACTTAGAGTTGTCGACAGCATTTCAAAGCCACTCACATTATACTGCGATAATCAACCAGTAGTAATCTATTCGAGTAACAATAAGTCAATGAGTGGTGCCAAGCACATTGACATTAAGTACCATGTTGTGAAAGAAAGGATCCAGGATCAGACAATAAGTATTAAGTATATAAACACTAAGTATATGTTGGCGTATCCACTCACAAAGGGCCTACCACCCAGTGTATTCAAAGATCACGTTACCGGTATGGGTCTGGTAGATAAACCCTTGATCCTGGATTAATTGGGACCAATATGACATCATCTCCTCATAATCCTAATGTGGACTTCCTTGGAGATTGTTCAGGAACCATAGTCACTTAGTTCAATAGTACTTAATTGACTATTGTAACTTAGTGTCTTGGTGTACTATCTGTCGAAGAGTGAGTCTGTAAGTTTGTATAAGTCTGATGTAATAAGTTTATGGAGCTCCTAAATTAAAGAAGTTTGTTTCGAAATAAAGTAGTATGTTATAGTCACTGGGTTCAGTGGTGTTTGTTATTAACCATTGTAATCCTTTTGTCTTGATGTACTATTTTGTTAAGAAATAAACTTATAAATTTTAGCCTTATGATCAAGGGGGAGAATGTTGGGATGATGATATGTGAGCTTAAACAGTAAGTTCATTAAATGATCTACAGTAAAACGATAAGATAAACTAATGGAAGAAAATTATGAAACGGGAACTAGCGTTCCCGTCCCGTCCTGATCGGGGACGGGAACCGACCATGGATGTCGGTCCCTCCCGGTGAGCGGCATATAAATAGAAGGGGGAAATCCGTTCAAAACCTGATCCGTGCGTGCTGCCATCACCGGGGTTTTGTGACCGGCAAAACACACACATACACTCACACAGAGGCAAAAACAAGAGACAAGATCTAAGAAGGAGGAAGATGGTAGGCCCTAATAATCAAGGTATATCATCTATGTGGTTCTATTTTGAGCTTAAGACCGTGTTTAGTTGTTTACAAGTAAAAATTTTGCGATGGAATCTTACTAATTTGAAGTACTAAATGAAGTCTATTTATAAAACTTTTTGCATAGATGGGTTGTAAATCACGAGACGAATCTAATTATGCTAATTAATCTATGATTAATCCATAATTAGCGGATGGTACTGTAGCATCAATGTTGCAAATTATGGATTAAGTTGGCTCATTAGATTCGTCTCGCGATTTATAGCACATCCATGCAAAAAATTTTGTAAATAGATTTCATTTAGTACTCCATGCATGTGTGAAAACATTCGATGTGATATTTTTTTTGTGTATACGGAGTTTACGGGTAAAGATCTAAACAGGTCTAAGATCCTATAACTTCTAACAAAGGGCGCAACGAAAAAAATCGGAAAAATGCGCGCAAGATAACAAGCAACGCAGCAGATGCGTACATACCAGCCAAGCTCCAGCGCCCCCCCCCCCCCCCCCCCCCCCCCCCCGCCATCGTCGTCTTCCTCCCTCGTCCACAAGCTGCTCGCTCGATCCCCTTTCTGCCGAGCTAGCTAGCCGCGCGTGGCCTCCCCGCGTCGGCAGCTCGCCATTTCTACCCGCTCGTCGTGCGCTCGCTGCTGGCTGCTGCTGCTAGGTCGAGGAGGGGGACATGGCGAGCGCTGGAGGCGGCGCGGCGGGGGAAGGGGAATGGCTCAAGGTCGCCGAGCTCAGGGCCGCCGTCCAGGCGCAGGACCCCGGCGCCAAGGTCCGTGACGATGAGCCCCTCTATTTCACTGCTCCAGCTTCGTCTTCGATTGATTTGTTTGCTTGCTTGCTTGCTTTTGCTGCGTTCTCGTCCCAGCCTCGTCTCGCTGGTGCGCATCACTCTCGAGTCTCTACTTCCTTAGCCTGCCTGACGCATGTCAATTACATACTGGACACTTTGCTTCCTTCTCTTTTGGTCACTGTTTACTGTTTCGCTTAGAATTTTTTTTAACCCTTGGATTCAGTGATAAGAATCTTTCAGCTTCACATCACGGTTCATATGAAAACTGATGCGTCGATATGGCAAGTAAAGAAAGACCAGAGATCATTTTCAGCGTCTCTGTAGATCTCGTTATATACCAGGAAAAACAGCGTGGGGGATGCTCTGTCGTTTTTGCAACTGTCGCTGTAATACCGACCGGTAGCCACATCTTTGTAGTTTTTACTGCTGGAGTGCTGGTCTGATCACCTAATCAAGATGCAGTTTTTACTTCTAGGCCAGAATTACTGCCCAAACTTCACGAATTACATTCGGAAGAAGCTACTACTAGTGGTAACAATTTTGACTGAAGCGCGAACATATGCATGCAGGAGGTGGACAACCTGACGCTGCGGAGGTTCCTTCGCGCGCGCGACCACAACGTGGACAAGGCCGCCGCCATGCTCCTCAAGTACCTCAAGTGGCGGAGGGAGGTGGCGCCCGAGGGCTTCGTGCCGGAGGAGCGGGTGCGGAGGGAGCTCGCGCAGGACAAGGCCTGCATGGGCGGCGTCGACAGGAGCGGCCGCCCCATCCTCGTCGCCTTCGCGGCCAGGCACTACTCCGCCGACCGCGACCTGGCAGAGTTACGCGTTTCGCAATACAGAGTGTGTTTAGTTGTGAAAAAGTTTAGATGTTAACACTGTAGCACATTTCATTGTTATTTTATAAATAATATTTAATTATAGACTAATTAAGCTTAAAAGATTCAGCTCGTTGTAATCAGTTAGACTGTGTAATTAGTTATTTTTTTCAACTGTATTTAATGCTCCATGTATATGTTCGAAGTTTTGATGTGACGGGTACTCTAGAAAAAAATTTGTGAACTAAACGGGGCCACACATGTTGATCATCTATCTATCTCGTCTGGTTGGGCTTGGCCTTACTAAAACGCAACACCATGATGAGTATTGACAGTTGAATCATCGCACTTGTTCCCCTTCATCTTATATCCTGCAGGTTTTGTTGCCTACTTCTTGGACAAGATCTGTGCCAGGTACGTAACTGCTTGTAGTGCTCTGCTGATTTTGTGCCAAAACGCACTCTATCTTGTTGTAACCCTGGGGCAAATTGAAACGCAGGATCCCCAGAGGTCAGGAGAAATTCCTCGCCATCGTTGATATTAAGGGCTGGGGGTATGCAAACTGCGACGTCCGGGCCTACATCGCTGCGATAGAGATTATGCAGGTCTGTCTTCGTTCCCTGCAATAATTCGGCGATTCTGCGTTCAGTTAATGGAGCGACTAACGAAGGGTGTGTTTAGATGCTTGAAAAGGTAGGAGAAAAAGTCACATCGGACACTGTAGCACACTGTAGCATTTTTCGTTTTTTTGTGGTAAATATTATCCTACCATGACCTAACTAGGCTCAAAAGATTCATCTCGCAACGTACATCAAAACTATACAATTAGTTTTTTTATTTACCTACATTTAGTACTCCATGCATGGGTTATTTGTTATATTTAATATTTCGATATGATGGAAAGTTTGGAAAGTTTGGAGGAGTTTGGGGATCTAAACACACCCGAAGTAAAAGCTTGAATTGCTTGCAGGATCAAACAACAGAAGCAACTGTCTCAAGTCTGATTATTGTTTATTGTTCATTACTCTGTCAGAACTACTACCCGGAGCGGCTCGGCAAGGCGCTGATGATCAACGTGCCCTACATCTTCATGAAGGTGTGGAAGACGATGATCTACCCGTTCATCGACACCAACACCAGAGACAAGGTGCATGCTGCGCTCTGCACCTATCTTGGAAAAATAAAAGAAAAGCATGAAAAGAAAAAAAGAAGAGGTAACTGTAACTCATTTGCGCAATGCGTTTGCAGTTCGTTTTCGTGGACGACAAGAGCCTGCACGAGACGCTGCGCCGGGAGGTCGACGAGACCCAGCTCCCCGAGTTCCTTGGCGGCAAGATGCCTCTGATTCCCCTCAAGGACTATGCCCAGCAGACTGAATCGGCTTAGCCATTACCATTACACATTTACACGTCGGTAATATCCATTAGCGATTTAATTTCGTGCACAAAGTAAGGATGATCATTTGCCTCAAAAGGGAGGAAGATGGAATAATCTAGCTGCTACTAGTCCTGCAACAATGGCGTAATTGTAAAATGCAGCTCTGTCCGCTCGCATACTTCAGCTGCTCCAATTAGCGGGGGACCAGTCAGCAGTTCTTCAGCTGCTCCAATTAGCGGGGGACCAGTCAGCAGTTGTCTGCACCACATGCTGGCCTACATGAAATAAAATTGTGAATGGGAAGGACCGAGGGTCTAAATTTTAGATCATGTTATATTAAAGAGAATCTTGATATTTAGAAGTATTAAATAAAATCTAATTATAAAACTAATTGCAGAATCTCAGACTAAACTGGGAGACGAATTTAATGAGGTATATAAATTTATGATTAGCGAGTGGTTAGTAGCATCATTGTAACAAATTATGGATTAATTAGGCTCATTAGATTTGTCTCGCAAATTATCACCCATTTGTGCAAAAAAATATTTAATATAAACAAATTTTATTTGATACTCGTTAGATTTCTTTTGATGTGAAAGGTGCTAAAAATTTCCTATTTAAAAAGTTTATGCGATTCTGCAATTAAATAAAATTAAGAATGCACGAATAGGAAAAGTGGTAAATTTGTGTTAAAAATTTGTTTTGAATGCCAAATGACGTATTTATTATTCTTCAACAAGATCTCAAAAAGAACCCAATTCAAATCTATGCTTAAACATCAAATCACGTGAAATGATTGTCTTTGTAAATGGAAGTAGTCTTGTTTGGGGGACTTTTAAAATTTATTTTGACTTAATACTAAATTTGTGACCAACATGAAAATTATTGTCTAACCACTTTTGGAGTAGATTCACTGTAGAAGAGAGATATTTTCTTGCTAGCACTATTTACGAGCCCACCAATCACCCTCTTCTTTGCTAACTCCCACATACCTTCTCATGTGCTCGCACAGAGTGCGGTATGGCCTTAGGGCATCCACAATGGGGTGAAAAAGTAGTCCTTAGGCAATAAATGCACTCTTATAGCACATCCATATATATTGTAAAGTCAGTCTTTATAGCATTAACTTCAAAAGTCACCCATAGCCATATGGTCTGGCCACAAGCAATTAAAAAACAAATTTTTGCTACAACTCTCGCACAGCAAAGGTCACGAAGAGGGTCACTTGTGGGGCTTCTTATTTCCTATCCTGTCTGTATACATTGTGGAGTTTACTATAGCTATAATGACTACTGATGGGTCCTATCCATATGGACTGGGTGATCCTTTAATATATTTTTTGAACAGGGGTGATCCTTTAATATTGGTCATGCATCTTTTGGCTCCCGGCAGTCGGGCCTCTACCTCGCCGCCACCATCCAAGTCGTGCCATGCGGCCATGCCCTCTGCCGCACCCTTACTGTCTGTTTGGTTGGAGTGCCGGGACCAACCCGGACGGGTTCGACCCGTTTTATTGTTGTTTGGATAGGAGTTGGATAGGGGATGGAACCAACCTCAAAAAAAAATGCCTCCAAGATGCGGGTTGCACTCGACCGTCGAAATCCGTCGGACGGAGCCGCTCCGCTCGGGTTGGAACCTTATCCCTCACGATACTCTCTCTCTCTCACCCTCCACTCGCATCTCACCCAGAGCCGCCGCCAGGGTCGAAGGCCACGACCGCCCGCCCGGCCGCCGGCCACCACCGCCCGCCCGCCCGCCCGCCCGCCCGCCGGCAAGGCCTGCCGGCGCCGCCAGCCGGGCCTGCACGCCGCCGACCCTGCCCGCTGTCTCCTTTCCCGGCCGCCCCGCCGGCGCGCCGGACCCGCCTGGAAGCCGCTCTCCTGGCCGGCGGCCGCGCCCGCCCGCCCGCCGGTCCCCTGCCCAGAAGCTCCGCCCGCCGGTGTCCCAACCCCCGCGGAGGTAGGGGCTGCGGCGGAGGGAGCAAAGGCAAGCTCGTAAGATTTTGTCTGCCTTCCGGTTTGAGATTTACTGGATCTTGAATTCAGTCATTTTCATTCAGTTTCGTCAGTCACAAGACGACAGATACATGCTCGAGAGCACAGGCTTCAACTTCAACCCTTGGATCTTCATTAGAAGGTTGTGGCTACTCTGTTTTATTCACTTCCAACTTGTAGTTTCAGATGCTAAACAATATTTATTAGCTTTGCCGTCGTTGAACTAAGCAATATCTACATGCTACTGTATGTAATGTGCCTATGGATATGACCTAAGACTTCTATTTCTAATGTGGGCAAGACTTTTATGTGGCTTTTAAATTATTGTGTGTGCTGTTCCTTGATGCATGGTGCAAGCATATGAAATATTATTATGTGTTGATGAAGTGGCTGTTAAATTATTATGTGACTGTTAAATTGCTGATGAAATTGAGGGGGGTAACCTCACCAACGGACTGCAAAGGTGATAACATTCAGGTTTCATTCCAATCCATTCATCCAAATAAGTGACGGGTTGGCTCCAACCCTTTGCAGTCCTCGAACCAAACAAGAAACTGGAACGAACCCGACCCAGCAACCAAACAAAACAAAGGTTGGAGCCATCCCCAAAATGAGAGTTGGAGCCAACCCAACCCAACCCACACAACCCCAAACCAAACACACGGTTAGAGCAAGAATAATAGAAGTCGACTGCCGGCTGGGAGCGCGTCGCATGTGGCGGACCCCACAGACCATCATTGCGCTGCAGTGAGACAACACACCCATTTCGCCGGCTCGGAGCGAGCGAGTTACCAGGCGCCCACTCCACCTTTCTCACTCCTCCACGTTGGATCCCAGCCCGTTCTGAGCCGATTTCGCCGGCTCGGAGCGAGCGAGTTACCAGGCGCCCACTCCACCTTTTTCACTCCTCCACGTTGGATCCCAGCCCGTTCTGAGCCGATCATTATACTTGCTCTTAGAGCAAGTTTTATAATGTCGCCTGCTTGCCAATGTATCGAGTGCCAGCTCATCCGAGCTCCCGAGCTGGTGGGTGGCGGGCCCCTCGATTCTTTAACGCGCTGCACTGTTTTGCTAGGACGTGGAGCAATAGGAGTAGATATGTGGAGAAGCGCAGAGCATTTCGCCCACCGTTAGTCGGCGTCTGGAACTCGCCGGCTTTCTTCTCTCTTATTTCCTCTCTCTCCCACATTGGATTGAACGCGTTCCCCACCGGCTATTGCTCTTAGGACACCTGCATCGAGCCGTTATCAGCTCTCTATAGCAGAGCCATGTCATCATTTGAGAATAAAAAACTGAGAAGAAAGAGAAATCGTCGCTAGACGTAGCGGCTCTCGAGCGCACGCCATTCCACGTGAGCGGACCCCACCACTCCGGTTTCACTCGCTGAGCAGGATAAAGGGGATTGAAGGAGGATCAAGCAGAGGCATTCAGGCTGAGCGCACGCTGCGGGCGATGCGACCGGAGCAGCTTGTTTGGCGCTGCGGGGGATGCGGCGGGGTGGAGCTTGGCCTGCTGCCGCCGGGCGGCGAGGCCGGAGACGAGCGCCGTGGCGAGACATTGGTGAAGCATGGCCGCCGCCGTAAAGCAGGACGCGCCCTTGACGCGCGGAGATGGACGCGGCGCGGCCGCTAGCACTCGACCACGCCGCCTCGACACGCGGAGATGGACGCGGCGCGGCCGCTAGCACTCGCCGCTGCTGGGGCGCGCGGGGGATGGGCGTGGCTAGCTGCCGGTGTATGCATCGCCGGCTAGCTACTCTTGAGCTGCGAGAGGATAAGAGATCGGGGATAGTGGCTGAGAAGAAATGAGAGTCTGCGTGCGAGAGAAATCTGTAAACCAAAAATTGTGATGTGTGGGGTC
This sequence comes from Panicum virgatum, assembly GCF_016808335.1. Classification (NCBI taxonomy): domain Eukaryota; kingdom Viridiplantae; phylum Streptophyta; class Magnoliopsida; order Poales; family Poaceae; genus Panicum; species Panicum virgatum. Next base: position 69,389,749 of record NC_053149.1, read on the forward strand.
CTCAATTTTTTTTGAAGTACGTGTTCGGAGATGTTCCGTTGGATGAATCATATATATATATATATATATATATATATATATATATATATATATATATATATATATATATATATATATATATATATATATATGCTGTATTTAGATGGAGGGAAAAGAGATGTGAAAAGTCACATCGGAAATTGTAGTATACTGTAGCACTTTTCGTTTGTTTGTGGTAATTATTGTCCTACTATGACCTAACTAGGCTCAAAAGATTCGTCTCGTCGTGTACATCAAAACTATGCAATTAGTTTTTTTATTTACTTATATTTAATGCTCCATGCATACGTCATTTGATATATTTAATGTTTCGATGTGATGTCAATGTGATGGAAAGTTTGGAATTAGGGAAAGAGTTTTTTGAAAACTAAACACAACCATAGTGTTCTCTATAGCTGATGTGAATAATATTATAGAGAGTTGCTCTCTACAATTATTGCGGATTCCCTTATCCTTTGTCGACGCCCTTCCCGCTCCTGTCCCCCTCTCTCTCTGTCTTCCTTCTTCCTCGTGAATGGGATGGCACCTGCCTATGGCAACATGATAATAAAACTGTGAATGGGATGGCACCTGCCTACGGCAACATAATAAAGGCTTGACTGAGACCACTAGTCCTTGTAGTATCAGTTGTCTCATTTTTTAGTAAAGCAAAGTGTCTCTTTCCATAAAAAAACATGGCCCTTTCCATAAAAAAAAAACAAAATGGCTCATCCACCCATCCATCCACTAAAGTACCGATCAGAATTATGCTAGGGCCACCCAAAGAAACGACCTGATGAGACAACTAGAATTTGTATACCCAGCAATACGTATCCAGAAAACCAACTATATTGAAATCAACAGCTAGCAAACATCCAACAAAATGCTAGCAAACATCCAACAAAAAATCAGATAGCTACAAATCGGAGGCTTCAACGCGTGCTCCCCCGCCTCCGTCCCACGCGCGGCCAGCGCGCCCAAGGTTCGAATCCTTCTACGGTCATCTTTTCCTTCTTTTTCCCCTCTGTTGTTTTCCCCTCTCTCACCAGCACTGGCCGCCGCCGCCCCCTCCTCCGGCGTCCGTGCCTCCTCCGGCACCGCCCCCTCATCCAGTGCATGTGCCTCCTCCGGTGCTCACGCCTGCACCTCCTCCGGCGCACTTTGGCGCCTGCGCGCCTTCATCGCGGCTGCACCTCGGTCGTGCTGGCCATCTGCGCCCACACCCAGCGGAGGCACCGCGCGAGCAGAGAGAGAGAGGCCGCTGGAGGTGTTGGCCCGTGGCGGAGGCGGAGGCCCGAGCTCCATGCCGTTGGGGAAGGAGCAATGCCGGCGTGCTCGAGGAGGGAGGAGGGAGGGAGGGAGGCGGTCTACGCGGCCGAGGAGGAAGGGAGGGGCACGCGGCCGCCGGCGTAGGGAGCGCCGCCCCTGCGGATGGCTCGGGCGGAGGAGCAGCGGACGGCGGAAGGAGCAGGAGCGATGCAGGTGGAGTAGAGGAGGGGGCAGCGTGGGTGGGAAATGGGAGAAAGAGGAGGGAGGGAGGAGAGAGAGTAGCCGGGGGTGAGACCATGAGAGGCAACAAAAGAAAAAAAATCTGACGTGTGGACCTCACATGCTGGTAATTGGTATTAAGAATGGGATTTAGAATATGATGGTGCGGCAAAAATTGGTATGGATGATAGAACGGCACTTGCTATTGTGTTAAAATTTTAAGTTTAATTTTGCTCTATGGATCTGGTTCTGTAATCAACATAATATCTCTATTTTATGTAATACTATATATTGTTTTTTTTCTTTTGAAATTTAAGCGTAGTATTAGCACAAGCGTACTTACTAGTCAGCTAAAGTGCCTGCTTTTCTTCTTCAGTCCGGAAGAAGCGGCAGCTGAGGCAGACACGGACACAGACTCGCTTGTGAAACTCTAAACTCGGCAGAATCACCGTTTCCTGATGTAGGACTAGGGACTCCATCGCCTAGAGGGTCTCTACTCTCTAATGCATGGTAGAGTCAACCACTAACAAACAATATGCGTGCCATTTAAAGTTAGTATAATAGACGCATGCATATGAGAAATCATATCTTGAAAAAAATACATTTTCATATGAGCTTATATAGGGATAAAAAATTATGTAAAAATTTAGAGCTAGATGATGTGACTACGACTTTGTGGGCCTTATCTTATTGCTGAAATAATTGGTATAATATTTGGATATGCAAACATAGATATAAAATGTTGGTACATACCAAGATTGTTAGAAAATCAGCCTTCCCAGCGATGAGCCGCCTGCGATGATTGAATCTACCGAGACAAACTTGCAAAATCAGAGACAACACCGGAGACACGATCTTTGTTGACGAGGTTCAACCAAAGCCACATCCCCAAAGCATGACTACAGACGCTCCTCCCTAATACCGCAACACCAGCCGCTTTAGGGTCCGGGCATCATGCAGCCTCCCTCCTACAAGCCTGTCATTATGTCGTCATGGTTACAACAGCAGCCCTCCTCTCATTTTTATGAGGAAGTCCGGTTACAGAGTTTGACACGAATTCTACCATATACTGCTAAACACAATCTAGGTCCTATTGTAACTAGACTCGTACAAATATTCAACACATATTCAACAAAGACGGCTCATATAAAAAAGTTATATAAGTCATTGAAGAGTTGCTACACAAAAAGTCATAGCCTAGCTATCTCCTCTGTACCTTCATGTCAAAAAAAAGAGAAGCAAATACGGTGTACGTCCTCCTCTGCTTATTTTGTGTTTGAAAAGGTCAAATTTGGTAAGTTTTGGGCAACAAATCGGTGGCGCACACCTGTAACGATCAAGAACCGGCGACCCATCATCACATCCGGCTAACACGTGCGCGGACTTTCTCGGGCCAACTCGCATGTGTGGTGAACTGAAGTCGAACGAGCATCCCGTCCACGGACGGAACGGTCAAGCAAGTGCAAGTCGCCCGGGCAAAAACACATGGGCGGACGCGGACTTTAATTTCTCGGCCCCGCTGCCAACGACGGCTTGCACTGTGTGAATTGTTGGTTGTTAATGGTTACGGTCTCTCGCAAGGCATCCAGAAAAGTCGAAGAGAAAACAAAGTCCAGCGCCCGCCATGTGACCCGCGCCTCGCTCACTTATTACAACCAAGATAATAAGACAGAGACAAAGGTTTTAAATCTCCGGGCAAGAGTATATAGCGGATGACCTCTAAAACAGTTATAGCGGAGGCTAAACGAGAATATAGCGGGCTATAGCAGGATATTTGTTATAGCTTGATGAGCCAAAAACAGCTATAGCCGGCTATAGCGACGGCTATAGCCGGAGATTTAAAACTAGTCAGCAGCAGCTCGATCTGTGCTGCATACTACGTAGTAGATACTCTATAACTAACTATTAGGGCTCGCAGTTGTTGCCGCCTGCTCGTTGAGCTTGAGCCATCAGGGGGCAGGGCAGCAGGCGACCCCTCCTCCTCTGCAGTCTGCACTGCACCAGAGTCAAGTCAAACAGGCTCCCCATCGTCCGAGCACCGGCCCAGTTTCTTGGTAACCTCCTCCTGCTGCTCCTCATCTCGATCGTCACCGCTGCTAGAGCGAGGAGGCGGTGGCGGAGGGGTGATCATGGCGAGCGCCGCTGGAGGCGGAGCAGCAGGGGAAGGCGAGTGGCTCATGGTCGCCCAGCTCAGGGCCACGGTCCAGGCGCAGGACCCCCGCGCCAAGGTCAGTGATCTCATCTCAGCTCTCTCCGCTCTCCGGTTGCCTGAGATGCATCGATTCCCCTTGCCTGCGCGCATGCCCGCCTGTCTGTCTGTCCCCTCGTGATTCGTCTGCTGTGTAGCCTGGGGAGACTCGGCTGACTGTTCGAGGACGATACAATACAGAGTTTGTTGTAGGCTCATTTTGGACTTGTTTGATCAGTACAGAGTAGACTGTTTCTTAATTGACATCAAAAGAACCGATCCATCGTTATACTTTTATAGGTTCTCGTTAAAATACAAGGAAAAAGTACCCCGTTATCGCTTTCTATATAAAGTAAAATTTTCTCTTTTAAAAAAATACAAGGCCAAAAGCAAAACTTTCAGTATACACTATATACTGATGAGAACGGCAGTTGCAAGCGAATGGATCATTCAATGGCTTCTGCAACTGTAGAATTGCTACTACGGCCTTGTTTAGATCAAAACTTCAAAGTTTCAATTTTTTTGTAAATCGTCCGCATGGTGTAATAAATGTAGTCGAAGAAAAACTCGCATTACACAAATGGACTGTAAATCGCGAGACGAATCTAATGAATCTAATTAGATCGTGATTAGACGCTAAATTGCTATAGTAAAGCTACAGTAAATATATGTTATTGACTGATTAATTAGGTTCATTAGATTCGTCTCGTAATTTACAGACGAGTTCTGTAATTAGTTTATGTTTAATAATTCAAATATGAAAAGATTCCCTTTCAAAATTCTAAAACAGGGGACTAAACACACCCTACAGCTGGTATCGTATCTTTGTAGTTGCCCAATGAGATCACGACATGGATAAGCTTATCAGCTTGTAGTAGGATTCATCAGCATCCGGGGATGATGGAACAAACACAAGTACTCAACAGGGTGTGGCACCTCGCATCCGGGGATGTCAAATACTCCATGCGTGGAGCATGGCGCTTATATTATTCCAAGTACAGAAGAATGCAATTTGTAATACACTAACTTTAAAGTCAAGAGGCATCGCTTTCGAGAAAAAAAAAAGATCAGACACACAGGCATGCCAGTCATTCTGCCCCCCATTCAGTCATTCTCTATACTAGGTCTTGTTTAGTTGCAGGGTGTAAAAATTTTTAAATGAAATCTTTCTACATTTGAAGTACTAAAAATAGACTAATCACAAAATTAATTACAGAACTCGTCTGTAAATCGCGAGACGAATCTAATGAGTCTAATTAATTCGTCATTAGAGGTTGTTACTGTAGTAATTTAACGTCTAATTACGGCCTAATTAGGTTCATTAGATTCGTCTCGCGATTTATAGGCACACTGTGCAATGTGTTTTTTATTTCGTCTAGATTTAAGTCTCCATGCAGGTGCCGGAAAAAAATTTAGAATTTTGAATTATGCAACTAAACAAGGGCTAGCAGTTAATTTGCCTCTAAAATCCACGCCACTGAAATTCCAAAAGTTTTTGCAACTAAACAAGGGCTAACTGAAGTTCGTCTGCCATTCCACGCCACTGACGCACACATCACCCAGGAGGTGGACAACCTGACGCTGCGGAGGTTCCTACGCGCGCGCGACCACAACGTCGACAAGGCCGCCGCCATGTTCCTCAAGTTCCTCCAGTGGCGGAGGGAGGCGGTGCCCGACGGCTTCGTGCCGGAGGAGCAGGTCCGGAGGGAGCTCCCGCAGGACAAGGTCTGCATGGGCGGCGTCGACAGGACCGGACGCCCCATCCTCGTTGCCTTCCCGGCCAGGCACTACTCCGCCGACCGCGACCTGCCAGAGTTCAAGCGTATGTATACATGCACTTGATGACGCATGCTGTTCCTTGCCAACATTTATGATAGCAGCAAGGCGTTGATCATGTTCTTTTTTTTTTGAACGAGAAACATCTCTGCTTATATTGAAAGCAATAACGTCTGATACAACCAACTGGGGACACCAGTTAACGTTGATCATGTTCTCACTGATCATGAGTACGTAGTTTCTGAGTTGCAGTTGCTCTTCTGCAGGTTTTGTTGTCTACTTCTTCGACACGATCTGTGCCAGGTAAGTACTAGGTAACCATTGATGAAGGCCAGCAATTTCTGAACCTCTGATTGTGCCATGGCTTGCAAATTAAAAAGATGGTGTAGTGAGTAATTCACGGAGCAATGCACAATGCAGAATCCCAAGAGGCCAGGAGAAATTCCTTCTCCTCGTTGACTTTAAGGGCTGGGGGTACTCAAACTGCGACATCCGGGCCTACATGGCAGCTATAGAGATCATGCAGGTCTGTTATTTCTGCCTTGGTTCAGTTAGACTTAGACCACACAAAAGTTTCATTGCACACAAACTGAGCAACCGGAGCAAATGGCATCAGAACTACTACCCGGAGAGACTCGGCAAGGCGCTGATGATCAATGTGCCCTACCTCTTCATGAAGGCGTGGAAGATGATCTACCCGTTTATCGACAACAACACCAGGACCAAGGTGATCGATAGATCTCTCTGAATCCTATTCCAGCTATATACGACACCAATTGCCACTTGCTGCCTCGAGAAACTGCTATTGCGGATTGACCATATATATCCTCCTCTTCTCCTGACTGCTTTTCCGCAATGCATTTGCAGTTCGTTTTCGTGAACAACAAGAGCCTGCACGAGACGCTGCGCCGGGAGATCGACGAGACCCAGCTCCCGGAGTTCCTTGGAGGGAAGACGCCCCTCATCTCCCTCAGGGACTGTGCCCAGCAGCCTGAATCCGGTTGACCATACACATTGTCATTCTCATGTTTTTAGAGGATATGAGCACATGGTTGTCCATGGTGTTGTATGTATGCTCCCGAAATAATGGTGTAACTGTAAGATGCAGCTGTGTCTGCTTGCATGGGGCGGGGTCTATTCACTAGTTCGACTGAAACCAATTAATCAAGCTCTGGCTGTATGCATACGAAAACTATGAACAGGAAGGCACCTTCGAAGCCACGACAATCCCTTGCTACTGCAATGCTTCAGTTCTTTTCACTAAATGAGTCTAATAAGACTTTTAATATTTTAGAACGTCCAAGCCGTCCTAGCTCAGTGGTAGAGCGCGTGGCTTTTAACCACGTGGTCGTGGGTTCGATCCCCACGGACGGCGGTCTTTTTTCCTTGCCTGCACTTCTCTCTGTTTTTTTCAATTTTCAAGCGAACTTAGAGCATCTCCACCAGTCTTCCAATAATCTTTTCCAAATAACTGGTATTGGGAGATATCTCAATAGCAATTTTAGGATTATTGAGGGAGTTGTTTTGCAGTCTCCCAATAACTTTCTCCCAATCCAACTACTTTATTGGGAGAGTCACAACTTTCTCTTTATTTAGGGAGAGATGAGGTGAACTATTGGAATGTCCCAATAACTATTGGGGAAAGGGAAAAAATTTGGAAGACTGCTGAAACACTAATTTCTTATCTACTCTCCTAATACGGTAGTTGGATTGAGGATTGGAAGACTGTTGGAGATGCTCTTACTTGCTGCTCAACATCTACTAGCACCTCTTGTGTATAGCAATCTTATGTCTTTTCGGTTCACTAGAACATTCGGCGCGCGATGCGCGCCCTACCGTTATGAATAATAAACTATAAGTATCTATAATGCAATAAAAAAGTGATAATTAAACTATATGCATAGTATAAGATGAATTCAACCAAACTACCACATCTGGTAGCAAGCAAATCATCAACATGTTAATATATATCTATCTGACATTTGAATCATAAATATAAAAGCACATCCGAGCATCATACTATCATAGCCATCAGGTGACTGTCCAAAATCTGAATAATGAATATTACAACACATCCGAGCACCAGGCTATCATATCCATTAGGTGTCTGTCCAACATGTCAATCATTAACATCACAGTATATCCGATAAACATGGTTACATCCGAGCACCAAATTATCCTATCATTAGTGCCTGTCCGGCATTTGGAGCATCGATATTAGAGCACGTCTGAGCACCTTAAATCTACATGCACCAACAAGTATGCATAGCTACCAAACAACTTAGCTGGTAACTTTTAATATAATACAAACTGAAACAAAAAGCTAATCATCATCTACACAGTTTGCAAGCGGAGGTCGATGCAGACTCCAAATCCCATGCATCGGACTCCTCTTGTCGGAGACGAAGGGCACACAAAAGCTGGCTAGGAAAGCAGGGAAACAGTATTTTAAGAAACCATCACAAATTATCATTAGAATATAAGGTTAAACTAAATATGTATGCAGCATACCTATATGTCGTCCTTTGGTGTCCTCCATGGAGTGACAGGAGCCGATGCCGAGATTTGCTGGCGGCTGACAACAAGGCCTACCTGAGGCTTATAGCGAGGCTGACCTATATTTCTCATTATGAAAGATTTGGAGATTTGTCGACAGTCCTCTGAATCAGTAATTTTTATTTTTATTTTTGCTATCTGAATCAGTACAGGATCTGGTCTTCAAGAAGCATATTCAAAGTTAACTAAGGCAAAGTATAAGAACTTTCATGGTCTCATTACGAAAGCTGAGAATAAACGAAAGGTGCAGAAAATTAATATTTGAAATCACAAATCATTTCTTTTCTCAACATGTGCATTTAAACCACTTTTTCATATCTAAATCTACCAAAGACAACCAAGTCCAGGTACATTCCCAAAAAAACAGAAACCTAAAGCTATCATCTTTGGTGACCTTGACTCATTAATATTTTGTATCTGCAATCTCACTAATACCATCCAAGGAAGATGCATTGCTTGAATAGGAAGTCTTCTTTCCACTTCTCAGCTAAGCCTACAAACCTAGAGAAAGAAAGCTAACCTCAACGGCACAAGTCAAAACACAAGCAAGTTAAGGAAGATGGCATAAACTCACCTGAAAAGGCCTAAATCCTGCTACTCCTGATCACAAACCCTCCCTGCATCCACAAGGAAATAGGAAGTCTGAATCAACTGAATCAACAACACATGTTTCTAGGACCGAAGCAAGAATAGCTCTAATCACAAAAAGAGTTTCGAAGCAAGCGAACTTCTGAGGTTCTGGCCAGTAGCATTATGCTGGGCATCTCGAACTCACATCAGGCCAATACATATTCATTTAGATGATAATATCTGTCATCAATTTCTCAAGTACAAGGTCAATCATTCAGGTCACAATCTCATGAACAACTAATTAATTTATCAAATGATAACTGAACCAAGTCCCTGCATGCAATGAAGGGAAGAGACGGGAGAAGATGGACCTTGGGTTGTTAGCAGTGGAGTGCAGAGGACGGGGGAGACGATAGGATGAATCCCCAAGCAGTTCCTAGGCAAGCAATGGACCTTAAATTTTGAAGGAAACTGATAAGCCACATAGCAACTGAATGATCAGAGTAAAGTAACACAGCAAGAAAGGAGTACTCATGGCTCACCTTGCACTATATAACATTTTGCTCTACGGTCAGCAGGTAATCAGCGGGCGGCGGCGGCGGAGAGCAGGAGGAGCGCCGCGTGGGGAGGGAGAAGGGGAGGCGAGGCGGCGGCGGGGAGAGGAGAGGGAGGGAGAGGGCGCCGTGAGACGGGGAGGAGGGAGAGAGGGTTAGGGTTCGGGTCGTTGGGGGTAAATGAAAATTGCCTTGCGGGGTTCTTTTGTAAATGTGACAGTATTGTCGATTTTTTCTTCTTCATGTCGAGATAAATATTAGTATAAGGTTGTTTGTGCAAATTATACAAACGTGGCCACTGTGCAGTCTGGACAAGTTGGGTTTAGCTGTGATTTTTAGAAAAGCAGAGGGCGTTTTTGAAAAAATTCCAAATTCCTGGCTGAGCGACACGCGTCCCAGTTTTTGCGTGAAGTGCGGAGGGGAGATCAAAAAGCAGTAGGTTTTAATCATTCTGATTCTGATGTCTAATGTTGTCATAACTAACTTTCCGTAAATATATGGAAAAGTTAGACTAATAGTATGAGCTTATGACACATAACAAAATAAGTTTGACGAGAGACATGTTACACAAACTCCGTTACCCACAAAAAAAAACGTAATTGAACGTTGCCACCTATGGAAAAGTGAAGTTTATCATTGTAATGTAAAGAAAAAAAAGGCATCCAACCCCCTGTTCCGGTTAATGACCTGAGTCGCAAGGAAGTAAGGAATAGGTTATCAAGGCCCCATTGTGAAAGCAAGCCAAGATATTATAGATGAAAGAAAAGATGGAAAATAATTATATTCAAGAAAAACTATGGCCTCACACTAGCTTCATGGTAAACATTAAAAATGCCAAATAACCGTGATGTTTCATTCCATATTCCCATTTGCATCCTGTTACTTTCACTAGCAAGACCAAGATCAAATGGCCCGTTTGATTGGCATGCTGAGATCGGAAACGTTTGCTACACATTCTTACCAAACTTAACCAAGGTTAGTTCATCAAATCGGTTGCCGTGTTTTGACTACTGTAAGAGAATCTTGCTGCATATTTCTTAGTCTTTGACATGTGGGACCGAGCTGCAAGGGAAGGAATCTTGATACACTTTATGGCTAAAACCAAACAACTACTCATATGACCAAACTCGTATAACCTTAGGTGTGGACAAATATAACAAGGTTTTATTTCAAACCATACATGCAAATGCTTGATGTATCACACCTGTGTTGAGATACCCTCCGTGATTTTTTTTTTGCATGAGTAAAATGCACCGGAGGCCCCTTAACTTGTCCGGTGGTGTCATTCAGGTCCACCAACTTTAAATTTGCAGGTTTGGGTCCTTAATCTTTGTAAGTCGTTCACCGCAGGTCCATACCCCTTCGTTTTATATTTTCTTTTGCATTTAGCCCCCTAGAATTTCTCCCTCCCTCTCACTTATGCCCTTCTTCCTCATATACCTCTCCACCAGCCGCCGCCGCCTTCCCCACGCCCGGCCGTCAGCCACGGCCTCCTCTCCGGCGCCTTCACCACGCCCGCCGGCCGCCGCCGCGGCCTTCTCAGCGCGCCTAACGCAGCCACGGCCGCGGACTCCTCCTGGCCCGCGCCCGGCTTCTCCTCCCGGCACCACCACGGACTTCTCCTCTGCGCCCGCCGCCCGCCGCCGCCTCCCCCGCGCCCGGCCGCCGGCCGCGGCCTCCTCTCCAGCACCCTCCCTGCGCCCACGCGCGCCGCGGCCTTCTCCTCCCTGCGCCCGCGGCTGGGCCCGCCGCGCACTCCTCCTCCGCACCCGCCGCGGCCTCCTCCCTGCGCCCGCCTCAGCGGCCCCGGCGCGGGCGTCGAAGAAGAACAAGCCCAAGAAGATCCCGCAGCGCGGCCTCGGCGTCGCGCAGCTCGAGAAGCTACGGATCGAGGAGCAGAAGAAGATGGAGGGAGCCGCCGTGCCGGGGCCCGTGCACGGGCCGCACCCGCACGCCATCGGCGGCGGCGGCCTCGGCCACCTCCTCTCGATGCACCGTCCGGCACCGCTGCCGCCGCTGCCGCTCTCGCTGAGCGCCCTGCCGAGGCCGGCCGCGGACGGCGGCGTGCACTGCAGCTTCCCGCCGGTGCTCTGGGACCCGGCGGACCCGATGCGACACCCGTACAAGAGAAGCATGTGCCCGCAACCTCCACTTCCAACGGCCTCCCTGCGCCCACGCGCGCCGCGGCCTTCTCCTCCCTGCGCCCGTGGCTGGGCCCGCCGCGCACTCCTCCTCCGCACCCGCCGCGGCCTCCTCCCGGCGCGCGGCGCTGCCGCGGCCTCCTCCCTGCGCCACCGGGATCCGGCGGCGGAGGAGTGGATTCGGCGGCGGAGCTCCTGCGAGGTGGCGGCGCACGCCCGCCGCGGACGAGGTAGGTACGCAGCGGTGGCGGCGGCGGCGAGGAGGGATGAAGGCGCCGGCGGCCGGCGAGCGCAGAGGAGAAGCCCGTGGTGGCGTCGGGAGGAGAAGCCTGGCGCGGGCCAGGAGGAGACCGTGGCTGGCGGCCGGGCGTGGGGAAGGCGGCGGCGGCCGGTGGATAGGTAGATGAGGAAGAAGGGCATAAGTGAGAGGGAGGGAGAAATTCTAGGGGGCTAAATGCAAAAGAAAATATAAAACGAAGGGGTATGGACCTGCGGTGAACGACTTACAAAGATTAAGGACCCAAACCTGCAATTTTAAAGTTGGTGGACCTGAATGACACCACCGGACAAGTTAAGGGGCCTCCGGTGCATTTTACTCTTTTTGCATCAACCCACTCCTAACATGATGACTTTGGTGCAAGAACCACCTACTGTGTACCCACTCAGGGCGAGGGCAATGGGCAATGTTAGAGGACCACACGGTCAATAAGGTGGAGGCCGCAATCACCGTGTTCGGCTGGCCTGCTTGCGGCTGCTCTCGGCTGCTCCTGGGCTGAATCCCAATCCAGTTGTTTGGCAGGCCCACTCCAACCATTCGGATGGAGGTTTCTAAGCTGCCGGACCAACGGCTCATTGCCGGCCCTCCGCATCAGCCGAAACGGCTCATTTCCAGACTTTCAGTCGCTCTCTGTCTCTCGCCCGTCGCCTAGGATTCCATCCATCGGCTGCTGGACGGCTGCAAAAAGCAGCCGGCTGCTGCACAGCTGCAGCCGCAAGCAGCCCAAAGTGGGTCAGCCGAACACAGTGAATAGGTGCCAATAGTCTAAAAGTAATCTCACACTACACAAAAAGACTCGGTAGACAATAAAACTAGGTCCCACATGTAAAAATGATATCGCGTCTCATTGACCTCCTCTACAGTCTGTGCTCAACCGTTGCCAACTTTAACAATAAATATTATAAAGACTAACTGTGCAATGTATCTAGGCACTCCTTAAGGGTCTATGCCCCTTTATTGCATAATGACAACTTTTCCATCGCATTGCAACTGCTCTCAACCAACTTTGTCGCTATGTATACAATCGCTATTGGTTGGCGAGGCGGGGTTTAAAGGTAGAAGGGAAACCAATCATCAATTGGGTTTTGTTGACAAAACATGGCTGGGCAAAAGCTCAACATTGGGACGCGTCATCTTCACGTGTGTGTCAGTCCACAAGGGCCCTTTGCCCAGCCTCCAAATGGCTTGACTTCACCTAGCACAAATACTATTCAATTAACCCTATTTTCTTTCTCCTCTCTCCCCCTCACAAAACCACGAGGAGCCGGTGGGGCCATAAATTGTGGCTCCATTGGCTCTTGCTTCTCTCGGTACTGCACTGATGGAGCTGGAGTCAGCTGAAGCTCCACCTAAGAGAGTCTAGACAAAAAATTTAAAATTCGAAAGATCACAAACAATCGAGTTACTTGAAATACTAAAATATGAAGGTCACACATCACATCATACTTCGTAGTTATATTGAACATGCACCCTATATTCTACTTTCTGTCCCGTTTTATTAGTCACTCGGGAAGCATGGCTCCCTCAAGTCACAGTTCTCTAGCGATGAATAAAAGAGAATGTGGGAGTAGTTCTACCAAAAGAGTCATTTTAGAGTTCAAAATTTGAAAGCACAGTGCACCTGCATTGCCTAGAAATCGATGAAGCGTGACAATGGAAACTCCAGTCCCCAGCTAACCCTAGCTATGGTATGGAAGAAAATCACCGCGTTGCCCGTTGGTGATCCTCATGCCCTACTGGCGCAGCGACTTGACGCATCGGGTTCAAAGACGCGTACCCCAATCGGACGGCGCCGCGAGTGCCTGCAATTCGAACGGGCAATCCTCAGCCGCCCAATGTGCGCCTCGTCCAAAATTCAAACTCGCCCGGGCAAACGCTGCCCAACCCAGCACGCCGTGGCAGCGAGGGTAAATAAGCCGCAACACCCAGGGGCATTACTGTCATCTTCCCTTCCACCCTGGCGTCCTATTTTGCAGTGTTGTGTTCTGGACGCTTCGCTCTCCTCCTCAGTCCTCCCCCCGTCCCAGCGTCTTCCGCCACTCCCGCTACCACGGAGCGCAGGGGCACTTGCGGCATCGTCTTCTCCGGCGGCGCCGGAAGGGTGAGCTCCTCCTCCCTCTCTTCCTGCCTTCGATGCCGCGATCTGGGTGTGGTGTGAAGTCGCGGCTTCATTCCTCGCTCGTCAGGAAATGGGGTTTTCTGTTCCTCTGTTTTCCTAACTTTTTTTTTCCTCGGGGTCTCGTTGGGGTTTTGATTCGGTGAAGTTCGAGGCGTCCGGTGGAAGGCGAAGATGGACTCGGTGGCTGTGATGGAGGTGGCGCCGGTGCCGGACCCGCCATTCATCGACGCCACTCCCCTGCAGCCGCCGCCCCCGCCGCCGCCGCCCGCGCCGTTGGCGGCGCTTGCGCTGCGCCGCAGCGCTCGCTGCCTTAACAGGCCGGTCCGGCCCAGCTACGCGGAGCAGGAGCCGCCCAGTGGCCGCGGCCGTGGCAAGAGGAAGAGGGACGAGGAGAAGCAGGAGCAGGCGGCGGCGCAAGGTGCTAAGAGCCCGGGAAGGAAGGCCTCCAACGCTGAGCCTGGGGAGAGGAAGCCGGCGCCGGTGATTGCGGCGGTGCCAATTTCTTGCGCTGGTGCTGCTCCAGCTGCTGCGGAAGATGATGGGACGGGGACTGGGAAGAGCGCCAAGCTGAGGGTGAAGGAGACACTGAGGGCGTTCACCAGCCACTACCTCCACTTTGTGCAGGTAGTCTTGTGTGCCTGAATACACGAGTTTTGTTCAGTTTAGTGCGTGTTTTCGGCTGACATTTGATGTATGTTTATGTGTAGGAGGAGCAGAAAAGAGCGCAGGCTGCACTACGAGAAATTGAGGCTAAAGGTGGCCTAAAACGTCAGACAAAGGGTAGTAAAAAGGTGTGAATGTTTGTGCGGTTTTGAATTCCTCGAAGCACATGTTTTTGTATCCCTTTAGTTGCCTGTATGTTTGTTTGATTTTGCTAGGAGCATGATAAATATTGGGTAAATTTATATGCTCCTTTGCTCCATAAACGCAGAAGGGCGGTAAACAGGAGGTTGCAGTTGAGGAGAAAGAGAAACGCCCATCAAAACGGCCTGACCTGAAGGCAATCACAAAGGTATTAGATGATCTTTACCATTCTTCTCAGTACTATTTTAATTTTTACCAAAATGTATCACTGTCTCAGTTTGCTGTACTTTCTGGCCTATTGTTATTGTATCCTAGATGCAAGAAAGCAATTCTGTCCTTTATCCAGAGAAGAGGATAGGACATCTACCAGGTTGGTCTCTTTTTCCTCCAAGGAACGAAAAGTCTTATTCTGAAGTTTGAGGCGCATGAGCTCAAAGGAGTTTTTTTTTTGTTGCATATTTGCATTTTACTTTATGGATGCGCAATGTGATGTGTTTTTATTCTTGTTTTCAGGGATTGATGTTGGAGATCAATTTTATTCTCGTGCAGAAATGGTTGTGTTAGGCATCCACAGCCATTGGCTTAATGGGATCGACTACATGGGAATGAAGTATCAAGGAAAGGTACTCAGCAAACGTTTCTGCAAAACACTTTTTCAAAAAAATAATCATAGAAAAATAGAAGTGCAACTTTTGGACTTGGGAATTTTTTCTTTCTGATCCTTCCTGCAATCGCTCCCTTCTAAGCATGCCACAAGACATCTCTTCCTGCAACTAATCTGTTTATTTGATGCTGCAAATACTGTTTGATCCAACATGCTTATGTCAGTGTACAGCATCTCCTGCAGCCCCCAATAAACATTCCCTGGAAAGTTGTTATTGGGATATCCTACAATGCTTTCATAGGTTACGGGGAGAAGTGTTTTCCAGTTCCCCAATACCCTCGATGGTTGGCTCACGGGTAGTAGTTCCACTCGTCAGTCTGTTGGCTCATGGGTGCGGGGCTCTGTTGTCGGTCTGTCATGTCTGGATTGTGTAAACGATGCTTAAAAGCTACTTGTTGCTTTGTTTTCATAATGAAATCGGGGAAGGGTGATTTCTGCCTGTCCATTAAAATAAAACAGCCCCCCAATATCCTCATCCCAATACAACTACCGGATTGGGAAAGAAATATTGGGCAAACCAATAATTATTGGGGAAAGGAAGAGATCTTCGGGGATTGCTCGTGCACATCTTTCCTAATAATGCAATTTATTGAGGAACGGGGGACTGCTGGAGATACTCTTAGTTACTCCTAGTACTTCCCTTTCATAATTTCCAAGTATCTAATTCATTGTTGCTGCATCCAATAGCTATTTCTTTGTATTTTATACTAGCGAATGGGTCCCTAGCCGGATTGGTTAGGTGGCCCTAGTAGCACTTCTCAGATCTTGGGTTCGACTTTCCCTAGGAGCGAATTTTAGCTTGAGTTTAAGGTGGGGCAGTGGTTTGGGGGTTTTCTTGACCTGCGTGAGAAATGTCTTCTTCTTAGCAAATCATTTTTAATTATTTTACCCCCGCATATCGAGTTTTTTTAATTATTTTTACTAGTTAATCAAGTCACCTGTTTATGCTGAAAGAGTCATTATGTATCTCAACCCGTTATGGACCCTACGTTCCAGCTACCTATACGAATCCTAGTTGGCTCGGCTAGCTTCCTTACCCTTCGTACCCGTCGAGGGAAGTGCGAAGACCCTTGCTCATTTTTCACTACACCCGGGCGTAGATGTAGCGCGCCATTCAGGTGACGACCCGACCCTTGCTCACTTATCATTGTACCCAGGTCACGATACGACGCGCTCTTGGGGGGATGGCGACCCGGCCCTTGCCCATTTATCACCACACCCGGGTTCCGATGTAGAGCGTCGCTAAGAGGGTTACGCCCCAATGAGTTTATTGTGGGTTTCAAATCCATTAGAATGGCTATTTTTATGCTGGTTTGCCAAAACCTAACGCAACCCTCCTCCTTTACCCGGGCTTGGGATCGGCTATGCTGAGACGACTCAGGAGAGAGAGTCTTCCAGTCAGCATAGGCGGAGTTTATGTATCTCAACTAACACATTTTTAATTTAATTACGCAGAAGGGGTATGAGAACTTAACTTTCCCACTGGCCACATGTATAGTAATGTCTGGGATATATGAAGATGATCTTGACAAGGCTGATGAAATTATTTATACGGGCCAAGGAGGAAATGATTTACTTGGTAACCATCGCCAAATTGAGTCTCAACAGTTGAAGCGTGGAAATTTAGCGCTGAAGGTTTGTTTTGGTGTTTTTTTATATAAGTATTATTCTCTTCTTTTATTTTTGTAAAATGCTAAGCTCTTGATAACTGTTTAGTATTTATTGACCCTATTTTTCTTTTACTGTTGCAGAATAGCAGGGATAATGGTAATCCTATCCGAGTTATTCGGGGTCATTCATCAAAGACTAGCTATACTGGTAAAGTCTACACCTATGATGGACTTTACAAGGTATTGAGCTTCTGAACTTACGAATAATGTAGACTGGATCTCCTCTTAGTCTTGTGATAGGAGCTCAGGGCTTTTAACATCCACTAACATGGATATGTGTTTTTGTTTCTTGCTTCTATTGACTAAATTATTATTCATGTTGTGTTCCAACAACAGAAGTAGCTTCGCTAATATCTGGTTCTATCACATGTTGTCTGACTTTTTTTTGTTTGTTTATTTCATATCAATATTCTGTAGGTTGTCGATGACTGGGTGCAGAACGGAGTGCAAGGTCATGTTGTTTTCAAGTACAAATTGAAGCGGCTTGAGGGTCAGCCATCATTGACAACTTCTGAGGTATGACTGCACAAAGTTAATAAGCTATATTTGTTAAAACGGTCGGGAAAATACTCCAACCATTTTCGTTTTCATATTTTTTATTCGGTTACGGGAACGGGAACGGTACGCCGGTCGGGAAAACGGAATCGGATATACGGGATTACGGAAACGGAATAATTCAATCGGGAACCTAACGGTAACGGTCGGGAACCGGTAATTCAAATCGGGAAGATCAATGAATCGAGCATTCAAGCCAACAAATATTTTTAGCAAGGGATTAATACATATTTCTAGCCAGTAGGCAGTGGCAAAAAGGGGCATTCGAGCACGCTACAACAGCAGGCAAAAGGTTAACCAGCTAGCGGCCTAGCAGGCCTTGGCCCATGGGCCACACGTATGCCCGTGCGAGGCTGTGCTTTGCATGCGCTGAGACGCAGGCCAGCAGCATCGCACTGCACTACCATTTAGTCCACCTTGTCTTATAATCAATCCATGCGTGCACTGAGGAAGCTATAAAGCTGACCCAAGACAGCTCAAGTCGCTTAGTATTTTCCATACGGGAAGAAAGCGGGAAAAAAGCGGGAATTCCCGACTGAAAAATGGTAACCGAGAATTCGGTCAGGAAATTGATCCAACCATTTTCGTTTTCGTTTTCACCATTTTTTCCCATATTTTTTCCTGATTTCGTATTTTCCTGAAAATACGGTATTCAGTCGGTTTAGATGATATTCGGTGTCGGTCGGTATGGGATTTTCCCGTTCCTACTTTCATCCCTATTTGTTATGCTGTTCTGATGGCACCCACTGTCTTGTTATTCCTTAGACTGTTAGACTTCTCTATTTTTTATGCTACATCATGTTAATTGTGTAGAGAAGAAATGAAAAAACAATCTGAGGTTTGCTAGATGGATGGCTAAATACATGCTAATTGTTATTGTTGGTAACATTCTCTTTGAGAAGTGTGTAGTTGTGATGATGTACTATTAATACAGTCACCTGATTCTGCTGAATTTGATTTAATCTTCTAACAAATTTTGTTATGCAGTTTCTTATATGCTGGTTTTTTTTTTGGGGTATTTTTACCTTTTTAAAATATCATGTGTTCTTTGCATAACTTATTGTGCCTTGTCACATACATCCAGGTGCGATTTACTCGAGCGGAAGCGCCCACAACTATTTCTGAATTACCTGGGTAAATGATCCAAACTCCTTGAATTCCTAATTTTTCGTCCACAGTTAATTTTTTCATGCATGTGTTATATTCTGTAACATAAAGTAGCTCATACGGTGTACAGGTTAGAATAGTGAGACACAATTTTGGCTGTATTGCATCATCCTGGATGTCAAACATATATAGTTTATGGTACAAAGTGACTTGGATATCATGACAGTCTACTAGAGATGATATAGGATTTATACCAAAATACAATTCCTACCTAATCTATCTTTTAAGATTCTTCTTACAAGACAGATCTTTAATAACATTGATGATAGAGTGGTCGTTTCTGTAGCTGTGTATCACCATCGATGCACGCATTGTTTTATCATCTTAGGGATATACTGGTTATGCTTCATCTAATGAATGACACTAAACATATGTTGCATTTTACTTTGGTAGTTTGGTTTGTGACGACATTTCTGGAGGGCAAGAAAATCTTCCAATTCCTGCTACTAACTTAGTTGATGACCCACCTGCTCCTCCTTCCGGTATGCTCCAAAATCAATTTTCCATTTTATATTTTCGTTGTTGGACACCTCTTATGCATTGTTCCTTTAAGCTAGAATAGTTGTGCAGCATTATTATGAAGATTGAAATAAGCAACATCCTGGAATACGTCAAATGGCTGTGTTTCAGGGTTAGTTTGTGTTTATGCGGTGTGGTGTGTTTTAAATTTTTAGAGCTGCTACTTTATTATGGAAAAGTATCTTAGAGAAAACTAGCGTTTTCACAAATTGGATTAAACTTTTTCATGTTAACTACTCCTTTGGTTTCAAGTGATATGAATTGCGTGCAGTAAATCATTCCAAACTTTGATTACAATTTACTTTTATTTGTTGAGCCTACCTTTTAACTTGCTTGGGACAAAAGACTATGTTGATGTTGTTGTTGAGTGTCTGCATTTAAAACAATACATGTAGATTTGTATTAAAATGCATTTCATAATATTATACTTTTGCTATGTTTATGCATTTATTAGAACAAAATTAGTTGTCAGAGTTTTATTTTAGGAACAATGTCTATGCTTAAACAACACTTGTTTGTAACTGTTTAAGTAGAATAAAACAACACCTCATTTGCCGTTTGGTTTACACTTCAAACAGCAGTTAGCCAAAGTGCCAAATAACTGAGAGTAGTACTACCAAACATGATAATCATGATGCAATAAAATGCTAAATGGAATCTCTGAAACTTAATCGTAGCTTAATTTCCCAAATTTAGTGCCCAATGTTTCTCATTCCTATGAGAATTTCATCATCGACGGATGTTGATTAATGTATAGTTGCTTCTTACAAATCTTCTATGTTCTACTGTTATTTTTAGTCTCTCTTCCCATTACTTTTCCATATTATGTAGTAATATGACTAATTAATGTGTTTACTTTTGGCAACAATTTAGGTTTCACGTACCTGAAGTCTCTAAAAATTACAAAGGGCATCAAGATGCCATCTAATATTATTGGCTGTGATTGTGAAGGAGATTGCGCTAGCAACAAAAACTGTTCATGTGCTCAGCGCAATGGTTCTGATCTTCCTTACGTATCATATAAGAATGTTGGCAGGTAAATTTGTGGTTAGAATTCTCCAACTAAGAGGAAGTGTCAGATATACAAGAGTATATTGGTGCACATATGCACAAATTTAATATCAGCACCTTGGATCTGTTCTGAACAGCCCAAGTGAGCTGTAAATTCCCTCATCCCCTTGCTCACTTTTTGAATTGACGGAGTCCAATTGGGGGCTAAGTTAGCACAAGAGGGATGAGAGAACTCCCACCCCAACATGGGCCGCTTAGATTTGATATGAGGGGCGGGATTTAGTTTGTGTATATATTCACCAATATACTCTTTTGAGATAGTTCCTTCATACTAAAATCATTACTTATCCATGCAATTTTACATTAAGGGAATTTGAATGTGTCTTGAACGCCATATAAGCAGCATATATGTTTCTTGTATAAGCATTTTCAGCTGAGATGTGTTAACTCTTGGTTAATTATTAGATTGGTGGAACCCAAAGCAGTTGTATTTGAATGTGGGGCTAACTGCGGCTGCAACCACAACTGTGTAAACAGAACATCTCAACAAGGTTTGCAGTATCGCCTAGAGGTTGGTATTTCCCTTTGCTTCTATATGTGCAGTCCCCGTTTACACTCCTTTACAACTTGGAGATCAGATGGCTTAAATCATTTGGGTCAGTGCTCACTGTTCAGCTTTCTTGTAATTAAGTTGTATGAATGGGTCCTATATGAAGTATTTCCATTTTTCTTATTATCCCCTCCAGGCTTTGTTACATTTTTCTTATTATCCCCTCCAGGCTCTGTTACTGTGTAGGATATCAAGGTCTTTAGCAAACACTTCTTTGTTGTTGTTGTTGTTGTATGTAGGCGTGCTTTTAAATATAAATCTATAATACGGTAAGATAAATTAGTAAACTTCTAAATATATGAATTATCAAATTTTTATCTATTTTTATATTAACATTTGTCCCTTTTTACTGTCTATTTTGGTTTCTCCCTTCATGTAACAATGTATGTGAACTTTATCGAGGTTTGCTGCTTCACAATCTAGAGTGTAGTTGGAAAAGATAGCAAACCATGTATTTTTAATTCTTCCGAATAGTCGTAGACTTCTTGAAAAAAATCATAGATGATAATGCAAAATATTCTTCTGTTGTGATTGATACTGACATATCGCTGTAGTCACTTGTGTACTTGATCTAACAAGCTTAATTATGCAGGTATTCAAGACAGCTTCAAAAGGTTGGGGTGTCAGGACTTGGGACACTATCCTCCCTGGGGCTCCCATATGTGAGTACACTGGGGTGTTGAGGAGGACTGATGATTTGGATGGTTTGCAGAACAACTATGTTTTTGACATTGACTGTCTTCAAACCATGAAGGGTTTGGATGGAAGGGAGGTAATTAATGGTTTAATCATGTACAGTAACATGAAATATTGTCTTTTGTGATGTGCCTAATTGTCAAAGCTCCAGCTATGAAATTCATGAAGGCTTTAGAGTTTTTAGAATAAAATAAAGTGGTTTAAACATACGTATTTGATCAATAATATTTAATTGCTTAAATGAACACTTTGATGTGCCAGGAGAGCTCTAAGAATTTCTAGAGCTAGGAATATTTACTGTATAATAGATATTTAATGTTAAGGTGTGTTAAAATGTCATCAGATCCTTTGTAGGCATGAATTCTTGAACTGTTGAATGCTTATGTATACTCTGTTCCTGCAGAAAAGGGCTGGCTCTGAAATGCACCTGCCCAACCTTCATCCTGAGAATGATTCAGAGGCACCACCTGCGCCAGAGTACTGCATAGATGCTAGTTCTATTGGCAATTTTGCAAGGTTCATAAACCACAGCTGCCAACCTAACCTTTTCGTCCAATGCATCTTGAGCTCGCACAATGACGTTAAGCTGGCAAAAGTAATGCTTTTTGCTGCTGACACTATACTTCCTCTTCAGGTGAAATGGATTTGACTTTTCTTTAATAAAAAACTTTAAATTCCATTTTAAAAATAAAAAAGTACTGACTTCCCTGTACTTTTCAGGAGCTGTCCTATGACTATGGCTATCGCTTGGACAGTGTTATTGGGCATGACGGAGAAATTGTGAAGCTGCCTTGCCACTGTGGTGCTCCTGATTGCCGGAAACGCCTCTACTAGACCTGCTGGGTGTTTTCATTTGGATTTTGGAGGAAACAAGTACTCCCTCCGATTTTTTTTAAATGACGTTAGGACATCAACCTTTAGCTTATTTGTAGTGTAAAGTTTTGTCTGAAACGTCAAATATTAAGATATGGAGGTAGTAATATTGTAGGAATGCAGCAGTAGTATCTGTGTAGTTGACATGCTCTGATATATAGCAAAAGAGGAGCGACCTTTAGAGCATTCATATTTTGTCATATGTAGAGGACATGCGAGCATATTCTGCAGGCTATCAATATATATACTACATGTTCAGTCATGGTTTGATTCTACGTTTTTTTTTTATCATGTGCGGCGTCGTGCATTTTTATATGGATGATGCTGGCAGCAGAATTGATAAATTCCAGCATAAACAGTATGTTACTTTTTAAATTTTTTTGAAGGTACTTGCTAGACATTTCTAAGGTACTACAGTTGCTGGTATCGCAAGTGTCAGTCTTGTTAGAGTAACAGTTGTATTAAACTAGAACTAGACAATGTACTACGCGAGTAGGTCACTTATAGATTTTGTAATTAGTAATTACACTAGATCACTAAACAAAAAAAAACTGTCAACTAATATAGCTTAGCTTAATCAACATATTAAAACAATACGTGGATACTACGAATTGATTAAATCTCCGAAAACAAACGCAAGGACGACGTGTCTATTTGTGCAAACAAGCAATCTTCTTCCCCGGCCGGCCGGTCGGTCATGGCACGAAGCACAATCCACCGTAGCTAAAGCGCCGGAACCATGGTTTCCGGAGCGCGGCCTTGGCAGTGAGCCTGCGCTCCGGGTTCGCGTCGAGCAGGCCGCTGAGAACCTCGAAGCCGGCCTCCGAGAGCGCCTCCTCCGGGAACATCTCCCGCAGGCAGCCGGTGTACGTGGCGCAGCCCTTCTCCCGCAGCTCGGCCGCCAGATCTTGTCTCGCCAGCCTCTGCAGCCCCGGCCACTCGACCATGCCCTGCGTCCCGACCGCGCGCTGCATCTTCTCGAAGACCTTGGCGTCCAGGTCGGCGCCGAACAAAGGCCTGCCGTTGCCTGCGATGAGCTCTGCCATGATGCAGCCGAGCCCCCACGTGTCGACCCGGCAGTCGTAGTCCTGGGAGCCGAGGAAGATCTCCGGCGCGCGGTACGGGCTCGGCGACGCCAGCAGCGCGGAGCCGTCCCTGCCCGGCCGCGCCGCCGGCTCCGACATGCCGAAGCCGCAGATCCTGTAGACCACCTTCTTCCCGTCCCGCCTCTCGTCGACGATCACGTTCTCCGGCACCGTGTCCCTGTGAAGGACGCCGGCGTCGTGCACGCGCCGGGCGCCGGAGAGGAGCTGGCGCATGGCGTCGCGCACCTCGGCCTCCCGGAACGGCCGGCCCTGGGCGGAACGGAGCCTCATGTACTGGCGCAGGTTCAGCGGGCCGGCGTACTTGGTGACGAGGAAGCAGTCGCCGTCGCTGCGGGCGCTGTCGGCGTGCGTGGCCACGAGCTTGACGACGGAGGGGTGGCCGCGGCAGGCGCCGAGGGACATGGCCTCCCGGGCGAAGTAGCGCAGGCTCGTCTCGACGAAGCTGTCGTCGGTCCTGCCGCTGAGCCGCTTCACGGCGACGAGGCGCCCGCCGACGCGGTCCCGGGCTTTGTAGACGTCGCCGAACATGCCCTCGCCCAGCTTCTCGAGGGGCTCGTACCGCTCCGCCACGGCAGGCGGCCAGGAGACGCAGGAGATGCAGGGCGCCGCCACGATCAGCTCTTTCTTCTTCGCCGCCTCGGGCGGTTCATCCTTCTCCTCGGCTGTGACGGCCGCCATGGATGATCCTGTCGTGTTGGAACACTCCGGGCGCAGGGAGGAAGAACGAAGCAGGCGCAACGCAAGACGTCTGCTGCTGGTTGATGGCTTGATGCTAGGGTTTCCTGGCTTTCATATATTTATATAGTCCGGCCGGATTGACAGAATTCTAGTCCTGTCCTAGTCCTGGTCGGAGTACATGTTCTAGGTCCTAGTTCAATACAACTCCTACTCTAACAAATCTTGTATGGAATCTAGCCCTCCCTTATCTGAAATTTTTACTTCCTCTCTTCTATAAAGAATGCAACTCTCACTTTCCGAGAAATTAAATAATTTTAAATTTGATCAAATTTATACAAAGATTACTCATAATTGTATCTCCAAATAAATTTAGTATAAAAATATATTACATAATTAATCTAATAGTACTTACTTTGTAACATAAATATTAATAATATTATTTATAAATTCGGTCCAACTTTAAATCGTTTGACTCCTCGGAAGCGAGATTACATTCCTTATGGGATAGAGGGGGAGTATGCAATAGCTGGAGTTGCGTGTCAATGTGTCATGTACTAATAATTTTCCTTTTTTCTTTGAAGTAAAAATGTAACTAATTTTCTAATTCATAAGCTTTCTGTCATGACACTAATTTGCACATCTTTGAGACTGTAAGTAGTGAGATTCCATTTGATTAGCCGCTTTAATCCTTCCTTACTAATAGTTTCTCGTTGCTAATTGGAAGCAATTAAACACTGGTGCCTGATGGATATGTACGAGCACAATAAGATGGCATTTGCTGTACTGGATTCAATTCCTGCAATTTTTCGATCGATGCTGAAAAATGCAAGCTTTGATGCCGATTTAATGGCCATGGGAAAATCAGGTTATAAAAGCCTCATAGTGCGCGCCGATCCTCGGAGCCTCGCCGGCGAGCATGATGTCTGCGAACGAGAACTCGCCGGCGGTGGAGGCCGCGGCCGCCGCCGCCGCCTCGACGCCACGGTCGCGGCTGCCCCGGTGGACGCGGCACGAGACGCTGGTCCTGATTCAGGCGAGGCGCGCCATGGAGCGGCGCGGCCTGCCGCTGCCGGTGCGGCCGCGGCCCAAGTGGGCGGCGGTGTCGGCCTACTGCCGGCGCCACGGTGTGGAGCGCGGCCCCATGCAGTGCCGGAAGCGGTGGGGCAACCTGTCCTGGGACCTCAAGAAGATCGTCGTGTGGGAGGGCAAGGCCGCCGGCGCCGCGCCGCCGCAGCTGCACGAGTCCTTCTGGGACATGCGCGGCGACCAGCGGCGCGCCAGGCAGCTGCCGTCGTCCTTCGACCGCGAGGTGTACGACGCGCTCGTCTGCGGCACGTCCGCCGCCGCCGCGCCGCCGGACTTGGGCGACGGGGAGCTGGAAGGGGTGTACGGGCAGCAGCCGCCCATCATGGTCACGCCCCTATCAGGTTTGCATCACTAGCCGCTCACTCATCCAGTCACGTCTGTTCAGTACTTGGGTGCTTGTCGTGTGCCTGCCGTGCATCAGCAGCACCCGTACAGAACGTGACACGTCTCATGTTTTGGTCGCGTTCCGTGCAGCAAGGAAGTACGAGCCACAACCTGCCTCCTCTGAACACGAATGCTCTGGTCCAGGTGCGCCGCCCCGGCCCGTGATCATTTCATCAAACACTACATGATGATCTACGAAACAAAAATCTGATTCATATGATCCATGAATTACACGATAAAATTGTTTTGCGTGGCGACGCCAGTGACGGAGAGCGACAAGAAGGCCGGCGCGGCGGCGTCGGACAAGAACTCGACGTCGCAGAACGACGGCGGCGGCGGCTTCAAGGACAGCGACGCGACGTTCGTGGCGGAAGCAGAGGGCGCCACCACGGCGACGCCGGCGGTGACGGTGAGCATCGGGAAGCAGGTGATCGAGGCCCTGGAGCGGGGCAACCGTGCGCTGGCGCAGCAGCTGGAGGCGCACAAGAGCAGCTGGCGCGCGGACAGGGAGCAGAGGGCGGCGCTCCTCGGCGCGCTGGACAGGCTCGCCGGCGCCGTCGCCAGGATCGCCGACAAGCTCTGAGGAAAGGGAGCGCGGTCTGACGCTTCTGCTGCGTTGGCCGTGAGAAACAAGACCGATATACCATCAGATTATTGTAGCTGTGAATTACAAATGGGCAACACTTGGACCTTGATGAAATAATGTCAGTTTCACTCGCCTATCTATCGTGCACTCTTGCTGACATGTCGCGCCATGGCGTCGCCGCGAACTCGGCTGGCACCGACAGCCGGGCCCCACGGCTAGAGCTTGCTCCACGGCGCAGCAGGATCACAAGTTCAGTTCGTTCAGAAACTCTGCTCTGACAGAGTGTACGCCAACAGCAGCAACCCCAGCTGAGGCGCCGCTGACCCCATCTGAATGTCTGATGCGGCAGAGGATTGGATCATGCGTCTGCACGCGTGGAGCATTTCGTCGTCGGATCCGATCACCATCACCCGATCTACGGGCATCTCATCCTCTGTTCTTGTTGGTGTTTGGCCCCTGGAAGGGATCACACACTTTTGCCGCTGGTGCGTGCATTCATCTTTTCTCTTTTCGAAAGGTAAGCATCCGCACCGCGCCGATCTTGCCATCTTTGTTTGGTCCCTCTCCCAGTCTCCCTCCTATGATTAGAGGTGGTGCGTCGTCCTTTACCGGCTGAATCTACCCCAGATGCCATTGTTCATCCGAAATCCACGCACTTTTCCTCTCTTTTCTGTTCATGTTACTGACTGCGACTGTAACTGATGCCAAGTTCGCAGTCAGGTCAGGGCGGAGCTCTCAGTCTCAAGCTCCGAGCTCTGTTTCTTCTCATGTGCTCACCTCCCTCACGACCTCAGCTCAGGCCTTCCACTCTTTCAGTTCCCGACAGGTGGTCTCAACTTGCGAGCATCGCACGTGAAGAACATTCAGGCGAGGCGGCAGTGGCGGAGCCCGAACAAAGAATTAGGGGGGCAACTTTTGATAATTGAGGTGCTAAATCAATAATTAGTGTCAAATTTGCTATTTATTTAATGGAAATTTTGTATGACAAAAGGGGGCCATAGCCCACTTTTGCCTACACCAAGCTCCGCCAGTGCGAGGCGGCACAGGTGCGAGTCGCCGGCCGACACGGCCGGACCAAGTGACATGAACGCTCATCGGACCCCGGCAGCACGGATCCGGCTCTCCAGGAGGGGCGTGGTGGGCTACACTGAACTGAGCCTAGTACACTGTTGCCAAGTGCTCAGCAGACGGGCCTTCATTGTTCGGCCATCATCGTAGAGAGAGATGAGGATGCAAGTATGCAACAGGGATGAGGCATTGATAAGGCCTGAAAATAAAAATGCAGGGATGTGGGGCCAGGGAGCACGCGCACGTGCGTGACACTTACAATGGCCGCTTTTTTAGTACAGTATAACGCAGACGCTCACAACACATACGCACACTCACCCCTATGAACATACATACAATGGCCGCCTCAATCCTCATTATACATTACAAAAGGATTACTACGTTATTATTCTGATGAATATAGTAAAAAATAGCAAAAGGAAAAAAAAGGAAAGAATTACAAGAGAGAAAAAAGAAAAAAAAGGTTACAATTAAGATGGTAGATACTATATATAACACATAGTACTCCTATATATGTGGTAGTATAGACTGGTGTACTAGCTATCTATGTGCCGTAGCATCCCAAAAACCAGGACAGCGTCCTGGCGTGGCCGGGCGGTGGCGACGCCACGAACGGGTTCTTGTGCTTCTTCCTCTTCTTGGCCGGCACCACCTTCCCCCTCACCGTCACCTCCTTCTTCCCGAAATCCACCATGTAATCCAGCAGCCCTGCTAACGACAAAAAACGGATGCGTAAGAACGATGGTACATTAGCAGCCTACTTAAATTAGACGGATCCTAATCCTAATAATCAAGTGGTAGTGATGGTCCACTACCGCCATTGACGAGCTACAGAGAGCTTTGACATGATAACTACCGATCCTAACCAAAGCATCTCTTCAAACTGGAGATGCTCACCGTTCATCTTGGAGACGACATTGGCGACCCGCTGCCGGCAGTGCGAGCACCCCATGTTGGCGCTCATCACCACCACCTGCACCTGCATCGTCATTCCACCATTGTTTTGTTCATCAGTTAGTACCAGCAGTAGTTTCTCGATCCATCAACACTAAATAAGTAGCATTCAATTCACTCTCCATGAGCATCATTATACTGCCAGCCATGACAACAGATCATCAGCTCGTCATCACCCGAAATTGCATTTGCATTTGCATTGCTTGTACGCAACTATACGCAAATGGACCAGCCGTGGCCACTGCCGATCCACTCAACCCTGCACGGGCGCTTGTTAAAAACGCCGGCCAAGTTGGGTTAGCATCGCCGTAGCTGTTGATGATGACCACGGTTAAGTGCCAGCAGACCTACCCTAATTAAAAAGTTAGGTGACTAATGGCCCTGTCTCTCACCTACCATTCATTCCATCGTCATCGCTAATTGGCACTGGAATATGTAGACCGGAGGGAGGGAGGGAGGGAGAGAGAGAGAGAGAGAGAGAGAGAGAGAGAGAGAGAGAGAGAAGATACAGTATGAAGAATGCTCTCTCTCTCTCTCAAGTTAGTCACATGGCTGCCACTCTTGATGAACGCAACCCTACTGTTAAATTGTACTCCTCCTATCAGGCTATCAGGCAGCAGCAGCAGTAACATATTGCTGGCTCTGCATGCTAACAATCCAACACATGCTAATCTATCGTCTATGCAGGCCACTTGCATTATTAGAGTACGGATACTGTATCACGTGCAGTGCCTGGGCTGGGTCCGGTCACATAAACGCATAACGCATGCCTGGCTCTGGCCTCTGGCTACCGTTGTGATGATCTTGACTTGCTTCTCTCGTTCTAGCGATCAGATACCAGCTGCTGCTGCTGCAGGGCGAGTGCATGTGGCCGTGTGGCCTCTCATCCCTTCTTGTCGGCCGCCTAAAATCACCGCGTGGATGTGTGGCCGGCCATCATCTTCAGCACAAGGCACAAGCAGCATCTGAAATTCTGAAAGATATCAGCGGCTTCGTTGTTAATTCTTCCCAGTAATCTACCGAAATTAATCTAATCTTAGTAGCGAGGGAACTCGATCTGATACAGAAATAAATTAAAGCATGCTTGCTGGCGTGGCAAATTGATGGCGAGATGGTGGACGGAATCAAATGGCAGGAGATATATATGTCTGCACGCGCGGTCAAATTTAGCAGGGAGGGTGCACACACACATGCATGTCAAGGCGCGTTGCTTGCAGCAGGGTGGCATCATTGCTGGGATCAGAGAATGAATGAGCGAAGGGGATGTTTCTCTGACGGATTCCGTATACGTCTCTGGTCAAATAAAACGTGCCATCGTATATAGCACATGTATTGCGTTTTGACTGCACTTGTAACATGCAGAATGTATTGGAATATACTAGTATATAAACACACTGCAAGAGAAAACGACACTCGATTGACCAGCACAAAGAAAGATCAAGTGATTACTCGAGATCCTGATCCAACGGTTGAGAGGAGGAGAGGGCCAACAGCTAACCTCCAACGGCTAAGGAGACTGGCAAGTTCGTCAGCATTTTTTTTTTTTTTTGCAGAACTAGTTCGTCAGGATTAAACCAGGAGCATTCATCGGGCATGGCGGCTACAGTCTCTGACTGAGCCTCGCGAGGATGGAGGATCGGAGACGGCGCTGTCTGCCACGCACGTGATGCTCGCTCATACCTAGTTGTCTACCTACCTCATCCCATGGTCAAAACTGGAAATTGGTGACGGCTTCACCTTCGTGGCCAGACAAGCAGCTCGACCTCCCAGCAGCTGTAGCACACACCAAGCATGGTCCTGCTCCTCTCCTACAGGCTACAGGCTACAGCCGCTGCAGGGGTGCCCGGTGTCCGCGACCAGATTCTTACCACCGCTCTCCGTTTCCAAGTGAAGAAATGGAACGGGATCCCCATTTCCCAGGCTGAGGAGGAGATTGCTTCTGTTCCCATCCATCCAGTGCAGCAGCAGTGGAGTTGTTTGGCGGATTGGCACTAGCACTAGCAGGCCTTTTCACCTTTCCGCTAAAAGCCGGACTGGAGGGCAAAAGCGATCGCAAATGGGGGGCCCTGTGACGTGAGAATCCAAGGAGACACCTGCATTTCTCCCTCGATGTGCAGGGGGCAGTGGGACACAGAATCTGTGGATACTGTCTGCCTAAATGCAGTCAGGGATAGAGTAATTTACTATGGTACTTAAAGAGATTCCGATGGCTCTGTTGTTCAAGGTTCAGACAACTGTGGTGGTAAGATCAGCTGATCAAACGACTGAATGAGCAATGGCGTCAAGAAACAGCCAGTTGTCTACTTGTCTGAGGAGGTCAATGGCTTCTCGAATGGCAGGATTAGAACCCTCATCGAAGCAAGCGGAACAAAGTATTTCAGGAGAAGATGAGTCTAATTAGGCAGAGAACTAATCGCAGCAAGTATTTCAAGAACTCGACCAGAAGTCATTACAGATTTCTTGGTGCTGATCAGCTAACTGAGCATGTCGAGAAAGAGACAGGGGGGCAAGATCGAGCATACCGACGGCAGGGAGAGGTCCTCTGCAAGTCTCAGAGCTTGCAGCTTGCTCGCTGTGCTGCTTACGGTTGCATCCGACGAAGCACTCGAGCTCCCCTTGGACGACTCGCTCCCTCTGTCATCTTCGCCCCCTCCATGCTCCAGCTCCATGTCCATGGCGGCCTGGCTCCCTCCCTCCCTCCCTCTGAGCTCCCCTTTTCTTGTAGAATGGTAGCACCAAGGCTTCTCCTTTTATGCTAGCCAGTGCTCGGAGTCGGAGAGGAGAATGAGAGAGAAAGGAAAAGATATCATATCATATCAACAGTTACTTGCCGAGGCCAGCCACTGGAAGGCGTCCACTATTTTAAGCACCTGCGAATGAAA
The DNA here is from genome assembly GCF_016808335.1 of Panicum virgatum. Classification (NCBI taxonomy): domain Eukaryota; kingdom Viridiplantae; phylum Streptophyta; class Magnoliopsida; order Poales; family Poaceae; genus Panicum; species Panicum virgatum. The sequence goes on from NC_053149.1 coordinate 69,420,749, forward strand.
TTAGGTGCAGGATGAATAGAAAGAAGGTGAACTCCAGCAATCATATTTATTTGATGATGGATTCCCTTTGCAAAGACCCATCCAGTCCGGTCCACTGTATCATGGTCATTCACTTTCATTGGCCCACGTTGTATTGGATTCCTGCCTCTCCTGTGTGTATGTGTTTTCACTCTGTACGTCACAGTAAGAAATTAAGAAGTCACCACATCAGAGAGGTCACTTACTTGCAGAAGTAAGTAACTCAAAAGGTTTAAAAAAAGAGAGAAAGGCCTCCAAAGTCTAAAATGACCGTCATGGAAGGTGAAATGTGACATTAGAACAACAAAATACACAATAAGGAACTATCAAGAATCCATATTCTATTCTATTGTCTTTTAGTTAGAAAGTTAGGATCTTCTAAAGTTTTCTGCCAGAAACTGCCCTAGCAGTTTCTTTTCTTTCTTTCTTTTAGGGGAGTGTATTTTTACCTTGTATAGATAGTACACAGGGGAAATGGTTCCAGCTCTTGGCACCTTGTGGCGTGATGGTTATAAATTGTACTAGGTAGTGTTGATAATGAAAATAAAGGGACAGAGAAACGAAAGTTGCAGTGATATAAAAAGGAGAATCAAAGTGCTCTTTAGGTACGCTATCTCTAGGCATCTTTAAGTTTAATAAACTGTTGCCACGAAATTATTAGCATATACTATAGTACTGCTTCATCCTTAGAACTTGCAACAAAAAGGCCGGGATAAGAGACACCAAGCTACTGTTATTTACGTGGTAGGCAAAGAGGAACTATCAATCTCCCAAACCCCCAATATCATTGCTGGTATGCATTCAGTTTCACCTATACTGAAAGTACGATAAGAGTCTGAAACCAGAAGTACGATATGACAAGTGGGGAATTCAGACATCTAGCACCACTGAAATTCCATCTTCGTGCCTCAGTGCTATCCAATGAAGACTTTTTTTTGAAACATGAATAAAAACTGAAAATCAAATGGCCTGGGATCTCCAAAGAATAGAAGGACCAAATATTATTTGACCCTGATTGTTATCATACACAAGAGTACAAGACTGACCTATAAATTTGGATCAGCTGCTTTCATTTTCTTGATGTACTCAGCATCTATTCTAAGGCCAAACCGACACGCTACCTAATAACTTTGAAAACTGCTAGCAGCTAAATAGTTTAAAAACATACGGTGCAAATCACCTTGGATAGCTGAATGCCAGAAGTACTCAAAGTAAACTTCAGAACAATGCTGTGAATTCCATGTAAAAAACAAGGGGCGTGCCTCTGCCCACCAACAACCCTTTCTGAGCACGCTACCAACCAAGATTGCACTTTCAAGTTTGTTTCCAGATCTGCAAGGACAATAACCTCCACTTCGAACATTACTAACAACGTGTAGCTTACAGAGTAATATGCGTTGTCAGCAAACTTTTAGGTGTGATAGTGACATATTGGATAGTAGACGAAATAATCTCCATAATTGAATGTGAGTACCCCCAGAACGCTTCACGTCTCTTTCTGAATCATGAACTCAACCGTCCCTGTCGTTCTCAAATTTCCTAAAGCCACTTGGAAAGCAGGAAACTTCATATTTGAAGTCAAAAAAAAAACTTCAAAACAGTTGCACTTGAGCACATGAAAAACGCATAGACTATGCTCGTGCAACAAGCAATCAGCTGATCAGAACAAACAGGTACTTACTGGATGCTACTCCTAGTTAGGTACCACAATTGACAATGTGATGCAGTGCAGACCATAAAGACAGATAAAAAAGGGTACATTTATACCAAGATGCCGTCTAATTTTATCTTAACTCCTAAGCTGCCTACATCATATGATCAAAAGGCCACAAAATATGCTACTTATAACCTAACATTTCTTTTGAATGCAGCAAATTAGAAGGTTGGACTCAGCAACAAGATATCCAGCTCGCAAGAATTGGACCAAATTCAGTGACCCTCGCTGGAGATATTTATCAAAATCCAACTGTTGTGTTGGAACAGTAAATATCACAGTGTTGACATATGAATGTATATATAGGTTTAGCTCAAAGTAAAGACAGAAATTAAGTACCTAACAACTAACAAGCCTTACAGGAGATCCAAATAACAAGAAAAAGGAATCTTTAGTGTATTCACAAAGTCAGTACTCAGTAGTACTTGATTGATATTGTGCTGATGTGGACCTTCAAACAGCTTTAGAGGGTGACTATAGAAGACATCATTCTCTTGTTTCTACGTCTGCAAACATCATATTCTGATATTAAGACAAATCATCGCAATCGAATTATCTAGCGCTGACAAGGATATTTTGGGCACCCTATCACAAGGAAACCCATGTTACTTGTTGACAATTATGTAATTCCTTTCTTTGACAATAATGCAGTGTCTGCAGAATCACTCAAGAGAGATTATTTACCTTCATGCTTCCATTACACCAAATAACAATTAGGGTCAAAGTAGATGACGATTGCACACAATGCTCATCAAGAAGCAACTAAAAGAACAGAAGGGCCGATCAACAGATAACCCAACTGGAGAGCCTGTGGCAGTGTAACTGGGCAGTTGATACTTGATAGCAACGCTAAAATGATGCTATGGTAAACCCTGATTTCAGTTACATTATTTTCTCATTTTGCAATGTATCATCTTATTTTTCATGGTTAAAAAAACTCATTTTCCTAAATTTTAACACCTGCCAGTCCTCATCTGCAATTGATAAGGCATTATAATTAGGAAGCGTTGATCAAATAGTTCTCTTCACAAATAAAACAATGAGGGCAAGATCACTAAGTAAAACTATTTAAAATGGAGCAATAGAGAAAGGTTATTGGCTACATTGCTACTATACATGTGTTAATGTATGATCCTTGTAGGAAGGGCACTTGGTTCCAGATGCCAGGACCCTTTTGGTATATCATGACCTTTGATTCCAACAACAATGAAAGCAGGAACACGATGCGACAACCTGAGCATTTCAGACCTTGGAATCCATCTTGTCAAATGGAAATCTTCCATTACTAACCTATGAAAAAAGGTCAAGCAACCTTTTACCCTAACCAAGCTGCCCACATTGACTCCATTTTCATCAGAGTAGTCTGAGAGGATCTCAACCATGCGAATTTCACAGCTATCAATATCATTGCTATTCGAGGTGACCTTCCAGTTTTTGTACATGGCCCATATTTCCCCTTTCTTTGGGAAAATTCGGTAGAAAGACCTCTTTGCGCTCCAATCACACTCTACAGGGTGAGAGAATTCCCAGATGTCCTTGTAAGTAGTTTCAGTACCAGCACGAAATACCCCAGAAGCAACCGGTAGACCATCTTCAACCCACCGTATCTCTTCATTAAGCATAGGGTGAGGTTCCAATTTCAACACAAAAACTGAAGTACATGAAACCACACGGATTATTCTGACATAAGACCTAGGCATCCGGTCCCGAGAATCAAATACAGCCCATATCTGGCCCTCCAGGAAATCATTGGGGGACAACTTGTTATTGCAGCTCACCGTGGCTTGCAACGGGGCACCTGAATCCATTTTGCTTGTTGAAGGATTTGAGAATTGTGCAACAGCAGTTTCAGGAAAGCTGTTCGTGTCATCATGTAAACCTGAAAAAGACAAAGTAGAAATACATGGCAATGCATGTTCTTGGCGCAGTGTTTGTGGAACTGCAGAATGTTCAAGCTCAAACATAGGTTCAGCCTCAGGAGTAAATCTGAAAGACGGGATCCTGTGAGAAAACATGAGTAGATTGTCACTGCGTATTTGTAACAAGTGCTCTGTTCCACTCTTCAAATGCCTCTGGAAAACACTTCCATGTCCATCTACCTTTACCAAGTGTGCAACGGTGCAACCTGACTCTTTTGAATAACCAGTAAGAATTTCAACAATAGAGAAGGCACTCTTCTTCCACATCTCAGGATCAGTGCACCACCCAATATCCCAGTCACTGTATATGGCCCATACCTCACCTTCCTGGGGATATACTTCAAGACGTTGATTCAGGCTATCACTGGATATCTGATGGCAGAAAATAGTTGGGCAAGCTAATGAGATATGGCATTCTTCCACAGCAAAAGTTCCACAAACCAATGGCAAGCCTGCACACGACCATTTCCTCTCTTCATCAGATTGCAGACAGGGGTTGAACCATGAGACATATAACTGCATTTTATCCATTAATACTTTAGTTATCAGTGCATATCTGCGAGGAAACCTCTCCCAGTCATATGCTGCCCAAACCTGGCCAGTAGCAAAGTTCTCTATCGCCCTATCTTCCTCAAAGTTATGATAATCATACTGTTTGCTAGAGCAGTGTTCATCTTCTTTGGCATCTGACGGAACATAAGAGAAGGCATCCAAATCTTCCTGTGAGGGGGACACATAATAAAGGTCCTCTTCACAGACACTCTTTTGCTTCTTGTCAACATGGTTGTCATCAGGTGGCTGCAAGTCACCATCATCACCTAGAAAGCAAGGATCCATCCTCTTAGTTCTAGAAGAACTAGCCACATTTGGAAGATGTGAGTTCCTCTCGTCAAAACATGATTTGTCGGTGTGCTGAACATGTGAGAGTGAGACTGCATTGCTTGTAAAATCTGCTGTCATAATATCCCTTGTGTGAAGCCTGTTGAGCTTGTCAGAATGGACCATTGCACTATCAGGAGTTGGTGCGGCAACAACACCAGAACGAACAAACCGAGCAAAAATGTCCCTGGAATCGAACCCCTCTCTCTTCTCCGGATCAGACAGCACCGCATACGCCTCCCTGACAAGCCGGAGAGCCAATTCAGCGCCGGGCAGATCGCTCCCGATCGGCTCCAGCTGAGCCACAATGCTCCTGTACCGCGCCTGGATCCTGGTAGCATCGTCCCCGGGCAGCACCTGGAGGACCCTGTACCAGTCCACGCCACGGCCGGGGCCGGCAAGCGCCTTGGCCGCGGCGCAGAGGACCTCGAGCACGGGGAGCATCTCCAGGGCGCCCTCCAGCCTGGGGTTGGTCTGCAGCGTCTGCAGCAGCAGCTCCCTCGCGCCGGCGTAGTCCTGGCCCCGCATCCTCGCGGTGATCGCGTCCCTCTGGGCCGCCTCGGCGTCCCCGTCCTCCATCCTGCACCGAAACCATCCTCAGAACCCGCGGAAAGTGGCAGGATCCGATCAGAAAGCAAGCATCCCACCGCAGATTCGAAATGGGGCGGCCAAATTCGAGCCTACGCATTGGATTAACCCGCCCCCTTCACCGGGGAACCATATCGATCGGAAATGGGGGAACGGGGATCGGGGTTGGGTGGTTGGTCCTTACCAAACCGATCGATCCTGCCTCCGCAAGGGTGCAGCTCCGAGAGGCGGATGGAATTGGGCGAGGAAGCCCTAAACCCTAGCGCGGAGCCATGGATTACCCGGCGGGATGAACACAGCCGAGCGATCTCGGTGGATGCCACGGCCAATTTCGGTGTCTTGTTGGTTGACACTATACAGCAGCTTCAAGTTCTTCAGCACTGGATATGGGCCTCTCAGGAGTCGTAACGAACGCTGTCTTCGCGGCCTGGCCATATGAATCGTGGGCCAGGCACGCTTCATACGGGCCCGTGGCTAGCTCCTGACGGGCCGGCCCACGTAGAAGAGGAGAGAGGCCGCACCGAAGGTCCAATACCGCCGCGCCGGCGCCGGCGGCGCGCGGCCCGCTTCCCAGGCACGTGGATGACGGGGCGCAGAGGGTTCCCCACATGTCAGGGTCCCGTCGCGCGGCAGTCGAAAAGAGGCCCGAACACAAGCGGCGGGAAAAGGGAAAGCGGATCTCAAAGTACGGGCCCGGGTATAATTACCCCGGCCTGGCTCCAGCATCCGTGCTGTTACTCCACTAATTTCTTTTTTTTTTCCTCCTTGCTGTTCGTCCCATTCCGTCTCTACTACGAGTATTAGGCCTTTGGTTCCAAATTTTTTTTTTCAGAAGTCCCTATCACATCAAAAGGAAAAAAGAATTTTATTATTTTATAGTATTAAATAAAATCTGTTTATAAATGTTTTTTGACAGCTGAGTGCTTTTTCGCGAGACGAATCTAATGAGCCTATTTAATTCATAATTGCTATAGTGATGCTACTGTAACCATTCGCTAATCATAGATTAAGATACATCATTAGATTCGTCTCGCAGTTTAGGCCCAGGATTCTGCAGTTAGTTTTATAATTAATCTTTATTTAATACTTCTAAATACTAAAAAGTCCCTGGAACTTTTTTTAAGTCCCTGTTCCAAAACACCCCCTTATTCATTACTGCCACAGAGCAAAGTAATGATGCTGGCCCAGACAATCTGATGGTACTCCATTAACCAGGTGCTGCAGTTTGGGCGAGTCAAATTTGGATTAGCAGCAAGTCTATTGCAGGATTACGGTGACGTCATTTCAGCAAGCTGTGTGTGTTGGACCAGTGTTTTCCACGCCAGGGAGGGAGAGTACCGAAAAGGAAAATGGGAATGGAGTGCTGCCGGTATTCCAGATGAAAAAAAAAATCAGCAGCAAGACTGTGGGGGAGAAGCGACAGTTCTCACTTTGAGGAAGGACAGGTTAAAAAAGAGATTCGAAACAGTGTGGGCAATGGTGCACGGGCACCAAAGCATCCCTGCTCCGTCTCGGGCTTCTCTCTCCATGTCCTCCGCTACAGCCACGCGCCGCGCTGCACCACACCCCCCCGCGGCCCGGAGAGAGAGGAGAGGAAGGGGTAAAAACGAGAGAGAGAATCCGTCGAGTCGCGGCGGGGGAGAATGTCTGGCTGGTCCGGTCGCTGTACCCGCGCATGGTGGATGCGAAGCCAAGCCGCCTGAGGCCGATGAAGAGGGGAAGGGTGCGTCGAGAAAAGTCTCGGCTTTTAGCTTTAGGCGCCCACACCAATGCCACACTGCTCTGCTCTCCGAGTAACTTATTGCAAGCAGTGACCCCCGTTGAGCGAGCCAGCTTTGGATAATTCTTGACCCTGTCGTTTTGGTTTGAAGCTTTCTGGAGGGAGCACACGGCTCGGTATTCAGTGAGCTGAGAGTGCAGCGAGAGCAAAAGGGGAAGTTGAGGTTGAGATTTCTCTCGCGAAGATCACGCTTGCAGAGTGTGCTCCGTGCTGTGGCGAGCCCCGCTATTCTCGCTTGATTTCTTGGTGGTGGGAGGCGACAGGGGCGTGAGCCGCCTGCTTGGGAGGTGAAAGCAGGAGGCGTTTCTTCGCTGTTGTCTTTGTGCTGGTTCTTTTCGTCAGGTACTTCCCCTTCCAAGCTCCACGCCACTCTCGCCTTGGGCGCGGCTGCCTTTTCATCTCCCTTCTTGCAAAATTTCTGTGGGTAAAGATCACGAGGACCATGCACAGGTTGAAGGTATGCAAGTTCCTCGCTTGTGGTACCGTTTGCAACTCGTGTTCTTCTTTGATTTCCATGGAGGAAAAGTGCAAGGTATGAGTGAGGTGGCGAGAAGCGAGCAGAAATTGGCATCTTCAGCCTCCTTTGATCCTGAGCATTGATCATTTTTTCCCCTATCTCGCCCAAGGAATTTTGCTTGTTTTCCTAGCAAGTTTGGTTCTTGTATCATGGAGCAACCAGTTAGGATGAAGAGCAAGAACCCTACCAAAACCCCGCCGCTCCTGGTCACCCTTCTCCTCCTGCTCGCCTTCCTCGCCCTGTGCACGCCCGCTTCCTCCCAGCCGCTCCACTCGGAGCCCATGGCCACCCAGTCGCCGCCGCCCTCACCCACGCCACCGCAGTCCACGATTCCCCGCGCGCAGGCCGGCGGCGCCGCGCGCCTCCGACGCATCGCGCTCGGGGTCCTCTTCGGCTCCCTCTCCGGCTTCCTCCTTGCGCTCGCCTTCCTCTACGCCATCCGCGTCGCTATCCTCCACGCCAAGAGCGCACCCGCGATCGTCAAGGGCCCTGTCTCCTTCACCCCGCAAATCTCCCCCAAGAACCTCCTGGCCGCGCTCCCATCCGCGCAGCCGCTCGCCCATGGCCCCCATGGCAAGTATTACAAGCTGGCCCTAGACAACGACCTCACTGTCGCCGTCAAGCGGCTCGAGGCGGCCAACCGCCCGGAGGCCTCGCCATCAATGTCCCCGAGCACATCCAAGTCTGATATGAGGAGGGTGCAGAGGCAGCTTGAGGCCCTTGCCCGGGTGAGGCACCAGAATGTGATGACCTTGAAGGCATATGTTCGCGAGGCTGACCGCCTTTCGCTCGTGTACGACTTCATTCCTGGGGGCAGCCTCGAGGATGTGATGAAGAGGGTGAGATCGCAGCAGGTCAGCCTCAATTGGGATGCCAGGAGCAGGATTGTTGTTGGGATTGCCAAGGGATTGACGCACTTGCATTTTGAGTACAGTCCAAGGATACTACATTGCAACCTCAAACCATCAAATGTGTTGCTGGATGAAGGCTTTGAACCAATATTGACAGATTGTGGTGTTGCAAGGCTGATTGCAGCAGGTTCAGGTGATCCAGAATTATGCAGTGGCCTCTATGCAGCTCCGGAGTGCTACCAGAGCAGCAGGTAAACATACACGCATTACCACTTTCAGTTTTTTTTGGTTGATTTGTTACCAGTTAAATCCCTGAAATATTCTTAGCCCCCTCTTAATGCATGAATTTCAGAGCAAAGAGTCTAATTCTGGCAGGAATGTTGAAAATGAAAACCGACATTCTAAGCCCCCTTAGCTTATTGTTGATACTTGATGATACAAATCAATACTTTCAGATTTATCATTGCCTTTACCATGGTATTGAATTTTGGACCCAAGAAGGAAAATTAAATCGGAGTGATAATCTTTAAGAATTTCAGCTCAATTTTACTTATGTAGCATTCTTGAATGCATGTTTATCATATAACATTCTCACTGCATAGAAGGTTACCACAAGAACAATGTGTTGTAGAATTTGAGCATTTTGGTGTTGGTTATTAGATTTCAACAGTTCTAGTAAGAATCGCAGACCATGCAAATAACTGAAGGCGTTTCATTATAGAAATATTAAGATAAAAAGGAGTTGTGATGTATAGTATTTTCTTTTTGCATTGTCTAGTTTAGTTGACATTGTAGATTTAAAATATAATCTTGTAATGATTCTATTGGATCATGAGATCTACCTGGATATGGAGTGACACTAAAAGCATCCTAGCATCATTTTTGGAAAACCTAGAGGCAGTTTGACAGATCGCCTGTTTGTTGGCCAAAAAAAAAAAATTAAGGCGCTTTAGTTGCTTACTACATCCATGTTGCATCAACCGAGTCCTTTAAAAAAAATTACTAGTTCTCTAACTGCACTAGACAGTGTACATTCATTGACCTGTGGATGTTACCATTCAGTTTTCCAAATTACTATTAGTAGTCTTCTTTATCATGAAATGGTGAGAAGAGTAACAGAGAAGGTATAAAGCATAAAAATGATGATTATCCCTTGGGTTTAGTGAAGGTATCCAACTTTTACTTTTTGCGACATGAGAATCTTTACTTTGCTAGAGGACCTCCATTTGCCCCTGCCTTTGATACTTATGCTTTTCATATATTCCTGCATGAGCGCATACAGAATATGGGCTGCTTTCCTTTTTTTTTCTCCTAAAATTTTTATAACTATCCTTTTTCATTCGGACCTTCCATATCTCCATCTGAGAATAAATCCTTTGAGGGTTGGCATTCTGATTCCATTGTTCATATTCCACCCTCTTTTATGAGTTATGGCATGCCTAGCTATGCGCCTATGCTAGTAAAATTTCCGAGGCGTAATTCCTAAGCAAGTACTTTTACGAGATTCAAATACCTTTCTGAGAGAGAGAAAGAAGTCTCATTTATCACAAATAAGGAGATGGGTCTGATTAATGCTTTGTTTCAGCCATGGTGGACTTCAAATCTACGCTCCTTGATTTGCAAGTATATATATTCGTTGTTTTCAATATAATTTATATTTTTTGTACAAGCAATGTGTTCGATTGTGTCCATATATTTCCTTTGGGGCGATTAATACCATGATGACTTGCACGAGCTGGTGCCTTATCACATATAAATTCAACCATTTGATGGTGCAGGTACACAGATAAGAGCGATGTGTATGCCCTTGGCATGATCCTGGGCATGCTGCTCACCGGGAGAGACCCAACAGATCCTTTCTTCTTGGGAGAAGCTGGGCGGGGTGGTCTTGCCAGATGGCTCCGGCATATGCAGCAATCTGGGGATCCAAAAGAAGCACTGGATAGTAGCATCTTAGGAGATGAGGGTGAAGAAGAGGAGATGCTTATGGCTATTAGGGTTGCCATTGTCTGCCTCTCAGATTCGCCAGTTGATCGGCCATCCAGCGATGAGCTCGTCGCCATGCTAACACAGCTCCACAGCTTATAATCATCACCAATCATTTCTCGAGCGCTGCATATGTTCTTCTTCCATCATGGCACGGCGATGAATCGTGCTGGATCAACCGACTCTTGCACAAGTGAGTGTGTAGTGGCTTTCAGTGTCTTGGGCTGGAGTGTCCAAACCAGATGGTCCACCAGGGAAGCAACAGTTTCAGAATCAGAAACAAGCAGCAGCTCCCTGTGATTCAAAATGCAGCTATATGCTGGTGGTCGAGCTTCTTGGGTTGTTCAAGTTCTGCCCATGATTTGTGAATGTCTTCGTAGAAAGCTGTGGCATGGATCTGTTGCTGTAAGCTGTAGAAAGATGTTAGGATGTTGTGCTGCGCACTGAGACCCATCATGTACACAGTACACCGGCTTCACCATTCTGCCTGTGACTATGATGCCTGGTATTTAACAGGCTGTTGGGCCCAACTGTTTCCACGGCATTTGACTGCATCTCACAGGTTTGTAAGGAGTAGAGCACTGCTGTGCTCATGAACTGCTGGCCACTCACTGTGCTTGCCTCCATGTGCAACTTGTTCATGTAGACTGTGATAGACTCTTTGACTCTGTCTGACACTGGAAATTAATAAGAATCCTATGTGAGGCCGGCCCGGACCACTGGTAAAATTATCTTCTTGTCCCTGGCTCTGGAGAGCTGCAAGCACCATTTCAGAAGGCTTTTATTGCCACCAGGTTCTTTGTCTCGCTGTCTATCTGCCTTGGCTGCCTGCCGGCGACTGCAATGGGGGGCTCCTATTGGGTTACCTATGCATCGCTCGGCCCACCTAGGCCCGGTAGCATCCGGTGGTCTTCTCCCACGTTTCTCCTTACCTGAAGTTCCTACTGCTGAAGACCGAGCTTAGACCGTCCACAGTGGAGGGAGCAAATGAATGAGCAAATACACTGTCTGACACTGTAGATGCACTGTTTGGCACTGTAGACAGAGAGAGCGTGGGAAACGAGGAGTGAGCAAATTTGCTCTTGCTCCCTCCGCTGTGGTCAGCCTTAGCTCGGGTGGCTGCCGTGGATTTTCCCCAGTGTACAGTCTCCGTTTGGATGCTTCCCAGCATTGTCTCCCACGCGCGAAACTACAATGTGATCGTGACGTGCCCGTCATGTATAGAGAATTCTGATGATCTCGAGAAAGACGCGGTTTAAGGATCTGAGTGTAGTTATAGGTTTGTTTGTACATGTATGGTGTGAGTGAGGTGTGCATGTGTAGAATGAGTGTGAGGATCTGAGTGTAGTTGTAGGTTTGTTTGTACATGTATGGTGTGAGTCAGTGGCGGAGCCAGGATTTTAGAGTAGGGTATTCCCATCTCCAAACAAATAAAAAAGTCCACATAAACAGTAAAAGGCATAATATGTGTTCGATCAAACAAAGGTACAAAGCTGTTCAACTCTAACATGTCCATGAAACAAAGGGAATTAGGGAAGTTCTTACAAAATACATAAAAAAATTACAAATTAACTCTAACTTTATGTTTCTGTTCCTTCATGGCTTGAAAGAGTAGCTCCATGGTTCATTATCTGAGTTATCACCATCTCTGATTGGGAACCAAGATAAAGGTTCTCCATGGTGCTCTGTCATTGTTGTGCTTGCTATTGTAGGGTCATTGCTAGCAATATCTAGTTCTGTTACCTCTCTTTCTATCTCATTGGTTGCTATGTCAGGCTCAACAGAAGGAGTACTTCGATTTCGAATCTGAACATGACTTTCAATTGTGACTGCCTCAACAACAGGAGCATCTGGATTATGAGCTTCACTCTCATTCGTAACTGGCTGTGGTGTTGATGTCGAGCCCACCTTCTGTGCCTTTGCCTTTCTTTCCCACAAAGTTCTCAAATCAATCGGCTTCTTCTTCTTCATTTTGCAATTTGCAAAGCTCTATGATCTAGACTTAAAGACATAAACACTAATTAACAAAATGGCATATCAATTGGAATTCAAAATTTTCTAATTGTAAATCTATGCTACTATGCTAGTCTGCTTGCTCACCTCCTGTATATGGCTCTGTGCCTCTGTCGCTCCCCTGCCTACCTCCCTGGGCCTGCCGGCCTTGGCCCTTGGCCCCTGACCCCGTGCGGCCGTGCGCACTGCACAGGCGGGCAGCACGGCAGCGCCCAGCGGCGAGCGCTCGAGCGGCCTGCGGCCTGCGGCCTGCCGCAATGGCGCGGCGTCGCCGCCGCCGGCCGGCCGCCCAGCGCCCCCGTGCCTCCTAGCCGCCTGGCCGCGTGCCGCGACGGTGCCGGCGCTCGCGGTCGCCGGACGCACGACGCAGCTCCCGGTTCCGGCCTCCGCCACCTGCCGATCTAGGTTTTCATCACGAGATTTTGGGGAATGGGGAACAATCAACGGACGGGAGAGAGAGGGACTCGGGTCAGAGCAGGCCGGTGGGCGTGGGTCGTTGCTGTGGGCCGTGTTTCGTGGGCCGAAGCTGGTTGTTTGTGGGTTGGATCATTTATTTGGGCTAAATTTGAGCTCAGGAGTATATAGTATAGTCAATATAGTATGTATATATGTATTATGGATGTATATACTTATTCACTTTTAAAAATAGTTGGGTATTCCTGGGAATACCCAGGAATCCAGCTGCCTCCGCCAATGGTGTGAGTGAGGTGTGCATGTGTAGAATGAGTGTGAGTGCATATATGAACAGATACTACAGCTGTATCCAGATGAGGAACTTTTAAAACAAAAAGTTCCAACTGTTGCCGCCACCGCCGTCTTCTCCCTCGTGGCCTCATCTTCGGTGCCGCTCCCCCGACCCGCCGGCCTTCAGCTTCGTCTCCGGCGGATCCGCTTCCCCTGCCCCCGCCACACAAAATGAGATGCGAGTGACGACGCCCCCGCTATCGCCTCCGCCGCCCCCCTCCGTGCAATGGCCTGAATGGCATGGATGGGCCTTGTGAAAATGTTGAGCCCTGCACCGTGCAGCAGATCAGGATGGCAAGGCCTCCAGCGACGCAGTGGAACGAGGGCTGTTTGTTTGCCAGGACCGCTGAATTTTTTAAATTTTTATATTATTTTTTATCGATTTATCAAAAATATATGTCGAATTTTTTTTTTTGCAAAAATGTCATCCTGCCGCCAGTTCATCCGGCGGAAGGCAGGTACCGCCGGATGAACCGGGGGTATGGTAGACTTAACGCTAATTCAACCGGCGGTACTGTAGCTCATCACTGTAGCGAATTTTCAAAAAACTATAACAAATTCATATGGATTCGGATGGAGATAAAATTTATATGAAAATTATAGATCTCGACGAGATCTACAACTTTGCATTTCAAACTTTTTTCATTTAGAATCATTCTGGTGTTTAAATAATCGACACAACATTTAGATCTAAAAAATCAGATTTAAACAAGTCGTGCTGCTCATCGGGAGTGCACCGGGAATTTTTCATCTAAACAACGCTAGACTTGTTGTAATTACAAAGTTGTTTAGATCGGCGATTTCCGGTGCACTCCCGATGACCAGCACGACTTGTTTAGATCTGATTTTTTAGATCTAAATATTGTGTCGATTATTTAAACACTAGAATGATTCTAAATGAAAAAAGTTTGAATTACAAAGCTGTAGATCTCGTCGAGATCTATAATTTTCGTATAAATTTTATCTCCATCCGAATCCATATGAATTTGTTATAATTTTTTGAAAATGTGTTACAGTGATTTACTACAATAACCGCCGGTTGAATTGGCGGTAAGTCGCTACAGTACCGCTGGAAGTCGCTACAGTAACCATACCGCCGGTGCCTGCCTTCCGCCGGATGAACTGGCGGCAGGATGACATTTTTGCAAAAAAAAAATTCGGCATATATTTTTGATAAATCGGGAAAAAAATAATATAAAAATTTAAAAAACTCCAGGACCGCTGCTAGGGTGTGTTGTGCTGCGCAAGAGCAAAGGCAAAGCAAGGTGCTGGCAGTAGAAATGTACGATGCAATGGATGCCAGTGGGCCAGGCGCGTGGCACGAGAAGGGGCCCCAGTGCAGTGCGAGGGCATCGTACGAGAGACGGGGAGAGAGAGTACAGCATGCATGCCGCATTGCAGGCTTTGCATGTGGGCACTGAAAGGAGCAGCTGTTCCCCGGTGCTCACCTTTCCTTTCCATTTTTCTTGGTAGCAGAAAGATGAAATAGTAGTAGGCACAGGGAAGGAACATGTGCTAAAGAAGGGGACATGCGCTAGGAAAAAGAAGGGGACTATGGGACTCTTTCGACCTTTTCTTTCTATCATTATTTGAAGCTAAGCTACAAGGGCTTTTTTTTTCTTTTTTGTTTTCCCAAAACAAAGGCACGAACTTAAAATTAGCAACAATTGTGCTGGGGAAAATGCTTGGAGTACCAAGCTTGGTTCATACAAATGCAATGCCAATCCTTCGAAAAAAATACAAATGCAATGCCTAGCATCAAAGATGGGGGCAATTTGTTGGGTACCCGTCGTACACAAAAAGGGGGGACATGAGATGCGAAAGAGCGATATAATTGTAGAGACGGCGGGCAATGGGCCTGGCTAGGTAGGGCATGAGGGCCCAAGCAGGAAAGGACGGCGTGCCCGGCTACACAGCAGGCCCGTGACTTGCCCGCCCTCTCGCTTTGCCTCGGGTTATCAGACTACGGCCTGTACGGCCCACAGAGACGCATCCCGGCGAGAGAAGAGAAGGGCTCCCCGTCCGTCCGATCTGCAGCTGGACGGCCCAGATCGTCCTCACCCCTCTGTATTCACCGTACACACACACTGTGTGTGTGAGAGAGAGAGAGCACGGGCATCATCATCGGATGCGCCAGGTCGAGCCTGCCGGGCCGTACGGTCGCCGAGGTGATGAAACTTTGACAGCCACGTGTTGTACTCGGTACCACTCCTGGGCTCTCTCGCAGTGGTGGCGTGGGCCGTCCGCTTGTTACCTGTCCCTACAGGTGGGTGGGCCGGCCTCGTGGCCGATCACGATCAGATTGCAGCAGATCAGATCGGGATCAGATCACATCGGGTGTACGCGTACGTATTCGCCGCCATTACTACGGCGACAGCGATCCGCCGTACGTACATGTTCCCGGCCACCGCGGTGTGTATACATACACGGAGTATGCTCGGGGTGCGGTCGACCGGTCGTCCGCCCGGCACGGAGAGAGAGAGAGAGAGAGCACATCAGCGTCACTCGCAGGGTCTCGATCGGCCTGCCTGCGCGCGCACGACGCGTCGTCGTCCCATGTAGCTGTAGGGGGCCTGTAGCAGCAAGCGGAGGAGAGGAGGGGGCCGGCACGGGCACGGGCAGGCGTGCGACACGGCGCCACGACCTGTCGGCGTCTGTCTCTCCGCCACCGTCCTCCTCCTTGCCCCCCGCTCTGTGCTCTCTCCGGAGAGATCTTGTGTGGCTCGTTGTTCGGGCCACACGACGCTCGCTCGTATCGCATCAAGATCTTCCTACTGTATTCCTACAGCTTTCCTTTTGTTGTTGACCAGTTGTTTCAGGCGCGCCCCAATTCCAGAAATGGATTCCCTCGCCCCGTCCGAGTTTTGTTTTGCCTCGGTGCTTAGACACGCGTGTAAACCTCTTGCTTTGGGGGAACTGGTTTCCGTAATGCTATGCTTAGCAGGAGTAGCAGGCGGCGTTTTTCTTTTTTGGAGGTGACTTTTGTTCCGCTGGACGGGAAACACACGGGGGACAGCGACCACCAGCACGCGCGTGCTTTGAATGTTCCTCGCCCCCGCTGTGCGTTTGCGTGTGCATTTCGGAGACCTGGTTTTCACCGGCGCCAGAAGGCAGATGTGCTGTGAACAGCCCAAGTACTCTACTTGTGTCCGCGGGCTGTAGCTCCCACGAACGAAGGTCAGTTGGATTCAACTCTCAGCATTCCTCACGGTCACACGCAGACTCACCTTTCTATATACTAGTAGGAGTACACTACGCTAATTCCATGGCAGAATCGAATTGGACGGTGGCATTTTCGCGTTGCTTTTTTTTTGTTTTTGAAAAGCTTTTTCGCGTTGCTTTCAGGTACTAGTAGTATAGCAGTAGCGTTTTCTGAACCATACTAGTGCTCATCCTCGTAGCCTTTTTTTCCTTGGAATGACTAGGCAACCTACAATGGACACGGGGGCTCTGGAGAATGGAATCTGTTGAGCAAATAGCTGAGTTTGTGTTGCTTTGGGATGCTGTGCAGCAAATACAGCTAGTCGACCGGATGAGATAATTTGGAGATGGACTGCAAATGGCTGTTACACCTCAAAGTCAGCTTACAATGCGCAACTGCAAGGAACTTATTGTACATTTGATGCCAAAGCTGTTTGGAGTTCGCATGCACAGGGGAAACATAGATTTTTTGGTTGGCTTTTAGTTCAAAGCAGATCCTAACAGCTGATAAGTTGATGGCTATCAGGAATGAAACAGGGGCTCACCTTTGTTTGTACTGCAGTTTCGCCAAGCAAGTTTGGCTTCTGGTAAGCAATTGGACTTCGGGCATAATCCAAGTACCTGCGGACCAAGATGAAGGGCTTGAGGATTGGTGGACG
Source organism: Panicum virgatum (assembly GCF_016808335.1). Taxonomy (NCBI): domain Eukaryota; kingdom Viridiplantae; phylum Streptophyta; class Magnoliopsida; order Poales; family Poaceae; genus Panicum; species Panicum virgatum. The sequence goes on from NC_053149.1 coordinate 69,437,618, forward strand.
AGAAGCTTGGAGATGCTACCTCTAGTTCAGAAACGATCAGTCGCTGCAATTCAACTATATACTATATGGAATATTTGGAAAGAGAGGAACCGAAGAATCTTTGATCAAAAGTCGCTGCAGCCACCACAAGTTTTTCAACTGATCAGAGAAGAAGTTAATCTTAGAAGGGTAGCTTGTGGCACTCCGGTGGTGTCTTAGCGCTTTCTTAATGAGTCGAGGAGATTTATTTGTTTTATGTAATCACAACTTCTTGTATTAATTGCTAACTCTTGCTTCCTCCCTTAAATGCATCGGCAGTGCTCCTGCCTAGTTTCAAAAAAAAAAAGACTGGGCAACCTAGACTCCGTTCGGACTTCTGCTCAGACACTTGGGAAAAATCTGGTTCAGATTTTCTTTTGTTTCCAAATTGCTGTGTGTTCAGTTCACAGATGGACTGATGTGCTGCTATCAAGCTCCAGGAACCATGATAGTTTCTTCGAGCTGCGCTGCTGCCGTTTCGCCCTCAAGAATGTTGTTAGCCCTAGGTAGTCATGGACGCATCTCAGAAACCAGGAGAGGGCCAAGAGAAGGACGCGGTCAAACGGAGAGGACGTGGGGAAAACCCGATGCGCTGACGATGGCAAGGGCGCTCGTCGACAGAGATGGGCATCGAGACGAGGCCTAGCAAACTACAAGCGCGCCCAACCACGACCACTCGCTAGGATCCGCCGGCACAGACAAGAGCGGTCGCCGTTCCCGGCCAGCCCATCCCCAAACCCCTCCAGTTGCAGAGAAAACAATTAGGAAAAAAAACAAGTTCCTCCGTGCGGAGCAGAGGCATTATTAGCCAATCGGGTCAAAGCTAATCGCCACCAAACTCCATTGCCCATGCTAATTTCTCTTCCTTGTTTTTTATTTTCCTCCGGAATAAATGTGGATCTCGCCGGATTGCACGTACTTTTATCTAATGTTTTCTTAATGAAAAAAACATGTCTGCTCCACAGGGGATTATAGTTTGTCGGGGCGTCGCTACAGGAGTGCCCATGCTAATTTCTCGAGTCAATTCCCTCCATTGATATTGGAAATTATATTCATCCATCATGTGCCATTGGCTCTGTCGGGTGCCCCAATTAGGGACACCCTAATTAGGATGATAAGATCGCTTTAAAACACAAAAACACCTGTTAAGACAACTGGGCCCACGAAGGCCCACAGCCTGCTTCCCATCCGGAAGAAAGGAAAGGACTCAAAAGGAGCCCAGCATGCGGCCCATTTGCATCCCCCTTGAACCCGCCGGACAATCTCCGCCTCGCTCGAGGGTAGCGAATATACCCTCGAGCGGGTGACTCATTTTCCGCCTCGCACGAGGGCCCCCCTCGGGACCCTCGACCGCGCAACACACTTCCGCCACGCTCGAGGGTAGCGGATCTACCCTCGAGCGGGTGACTCATCTCCGCCTCGCTCGAGGCCGTCTCTCGGTACAAGGGACAAACGGCCCCGCCGCCCAACCGCTCGCCGTACGAAGGCATTAAAAGCCAGCCGCTCCACCACGGCTCAAAGGACGGGCGGCGTCAGGCCGCCACTCCCACAGTAGATGTGACCTGGGTCCCATCCGCTGACTCTGGTCATCACTCCGCCATCCCGGACACTGTAGCAGCGCCTTGGGACCTGCGACGCGGGATAGGACAGGCTTGGCACTGCTCCCGTTACTGTTCTGCCGACGCCGACCTTCCGAACCCGCCCCCCACTGAGGAAGGGGTCCGGCGACGTCACGTGTCCCCCGGACCTTCTAGTGTGCACACCCGCACTCCGACCAGGGGGTCCGGGGCCGACTCGCGCCATTACTACCGCCGGGGCACTACAGAACGACCGGCGCCATCTTCGCAGAACCAAGGACGAAATCCAGGACGACAGCGACGCGCGCCGCCTTCCCACAGTGTACTTCCTACAGTGTTCGACCACTGTACCCGCGATTCGGGGAAAAACGACGACTTCCGCGCCCTACACTCGTGTACGCCGCCCCCTCCTTGTGACTATAAAAGGAGGAGGCGGACCCCCTTTAAGCGGCGCTAGGCTCTAACTGGACTCTAGTCTGCTGGGTCTCTCTGGTTTCTATCTCCCAAGAGAACTCTCAGCACTACTGAGCACTCATCTCAACCGACTCCACTCCTAGCAGAGACTTGGGAGCTCCCCTCCCTCTCTCGCCTCGCTTGTATCCCCTACTTTAAGCACTCCGGGTGCAAGATAATACAGTGCCCTCGCACACCCACTTTGCTGGACGTACGGCCCCGCGGCCGGAACCAGGATAAAATCGTGCGTTACTGTGATTGCCTCTTGTATCATCATCTGGGACGAGGAAACACGCAGCATTTACTAGTTGGGATCCAGGCCCCCGGGTCGGGACGCCGACAGTTGGCGCGCCAGGTAGGGGAGCTGCGTGACATTTTCTCTCTTTTTCCCATTTGATCTCCAGGAATGGCGAGCAGATCCAACCCATACCCTATGGGTGTTTCGGATCCGTTCCCAGCGGGACGCGTGATCTCGTTCGGGAGTCTCGAGTTCAGGGCAACCGGCAACGGTTACCTTATGCAGCTCCTCTCTCCCGGACGCAACCCCATCGCTCTGACTTCGCCAGCCCGGCGCAACAGGCGCTCGGGTCCGCATTCGCAACAAGCACGCGCGGAGCGGCGTCGTGCGGCACGCCGCAGCTCCCCCACGTGGGTTGAGGCTGGCATGTCGCAACTCAGCATCACGGCCAACGGGGCCACCGTTTCGTCATCACGTGCCTCGGCGTCATCTGCGCCGACATCGTCACCTGCTGCGGCACTAGTGCCTCCCAGGGGGGGCTTGACTTCGGCGTCGCCCTTCCCCTTCGGGATGCGCAACGCTGCCGCCCACGCCTCGTCAACCAGCGCTAGCTTCATCGAGCATGAGGATCTGCCGGGTCATCGTCTTCGGTCGATTCGCAGCCCCATCGCGTCGTCCCCTGACGAATCCTACCCCGAGACGGCGAGCTCGATCGCTGACGACATCGACTTCTTCATGAACAACTTCGTAGCCGAGAAGGCCGAGGACTACTCCGGGGTCCGCGACCCCGACGCTCTCCGCGCGTTCCAGCTGGCGACGGCCTACTGCCTCACCTGCTCCGAAGACTCCAGCGAGGGGGATTTCGATCCTTCCAGGGAATGCTTCATGGCGGACCTCGCGGACGAGCAAGACGGTAATGCTCCAGCCAACGATGAGGACGGCGGGGCGGACGTATGGGCAAAGCAACCGGTGGTCCCGCCTGCAGCCCCTTCCTCGTCATGTTCAGCGGCGCGACAAGCTCAACTGGCGCAGCTCAACGAGCTTCAAGCCAAGCTCGACGAGCAGCGTCAACAAACCCAGGAGCTACGCGCCGCACTCGAGCAGCAGCGTACCGTGCCTGATGCACACGCCCAGGCAGCGGGACGTTTTGCCCGGGAGCGCATCCTGGCCGATGACAACGTCGACAAATCTCCGGAACTGAAGACGGCGGGCGAGAAGCTCGTCGCTGCGGCCTACCTACTCCAAGCTATGCCCGAGCCATCGACACCTTCGGGCCGCAACTTGCGCCACGAGGCACAGGAGCTCATCGAGCAAGCTGCCGTGCAGCAGGCCGAGAGTTCTGCGTCTCGTATGCGCTCGAAGGCCCCGGAGCAGCGTGATGGGACTGCGCGTCAGGACCGCGAGGTTTCCGTGCACACACCCCCAGCGGGGAAGGGCAAGGCAGCCGTAGCGCCCGGCGTGAGGGCACCCTCGGTGCACGAGCGCATCGGAAGAGTTCACGTAAGGGAGCGAATCCGTGATACTCGCGGGTACGCTGGCGACGGCGACGCCCGCAACGTCATCAACGGCAGGAGGTACACCCCTCGACGGGGTGGACGCTTCGACCGTGAGCACGACAGGGGTGAGTCCCCGGAGCCTCCGAGCACTCGGGTGTTCAGCCGGGAGATTCGAACAGCATCTTTTCCCCCGCGCTTTCGACAACCCAACACCCTCGTCAAATACTCTGGCGAGACCGATCCTGCAGTCTGGCTCAATGACTACCGCCTAGCGTGCCAGCTAGGCGGCGCGACGGAGGACGCGATCATCATCTGCAACCTCCCTCTTCATCTTGCCGACGCCACACGAACGTGGCTCGAGCACCTGCCTGCGGATCAGATCCACAACTGGGCCGACTTGGTCCATATCTTCGTGGGCAATTTCCAGGGCACGTACGTGCGCCCTGGGAACTCCTGGGATCTCAAAGGATGTCGCCAGAAGCCCCGCGAATCCCTGCGTGACTACGTGCGACGCTTCTCCAAGCAGTGCACCGAGCTCCCTAGTGTCACCCATGTCGAGGTCATCAACGCTTTCCTCGAGGGTACGACCTGCAGGAACTTGGTGCATGAGCTTGCCAGAAGCCGACCCGTCAACACCAATGAGTTGTTCGACGCCGCCACCAACTACGCCGCCGGCGAGGAGGCTGTTGGTACCATCTTCGATGACAAATCGAGCAAGCGCAAGGACGATGCGCCTGCGGAGGGCGGCAACGTCAAGCCCAACGCCCCCACCAAGAAACAGAAGCGGGGGAGGAAGGGAAAGAAGCCGGTCCCACCGAACCGGCGCGGGTCGGGGCAGGCAGAGGACTCCGAGGAGGCCTTCGCAGCCGCCCCAGACCGCAAGGGACCTCGAGGCCCCCCTCGAGGCGGCGGTGGCCAGTTCGACGACATGCTTAAGAAGCCGTGCCCTTACCACAAGGGCCCGGTCAATCATACCCTCGAGCAGTGCGAGATGCTCAAGAAGTACTACAACCGCGTCGCGCGTGGCGACGAAGACAAGAAGAAGGATGCGGGCGACAAAGGTGGAGACGACGAGTTCCCCCCAGTGGAGAACGCCTTCTTCATCTTTGGAGGAGCAACGACGAATATGACTCCTCGGCAGCGCAAGCGTGAGCGCCGCGAAGTCTTTTCCGTCACCAAAGCCACGCCATCCTACCTCGACTGGTCGAAGGATACCATCGCCTTTAGCAACGAGGACCACCCCGACTACGTCCCGCATCCGGGACGGTATCCGCTCGTTGTCGACCCCATCATCGGCAACACTTGCTTCTCCAAGGTGCTCATGGACGGAGGCAGCAGCCTCAACATCATGTACGCCCCTACCTTGGAGCTCATGGGGATCGGACTGGACAAGCTTCGCCCCAGCAAGTCGTCATTCCATGGCGTTGCGCCGGGGAAGCGAGTCCAACCCCTCGGCCAGATCGATCTGCCTGTGTGCTTCGGCACAGCAGCCAACTTTCGCAAGGAGGTACTCACTTTTGAGGTGGTGGGATTTCGAGGGTCCTATCATGCCATCCTTGGTCGTCCTTGCTACGCCAAGTTTATGGCCGTCCCCAACTACACCTACCTCAAGCTCAAAATGCCGGGTCCGAAGGGCGTCATCACCATCGGCTCTTCGTTCGAGCACGCCTACGAGTGCGACGTCGAGTGCGTTGAGCGCGCGGAAGCTCAAGCGGAGGACGAGGCCCTCGCAGCCACCCTCGACAAAATGGCGAGCGAGGCCTTGGACTCCATGCACCGACACGCCGGGAGCTTCGAACCCGCCGAGGGTATCAAGAAGGTGCCCCTCGACCCGAGCCACTCCGATGATAAGGCGTTGCAGATCAGCGCCACCCTCGACGACAAATAGGAAGTGGTGCTCGTCGATTTCCTCCGCGCCAACGCAGATATCTTTGCGTGGAGCCCCTTGGACATGCCTGGCATACCGAGGGAGGTCGCCGAGCACTCTCTTGATGTCCGACCCAACTCCAAGCCGGTGAAGCAACGCCTGCGACGCTTCGACGAGCTCAAGCGCCGGGCGATCGGCGAGGAGTTGCAGAAACTTTTGGCGGCCGGATTCATCAAAGAGGTATTCCATCCCGAGTGGCTAGCTAATCCAGTATTAGTAAAGAAAAAGAGTGGAAACTGGAGCATGTGTGTGGACTACACTAGTCTAAATAAGACATGTCCGAAGGTTCCCTTTTCTTTGCCACGAATTGATCAGATTGTAGATACTACTGCGGGATGTGAGCTCTTATCCTTTCTTGATGCTTACTCCGGTTACCACCAAATCAAGATGAAAGAGTCCGACCAGCTCGCGACCTCTTTTATCACTCCTTTCGGCATGTACTGCTATGTTACGATGCCCTTTGGCCTCAGAAACGCCAGGGCTACCTATCAATGGTGTATGCTCCACGTTTTCGGAGACCATCTCGGGCGGAGCGTAGAGGCATATGTCGATGATATCGTTGTAAAATCCAGGAAGGCGGACGACCTGGTTGCCGATCTCAGGATCGCATTCGATTGCCTACGGGCCAAAGGGGTAAAACTTAACCCCGAGAAGTGCGTATTTGGGGTGCCTCGAGGCTAGACCTGGGCATGGGTCACCCGACCCGAACAACCCGACCCAACCCGCCCGAAAAAAAACCCGACCCGACCCGACCCGAGCTACGTGGCGGGTGGGCGCGGGCCGTATTTTTTGACCCGCAACAATCAACTGGCCGGGCACGGGCCGTGATTTTTGACCCAAAACCCGACCCAACCCGAAAAAACCCGACCCAAAGGCCAAAAAACCCGACCCAACCCGAAAAAAAACCCGACCCGACACGCCCGCGCAGGGTGCACGGGCCAACCCGACCCGACCCGGTGATAGGTACGGGTCGGGCGCGGGCCGTCCTATGCGACCCGTGACCCGGCATTGACCCGACCCGAACCCGACCCGACCCGACGTTTGCCCAGGTCTACTCGAGGCATGCTCTTGGGTTTCATTGTCTCCCAGCGGGGCATCGAACCCAACCCTGACAAAGTCTCGGCCATCACTCGGATGGGACCGATCCGAGACTTAAAGGGGGTACAGAGGGTCATGGGATGCCTAGCGTCCCTTAGCCGTTTTATCTCGCGTCTCGGCGAGAAAGGCTTGCCCCTGTATCGACTCTTGAGGAAAACCGAGCGCTTCACATGGACCCCCGAAGCTCAAGAAGCCCTCGAAAGGCTGAAGGCATCGCTTACCCGTGCTCCCATTCTTACACCACCTACGGACGGCGAGCCCCTCTATCTATACGTGGCTGCGACGACCCAAGTGGTCAGCGCGGTGATCGTGGTTGAAAGACAAGAGGAGGGTCAGGCTCTGCCCATCCAGCGGCCGGTGTACTATATCAACGATGTGTTGTCTGAAACCAAGACACGCTATCCGCACATTCAGAAGCTGCTCTACGCAGTAGTGTTTGTTCGACGCAAGCTGCGCCACTACTTCGAGGCCCACCCCGTCACCGTGGTCTCGTCTTTCCCTTTGGGAGAGATAGCCCGCAACCGGGAAGCCGAGGGTAGAATTGCCAAATGGTCTGTGGAGCTGATGGGGGAGACTCTCACCTACGCCCCACCGCAGAGCGATCAAGTCCCAAATCTTGGCTGACTTCGTGGCTGAGTGGACCGACACTCAGCTACCCCCATCACAAATCCAGGGCGAATGCTGGACTATGTACTTCGACGGGTCGGTGATGAAAACTGGTGCCGGTGCCGGCCTCCTCTTCATCTCACCCCTTGGAGAACACATGCGGTACGTGATCCGCTTGCATTTCCCTGCTTCGAACAATATGGCGGAGTATGAGGCCCTCCTCAGTGGCCTCCGCATCGCCATCGAGCTCGGCGTCAAACGCCTCGACGTACGCGGTGACTCTCAACTCGTCGTCGATCAAGTAATGAAGGAGTCTAGCTGTCACGACCCGAAGATGGAGGCGTACTGCAACGCGGAGCGCCGCCTCGAAGACAAATTCGACGGCCTCGAGCTCAATCATGTCCCGCGCTGGTACAACGAAGACGCCAACGAACTGGCCAAAATAGCCTCGGGGCGGACCACCGTCCCCCCGAATATCTTCGCCCACGACATCACCAAGCCCTCTGCCGAATTCAAGGACCCGTCGGAGCCGGGCCCCTCGTCCACCGGGTCCCCCGACGGGAACCCCCCGGCTGACAGGGTCGAGCCCATGGACATTGACTTCGGGACCACCTCCGCGGACGAGGCCGAAACAATGGAAGTTGACGAGGCCCCCACTTCGCGAGACTGGCGCATCCAGTACCTTGACTGGATGATTCGAGGGATCTTACCCTCGAACCGTGCTCAGGCACGGCGCCTCGCCAGGAGGGCCAAGTCCTTCGTTCTAATCGACAATGAGCTACACAAGCGTGGCCCCTCGGGTGTCCTGCAACGATGCATCCCCATCCCCGAGGGCAAGGAGCTGATCCGCGACATCCATGCTGGCGTCTGCGGCCACCACGCCGTGCCACGCACCCTCGTGGGTAACGCATTTCGGCAAGGTTTTTACTGGCCCACCGCGGTCGCCGACGCCACTAACGTCGTGCGGACTTGCGAGGGTTGCCAGTTCTACGCTCGAAAAACACACCTCCCGGCCCATGCCCTGCAGACGATCCCCATCACATGGACGTTTGCAGTGTGGGGACTGGACCTCGTCGGTCCGCTGAAGAAGGCACCCGGGGGCTTCACCCACTTGCTGGTGGCGGTCGACAAATTCTCCAAGTGGATCGAGGCTCGACCCATCGGCAAGATTAAATCCGAGCAAGCAGCTCTATTCTTCAACGACATCGTCTTCAGGTTCGGGGTGCCGAACTCGATCATCACCGACAACGGCACCCAGTTCACAGGCAAGAAGTTCTTGGCGTTCTGCGACAGCTTTCACATACGTGTGGACTGGTCAGCTGTGGCACACCCACAGACGAACGGGCAAGTGGAGCGTGCCAATGGCATGATCCTCCAAGGACTAAAGCCGAGGATCTTCAACAAGCTGAACAAATTCGGCCGGAGGTGGCTCACAGAGCTGCCCTCGGTCATCTGGAGCCTGAGGACGACCCCGAGCAGAGCCACGGGCTTTTCTCCGTTCTTCCTGGTCTATGGTGCTGAGGCTATCCTCCCCACTGACTTGGAGTACGGATCGCCGAGGCTTAAGGCATATCAAGAACAACGAAACCAGCGAGCTCGCGAAGACTCGCTGGACCAAGTGGACGAGGCTCAAGACATGGCGCTCCTCCACTCTGCACGCTACCAGCAGTCCTTGCGAAGGTATCAAGCGCAGAGGGTCCGGCGCCGAGACCTCAACGAAGGGGACTTGGTGCTAAGGCTTCGACGGGACAACAGGGGCCGCCACAAGCTCTCACCTCCATGGGAAGGGCCGTACATAATCGCCGAGGTGCTCAAGCCCGGCACGTACAAGCTGGCCAATGAAAAAGGCGAAGTCCTCACCAACGCTTGGAATATACAACAACTACGTCGTTTCTATCCCTAGAATTTCAAGTTTTTTGTGCATTTGCTCGTACTCGCATCTTCAATTTCCCGAAATAATAAAGTACGCTTTACTGGCTTATTTTTGGGAACCGTCTAGGCCCTCGAAGGCTAGGATGTGCGTTAACACTGAGGTACGCCCGGCTTTACCCTCGGCAAAGCCGAGCCTCCCTCGGGGGCTACTACGGGGGGAACCCCCGAACGTCCCCAAAAAGTCGCCAATGTTTTTCGAAATATTTCCGTCTCGACCCTAAGTTTCTCGTATCCTTAGAAAAAACGCACGCGAGGCATAAGCAACTACGGTACGGGGCCGGCCGAGTCGTGGGGCCGCCTACGCCTCCGGGATACGGCACCCCCCTCACCACCCTACGCCTACGTTGCTTATGAATGCGAACCCCCTCGCAGACGTCGTCCAAGTCGCATACAAGAACATGGGAATAAAGTAAAGGAACAAAGGCTCGAGCACACAAGGCCTCGACGGGCCACGCACTCAAATTACGAAACAAAATCTTCTATATTCATAGAATGCGATTACAAAGCACGACCATGATATAAACACTAATCTATTTACATGGGCTTCGAGGCCCAGTTTTCCTACAGGCTATCATCCCCCCTTGCGGGCCCTCAGGGGCGTCGAATTCGGCGATGGGAGGGATGTCTGCTTCGAGCTTCTCGGCGAGGACGGTGGCGAACTCCTCCGCGGCTGCATCGGCTTCGTCCATGATGACCGACGCGGCGTCCGCATCCTCATCATCGGGAACGACGTACCCCGATTATGGCTGGGCAAAATACCCGAAACCCGAAGCTCGAACCCGAAAAACCCGAACCCGAACCCGAAAAACCCGAACCCGAAAAACCCGAATCCAAATTCGGGTTCTAACCCACGGTACCCGAAATTATTACGGGTAGTTCGGGTATTGGGCCACGGTACCCGAATTACCCGAACTACCCGAAATATAGCCCAGCCCATATATATTTACTCATTGCACATTTTTGTACTTGCAGCCCAGAGCCCAGGCAGCCCACGAAACCAACCCTAACCCCAGTCGCGCCGCACAGAGGCGCCCACCCCACCCCAAACCCCAGTCGCGCCGCCACTACCCTGTCGCCTGTCGGCTTCCCCGTCGTGTCGCGAGACGAGTCGCCCACCCCACCAGCGCCCCTCGCCCAACTCCGCCGCCTGCCGGGTGCCGGCCGCCACTGCGCCTGCGCGAAGGTGCAGCCGGTGCAAGACTGCAGGCCGTGCAGCGGTGCAGGCCCCCTCACCGGCTCCCCCCGAGGCGCCGCGGCGAGGCCCCTTCTTCGGTTCTTCCCGTCCCCGACATCGCTGAGAGCCTGAGACCAGAAGACCTCGAGTCCTCGACCTCGACTGCAGGCCAGCAAGGCGCTCCTTACCCCCGGCGGCTCCGGCTTCCTGAATCCTGAAGACCTCGAGTCCTCGACCGAAGAACGGCTTCCTAAATCCTGAATCTTGCAACGTATGTCATTCATTCCTCTTCTACTTGTTCATGGTAGTATAGATCTAGTGGCTAGTATGGTCTATTTGATCTAGTAGCATCGCTTCCACAGTTACACTCTTGTCTGAATGCCATTTTTCTGTTTGAATTAGTAGAACATCCAGTGCCCGGCGGCGCTGCAATCACGGGTGAGGGAAGACAAGTAAAGAACGGCAGCACAGACGGAGGAATCTTGCAACGTATGTCCAAGAACTCAGCTTCTCATTCCTCTTCTATTTGTTCATGTTAGTACAGATCTAGTATGGTCTATTTGATCTAGTAGCATTGCTTTCATTCCACGGTTCTACTCTTATTTGAATGCCATTTTTTCATTGTTCGTCTGTTCCCAAAGATGTTACTTATGTCCAGACAAGCAATAACTTGAATTTCCTGTGAGGGACCAAGCATGTAGACATGAGTGTTAGTTGTCATTCATGACAGGGAGGTTTGTCAAAAGAATTTTATCCAACTTGGATATCAAAGGCATATATCTGATGAAAATGACACTAGAATCTAAGAAAGACCAATGCATTACTTAATTTCATGATACAATATAATGACTTAGATGCAAGCAATTATTGATTCCAACTAGTTCTCTGTTCTCGAAAATACTATTACAGACAGGATGCACATTGACCAGCATACCTGGTTCAGTGAATTTTTCGCATTTTCATACTCAGCTGTCACAAAGACAAAGACCTGTATCAAGAAAGCAGCTCAGTTACAGAGCTGCCTATAGGGTATAGTACAAGAATGGACCAATAATCAATAAACATGTTGACATTCAGTAGTTCAATGGTGACCATCCATACAACAGAACTGCAGTGTCTTGATGAACTCACTGAAATCAGTGCTCTTTGTCTTTCAGATGCCTGAAACTGAAGATAACATTGAGATTGAGACACAATCAATGAACACCGAGACTCTGCATGACAATTCAATTGTGCCAATGGAGATTCAAGATTCACAACCATCAGAGTTGAATGGACAAGCTGCTAATCAGGAGGTTATTGATCTAGAGAATGACACAGGGAAAGAGAAGGAAAGGAAGCAAATGGCACCAAGGTCAAATGTCGGGTAACCCGAACCCGAACCCGAAATTTTCGGGTACCCGAATTGTCGGGTTCTAGTTTTTGTCATCGAATTTCGGGTTCTATTTTTCAAAACCCGAAATTTTCAAAACCCGAAATACCCGACCCGAATTTTTCGGGTAACCCGAACGCCCAGCCATAACCCCGATGACACCCTCTGGAGATCCATGAGGTAGTGTGTCGAGGCCACGGCGAGAGCCCACAGGACACCGAGACGGAAAGTGCTCTTGGCGTGTTCGGCAACCCGGCCGCCTAGCGCGCGCAGGCGGCTGATCACCGAACTGCCCGAGACAGCACCCTCCCCCTCGAGCTCTTGACACACGCTCACGGCGGTCTGCTCCAGCTCAGCAAACTCCATCTGTGCCACCGTGAGGGCGGTGTGGACCGCTTCCTTCGCCGCGGTCTCGTCCGCCACCTTTTGCCTCAGCTCTGAGCAAAGAAAACCAATGTCAGTTACGAAAGAAAACAAATCGACGAAAAATCAAAGGTACTCACCCGCCATGTTCTTCTGCGCTTCCTCCCTCTGGGTACGGGCGGCCTCTTCGAGCGAGGACAAGGAGGCTTCCTTTTCTCTAAGGGCGCCCCCCATGTTCTGGAGGGCCACCTCCTTCCCCTCGAGGGCCTCGCCCTTTTCCCGGAGGGTCCCGGTGAGCGCGACCACGGCCACCTCTTTATGGAGGAGCTCGGCCTTCTGCTGCTCGAGCGTGGTGCTGAGGCGCTGCAGCTTAGCGCTCTGCACCTCCGCCTCGCGAGCTCTCACCTCGAGCGCCGTCCCAAGGCGCTGCAGCTCGGCAGTTTGCGCCTCGGCCTCCCGGGCCTTCTGCTCCGCTGCCGCCCTCTGGACGTCTCGCTCTCCAGCAACCCGCGCCAGCTCCTCCTCCAGCGCCTGCTGACGCGCTCCCAGATCGGCCATTTTTGTATTGGCGTCGATGTTTTTGAGCACCAGCTCGGCGTTGTGTTGCCCGAGCTGGCTCATCTGGGAGTACAGCCGGTTCATCTCGACGCTCTTTTGGCGCGAGATTTCCCTCAGCTGCTGCAAAGGGGGGGGGGCGTGGGTGAAGACGCGTAAAAGCTAAAACCGAATCCGAGCAATTTCCGGGGGGGAAATATTTACCTGGCTGACCTGGTAATCCGTGTTCTGATGGAGCTGATAAGCGCGGTCGAGGGCCTGCAAGATCTCGCGCCCGACGCCCATGTGCTTGTTCCAGGCCTCCTCCTCCTGCTGCTCCTTGCGGAGGAACTCCGAGGGGACCCCGGACGGGACGATCACCCCGAGGTGGCTCCCCTCGGACGCCCCCGCTTCGAGCACGCCCGCGCTGGCCGACGCGAACTCAGCGATGTGTGCGGCAGCGCTCGCCGCAGCAGCGGGGTCGATGTCCATTGAATCCCCGTACTCCTCGCTGCTGTCCGGCAGCTCTACCACCGCTGTCACACCCCCTTGCGCCGTTGGCTGAGGCACTACCGCAACGGTACCCTCGTCCAAGGCCTCCGCGGGCCCCGGCGCAGGGGCTCCTTCCACCGCCGGTGCTTCTTGCGCCGTATCATCCTCCGCGACGCCCCCGCCCTCGGCCCTCGAGGGCTCGAAGACGAGGGTCTCCTCCACACGGTCGGTAGGGCGCTCCTGCGCGCCCCCACCGGTCTGTCCTTCCGGGTCCGGATGGGCGGCGCTGGCCGCGTCGCCCTGACCGGCCTCAACTTCGATGGCCGCCTGGGCAGCGCCACCGACACTGCCCTGGCCGGCCTCTTCGTCGGCGTCGGCCGCCTGAGCAGCCGCCTCGGCACCACGCTGGCCGGCGTCGCTCTGACCGGCGTCACCCTCCTCCTCCCGGGCTTGCTGCGCCGCCTGGGCCCCTCGGGCCATGGCCTCCCGTAGCCTAGCGGCCGCCGCCTCGAGATCCACGGCGGGCTGGGGCTGCGGCACCGTGTGCGGAGTGCTGCGAGCCCCGGTCTTGAGAGCCTTGGCCGGGACAAACCGCACTACATCCTTGGGAACGGCCCCGGGGCTGAAAATCAAGAGACGCGAGTTGAGCAGGATCGAGAAATCCACCAAATACTTACCCAGATCGAGCACTCATGCTCCGCTTCCTCGTGGCGCTCCTTCGAGCCCGGGGCATCGTGCTGTCCCTCGAAGACTGCCCCGAAGCCACCCCCCTCGTGTCGGCCCGGTGGCTCGAGGATGCCGGCATGGACTCCTCTCCCGCCGCAGCCTCGTGGCCACGGATCAGCACCTGGGGCGCGGGTGTCTCCTCGCCGGCCGCCGGCGAGGATGACTCCCGCGCCGCACTCTCGAGAGAGGGATTCGCCGATGACCCTGCTACGGCCCTCGGCTCCTCTGGCGCCATGATCGCTCCCTCTTCTTCGTCCCACAGGTAGAACGGTGGGGGGCTCGCGCCCTCCCCGTCCCTCCTCGGAGCGTGGCCCTCGGCATCCGTGGCCTCCTCCTCATCCTCCTCCGAGGACTCGGGTGTGGCGGGCCGCGCCTTCCCCTCCGCTCGAGCGAGCTTGCACGCCTTGTCGTGCCTCGCCTTCCTTTTCCTTTTCCTCTCGGCCTTCGTCTCCGCCGCGTCCTTCCGCCTCTTCATCTTCTCCGTATGGAGGCGATTGATCAGGCGCTGTTCTGGGACCGGGGGCCTCGAGATGCCGCACCTCAACCCCTGTGAAACACGCCCGAGATAGGGTCAGGAGAAGGGAACTACACGACGCACGACGAGTTCGAAGCCAAAACTTACCAGGGAAATATACCCCGGCTCGGGGCGCATCTTGATCCTCCAAAGATCCGCGGGATCTTGGGGAAACTCTGCCACCGCGTACTTCGCCCTCCGGGCGGCGTTGGTGTGGGAGAGAAGCTTGCTCGACGTCCTCGAGCCTTCGACCTTGCTCCCGGGGGTGAGCTCGAAAATCGGCAGGGCCCTTTCCACGAGAGGGATAACCCTCTGCCGGTGGAAGTTCGCGATGACGGCCGCTGCCGTCAGCCCCTTCTTCGCCAGACGCACCAGCGCGTCGGTGAGGCCCTCGAGCTTGGCCTGTTGCGCTGGGGGCGACACCCCCCAGTCCCACTTCGGCGGTCGCTCCCGGAGAACTTTGTTGGTGAACTCCGGAAGCGCGCCCTTGTGGTTCCGAAGGTAGAACCACCCTCGGCTCCACCCAGCGTTGTTCGTCGTCATCTTGCTCGTGATGTAGAAGTTCCTCCGGGTCGGGCGGACGTGGAGCGTCAGGCCACTGGCGCGTGCGTACCGCCTCGGCTGGTTCCGCGAGTTCTCGACGAAGAGTTCGCCGCGGAACAGATGTATCCAGAGGTCCCAGTGGGCCTTGATGCCGAGGTACCCCTCGCAGACGGCGACGAAGACCGCCGCCTGCGAGATGGAGTTGGGGCTGAAACTATGCAGCTCCACCTCGTAGTAGTCGCATAAGGCCCGCATGAACCTGCTGACGGGAACGCCGAAGCCCCGCTCGTGGAGGCGCACGAAGCTTATGACATAGCCTTGCGGGGACTTCGGCTCGGTCTCGTCCGGGTGCGGGGAAATCCACGCCGACGCCCCCAAGTCTGGGTTCCGTGGCAGCAGCCGGTCGGCGACCAGCTGCTCCAGAACCGCCACGGTGGCGGAGGACTTCCCCCACGGCAAGGGCTCCTGGATGTCCGACATGTCTTCGATTCGAAGGGAAATGTGGGAGCGAAAGCTCTAGATGGCTAAGGTGCTTCTTTCTCCCTTCTCTCTCTCGGTTTCTCCTCTCCCTTCTTCCTTCCGCTCTTGGCTGCGGGCTAAGGATGCAGGGGACGCGGAGAAGGCAAAGCAGAATAAAAGTAAATGGCCAGGTGAACCTGGAACCTCCCCTTTCTCTTCATATTTATTCACCATTACAGGCGCATCCGTAGCCATGGCCCAAATCTACCACATTGAAGGCGGTAGATTTTGCTATCGCCGACGGATGGGTCCCACGACCGCGGAGTCTCCCACGCGCGCACGCGACAATAAATGCGGCACGGTAACCGGCGGGCGCGGCGTGACTGTTGCGCTATCCCATCCGTCAGCCGCCGCCCACGCCGCTTCGTTTGCCCGAGGCGGACGCCTGAAAAGGCGCGCCCACGCCGTGCCGCCCAAATAGGGCCACGTCGCCCGCTACCGGCGGAAGACCCGCGCGCGTGTGGCTCACGGCTCTGCGACGTTTTCAGATCACGACGGAATATTCCTTCATAGGGTCTCTTCACCCTTGAAGGAATCGCATTTCGAGGCCTTACTGATCAGGGGGTCGAAGCCTGGCCCTTCAGAGTGTTCGACAGGCGCTCCAGATCACCAGAGTCAGGGACTGCGGGGATGTGCCGTACAAGCTACCCTCGAGCGCGGAGTTCGAGACATCCTATGCAGTGTTCAAGGCCAGTCGAGGTTGCCTAGAAGGGGGATCCCATCGAGGGAGAGCATCGAGCTCTCGAACCCTACCGAATGGGTTCGAGCCCCGCCTAGCGAACCCTCGCGAGCGCTTTATGAGACGTGTCTATGGACCACGAGCCGACCCCTATCGAACGGGGCACGGACGTCCGCTTGAACAACCCGCTAATAGCTCACTGAAGCAGCCATAGCTCGCGGCCCGGGCATGGGTAGCATGGTGCGCTTCACCACTCCTCCCTGCGGAAGGGCGACGAGGGTCGTAGTCGAAGTCGAGGGTTTCCCCTGAACGCCTTCACACGGGCCTAGGCTCGGGGGCTCCTCGCACACCACGGTTCAAAACCACACCCTCGAATAAATCGACAACCGTCACTTATGAAGCTCCATGTGTAAACCGAACCCACCGCTATTAGCGTACGTTCCCCTAACGGCTAAAGCTGAACGCCGGATCACTGTACCAGCACCGAGAGTGCCGAGGCCGGCTGAAAAAGTGCCGATGCCGGCTGAAAAAGACGCTGGACGGCCATCCCAGTAAAGCTACCCAGTGGGACAACGTTTATAGCCCTTGGACGAGCACAAACTCTCCTCCAAGGCCTCGGGGGCTACACCCGCGGGTGCGCTGACGCGCCCCCGCGAAGGTAACTTCACACATATTCGAGGGTCGTAACTCTATGTACACCCCTATACCCTCGGTAATCCTCCCCGCAGAGGAGAAAGGGGACTTTATTGCTCAAATGCAAGTAAAGATTACAAAGGGTCACCGGCGCGAAGCCATCGAAAGATACAAACACGTTGCCACCTACGTGGCAATTTTTCCTGTCTTGGGGAGGAGCGAGCGACGAAGAAAGGCACCGAGCCCCTAGCTGACGCA
Organism: Panicum virgatum; assembly: GCF_016808335.1. NCBI lineage: Eukaryota > Viridiplantae > Streptophyta > Magnoliopsida > Poales > Poaceae > Panicum > Panicum virgatum. The sequence continues at coordinate 69,454,770 of NC_053149.1, forward strand.
ACAGCGAGGCTGCTAGGGATGCGAGAAGTAGCCCCCAGACCTCACAGGTCCAGCGGGACGCTCTCCTCGCAAGCCTTCTTCTAGCGTCTCCTCCACCGAAGACCACGCGGGGGGTCGAGCTGGCGGACGGCGCCCTCCGCACCGTCTCCCCGAGAGCAACCTTGTTGCCGGGAGGGGGGACGATGCGAAAAACAGCCGCCGGACCTGGCGCTAACGCCATGGTCAGGCGCCTCCACCCCCCTTCAGGCTAGGGGACATCGCAGAAGCATGACCCCATGGGCCCAATGCTCTTCTGCTGATCCCACTGAGCCTGGGGGGTGGAACGCAAGCCCACTCCGGTCTTCCCCTACCGCTCGCAAGCATTCTTCTAGCGCCAAAAGCCTAAAAAAGCCAGGCCACCCCATCTGGGGGCCGGTCACGAAAAGGCAAAGGAAACATTACAAGATTTAGGCAATGCTGGAAGAAAGAGTCAGGAGGCTGGAGAAGAAGGGAAACCCCACGACCCCTATTTATAGCTGCGCCGGGCACAAAGCTTCAAGCTTATCAAAGAGCGGAGGCTTGTATCGCCCGTGACGAAGCGGTGCTCCACGAGCAAAGGATGTCCTCGGTCCCAGCGCCGAGACACGACCGAACGAAATGAAGCGGAGCTGAGCCCCTGGATGCTAAGCGGTGCAGCATCGGCTCTGGCCGGATGCCCTCGAACGGCGCACCGTAAAGCAACCAGGAACGTCGGGGCCAAGGCCCTACGTACGGGACAACGCGATGGGAGCACCAGCTGCCAAGTAGCGGGCGCTACTGTCGCCCTGGCCCCCCTCAGCGCGCGGACACGTCTTGTCCTTCAAACAAACAAACAAACAAAGAGGCGCGCGCCTCGAAGTACTCCCCCCTCGGGCATACTACCCCGACCGGCGTGTTGTCACATCCGCTGGGCTGGCGCTTAGGCGCGTCTGGCGGGTGCGCGACATTGACTGATCACGTCAAAAGGGAAATCACCGAATCACCCTTTGGCCGAATCCATTGACTCGACCAAAGCCTCGGGGGCTACTGTCGGGTGCCACAATTAGGGACACCCTAATTGGGGTGATAAGATCGCTTTAAAACACAAAAACACATGTTAAGGCAACTGGGCCCACGGCCTGCTTCCCATCCGGAAGAAAAGAAAGGACTCAAAAGGAGCCCAGCATGCGGCCCATTTGCATCCCCCTTGAACCCGCCGGACAATCTCCGCCTCGCTCGAGGGTAGCGAATCTACCCTCGAGCGGGTGACTCATTTTCCGCCTCGCTCGTGGGCCCCCCTCGGGACCCTCGACCGCGCAACACACTTCCGCCACGCTCGAGGGTAGCGGATCTACCCTCGAGCGGGTGACTCATCTCCGCCTCGCTCGAGGCCGTCTCTCGGTACAAGGGACAAACGGCCCCGCCGCCCAACCGCTCGCCGTACAAAGGCATTAAAAGCCAGCCGCTCCACCACGGCTCAAAGGACGGGCGGCGTCAGGCCGCCACTCCCACAGTAGATGTGACCTGGGTCCCATCCGCTGACTCTGGTCATCACTCCGCCATCCCGGACACTGTAGCAGCGCCTTGGGACCTGCGACGCGGGATAGGACAGGCTCGGCACTGCTCCCGTTACTGTTCTGCCTACGCCGACCTTCCGGACCCGCTCCCCACTGAGGAAGGGGTCCGGCGACGTCACGTGTCCCCCGGACCTTCTAGTGTGCACACCCGCACTCCGACCAGGGGGTCCGGGGCCGACTCGCGCCATTACTACCGCCGGGGCACTGCAGAACGACCGGCGCCATCTTCGCAGAACCAAGGACGAAATCTAGGACGACAGCGACGCGCGCCGCCTTCCCACAGTGTACTTCCTACAGTGTTCGACCACTGTACCCGCGATTCGGGGGAAAACGACGACTTCCGCGCCCTACACTCGTGTACGCCGCCCCCTCCTTGTGACTATAAAAGGAGGAGGCGGACCCCCTTTAAGCGGCGCTAGACTCTATCTGGACTCTAGTCTGCTGGGTCTCTCTGGTTTCTATCTCCCAAGAGAACTCTCAGCACTACTGAGCACTCATCTCAACCGACTCCACTCCTAGCAGAGACTTGGGAGCTCCCCTCCCTCTCTCGCCTCGCTTGTATCCCCTACTTCAAGCACTCCGGGTGCAAGATAATACAGTGCCCTCGCACACCCACTTTGCTGGACGTACGGCCCCGCGGCCGGAACCAGGATAAAACCGTGCGTTACTGTGATTGCCTCTTGTATCATCATCTGCGACGAGGAAACACGCAACATTTACTAGTTGGGATCCAGGCCCCCGGGTCGGGACGCCGACAGGCTCCACATATCATAGATACAAAAAAAATTCCTTATATGCCATTTTTTTATGCCCCACCCTTCGAGTACAAGCTGTAGTATCTGAACTCACGCACAAACTCACACCACCACACTCACACCCACCTACACGCACGCACGATGTGCGCAAGCTAGGCCTACAACCTATACGTAGGAGACGTGGCTGAGAGGTATCCGAAGTCAGCACGAGGCTTCGAACGTGATGGGCACGTCACTTTGACTATTGTAGTGCATACAGGTTGAGACAGCTGCAACCTGCAGGAGAGAAAATAGGGAAAAACCCCCAATGGGAATCGTGGTTCGAACCCACGATCGGTGGCTCCACCACTCGGAGACTTCACCGTCCGAGCAGCGCTCCCCTCCTTGTATGCCATTTGGTGGTACATAAAGGATGAGTTATATTTTTCAAAGGTAATGAAAGAATTTACTCTAATTTCTCTTCATTTTGTCCGCATCGGTTTTGGCTAATTGATCAATTAGTTAATTGGGTGAGGGCTAAACCAATGGAGACTGCCGGCACTGGACTTCCAAGCAGCGCGTGGTCGAGGAGCCCAATGGACTTCCAAGCAGCGTGGTGGTGCCAGAGGTTAACAATTAACATGACGGGCACGGGTTAAAACGTGAGGCACCGTACAAAATACGGAGAAGGTCCATCCAATGGCCGGGCTACATGCGTAGTACTACTAGTACAACGTGCCCGCGTCCCTGTCCGACGTGGCCCTGTCGGCTGAGCTGGACGGAGAGCCCGAGCCATGACTCCCCTGCAGCTTCACCGCTGGCGGCGACGACGAAAGAAAGAATGAAAGATGCGGAGGAGGATGAACTCGGTCCTGGGCGTGGGCTGGCTTCTGGATCCGTTCTTCTTCTGCCGTGCCGGCAACACCGCAACAGGACCGGGAGAGGTAGAGGAGGAGGTGGTCAAAGTAGGCGCGGAAAAAAAGAGAGTAAAAGGGCGGGCAGGGGCAGCGATGGTGTGGTACACTAATCAACGGACCGGGCGGATTAATCAACTGGGTCGATTAATTAATTTAATTAATTATTGATTGATCCGTCTGGATGGATTCCTTGGATGCAGCAGTGCAGGAGCAGTACTGGTACCTGTGGTGGTAGGCTAGGCGGCAGGTTAGTTAGGTCTTCACGTCAGGGGGCGATGATGATAAACTAAACAATTGCTGGAGTAGTACTACCAAGCAGTGGTAATTATCGTCGCTAATGATCCGGTAATGATGACGGCGACGAGGCTGCGAGGCCACGGCCCACGGGAGACAGCGCGGGCGGCCTCCTCCTACCTCGGATCATCGCCGCGGCGTCCATGTGCGCGCTCGCGGAGCACGTCAAGCGGGGGGCGCCACAGCCGGAGGCCGCGCAGCCACGGGATTAGTTTAATCCCCGCGATTAGGAGGCGGGATTAGGCGTTAGATTAATCGGTGGCCCGGGAGGGGGCTGTGGTGCTGGAGATGCCGAGACGATGCTGCTGCTGTCGCTGTTGCCTTTTGCGATTTGTTTATTGGAGGCCCCCGGCGACGGGGAACAGGAGCGCGCGCGCCCCCGCGCGCCCTCCGATGCCGCGACACTGCCGCGCCTGCCCCCGGCGCCCCCGCGCGCCCTCCGATGCCGCGACACTGCCGCGCCTGCCCCCGGCGCCCCCGCCCGTCGCCGTCAGCGGCCCGAGCCCGCCCAACCCCGCGCCACTTTCTGTTCCTTTCACACCGCAATTATTGGCCCGTCGGGACGGACATCCAAATCCCCCATTCCTGCTAATTAAACAAACCCCGGCGATGAGGTTGCGTCTCTGCGCTGTTGCGTTGGTGATGGTGCGCTCGCACGCGAGCTGAGCTGCCTTTTCCATTGTTTGCCCTCTCCACTTCATTTATGCGCAAATAATAATATTCAGAACCGGTGAGAAATAAAGAAGAAAAGCGCTGGCCACATATCATTGTCGCCATTGCTCCCCGATAGAGTAATTTGCAGGCATAAAGCTGTGCATGGTTATCTCCTCTAAGCCCCGGGCCCACCGGCTTAGATTAGGGGAACAGTACCATCAGCAAGTGGAGCACGAGCAAGGTGTCCTCGTTAATTCCCCCCATTTATGCCATCAGCGTAGGTGAGCTCGGCGCCCCCACCCTCCCCAAATTTTTCGCCCAGGGAAAATAATTAAAGAAACCTGCGCGTACGTGTAGGACTTTGGCTGCCAGGGCAGGCGGGCAGGGTCGTCGTCTAATGATTTCCGTTTAGGGCCTCGCCCTGCCTTGCCTTTTATGGGCCGCGATAAAATAGCCTTGAGCCCTTGACCTTTGCTTAACACTTCCAAACCAAGCTGTGCTTTGCTTCGCCGGAAATCCAACCCCCTCTTCATTCCTTTTTTTTTCTTTCTTCTTATTATTTTCTTGGTACCCGCTATACCTGGGCATTTCTCGGGTCGGGTCGGGTTCGGGTCGGGCCGAAAAAAACCCGATAGAAAAACTCATGGCCCGAGCCCGCCCGTGGCCCGGTGAAAACCCTAAAATGTTGGCCCGAGCCCGCCCGCAGCCCGACCCGACGGCCCGCGGGCCGACCCGCTGACCCGACGGTCACTTGTGGATGAACCAGCCACTGATCTTCCTCGTTTCTTTCCACGCCGTTGTGTGCTTGCTCCTCTCAAGTTTTCTTCCTGATTGCCACCATCCTGCTGCTTCCCGACGCCACCCTGTTGCTGCCCAGCACCCTTCTGCTGCGTTGCAATTGCTATAGCACCAGCACCAACCTCATCAACTTCATCCTCCTCTTCACTACTAGCCATAGGGCTCCATGGGCTTGCCATGTCGTGAAGCAAAACACCAACGGCCAATCTAACAATAGGCAAATAAAGTATTAGTCAATGCAGCTTACAGAATAGAACTACAGAAGCAAGGGGAACTGCCGGTTTGCTGCGTGCTGCTGGCTAGCTGCTTGCCTGCTTGTTCCTCGGTGCCTCGTCACGGCAGGATGCGAACTGCCGGGATCTCGCCACCAGTTCTGAATGGATCAGGCCATCGCGCTCATCATGGAGGTTGCGTCGCTGCAGTCGTCGTCGAGGTGTGGAGGGGAGGGGGCGCCGGCGTCGTAGGTCGCCTCGCACTCGCAGAGTCGCAGTTGGGGTCTTGGGGAGCGGCGGCGCGGCGGCTGGTAGAGTGACGGGAAGGAGACACTGGATGACTGGAGGGGGAGGATTTTAGGATTTAGGGTTTGCACTTTGCAGGCTGTTGGGTTGGGCCAGATTGCCAGAACATTGCGCATGGCCTGCTAGGCTGGGGGTGTCTTTTTGACCGGGCCGTCGGACCGGCCCGCGGGTTTAATTTTCAGCCCGCACCCGACCCGAATTTTTCACCGGGCTGAAATCATGGCCCGGACCCACCCGCCGTGTTCCTCGGGCCGGGTCGGGTCGGGTTTTTTTCGGGCGGGTCGGTCCGGGTTCTTCGGGTCGGGCGGCCCATGCCCAGGTCTAGTACCCGCATCCATCGCCCGGCCGGAATTCCACCCCAGGGTGTGGTGTGGAAAAGAAAACCATGGCTGAGCTAACCTAACCCATCATGGTGTAGGAAAAAGAGAGAGGCTTATCGCGTTAGCTACAAGTCCATTCGCGAGATGAAAAAAAACGGGACGAAAGGGAGCGCCACTGGTCGCAAAAATAGAACACCCAGGAAGCCTCGAGTCTTCCCTGTCCATTTCCGCCACCGGAAAAAAAATCTCGTGTTTTTCTATAAATAGAGCGATATTAATGTGGACTCGTAACTGGAGGAGCGACGTGTCGTCCGGACTTTGGACTAGCAGCGTGTTAAGTCTCGGTAAACACGTTCTACAGTGCCCCGTCGCTTTTAGGATTTTGCTGCGTCCACGACTAAAGTAAAAAAAAAATAGTATGTGACGAGTAAGAAAAGCAACGCAATTTCATGACCGTTCGTTTTTACTGTGCCGTTAATTTCACATCAAGCTTCCTCGCGCGTTGACAGTTGAGTGCGACCTAGTATTATTTCATAGTAGTAGACCATAGCGTAGTAGCGAGGATAGACGTGATTGTTTAGATTGTAAGGTGATACTTGGGGAGTGTGTTGTCCCTCAACACAAACTTGTGGTGGCGGACTTTCGTCTTCGGATACGTGTCCACCGGGACAAACGTGCTAAGATTGCTAGAACAAAGTGGTGGAAGTTTAGAGGGGAAGCGGCACAAGCGTTTAAGGAAAGGATGCTAGGTGAGGGACCTTGGGAAGAAGGAGAAGACGTAGATGACATGTGGCTAAAGATGGCAACATGTGTTCGGAAGGTGGCCTCAGAGGTGTTTGGCGTGAGTAGGGGAGGCAAACAGGAGGGGAAAGACACCTGGTGGTGGAATGACGAGGTGCAAAGGGCTATTAAGGAGAAGAAGGAGTGTTTCAAGCGTCTCCACCTTTACAAGAGTGCAGCCAACATCGAGGGCTATAAATTAACGAAGAGGATTGCAAAGCGAGCTGTGAATGTAGCAAAGGGTAAGGCGTATGATGACCTGTATCAGCGGCTAGGCACGAAAGAAGGGGAGAAGGACATTTATAGGATGGCTAGGATCCGCGAGCGGAAGACAAGAGACATCAACCAAATCAAATGCATTAAAGATGTGACAGATCGACTGCTAGTGAAGGATGAGGAGATCATGGATAGATGGAGAGAGTACTTCGACAAGTTATTTAATGGAGAGAGTGAGGGCCATACCCTTGAGTTAGATGACTCTTTTGTCGATACCGACAGACGTTTTGTGAGGAGAATTCAGGAGGTAGAGATCGGGGAGACTTTGAAGAGGATGAAGGGAGGTAAATCGATGGGCCCTGATGGTATCCCCATTGAGGTGTGAAGATGCCTAGGAGATAGAGCAATAGTATAGTTAACTAAGCTTTTTAATCTCATTTTTCGGTCAAACAAGATGCCGGAAGAATGGAGGAGAAATATATTAGTACCTATCTTCAAAAACAAGGGTGATGTTCAAAGTTGTACTAACTACCGTGGGATTAAGCTGATGAGCCATACGATGAAGTTTTGGGAGAGGGTTATCGAGCATCGCCTAAAAAGAGTGACAAGTGTGACCCAAAATCAATTTGGGTTCATGCCTGGAAGGTCAACCATGGAGGCAATTTTCTTAATACGACAATTGATGGAGAGATATATGGAACAGAAGAAGGACTTGCACATAGTCTTCATTGACCTTGAGAAGGCATATGACAAAGTACCGAGAAATGTCATATGGTGGGCCTTGGAGAAGCACAAAGTCCCAAGTAAGTACATTACCCTCATTAAGGATATGTACAAGGATGCGACGACATTTGTCCGGACATGTGATGGCAACACCACTGACTTTTCTATTAACATAGGCCTACACCAGGGGTCAGCATTGAGCCTTTATTTATTTGCTTTAGCGATGGATGAGGTCACAAGGGATATACAAGGTGAGATCCCTTGGTGTATGCTCTTTGCTGATGATGTGGTGCTAGTTGACGAGAGTAGGACAGGGGTTAATAGGAAGTTAGAGCTGTGGAGACGCACGTTAGAGTCGAAAGGGTTCATACTTAGTAGGACCAAGTCCGAGTACATGATGTGCGATTTCAGCGCGACTAGGTATGAGGGAGGAGACGTTAGTCTAGATGGACAAGTGGTGGTCCAGAAGGATACTTTTCGGTATTTAGGATCGGTGCTACAAAATGATGGCGACATTGATGAAGATGTTAGGCATAGAATTTCAGTTGGCTGGTTGAAATGGCGGAAAACTTCTGGCATCCTTTGTGATAAGATGGTGCCACAAAAGTTAAAAGGCAAATTCTATTGGACAGCAATTCGTCCGGCGATGCTATACAGTGCTGAATGTTGGCCTACAAAAAGGCGACATGTCCAACAACTGAGTGTAGCAGAGATGCGGATGTTGCGGTGGTTTTGCGGGCACACAAGGAGGGATAGAGTCCGGAACGAAGTTATTCGGGATAGGGTCGAAGTGGCATCAATTGAGGAGAAACTTGCCCAGCATCGGCTTAGATGGTTTGGAAATGTTCAACGAAGGCCTCATGAGGCGCCGGTGTGTAATGGGGTTCTTGAGCGGGTCGACAATGTAAAGAGGGGTAGAGATAGACCTAAACTGATGTGGGATGAGTCGGTTAAGAGAGACCTTAAGGATTGGAATATCTCTAAAGAGATAGCTTTGGATAGGAGCGCTTGGAGACTAGCTATCAATGTGCCTGAATCTTGAACTTATTTCTTTCGGGTTTCTTCTCTAGCCTACTCCAATTTGCTTGGAAAAAAAGACTATGATGTTGTTATAGACCGTAGTGTAGTAGGAGTAACGCTTAGCAATAAGACGCCATTAACGTCTTAACGAGACCCACCTTCAAGCCAGTAGTGCGAGCCGCGAGTGGACCTGAAAAGAAAAGCCACCACACCACACAGAAATGAATGCCCAGCGCTTCACGTCCGTCGTGGCGAATTTAACCTCGGCCATTTTTCACTTTCTGTTTCTTACTCGTCGGAAAGAATAGGAAAAGAAAAGAATCGAGCAAAAACAGCAGAGCAGCATACAGACTAGGGCCCTGTTTGGTTTTCGCTAACATAGCATAACACACAATTCTCGAGAAAAGAATCTTACAACATACAGTACTAAACGAAGTTTATTTGAAAAACTTTTTCACGACGAATCTAATGATAATAATTAATCGATGATTGGCTACAGTGATATTACAGTAAACATCCTCTAATCGTGCGGTCAAAGGACTTATTATGTTCGTCTCGCGAAGTAGAACAGTGTTGTAGAGTTAGTTTTGTAAATTAATTTTATTAGTACCCTAATTATTGATCAAATTTTTTGTGCTTGCTGATGCTACTTCAAACCAAATAGTACCTAGAGGAGGGCACAGGGCAGGCACTGTTGTGGCGTAGGTGTCCATTCTCCAATGAATAGCCCGTAGCCAGCCGAGCCGTGTGGTGGTGCGCGGCAGCGGCAGCGGCCGTCGTCAGTGCTCTGCTAGTCTGCTGACTGCTGCTGCACAGGCAGAGCACTGCACCCACCAGCCCCGTCCACGCCCTGTTTGGTTTGAAGTAGCATAGCAGCACAAAAATTTTGACTAATAATTAGGGATATTAAATAAAGTCAATTTACAAAACTAACTTCATAATCTTGCGCTACTTCGCGAGACGAACCTAATAAGGTCTTTGACCGCACGATTAGAGGATGGTTACTATAGCATCACTGTAGACAATCATCGATTAATTACTATTATTAGATTCGTCGCGAAAAATTACACCTATCCGTGAAAAGATTTTGCAAATAAACTTCATTTAGTATTTCATATATATGTGAAATTCTTTTCTCAAAAATCGTGTGCCATAGGTATGATAGGGAAACAAAAAAACCCCATCGCCGCTGCAGGCCGGTCAGACCATACAGCCGCGCACACGCAAGCACAGCCCCCGGCCCACCCGCCGAACCCGGCCGGTCCGCGCGGGCCGAACCGGTGGTCCCGAGCCAGGGAACGGGAAGGGCGTGAGGAGCCAGCCGACGTGGTCGGGTCACCAGACTCACCACTCACCACCGGCTCTCGGCTTTCTTTTTGTCCGAACGCCACCTCTCGCGCCTTGCACTGCTCGCCTCTCTCTCCTCCGCTTGTTTGTTCCTACCTCTCTCTAGGATTGAGAGCGGCCTCGTGGGTGTGTCTCTCTCTACTCCCTACAAAGAGACCACACCAAATCCCCTACCCCATCTCCTTCCTCCCCCACAAAAACATTTCTCCCCCTTCGGCTGCGGCCGCCGCTGCCTCTCACCCTTTCCGCCTGCCTTCACCCCCTTTCCCCCCTCCCTCCTTCTAGGGTTTCCCCCGCCGCCGCCGCCGCCCGATCCGAGGCAGATGCCGCCCGCTGCCATGGCGCCGCCGCCGCCGCCCCAGGCACCGTCCAACTCAGGTACGCGCGGCCCTTCCACGGCCAGATCCGGTCAGCTTCGGCGGGCAGCTGGGTTTCTCTCCTCTCTCTTCCGCTCGTCGTCTCAGGCCGGGCTCCTCGTGCTCTTGTGCTGATGGGTAGCTGTGTTCTGGCAGGGGATCCACTCTACCCGGAGCTCTGGCGCGCCTGTGCCGGCCCGCTCGTCACCGTCCCGCGCCCCGGTGACCTCGTCTTCTACTTCCCGCAGGGCCACATCGAGCAGGTACTCGCTGCTGCTTCAACCCGCCTCCTCTGCTCGTGCTGGTGCTGGTTTGCTCTGTTCCGGCCGCTGATTTGGTGCTCTATGGGGACTTTCAGGTGGAGGCGTCCATGAACCAGGTCGCCGGAAACCAGATGCGCCTCTACGATCTGCCCTCCAAGCTGCTCTGCCGGGTGCTCAACGTGGAGCTCAAGGTTCCTCCTCTTCCCGCTGCGTTTCCCCCCAATTTTGCCGCCAATTCTGTCCCTTGCGCGCGTCTCTTCTCTATGTGGGGAGCAATTTCGGTCGGGGTGCTCACATGCTCTCCCAATTTTAACAGGCGGAGACGGAGACCGACGAGGTCTACGCGCAGATCATGCTCATGCCAGAGCCCGAGGTAGTCTACTGACTCAGACGGTCTATTTGGGTCGTGTATCTGGGGAATTTTTCTGTTCGACCAGATGCTTAATTGCGCGTGGCTTGCTCGTGCAGCAAAACGAGGTGCCGTCTGAGAAGGCGAGTTCTGGGGCCGCCGCCACGCCGAGGCCAGCCGTCAGGTCCTTCTGCAAGACTCTCACAGCGTCCGACACCAGCACACACGGTGGCTTCTCTGTGCTGCGCCGCCACGCTGACGAGTGTCTCCCTCCCCTGGTGTGTGTTCTCCACCCCCATGTAGATTTTCTACTAATAATAGAACTAGATATGCACGTATTTCTGCTTAAGATTTGGCAAGTTTGGTGATGTTATCATCTTTGTTTGGCCGGCAGGATATGACCCAGTCACCTCCAACACAAGAGCTTGTGGCGAAGGATCTGCATGGCATGGAGTGGCGCTTCCGACACATCTTTCGTGGTAATTTGGGCTCCTCGCCTTGCAGTAATTCATTCCATCTTTGTCGCTAGACGACGATGCATTGGTGTTGGTTCGATCTGTTGGACCTTTACTTGTAATTGTCTTGTGTGATCTCTACCTGCTCAGTAATTGTAGTTTAGCACATTCAAATTTCAACTAGTATGATACAATGACCTTGTTTATATACCTGATGCTGATTATTGATAACTTTGTGCAAAATTGTCAGGGCAACCTAGGAGGCATCTCCTCCAGAGTGGTTGGAGCGTGTTTGTTAGTTCTAAAAGGCTTGTTGCTGGCGACGCCTTCATTTTCCTCAGGTCTGTTGTTGTTTCCTGCCCATCCGGCATGATAGCAATTCTCCAATCCAGTGCTAACTTTCTGTTGTGCCCTCTGCAGAGGAGAAAATGGTGAACTTCGAGTTGGTGTTAGGCGGGCTATGAGGCAGTTGTGTAACGTACCTTCTTCAGTCATATCTAGCCAAAGCATGCACCTCGGAGTCCTTGCAACTGCATGGCATGCCATCAACACTAAATCCATGTTCACTGTGTACTACAAACCTAGGTATGCTGAGATGTCTGCGACAAAATGATTACATTTCTGAGGCAAATATAGTGATCTGTCTTAGTTATCTTGCATGAAATTGCGACCTGCAATTTGTTCTAACTAAAGATAGTGAACCCTGTGTCTGATCTCTAAATGTCAATGTTAGGACGAGCCCCTCAGAGTTCATCATACCATATGATCAGTATATGGAGTCATTAAAGAACAACTATTCTATTGGGATGAGATTCAGGATGCGGTTTGAAGGGGAAGAGGCCCCAGAGCAGAGGTAATTGCCTTATTGGCCTTCTGTACGTATGTAGTTTCTTGTCATCTGGTCTCCACACTGTCCATGGTTGTTATTTGCAGTTATTCAAAGTAACTATTTGTGATATATCATTATCGTGTCTTGTAGGTTTACTGGTACTATAGTTGGGTGCGAAAATCTTGACCCGTTATGGCCCGATTCCAGTTGGAGATACTTGAAGGTAACTTCTTATTTAATTTTCACTATCGCCATTGTGATCTTAACTCTTGTGCTTATGGTGGATAGATTTTATTTGTTTTTAGGTGCGTTGGGATGAACCTTCAACTATCCCACGTCCTGATAGGGTCTCTCCGTGGAAGATAGAGCCTGCTTCATCACCTCCTGTTAATCCCCTTCCACTTTCTTCTAGAGTCAAGAGACCTAGACAAGCTCCCCCACCTTCACCTGAATCATCAGTTCTTACAAAAGAAGGCAAGTCTTAGATCATTGTAGTATCAAGAGTAAGGGTGATGAAAATATAAGTGTGCTAATGATTTTTAATCATCTGTCAATTTGCAGGTGCAACTAAGATTGATATCAGCTCTGCTCAAACACAACATCAAAACTCGGTCTTGCGAGGTCAAGAGCAGATGACCTTGAGGAACAACATGACTGAAAGTACCGACTCTGATGCCACTGTTCAGAAGCCAATGGTGTGGTCGCCATCACCCAATGGGAAAACCCACACTAGTTTTCAGCAGAGACCTTCCATGGATAATTGGATGCCGTTGGGAAGGCGTGAAAATGACTTCAAGGACACCCGTTCTGCCTTCAAGGATGCCCGTACTTCCTCTCAATCATATGGAGATACCCAGGGGTTCTTTATGCCGACTTTTGATGAGAATCATCACCATCTTTCTTTCAACAATCAGTTTCAAGACCAAGGCTCAGCTCATCACTTTGCAGACCCATACTTCTATATGCCTCAACAACCTTCTCTGACTGTTGAATCAAGCACAAGGACGCAAAGTGCAAGCAACGAGTTGCGTTTCTGGAGCGACCAGAATACAGTTTATGGTAATACAAATGATCAACAGAAGGGTTTCACATTTGCACAAAACCCATCAAGTTGGTTAAATCAGCCATTCCCCCATGCTGAACAGCCACGAGTGGTCAGACCTCATGCAACAGTTGCTGCATTTGATCTAGAGAAGACAAGAGAAGGCAGCGGGTTTAAGATTTTTGGGTTCAAAGTTGATACCGCCAGTGCCTCTCCAATTCAGTTGAGCTCTCCGATGTCTGCAATGCGGGAGCATGTGGTACAAACTCAACCATCAGCATCAGTGAATGAATTGCAACATGTGCAAACTGAGTGCTTACCTGAGGGGTCGGTAAGCACAGCTGGAACAGCAACAGAGAACGAGAAAAGCAATCAGCAAGCTCCACAAAGTTCAAAAGATATTCAGAGCAAGTCCCAGGGTGCTTCAACAAGGAGTTGTACAAAGGTACGGTCTTTTTACCAGTTAATGGCCATGCACTTGTCTACTGATGTTATTCAGTCCTTGCAAATGATTAGGAATGCACTATCAGTTAATGGTGAGAAATTTCAGAATTTGTGTTCCAATTCGTGAGCCTTTTAGAATTTGATACTCATGTCACAGTGACACGTGGGGTCAATCTTAGTCATTGACATGTGGGTCAGGGTGTCAAATTCTGAAATGCTTACGAATTCGGATCCCAAATTCTGAGATTTCTGGTTACTGCCCCATTCAGTTATTGATTCAATGGTTTTGTGGTATCTTCAGTGCTGATCGTTATTGTTTGGGAAACAAAGAGATTAAGCTTGATATGCTTGATGATAGATCCTTTCCTGTGTGCATGTTTTTATTTTCTTGTTCATTCATGTTTTCAATGATCAAATAATGGATTATGGTCCCATGTAGAATTCCTTGTTTTTACTGCCATGGTTTTACAGATTGTAATATTGCGTAACTGTGCAAAAAACATTTTTCTGGAGGTCTGTCCTCTTCAATTTATACTCTATTTCAATTGTCTCCAGGTTCATAAGCAAGGAGTTGCACTTGGCAGATCCGTGGACCTCTCTAAGTTCAGTGACTATGATGAGCTCAAAGCAGAACTAGACAAAATGTTTGAATTTGAGGGTGAATTGGTATCTGCTAACAAGAATTGGCAGATTGTCTATACTGACAATGAGGGCGATATGATGCTTGTGGGAGATGACCCGTGGGAGTAAGTCTTTATCTTAGTGCTTGCTTGGTATGCATATGAGCTTATGTTCCAATATTGATATGGTTCATTGTTTTATTGAACAGAGAATTCTGCAGCATAGTGCGCAAGATCTACATTTACACAAAAGAGGAGGTCCAGAAGATGAACTCGAAATCATCTGCCCTGAGAAAGGAAGAACCTCTAGCATCTGGTGAAGTATGTGCGGCCACAAATGAGTAGGACTTGTAGACCTGCGGCAAGCAGTTTAGATAACTAGGTAAGTCCGCCAAGTTGGTCTTTAATATTTTGTGCTCTCTGATTTATGGCAAATGGTTTTTAAAATAATTATTAAAGAAACATATATAAGAAAAGAAAGATGGCATGTTATTTGTTAGCAAAGCCAATTTTTTAGGCATGATAGATTTATTATAATATCTATGAATGCATTGTTATAGTCATTGTTTAGTAACCGAAGCTCTTCACCTGGTGCCCTTGCAGCAACTTGATTCTTGATTCTGAATGCACGGTCACCTGATACCTGTTATCTTGCCATGATAAGCTTGCACCGAAAGGGACTCATCTCTCAGTTGTTGCTTTTGTCGTGTGTAGGTCGTGTGAAGGAAGGTGACGATGCATGAAGAGGATCTTGCATTGTGCTGGGGTACCTGGCCAAGTAACACCTCAAATCTTTTGCGTCTGTTGCAACCCATCCCATCCGTTCGGGTTTAGTAGGGAGTGTAGACCTGTCGATTTACTCCCCCGCGGTTTGCTCTTGGCAGAATGTTTAAGCGCCAAGGTTATTATTTCGTTATTGCTGATCTGCTCTCCCCCCTTTGGATGTAAATATTTGTCGACCCAGTCCAGTAGTAGCAAGCGGTAGCAAGTACCTTGTATTAACCAGCTATTTGCGGCTTTTAATCCCTGTAAGTTAGCTCTGTAGCGTGAGATAAATGGCAAACACTGGTATATGTATGTCTGATCTTCTCACTGAATGTATTATAAGAGTTATAGAGACCTCCACTTGCTGCTGCTCCGATGCTTGGTGTTTGAGTCCATGTCGTTCACGAGCCTTGTGATGACGACGGCGGCCTAAAGCCGCGCCCTCCACTGTAACGTGGCATGCATGATTGGGGGATGGGGGAGTGCCGGTGGGGGAGGCAATTGTCTGGCGGGGCCCTTGGCCTCCCTTGTCTCCTTGCCTGGTGATGCAATGCAATTGCGCGGAGCAAGGCAAGTCGAGGTAGGACTCTTTGAGTTGTGGACACGAATCCTTGTCTGCTTTTGGTGTGTTTTGGTAATGAAAGAAACCACGGAAGTGTTGGTGGCGCCGAGCCATTCAAGGGGAAAGGGGGCCGGACCAACCAACCAACAAAGGTGTGGTCGACGCGGATCCTGCCAGCCTCAGTGCCTCCGTTTGCGCCCTTGCCTCGCTCGGTCCCTGTCCCTCTCCTCCCCGCGGAAAAGCTGCGTGCGGGGCGGGAAGGCAGGTGGGCGCTGGGCAGGTCCCTCGTCCGTCAACCCATTCATCTCCTTCCCACTTGGCGCCGATAGTAGTATCTTGTTGGACCCGTCCGCGTATTCTCGCGATCCCAGTGGCTCGGACTGGGAGGATGCGTGCGTGCGCCGGCGCCGGCTCGCCCGGTCAACATGGCTGAAAATAAAAGGCTCCGGGCCGATCCGGCCCCGGAACGGCGAGGAGTCGCCGCCGCCGGCGCCTCCTGGACGCGCCGCGGACCGGGCCACCGGGGCCGGGGCAGGAGAGCGAGAGGATTTACCGGGACACCAGAGGACAGCCGCGTAACGTGCCCGCCCTGGAAAAGTGACCTCGCTTTCGCGAGTCTGTTTCGCACGCCGGAGGGAGGTCGAAACGTGGCGACGAGATGAGCTGCACCCGGTCTCGTGCGCTGCCTCCATGGGTCCGGACGGCGCCAATCCCCTACGAGCCGAGGGCAGCCGTGTGGAACGTGCCGATCCTACCGAGCGGCGTCAGTCACTGCCGCGCCCACGATCGTGGCTGTCGTAGCCAGCAGTGCAGTGCTGCTACCACCATGGCCTACCACGGGTGCAGCAGCCAGCACAGCAGTGTGCCGCACCCAAAGCCTGGACGCAAGCTTTGACTGGGGACTGGACCCCGGTCGAATTTCCCCTTTCTTTTCTGGAAAAAAAAAGAAGAATTAAAGATGTCGATGTCGATCCTCATCGCGTACTCGTACGTGCTAGCAGTTTGACTGGATCTGGACACGACGGGGGGCGATGCCGATGATCCGGTGCGCGCCCGGTTCTCCCTGTCGAGAACGCAGGGGGAATCATCACGGCCCCTGCGTACTGCGGTACTGCCCCCACCCGGCCTCTGCCTGCACGTCAGATTGCACTGTTGAAACCAGATGGGATGTTCTCATAAAAAAAAGGGGGATGGGATGACGGAACTGACAGGCAGGGCCCACCAGGGGCCCACCCCGAGGCACATTTACTCTGCAGTACGAGGTGTGGGGCTGCCGTATTTATGACGCCGTGGGCTGTGCTACTGTAGTGTCGTCCTCACGCTGGGACTACGAGGCGAGCAGCAGCGGCCGCGGGCGGCAGCTATCACTGACTAGTTTGGGCGGCAGAGGCTAGGGAGCCCAGGTGGCCACCAGCCCACCAAGAGGGGAGAGGGAGGCAGGTGGGGCCCGCGCTGCACCACCGCACCGGGCTGGGGCCCAACCGCTGACGCGGACGTGAAATGGATCTAGGCAGGCCCCAGGCCAGTCCAAGCGCGTGGCGTGGCGACAAGGCCGGCTTTACTCGTCGTGGCCGGCGCAGGCAGCAGCTGCGCCTACTCTCGCCAGTCCACAGGCCCGCGCCTCGGCTCGCCGTCTCTGACGACCTCGTTTTCCTCATGGACGACGGCGGCTAGCGGTTGGAGCAGCTGAAACAGAAATGGTGTGCTATGCTACTGTGCTTGGACTCGCCGGAGTCTTCCCTTCCGGTGGAGTCTGGAGGCACCGACACTTTCGTGGACAAGGGTCAAGGGCACACCGGCTTGGGTTTACCGCGACGCTGTAGCCAAGTGAATGCTCCGGAGCTGCCCCGGCCGGCTCGTCCTGGGGAGGCGGGGAACGACCGGGAACCAGCGTCAGCACCGCATCTTTGACGCGGCTGAGCGCAGGAGACGACCGGACCGGCGGTCTGGTCTCCCTCGTCGTCGTGGAAGAAGAAACAACGCAACACGACCCCTCCAGTGGCGGATTGTTGCAGGTGTCGTGGCCTTCTGATCTGGTACTTACCCAGCACAAGATCGTCCGGAGCATACATACCAGCCAGCATTATTCCAAGAAGTGCCATCTTGAGTAGAAAAGGTGTTGATTGATGTGTGCACAAAAAGGCGCATGCAATTACTGTTCATTGTGATCTCTCTCAAGATCATGGAAACATTTTTGCGAGCCGCACTGTGTTGTTCATCCGAGTAGGGAACAAGAAAGCCAAGTATTTTACTGTCATTCAGCGGGAACCTGACTGACGTACTGAATACAGGATGCTGTCCATGGAATGAGCTGTCATATTAAGGCCACCGATGGAGATGAAGCTGGTGCTGGAGAACATCGTCGTCTCGCTGATGGAGGTGGCGGCCTGCGTTCATCAACTCACGAGCAAATTCTCCGCTTCAACTTGTGTCAGGACATCATCGTCCTCGAAGAACGCCTGATGGAGGGCCTTTACGCATGCCTTCGCCTCGCTGTCGTGAACTATCAGCGACATGTTAACCTGCGCAAGATGAAGGCATGTCACATGTTGGAGGCAAGACATGAATACAACAGGCGAAAATTCACCAGTTTGTTTTGCTATGATGAGTGTGGATGGCGGAATAGTACCTTGGATGCCCCTTGCGAGATCATCTGAACATTGACACCACTTTTTCTGAGCACATGGAACGCCTGAAGATTTTATCAGATGCTTGGCGTGTGGTTCTTGTATGAAAATGGCAGAGGCAGGAAAACCTAGAAACACTTATTTTCAAAATGAGCAAGTATTATACCTTTTCTAGTATAAGAGATGATCGTCGCACATTTCCGATGAGCGAAATTATTGCCCTCTGCTGAAGTAGATGAACAATTGCTATTTTCTCAAGCTCTTCGACTACATTGTCAAGTTCCTAAAAGATTGATAAAAACATTGAGCAACGGAAGCGGACATAGTATCAAACTCTTGTACTTCTACTTGCTAATTTTCCTCATGAATGAATGGAATTCAGTAAGAGTATAACTAATTGTCATTAAGCATGCAGATAGAAGCACTTGCCTGCTGAATAAGTTCCCTACTCCAGATCTTTGATGGATCGAGCGACACGGAAATGCTAACTTCGCTAGTAGCAACACAATCCACAGATATGCCTAGATCTTCGAATATAGCAAATACCTGCTCACACTCATACAAGCAGATATAAGAATAATGAAATATGAGCAAACAATATTGGCTCAGTGCTCGACATACCCTTGCCAGAAAACCAAACTGACCAAGCATCCGAGTGCTCACTATGTCCAACATAGTGACATTTGACTTCAGCACTATACTAGTTAGTACAACCTAGTAGTGAAAAAAGGGGAAATCAATGCCAAACAGATGACGTGACAATAGAATAATACACCTTAAGTAATATGATACACACCTTATCCATCTCTCTTTGTTTAGTAATAAGGGTACCTGGAGCTTTAGGGTTGTATGAATTCTTAACCCTAACTGGTATATCACCTTCTCTAGCAGGTCTCATTGATTGTGGATGCAAGACCTGCATTAGAGTGGAACAATCCATAATAGTGAACCCAAATTTCTCGTTTGTATTGAGCAGAGAAGTAACTAAGGCTGACATCATGAGCTTTATGGCAATTCATTACGATTAGTAATGCAAATGCCCACCGACGCTCCATATACAGCCTCAGAAGCAAAAAAAAGGTACAAAGTCATTCCATTTATGTTCTATTTCTGACAAACAACAGAAGGCATTCAATTTTATCTTCTGAACTCTTAATAATGCGCTAAAGACTGTATAAGAAATGGTTTTTAGCAGCCTTTGATTTTCAACAATATGCAACTGAAAGATGCATTTATTCAGTGTGTTGAGAAGAATTATGACCGTCAAATATACTGAGTTCAAGTACTGAAAGGATCCAATGAACATGAATCATTCAGTATCTACCATCATTACAATTCAGTTATTGAATCCTCTTCTTGAAGAATCTTAAACACTCAAAACATTTTGTAGAAAGAATCAGTGATGCTCAAAAGGAATTTATCACTTGTCGTCACAGTTCCATTTCAGAATATTCTTCCTTAACAATCTTAGTTACATAAAATCTTCTTGGATAAAGGTTTCCAATCTCTGCTTGAAATGAATGCATACCTGGGCACCGAAATAAGCAAGTTCTGTAGCCTCTTCAAATGTTAAATACGGAACAGTCTTTGCATTTGGGTAGATATTTGGATCACAAGTGAGTACACCATCAACATCCTTCCATACCTATCACAGGCATAGTACGCTTTCAGACCAGACAGGAAATGAATGATCATAAGCAACAATTTACTTGAAATGCACATGTTAGCTTAGTGATGAACATGAAACAACTGTTGGCTCAAACTTTTGTCTTCAGAAATAAAAATATGGTTTATTTGATATCTATTCAGGCTAAACATAGACCTGAATTTCTCTCAGTCCCAAGGCTTTACCAATGGTTGTAGCAGTCAAGTCACTACCACCTCGGCCTAAAGTAGTAACAGCTCCTGATTTCCAGCCCTGCAAATACATGTAATGGCAGTTGTGTTAGATAAATAAATAAGTTGCTCCATTACTGAATAAATTGTTTTTTGATGAGATACCTTCCCAAGGAACCCAGTAACAACAGGTATTGCTGGATCCCGTATCCAGTCTCCATGAAGTCTCTTAGCAACTGCAGGATAAGTTGCTTCCAAGATATCCGCGTTACCAAAGTCGTCTGTTGTTATGAAGCCAATATCAAATGCGTCATACTGCATAAGAGTTTGAAAATAGAATTAACCAAAATGAGTTTACATCACATAATGCAGAAGTTGGATACAGATGGATATATAGGGGATGTTGTATCCCAGTGAGACATTGGAGGAAGGAAAATCAAACAGCGACCTATCTTCATTTACAATGTTCCCTTCATATTGTAATCGAGCTCTTGAGAGTATGTTTATAGCAATATTGAATCAGTCACACAAGTTTACAGTTACAACAACAACAAAGCCTTTTAGTCCAAAGCAAGTTGGACTGTTGGAGTAGGCGATGAAACGCAAAAAGTTTACATTTTAAATATCATAAAAATTTCAACGAATATTCTCCACGACAAAAGGAAGCAATAAATGAATCAGAACAAAAATGAGAAAATTCTGCAGAATACAAGTGGAATGAAAATAACAAAATGAGTTGAGACTTGAGAACATGAAATGATTAAGCAGTAAAAGATTCAGTTACTAATCAAATTTCCAGGACATCCCACAATACGGGAGGAATATCACAACAAATCATGTAGGCACCTACTCACAACCTGCGAAGCGCACTGATTCAAGGTGATTGAAGGAAATGTCTAGTAGTACCTGCCGTGCTTTGACACCAATTTTGTTCAAATAAGCAGCAAAGATCCGTGTGGACATGCACTCTCCAAATGAAACAAGGTAGTCTCTGGTTCGAAGTGTCAGCTCTTTCATCATTGCGATACCTTTCAAGAGTTGCTCCAGTTCATCCAGCATGTCTAAAAGTTCCATACACAGCAAAAGATAAACTTGTTATATGAAGGCCAGAAAGCTTTAGACATGGTGGATGAACTAGAAGAGATTATTAATGTAGTGAGGTTTACCGTGTACTACTGATCTTTGCAGGCCAAGTTCATCCACAGTTCTGGATCGACAGTAAACGGACCAACATCAATTCAAATTGTTGCAAGTATTCCAATAGTACACCATCTGAAAGTTAGGCATACTTGATATGTAGATCCTTGATCGTGTTCCACTCTTCAATGTCAGAAACATGGATCACTCCACAACCCACTGCTTTCTCTCCAGCCTAAAATAAAGAACACATACTGCATTTCAGTGTACACATCAAACAATGCCCAGAATGTCCTGTAAGTTATCCTTATCCTTATTTTCGAGGACATTGAAAGGGTAAATCCTGGATAAGGTTCAGTACTAGTTACTTGTATCTTTGCTTATAGCTATTGTTGATGGACAAAGAGAGTATTTAGCATCTACAAAGACCTACGGATCCTTTATTAGTTGCAAAGAAAACCATTACTGAAAATATGAAAACTTTACTTTAGGTGCTTGAAGATTCTTCTTGATGCATGGAACCAGTGAATCACGGAGGCAAAAGAATATAAACTTTTGCCAAAGCAGAAAAAGATTGCAAAGCTAAAGCCTAAAGTTGAATCAATCAAAAGCAGTGAGATACGATTAGTACGAGGAGCAGGAGGTTGGTGGTTTTCCCCATGGCAGAGAGGACGACGACAGGGCGCTCCTCGGGGAAGGCCAGGATGAGGCCGGCCACCTCCTCCATCCTCGCGGCCGACGACACCGAGGACCCCCCGAACTTCATCACCACGCTCAGCTGATCTCCCAATTCTGCTCCGGGCCCTCCAACAACGGGAGCCACATGGACGCCGTCCCCGTCGCCCCCTTCTCTGGCCCGACGGCGGGTGGAGCCGGCGACCACCATTGACAATCCTCGGGCACCGTCGGACCAGGTCCGCGTACCGAAGCTTGCCTGTCCTCGAACATGTCCCGCGCTCGCCGGAGGTATCGCTGGAACGAGGCGGCGCGGTGCGGCCGCCGATCGCACTGAGGTCGCCATTTCTTGTCCCTTCTAGGCTTCTAGTCTGTCAGCCGTGGAGACAGGAGACGACCAAGAGAAGGCGGGTTTTCAAGTTTACGTGATAAGGCCATCAAGGCGGAAACTTAGTCGTAAACGATGGGATCCATTTCTGGAATATTTCAGGGCCATATAATTGAACTCAAAAATCGTGGGATTTAGAAACTTAAACAATTTAGTATATACTACTCCCACGATTTCAAACTATAGATTGTTTTAACAAATCTAGATACGTAGATTTTACAATATATCTAGATATATACAATTTTGAACGGTGGAAGTAAAAGCTTGCTTGGTTGGATGCCAATTTTATGCCCAGTCAAAATTATAGCAAGTCTTAGCTCACCAAAATTAGGACGTGCCAAATTGTTGATAAGAAATTTAGGTATTCATTTAGTTTAGTTCCAACTAAAACTTTCTTCTCCGGTAAGGTTCAAAAAGTTTTTAGTAATTTACCATAGTTTTGATCAAAGTGGTCAATTTATTGGCATAAACCAATTGGTAGCCAAATTTTATTGGCATGCCTAGATTTTGGCATGGCAAAAATTGGTAGCAAAACTAAGCAGACTCTAAGTCTTTTCCCGAATAGTAACGATGGTGATTATAGTAGGACATTGCTAGTACAGTATATATATTCAACTATTGGTGGGATGTGTTTGAATGACCTATTAAGACTGGAAGGTACCAAAACTTGTATCAGAATTCAAAGATGAGAAATATGGCTTAGATAAGAAAACAACCAATGGATCTTAGTACTGAGGGTCTGTTTAGTTAGCAAAAAAATTTGGGTAAATTTTTTTGGCAACGTTTGCAATACTAATTAGAAGTATTAAACATTGACTAATTATAAAACTAATTACACGGATGGATGAAAAATCGCGAGATGAATCTATTAAGTCTAATTAATCCATCATTAGAGGTTGTTTACTGTAGCACAACATTATCTAATCATTGCATAATTAGATTTATTAGATTCGTCTCGCGATTTCGCCTGGGGGTTATGGAATGAGTTTTGTCAGTTATTCACATTTAATACTCTTAATTACTGATCAAACGTTTGAAGTACTGTAGCGCATGAAAAATTTTGTTAGCTAAACAGGCTGACAAAGTGACAAACCTAAACCACAGATGTCTGTAAAAGTTTCTCCTTATATAAATCCAATTTCTCTTTTGTTGGACTCAAGTTCTAATTTGGCCAGTCTCTGCATCACTAATCTCGATCGTTTATTCGCCATCACAGGGGGTCCAAGTACATGTTATAATTTTCATTTAAATGGGAATATGGATTATCACACCTACCCCGGCTAGACGGATATATGTGTTTAAAGTTTAGCCGTTAGCCCTGCGGCTGCACTGCAGATCTCGCTGGTCTAGGAGGGACATGGCGCAAGGCCAGAACTGCATCCTGCAGGTTGGAGGCAGGCAGGGATCACGGAATCAGAGCAGTGAAGCAACCAATCCCATTCCCAACAAATCCTTCACAATTTATCAGCTAGTATAAGCCGACCATCGAGTAGCCTCACACTCCAGTCTTCAAATGGGGCAGACCCATTCAACGGACAGGCTTTACTGACTGCAAAACAGTTAGTATAAATACTACCAAGAACCCAGAGGATTCAATTCATTTGGATCAAGAACCCAGAGAATTCAATTCATTTGGATCAAGAACCATAACCATCCAGCTTGCCTGCCACTGCCAGCGACAATCATTGCTGGATGCAGAAGATGCTGATGAATCGCATCATCTCTGACCAACACGGCTCTGAATGTCTGAATCTGATCATCTCATCACCATCCAACAGATTGTTTAACACACGACATAGATTCTACTACATCACGGTACCAAAGAGAAAACCCCGAAAGTAAACGAAAGAAAATCCATAGTTACATCATAACTCATTTCCCTAGATGGCGAGCATCATCTCATCACTTGAACCAGAAACCGATGAACAGCACAGCTTTGCCGCTTCCAAATCGAAGCCCTTTGTTTTCAGACTAGCTACATTGTGTTCTGAAGACCAGCAGTGTGCAGCAGCACGGCCTTAATTTCATCAGGCACGAGTCCAGGACCATCCCCGCATTGCTGGAGGAGACAACAGAGATGAAGAGCAAGTGACGTTAGACTTGGCTTAATGAATCCATCATCAGAAGAAATGGTTATGATGTGGTGACCACAAACCTCAGCTCGGAAGACATCCATTGCAAACCCATTGAAGCAGCTGATGACTGCCTGCTCAATGTCGAGACCCAGGCCATCCAGGGCTGTCATTGTGGACAGCAGGATGCCTGGCCTACGCGCACAGAACATGTGGATATTGACTGCATGCCCCTCCCTCATCCTGACTTCAACCTGAGGCCGACAAGATTGGTGTATATCATTCAGTGTCATGCAGATAGTTACCGTTGTATAGAAGTGCTTGTTTGCACAATTCTCAAAAAAGAAGTAAAGGATAAAGAAACGAGCAGGTAACGTACTAATATGGACTGTAAACATTCAGTATACGAATGTGACCATAAAATAGACCTGATTGTGACTAAATGTGCTCAACTTAGCATAAGTTCATAACCAAACTGGGACTAACCGTGGCTTGCTGCCCATTAGGGCTAGGGAATGCAGCTGGGCAAAGTTCCTCTTTGACATGTCCAGGAAATGTTTGCAGTGTTGGTGTTGACGGATGAAAGCTGGCTGATGTTGGCCCAACAAGCGAAGAGCTTGGAGCAGACTCAATTTCATTGTGGAGATCATTGATCCTCTGCAGGAGTTCCTTCAAGTACTCAATTGCATCACCAAGGATGGAAGCCCTATCCATCTGTCACATGAGAAGAAAACTGTCGATGAGCTAATCAACTAGACAACCACCGCAGGAGAAGAGTTAAACATGAATGAGCTGTCCTGCTACATTAAAAATGGGTTACTTGTAAATGTTACTGCATTGATGCCTTGCCATATATCTTAATAGTTGTGCTTCAAGTCTGCTTTTATTGTTTAAACAATCTTAATCATTGGGATGGATTAGAAAATAAGTTGATTACAACCAAAACAAGTATTATCATTGTGAAATTCCCATGTGCACGAATTGTTTAGATAAAACAGCAACAGGTAGAAACAAAGCCCGCAACACTAAGCATCATCATTAGCAGAAAGAAAGAACAATAAACATATATCATTATTTCACAAGCAATGGGTTGATGGGTCCCTTTCGGGGACATGATGCATGGGACTGTGTTAATCTTGCATCATTGAATCTGAGCATGTCTCGGAGCTGAAGGGCCCATAAGTAAGAAACGTTTCAAGTATGCATATGAAAATTACCATAGCTGGACAGTAAACAACCAATCATCAAGGAAATGAAAAGGTAACAGTAATTCCATTTGGTGCTAAAAAATTAAGTGTCAGACATTTACAGTCTAATATAAGGAGTAATCAATTGCATACATTTTTATGGACTTCTGTATACGATTCACCCTGAAAAAAGAGACCGCTTTCGACGTATGAAGGCGCTATCTGCTGCTAGCTAAAGCGAATGAACATAGCCACTAGGCGCGTCATAGTTCTACCAAAAGAGTAGCCTTTGGATCTAAACATAGACAAATCATGTATTTTCATCACCAAAATTCGCACATAGTGAAGTGACAATATCGCAATAAAGTCCTACACTCCTACTGTAATACTACAACACCACCATTATCGCAAAAACATCAGTGACAGGATAAACTATAACATGCAGTGCAGATGGGAAGCGATAGATAGGGGCGAGGCCACAGGTGGAACACCTTGCTGATCTTGGGCACCACCGAGCGCAGCATGTAGAGGCGGTCATTGAGCTTCTTCCGGCGGCGGCGCTCCGCCATGAGGTTCTTGGCCGGCATCCCCTTCTTCTTGCCCCTCCCGCTGCCGCCGCCCCCTCCTCCCGTGGACGCGCCCGCAGCATTCTCCATGGAGGCCGTGATGGCCATGGAGGACGCGTCGACGCTGTGCTCGATCTCGTCGTCGTCGTCCCAGTCGATCCCGAAGGCCGGGGCCGGCGGCGGCGCCAAGAACCCACCTTTGTGCCCCTGGTGCTGCTCCGCCGGCGCCGGCGGGGGCGCGGCGAGGAACTGCCCGGCGTCGTCGAAGGGGTTGTTGGAGGTGAAGTCGTGGAAGGCGGGCAGCGCGGAACCCCCGCCGCCGCCAGCGGCGGAGGACGGCGGGGGGAAGGCGCCGTGGATGTCGAAGAGGGCGACGGGGTCCATGGAGAGGAGCAGCGAGGCGGACGAGGGCGGCGTGGAGAGGGCGTCCCTGGGGAAGGGGAAGAGCGGGAAGGAGCCGGAAGCCATCCCGTCCGACGTGAGGTAGCTCCAGTCCCCGGACGCCCCTCCCCCTCCCGCGATCTCGTCCAGCTTCCCCGGCGCCGAGTCGTCCATGGCTACCACCACACCACGCCCCTCCGCTTCTCGTCGATCTCCTCACTTATCCTTCCTTCTCTTCTGCGGCTCAGCGCCTCAGCAGTGGGGTCTCTCTCTCTCTCTTCTCTCAACCCAGAGCGCCGAAGCCTTTGGTGCCCTCTTTATAGGGGCACGACAGACAGGGATGTAGAGAGATGGTAGAGAGAGAGAGAGAGAGAGAGAGAGAGAGAGCCGTTTTCATTTTTTTTAGAGAGGGGGAGAGAGACGTTTGTGTGCAAGCCTTGCAAGGTCCATCTGTTTGGGGTTGCAACATGGCTCTTGTGTCACGTTACAAATCCATGGCACAACTCTATTCCCTTCTCACAGACTAAAAAAAAGGCCATGAAGATTACATTACCTCCAAGAAGAAAAAGGTTTGTGAAGAACGAAGTTTCTTGGACCACCACAATTTCAAAATTTTGTGGATCTCATGAAAAGCTTTTGCAAGCGACGTCGATCGTGCCATGGCAATGCTGCAACAAAAGCTGTTGCAGCAGGACTCGCTCGATCGGCAGTGATGTGTACCTGGTCCTTGCTAGCAGGGGCGGATCTTAAGGGGGGCTGAGGGGGCTCCAGCCCCCCTACTGCCCAAAACTCTATGAAGCCCCCGTAAAATTTTGGAGACCATTGATGAAGGAAGGGAGGGAGCAAGGAAGAAGAAGGATCACCAGACCCCTGTCTTCCATTCCTGGCTTCGCCACTGCTTGCTAGTTCATGTCCATGGATTCCCGACGCGTGTTGGGCTGGCCGGCCGTCGAGTCGGCCGCGCCGTCGGGTGGTGGTTTCTTTGGCAGTGCCGTTGCCGTTGCCATGATCTGTTGCTCGGCTTTGGAGGGTACGGTTTTGCCGAAATGCCGGCGGTGAGGTTGGTTAGCGCGGTGAGCCATGCATTGCTCAGCTTCATATCACCTAGCTATACTCGACCTGATTCATTTGGTACTTATCTTGATGACACATAGGCTTTGGATCGGATTAGCAGGAATGAAATAATCAGTTTCAAGTTTTCAATCGTCTCTCACCTATTATGCATTTAATTTAGAGCTTGGGAGATCCTATGGCATGAAAAAAAAAATACAAACCAGAACATAACTACTAGGATTTACACCTAGGCCCCTGCCCATGTCTTATATATGCACAATGCACTTACTATGCTGGAACATAAACCTTGAGCCATCCTCCTCCCCCACTTGCCGCCACATTCTTATCATCCTGGTTGCATATGCATATAGCTCAAATGATAGAGTGCCTATGCATGTATAAATTGTTGAACTATTAGTGCTAGCTTGTAAACTAAAAAGTCGGTATTTAGTTATTGTCGGGTTTGTTACGGTTATCGTATCCATGGAGTAGGCTCTAAAAAGGAAAGACGGCAAACGAGTTGAACAGATGGGGAACCGCCGATACCTACATAGGCACCTTGTATAACGAACCTACTAAATATAATCTTGATGATGTCGAAGAAGGTGACATGACTAACAACTGACTGGCAAGAATCTACGGATTTTGCGGTTGCCTCCGCAAATCAGGCAGGCACGTGGGGTTTGCATTAATATCACTTTGATTGTCCACCTCAACTGAAATAGCACACGTTCCACTTCCATACTATGTTTCCATACGCATGCGTGCATATGGAAGTGGCGCTAAAAATCAATTTCTTCTTTGTTATTTTTGTGATATTTTGAGAAATGTATTTTGTATAGTAATCTCTATCTATCTGTTCTCTCTAATTTATAAGAAGTGCTTTTACGTGTGCGTTCTGTGGTGTGCACCTGTAGTCGTATAAGATTTGCCCGACACACGCGAAGTGGTTTTTGTTTGGTTGCAGAACCTGTGTCACGCCACAAGATCGACTTGGCATAGTTTTGTTCCCTTCTCACCGCCTTCCAAAAAGTTCACCAAAATGACCTTTCATTGTGCAACATTACCATGAGGTGTACACTACCACTGCCACTTTTTATTTCTAAAAGGAAATTAAAGATGTTTGTACGCAACGCCGTGGCATGCATGCTGCAACAAAACCTGTTGCATCCAACGATCGGATCAGGACTCGGCAGTCAGTAGTGATGTGGAAATGGGGAACGCATGGTGATCAGAAGCCAGAACTGACAGATTGGAATGGAGCGCAGCCGCCGGAGAGAAAGGCCCTGGACCCCTGCCCAGCGCCTGGCCACGCGTACGGCTGCCCTGTCTCTCGCGTCGGTTTCTGCTGGGATCCCCCTTCGCTCTGGCTGCCGGGAAAGCTGCTCCCGTCTCCATCTGTTGCTCGTCTTTCGCGGAGAAGCGAGAAACGGATGCCGGCCGGCCGGCCGGTGCGGCGGCTTTGCGTGTGGCGCGCCATGGGCGGCGGTTTTGCTTTGCTTTGGCTAATCGATCGCCGGCCGGCTTAATCCATCCGCCTTGGACTTTTGGATGATTGTTTGCTTCCTTTGATTCATTTAGTGATGTATCCAAAATTGGTTGGCAAGAACGGCAAGTACTTATCTAGACAAGCATGTAGCTTAGGTGTGTTAGATTGTAGAAGAAAAAAGAACAAACAATTGAATTGTCCTACCTCACACATAAGGTTTACCTCACATTCTCATTGTCATCCCTCGTGAAACATTTTTTTTTGGCAGATGAATGGTGGATGAAAATGATCCTATAGTGTTAAACTTCGTAGGAATGATATTAGAGGACTAAATGCTAATAACGGTTGGGCATTAATATAGATATAAAAGAGACAAGAGATTATAGCGACCACATACATTCATTCATTCATCATAATTAAATTAGTAGGGTGGATTAAGGGCGAATATTTGGAAATGGAGGGGTTGTAATGCATGACTGTGTTGTCATCCCCTGTTGCCAAGTTATCTACAGCAACAGAGGAGTAAATAATTATAAAAAAGAAAGAAAGAAAAACCAGGTACATACAGAACAAGAGTGAGGAGGCAGGGACAAAAGAGCGAGATCATTCTGTTCACGGTTTGGGGATGAAGAGAAGGGTACATGATTGACATGAATTCCCACTCAACCCCCTCGAGTGTGCACGTAACCCAATTACAAGGTCTCTCATGCATCCTGTGACGCTGCCGGAGCCAGCCATCGGACGCAGCAGCGCAAGGGAATGAAAACCCGCGGCAACACACAAGGCTGGGGAAAGAGATCGCCAAGAAAAGGCTTTGCCCTGCCTACCACGGTTCACACATCACATGAGCGTTTCTGCAAAGCGAAAGAGCAGAGAATTCAGAGCTGTTCTTTCCGTCGCTCGACGGCACAAGTCGAGTCAAGCTGTTGAGGAGGAAATCACCGTGTGTACTCTACACAGGATACGGCCGCGTGAGAAGGAAATTTCAGATCAAGCAGTTCAGACGGCTCGTTGCAAACATATGTTACGGGCTAGAAAACATGACGTAGGGAATTTTCTTATTTCTTTAATGACTCGAGTAAGTAATAGATCCAAATTGTTTTAGAATAGGCAGTACAGCTGCTGCAGTAACGCAGGCGTTACCAGTGATGAAGGTTACTAATCCCTTGGATAGGCAGATGTTTACTGGCAGGTCAGTTGCAGCTTTCTAGATTTGAGTTGATGGCCCACTTGTTGATGAGATAAGCCGATGCATCCAAGTACAAGTAGCAGGCCTGTCCATTTGCACGTTAATGACCATCATCCTTAGTATTGGGACTAAACCAACATTACCAATGAGTTTATGGATACAGATAAAATCTGTCTTTGAAGTAATTTTCCGTTGGGTTTCTGCAGAAACAAAAAAAATGACCTTTATAAATCCTCATAAATCACACGCTTAATCTCCAATCTTGCATTTTTCTTTCCACCCTTGCACACCAATTTTTCTAGAGCCACGGCCACCAAAGTACCAAACCTTGCGATCCCAGAAAGTGCCAGAGCACAGTTGCAGCGCTAGCTAGCAGGCGACAACCGTACGCAACGGCGACGGCGCGACGACGACGAGCCCTAAACCTTTAACGTGCTGGCGAGGGAATGAGCAGGCCAACATGGCCGTGGCCGGCGACGGGTGAATGCCCGGCGACGCAAGATATGAAAGGGAAGCCGGGAATAAATAAGCGGAAAGGCGAGCGGCCACCCCCAGGCTTCCCGTGACGGCTCTAACCCCGTTTTGACCCCCCTCCCCACACAGAAAAGAAAGGGCGATTAATTCTTGCTAGCTAGCTGGAGAGCGCGTCTAATCCACAGGTACAAGGACGCCTCACCGGTCGCCGCCGGCCAGGCCGGCCGGCTTCCCTCCTCGCCATGCAAAGCTCACCGGCGATGATGGATCGATCCGTCACCAGAGAGTCGGTTTCTGATTTCATCTGGTGAGTCAGGAGAAACTGAAAACCAGGCGTTGCCGGTTCTGAAGATGATGGTGCAGGTCTCACTTCTCAGACGCGTCTTCGTCGCTAAAAACTGGAGGCTGGCGGGATGTTTTTGCATGTGGCGTCCGTGCAGGACAAGTCTGGTCTGGGTTGGGTTCTGCTGCGCGTTTGGTAAGGAGGGCATGTGACGACCGAGAGGGACGGGCATCGCGCACAGCGATCGTGGTGTAGGCTTGTGTCACTCCAGGTCCAAGGTTGATGATGAGGCACCGAGCGAATCGCGGGTTGAATCAGCATGTGACCTGACCATGAATCAGGCGCAAAAAGGTCAGAAGAACAATGTGATCAAGCAAGAGGGAAAAAAAAGTAAAAAACGGAGCAGCCTGTAATGGAAGGCAGTAGGCACACTCACACATGTACTGGCCAGAGTGCGGACAAATGGTACATCGTTTTGCTTCAAGAAGGCCAACTATAAACAGAAGTGGATGCAGGGCTGCAACATGATGGTTTTGAAGTTTAACCTCCAAAGCCACCAGCACTAAACTCATGTACTACCAGGAGAATTATACAGAAAAAATTTCTGTTGTTCATCTGTTGCAGGAAGCAAACGTCCCTCAGCATTCAGCACGGAAACGTTGTTGCTTTGATAGCAAAGACTAAACAGGGGTGATAATCACAAGATGCACAATTGTTGGAAGTGAGGTCGTCGTTGTTTCTCTTGCCGATACAAAACTATTACACATTTCACAAAGCTATTTCAACAACAGATGAATGGCTTGCACATGCACTACACAAACTCATTGGAATCTGGACAAGTCCATCGCTCAACACCCCAAGATTGAAGCACTATTCTGCGAGATCTGATGATGAAAGGGCCCGAGACCTGCTGGGAACCAAAGTTCCCATTTCTCCAAAATTGGGATGATACACGAACCATAGAAAACCATGCAAAATTCTTACTGGTTCTCCATCGCCAATGAAGCTTGATCTATATCTGCTCGCGAACCCTCCCACAATTGCTGCTCTATGCCCAATTTCCTGAGCTCTGTTAGACCTCTCTCCACTGCGGTCATAAAATTGACAGAACACAGTTACAAGACAATGGAAAAATATGTCACCTTGGACCAGAAAAATTGAATCTGATGCAAGAAGTGACAAAAAAGTTCAACTAGACAGCATGTATAGAAGATCTATAACAATGTTTTAGTTCCCTATAAAAGTGGCATGCACTTCCATGGGCGGTAAGATTGTCATAATTCTGAGGGCCTAATTGCTCAAAAGGAACCGCAAAAATTGAAGTCCACCCATTCAGCATCGTGCTAATCGGCAAACTTAACAGGGATACCTGCCAGCGATTATTTTGGTAACTGGTAACATGGAGAAAGCATCTTACCATCTATAGCATCATGCGAATTTGGAGCTTGTGCATTGCGACCAATCCAAAACTGAAGCCGGTCATCAGCAATATCTTCCTCGATACCATAAGTTTTGGCTCTTCTCCAGAAGTACATAAGCCATGCCTGAATTTGGTATGGATCCCATAAGTCATGTGCACTAAATGGAAGAATTGCAGAGCTCACATGTCTGAAGGTTTACCTGCTTAAAGCTAACATCTTCAGCCTCTTCTGGGCTAAGATCTGCAAAATGAAGAAATAGTTCCACTTTTGAATTCAAGCCATACAAACCTGACTGAAATGCTTGTGCATTCAAGTAGTGAAATAAAGTAAAAAGGCGGAATTTCATGGAAGTCCAATTAGCCAAGATGAGAAAGCAGTACCAAATGCCTCCAGGTATTTAGGTTCACCAGGTGATTTAAAATCTGCAAAGGTAGAAAAAAATAATTCATAACTTGATTAGTTTCTAACTTTACGAGCAAGGATAAAGAAATGCATTTACACTAAAATCTCCCTCTGAACAGAAAATCAAATTTGTGCATTTGTAGATGGCATCACAATACCCTACAGTTAGTATTTGTTTCAAACTTTCATGAGATGGCCACTATCATGTAGTATTACAGTGTCGGTGCAACAGTATTTGGAAGAACACCGATGCAAGTATGCAAATGGATCTGGATGTTTCAAAAACATAATTGACATTGCAGGGCCCAATTGTGAATAGAGCAGATGTGCAAACTCAAAACTTGTCATGAGATGCGTGTCATAGATTATGATTGATATAGCAAATTTCATTAACCTCACGCAACACATATTTTGCCAAAAAAGATAAAAACGAATTACAATACAAAAGAAAGGGCACTAATCTGAAGCCTAACCACTTGAATATCCATTGGCATGCTAAAGAAATATAACAAAAAGAGCAAACCTGATGTGAATTGCCGAACTATGCTAGGTCTGCGATGTTGGCCAAGTGCAACTACAACAGCATCTTCCACCTACATGAAAATAACAGGAATTTAGATTTGACATGTCAGAGAATCCAGGCAGTAATCACATACGACAGAGAAACTGTGCAATAGTAGAATGGTGAATTACCCTTTGTGATTCGCTAATTCCAACTTTTACAAAAGGACACTTTGAGCTCTTTACTACAGTAGGAATTCCAACCGAATCCTCCAAGTTTTGGCAGAAGCAAAGCAGAGGTACCATGTTTCATGTTAAGTTATGCTAAGGTTCCAGAATATTAGGAGACACCCCCCCCCCCACCCACCCACCCCACCCCATTTTTTTTCCTTTGGATGCAGGTGCTTGCTTCTACATGTGAGTAAGAGCCTAAGAGGTACCACTATTTTGCCTTGGAGGAATCTAGAAACAAATGGAAATGAAGTTAAGACCTTCAATGAAGAAAGCTCTCTAAGCCCCATTTCAACTGAAAGCATGCTCTCTATATTGCCTTCTCCCATTACGTCACTCATTTCTCGTGCAAGTTTATTTCTTCCCCGAGCATCATCGCCTGCATGAATAAATTTTAAGCATGATTAATTGGAGTGCATGGAATAAACCATGATCTACAACTTACACATTATAAGAATGCAGGCTTACCTTGTTTTCGAGGTTCGTCCTTTGCCTTTTGACCAGCAGAGAGAACAACCTCGAGAGGAAGAGGAGCCAATGCTGACCAATGCTCATGCTTTGATACCGCAATCTCAGGATACACTCCTGAAGTTAATTAATTAATGTAACATCAGATAATCAAGACTAAGGGGGAATAAAACATTAGCGGCTTAGTGCAACTGATGCAGGTCAACTAGACCTGCCCATTTTTCATACCAGGCCCAAATTCTTTTGGGTTTTCAAACCTAGATATGGGCCAAGCCATACACCTAGGGCTAGCTAGGTTGGCTAAAGTTTAGTGTGAAGAAAAAGTACTATCATTGAGAGACAAACTATATCATTAAATTGCACAGTAATTACATAAAAATATTGTCTTACCAAACTAAATATCTCTTACTCTATCTACAATTATGCTGATAACCATAATCACATCATTAGTGGATGAGTGATTAGAAGAGCCATAGTATGGTATCTTGTTGAAATTTATCCAATAAAGTAAATTGTGGCAATAAGTTACCATGAATAGTTCATGTGCAATGAATAGTGTATAATGGAACTTTTTCATCACGGATACGACACAAGCTCCTTTTCAAATGTCGGGTGACTAATCAGTATAATCAGAGAAATGATCTAGAATTTTTTTCTTTTAAAGATCCTATCAGGCAACTCACCATATTGAACTGCTAAGCCCCAGTAGCGTGCAAGCCAGCACCTTTTTAGGACAACTTCCTCCTATAAAGTTGTAAATAGATTAAAATTCATGTCAAAGAAAGAAAATGAAGATTGAGCAGTAATCAAACTAACCATTTCTTCTTGGGTTAAGACCATTCTCTGAGTCATTGACTGGAGAGCCTTCGTTTCAGACTCTGCCTCCTTTAGCTGGTCAATTGCTGATGCAACTTCTTCTTTGGCAGACTATTCAAAACATGGTAAGTGAACAATAGGAGTCAAATAAAGCAGCATATCCAACAAAGTGTAGGACTAGGACATTTAGATTCATTAAAAGTATCTTTACCTCAAGTTCATGCCTTAGTGTTGTTACTTCCTCTCTACCATCCTTCGATTCCCTTGCAGCCTTTAGGGCAGCCTGAGGACGAATGAAGAATTACAAAATTAGCAGTGAAGTGTGGGTTAGTGGATAAGCAAATTTCTCTTCAGCCATTTAGTTGATAACATCTTTTAAAATCTATAGTCATGTATTTTAAGATATCATTTCAGCAAATTTCGAAATAAGTATTTAGCATGAGCAATTGAACACGATATATTTAGGGACCACACAAAGTAGGAAATTGGGATTGAAGTTCAGCACAAGGGTTATCTTCTCATTTGAGCATTAAACACCACAAAAATACCACAGTTGAACCAATACACATCTAAGGCCTTGTTTAGTTCCCAAAAATTTTCCTACAGTACCTGTCACATCGAATCTTCGAACACATGCATGGAACATTAAATGCAGTTAAAAAATAACTAATTATGTAGTTCAACTGTAAATGACGAGACGAATCTTTTAAGCCTAATTAGTCTATGATTGGACATTAATTGTCAAATAACAACGAAAGTGCTACAGTACCCAAACCCCAAAATTTTTGCCAATTAAAGCCTAAATATTGGCTAAACAAAAAAGTATGAATCTATCATAACATACAAATGCAGCAGCCTATAGCAGAACACAAGAAGAAAACTAACCTCCCTCTGTTTAAGTGCTGCTTCCTTCCTGCCAGCATTCGTGCACATGTTACGTCATGACCAGTAGTGGATTTGTAAAATATGTGTATTCAAACACAGAACAAACCTGCTCAAGAGGCGAGCTTCTAACGATACTCCTTCTCCAAGAGCAGCTACCTGCATAAAAAGAAATTAAGACCTAAGAAAATATGCATATAGTTCACTACGCAAGGAACAATCATTCCATGGCCATAAAAAACCCAACCTTTTTTTATTACGCAGAGCCTAGAAAGACCAAACTATTCCAGTATTTCAAGGTAAAATTCAATTGTAGCAGAGATAGAATCAGACAACACCTTACAAACGACCATATTCCCGATAAGGAAAGCAAAACCACAAAATAACATGTTTTTTAATAGATCTTAATTCTTATCTCACCTGTTTCTCAAGCTCCTTGGCTCTAGCTTCTGCTTCTTCACATCTTTCTTCAGCAAGCCGCAACTGCCAATCAAGATTAAGAAATAATTTACTGAAGCCCCACATAAAACCAATGGCCGCATGTATATTAATGTTATTTGCTGTTTCACCTTTTCTAGAACACTCTCATTCTCCTCTTGTAGCATATCAAGCTGGATGACACTATAGCATTAGTCGCATTCAAGTTATAGTAAGAATTTCTAACAGTCAAACAAGAAAATTTGAGCAGAATCATATAAGTGAGTAATCTTCAGAGAAAAAAGACCTCATCTTGAAGAGTGGATGCCTCTCTTTTTAGTCCTGATTCTCTTGAGTTAAGCCCTGCATCAAATCTAAATAGAAAAAGGGGGTCTGGGGTCAATAGCTATGTTTTCACTGTTTCTCTAAAAGGAAAGAAGATAGATAAAAGGAAAAATCCAATCTATAAGAAGCCACTGATAATGCGACAATGATTAACCTCATTTTCTTATGTACAAAAGCAATCAGCACTCACAATAACATACAGAAAAGGTGCATGCTTGACATCGTGGGGATCTAAAGGCATTTTTATTTTATTTTATTTTATTTTATCATTCTATAAATAGAACATCAGGAGTTTTCTGCATATGGGCACAAAACTTGTTCGTTCCACTTTATGCAACTGATGTCATTCTTTAAAAGAGGCAGCACTCCAATGTTTCTTTGCTTTTTTTTTCAGGTTAATTCATGGTGGTGACGCTTGACCATATGTTGTTGGGGAATGGGGACAATGCTTACACTGATGCGACCATACATAAATGCAAAGTCACACTAAGCCCATAGCAAGAACTGATTAATACAGTAAGCTAGTGGTACCACTTCTTCCAAAGAATAGTATAAGTAAAATTCATTTAGTATTGCTCCGTTTGGTAGGCACTAGTATCAGTGTTCATGCAATCATTTAGATTAGTCTATTTTTAGCATAAAGAGTAAATTCCACGTTTTTGAGACATGGGGAAATGTAACAGATATACCTTTTCTGCCGAGTGCGATCTGCTGGAGGCTCCACAGCCACAGGAGGGATAGGGGACGGGGTTCGCAATGTCGTGTTGGTTTTGATCGGTGGCACCACTGTGGTGGTCGGTCGTGATGCAACAGCTGGCCTACCTGTCGATGACGAGCGGACGGTAGGAGGTGGTTCTACAATGTTCCGACCTAACTAATGAAATGAGGAGATCAACTTAGCAGAAGGCCACAGACCAGCAATTAACAAATTGAGTAAACTGAGACACAAATGCAATGCATCAATCAATTTCCCCCCAATTCCCCCAATTTAAAGGATTTGGCAAGCATTACTAAAAGTGATCTAGCACAAGCAAGTAGGAACTATCCACTCCTGCAAATTCATCCGATCATTGACTGTTTCATAACAACTTGACCTCAGTTTGACCTGGACTAATTCAAGCATAGCAGCAGCCCGGAATAGCCGATTCCTAAGCAGAGAAGCAGCATGGAGCGAGATGAGCAAGAGATCCGGAAGTAAAGTACCGCAGGGGAGGGAGATCTCGCGGTACGGCCAAGCAGGGAGACGCCGTTGCTCCCGTGAGCTGTCCGGCCACCTCCGAACCTCACCGGTGCCGGTGGCGGGTGGTCGGCAGCGTAGTCATCATCGTCATCGTCGTCGCCGGTGGCCGCGGCGGCGTTCTGCGAGGCCATGACCTGCGCGAGCCTTGCCGCCGCGGCGCGCGCGGCCACGTTCTGCGTGCGGCGCACGTTGGAGATGCCG
Organism: Panicum virgatum; assembly: GCF_016808335.1. Lineage (NCBI taxonomy): Eukaryota > Viridiplantae > Streptophyta > Magnoliopsida > Poales > Poaceae > Panicum > Panicum virgatum. Next base: position 69,492,631 of record NC_053149.1, read on the forward strand.
GCTGCGCCCGCGGCGGAGGCGGCGGAGGAGGTGGAGGAGGAGCGGTGGTGCGAGGGGGAGACGCCGCCCGGGGAGGAGGAGCCCGTGCTGCTGCCGCTCCGCTGCCGCCCGTAGACGGGGCTCCCGGCCCGGAGACGGTCCATGGTGCGGCTCGCCGGTGGGATCTGGGCCGCCGGGCGGCCGCGGCGCGGAGATGGCGAGGCGGGTGAGTGGGAGGGAGGTGGGGGAGAGCACGCTCGCGACGCCGGTGGAGTTTTCAGTTTCGACTTTCTTGCAGTTTGCCCCTCGTGTTTTGTTAAATTTTAGTTAGCTCTTCTTGCTTGGTATTACCTTATTTTTGATCCTTTGGGGTGGCTCACTTCATCATTCCACAAGTGTCCACTATAGCATGACCTTTCTATTTCTAGATATCAAAATGTTGCACTTATGTGTCTTGAGTAATATTATTGCTGAGTGAACTACTGATCATGCCAATTACCATGCCACATACTCACGTCACATCACTGGAAATTGATATTTGTGCTTCTAAATCACACGCTCTTAGGTAATGTCCTCCTAATATTTCTATCATCTTTTAAGTGCTACTTTGCTTCTCATACAAAGATATAGCAACCAGGGAACCAGCATTCGTTCAAAAAAAGTTAAAAATTTGTGACTGTTAACAACTGCCATCTAAACAATGTGTTTGATACTTATTAGAATCAATGTAGTTGTTTGGTTTCAATCTGAGGGATAGGATGCGACATGCAATGTATGAACCTAGTGGAAAAGAAAAGGTAGCAATGGCAACGAATGAAAGGAGAAGATTGAAAACAGTGAGAATTAGGAAAACAGAAGGGGCTGTAACGCAAAAGTGAATAGCAAACATTTTTCTGAAAAACCGAAAAGCAAAATTCCACGATGGTTTGCACATCCCCGTAGCGAGAGCGATGTTCTCGGGGCGTGCTGGAGCCTCATCCCGTATGCGCAGCTGCCACCCCGTACGTCTCGCTTCCTCCGCGACCACCGTCGATGGATCAGGTCCGACGGACACGGTAGCATCCGCAGGCATGGCTCGGCAGGCTCGCGGTGCAGAGGATCCGCAGCCCGCAGGTGCTCATAGGAGGCAAATGCAGGTGGTTGGTAGGGAATATTGCTTGAGAGCTGGGATCAATAACCCCAGGTTCAGGTTTAGATCAGCTGAAATAGTGCTTGGTGTTGGTGGTATCTGATATGAGCATGAGATTAGTGAAGGTAAAAAAAATCTAGGAGCTGGTAGCGGTGCTTGTTGCTGCTAAGTACTACTCTCTCTGTTCCAAAAAGAATCCAATCCAGACTTCCCGATCGAGGAGCCAAATAATTTTAAATTTAATCATTTTTTACAAAATAATATTAACTCTTATATTATAAACTAAATATTATCAGATTAATTATGTAATATATTTTTATACTAAATTTATTTGGATATTATATAAATGTTAGTAATTTTTCTATAAATTTGTTAATTTTTTTTTGACTCCACGGGAAGTGAGAGTTGCATTCTTTTGCAGATAGAGGAACAATAGATCGGGGTGACTGCTGCTTGATGAGGTGAAAATGAAGGCGTAGTAGTACGATTTTGTTTTTTTTTTAAACGCAATGGCAAGACCTCTGCGAGAGTAGGAAAAGAGGTTTAAACAGGTACAAGTAACGCGGCTCCCCGAGTTGCAAAACGGAAAAGAGGATCGACGTGCGAAAACATAGGAGCAGATACAATTCTGTTTGATGGAGGCACATTTACGATTCCTTTTCAAAATTCAAGTGCACAAGGTTTCGGTTGCAGGTCACAGCAAGTTCTCATCATAACAGTTGACATTCTCCCACCATCTCACTACAAAACGAACTTGCTTTATCTGGTACCACACAATTTCGTCATTGGCATATAATCGGGCTACCACTACCACTCCCATCATCGGGTCTGGTTATACAAGCCTCCTCCCTAAAAATTTTTTTTCAAAAGCCAGCATCCGACAGGAGGTACGGTTCTAAACAAATAATGAGTATTGTTTGGCTTGGCTTAGCATCCATTCCAATTCTTAACCCTCACGCATGCATTTGATGATGGGCCATGATTGTCAAGCTGGTCACTGGCAGAGAGGGGACGATATGAAGAAGAAGGTGTGGCTAGTGTAGGTTACACGTCTTTTATCATCATCATCATCGCTGTCACCTCCTCCCCGGCCCGTACGTTGACACTACTGCAGTTGAAAACGAGCGAGCGAGGCCCCGCGGCCGTTAAGCTTTGGCCGACAGAACGATGGTGCAGGTGTGAGCCCTTGTGTTCTTTTCTTCATCACGTTCAGGCTCGTGCTGCTAATTGGACGCCGCCGCCGCAGCAGCAGCAGATTCGTTGCTTTCACCGGGAGGGAAGGGAAGAAGATGAAGAAGAACCCAACCCAAGGACAAGGAGGGAGCAAGGTGGAGCGCATGTGGTGTGGTGTGCCAACCGCAAGGGATCGGAGCACGAGACAGCCAAGCCAGCCATGTGCGTCGGCCATGCCGCCATGACGATGCTGCCTTGCCTGCCTGCATCGATCCCTTGTGTTCAGCTCGCTCCAATGTAATCTAGCTACTAATTCTAATCTCGCCTACCTCACCTAACCTAGCTAACCGCGCATGGATGGGAGGTGGTTGGCGAGCTCCATCGGCCGCATCAACTCACATGATCCATCATCCAGTACATGGCCACACCCACACCACACTCTTGTAGCTACCCAAGGACCATGCAGCATCGCCCTCCCTGCCTCCTCTACTCTGTCGGTCCTCCCCTGAATCTGCGGCATACCAGGCCATGTTAGTTCTCTTCTCGGCCATGCATGCTGCATGACCCTGCTGGCCTGCTCCATCTCATCCTCATCCCTGCACAATGCAACATCGACAGCTACCTAGCTAGACAATTTCGAGTCTAAATTGTGAAATCTTATTTAGTTTGGTGTGAGAATTAGCTTGCCCTGGTCTTTATTATTGTCATCAGCTCATATATAGATAGGTTCAGGTTCTACTGATGATGGGAGTGTGCCAATGATCATCTCGTTACCGTTACATCTATCGCGCTGCAGCAGGCAGCATGCAGGCAGGCAGGCAGCGGTGCCGGCGCCGGCGCCGGAGATCGATCGCGCTACGGTACTGAAGCGTCCCCTCACAAGAGAAGACTTAAATGTGTTACAAAATATCAGTCTCAGGAGGCTGATGCCACATTTATTACATCAGATGGTTCAAAACCTTACAAACCTTGGCGGACACTCGATACAGATGATAATAATAATTAACCAGGCTACGACATAACACCAGACCGCGAACCACATAGGGTCTACTACGGGCTCAGAGTACTGCGACAGCGGAGGCATCTCAACAGGGCCGGTTCCACAGGCAAGGTTGGGTGTAGAACAATAACCCTACTCGGCGTCGTCTGGTACGAAGTCCGGGTCTTCTTCTGTAAAAAGTAAGAGTGGGGTGAGTACAAACGTACTCAGCAAGTCCAACCACACCCACGGAGGGGGTTATAACAGAATAATATGCATAGGTAAATCAAGGATAAAGTTACGGTTTAATTTGCAGAAAAACGACATTTTATGCAGGGGTTTATTTTACGAAAAACCTTTTAGAAATCAGTTTTTGCAGTAACACAGAGTTCAGGTTTTAAAACTGCTACCGGACTCCCCGTCCGTCGTAACACACGGCACAACTGCCGGAACCAATTCCAAAACAACTCACACCAGCCCATCCCAAAGAAACACTAGTTATGTGATCACACCATAACTCGCCCAATAACGTGGGCACGGCTATTCGAATAGATTCTTAACTCTGCAGAGGTGTGCAACTTTACCCACAAGTAGGATACCACAACTCGAACACCGTCGTGTCGGTGTAGATCCCAACATAGCCATTACCCACCATAGCTAAGCCTGACTAGCCATCACGGGATGCACCAAGGGGTCATCGACCATTCACTTAGGTATAACCGGGCATAAGTCACTCTGGGCTTATCCCTTCTCCTTAGTCACCCGTTGCTCTCAGCTCTCCTGATGGCTATCACACCAACTAGTGGGATTTATGCTACGCCGTTGCCCATTCAACGGTCGAGTGGTCTGCACGATAGTGGAGTTAGGTGAGATGACACACCAACTCGGTCCTTAAACACGACAAGATGGATATCTCCCTTCTTTTGCCTTGCCACATTGGCACAAGCACACCAAATGGCAAATTCGTAGAAATGCCATCCATCCCGTCTACACTTTCTTTACAAAAACACCACATTTATCTCATCCCACACGCACACATTTTCTTTATAAAATAAATAGTATTATGAGTAAAGTCCTAAGCGTTCTAATATCGATTAACGTCCAAGCAAAATCAGACATTAACCTAGGTGGTCAAGGAAAGGTCATCACAAATCAAGGGGTGGCTATCCAACCGTGTTTTCATGCAAGCAACACATATGAAATTTTATAAAGCAGGCCATTGGGTTGTGTTGATAAAAACTAGGACAGAAACATGCATCAAAGGATGGGATTGAACTTGCCGTCTTCGTAGCCTTCGGGGAAGTCCTGTCCTTCGGGCTCGGGGTCGCGGAACTGATCCTCGTTCTCCTGCTCACAGTACTGCTCGCTAGCGGGCTCTCCTTCGTTCGCACCGTGGTCTACGACGCAAACAAACACGCACACAATCAAGACACAGGAAATAAAAGGTTTATCGTTGAGCTCGTACTGGAGACACATAAAATATAGAATATAGAGTGATAATTTCGAGTGTTTTCTGAGTGACATGGCCAAGACTGAGTTAAATTAGGCAGGGTAGAGTTTTGGTTTGATCCGGGGTTGTTTGGTACATGAAATGATAGGTTTTATAAAGGTTCGAGGGTTAGTTAAGGGGCCAGGGGCCTGGTTGTGAATAATCTTGAGTAGGCAGGGGTCTATTTGTAATTTTTGGAATCTTTTGGGTTATTCTGGAGAGGTCAGGGGTATATTTGAGATTAAGTTTATATTGGAAGAGGGTTTATTCGCAAATATAATAAAGGTGGGGGGGGTGATTCTGCAAAAAGGCAAAAGGGTGGAAGGTTTCTTTAAGAAATAAAGGAAAGGGGGAGGGGTTTTTAGCAAAATAGCCATCCCCTTCCTCCCCTCGCACTGGAGAACAGGGGAGGGGAAGGACTCGCCGGCGGCGGCCTTGGGCCGACGGCCTGGAGTTCGGGGGTGGTCCCGGGGTAGGGGAAAGAGAGGAGGAAGGCGGGCGGGTTCGATTCCCCGCCATGGCCCAGACCGAGGTGGCCCGGGGCGGCTTGGCCGCGGGGCGGCTTGGCCGCGGGGCGGACAGCGGCGAGCGACGGCGGCCGTGGTGGCGCCGCTGCGAGGCTCGGGGTGGCCAGAGGGATGGAAGGGAGTGGGAGGAGTCATAGGGGGTCCTACCTAGGCCCTTGGTCCGGGTGGGGAGAGGGTGAGGCGCTCCGGCCGCGGGAGCGGGCGGTGGCGGGCACCAGAGAGCGCGGCGGCGGCGATAGCGGTGGGGAGGCGCTGGGCTAGGCGGCGTTGCGAGTCGTGGGGGCTCGGAGGCGAGGCGGGGGCTCTTTATAGCCGGAGATTGGCGGTGGAGCGGTGGTGGCTGGTGGGAGGCCGGCGAGCGGCGCGGGGTGCCTTAATGGCGCCCGGCGTCGCGACGCGGCGGCGCGGACGGCGAGGCTGGAGCGAAAAGACGGCTCGGGCAGCAGCACAGAGTGCTGGAGGAGGGCGTGCACGAGGAGGGCCCCAAAGGCGCTGTTGTTTGTCGCGGGGTGGCGGCGCTGTATGCCCGGCGGCGAGGGCGGGTGTTGTGCGCGGCCGCGTGCGCGTGGGCGCCGCCGAGCGGAGCGGGGCAGCGGCGGACGGCGCGCGGCGCGGCCAGGCGCGCACGTGGGCTCGGCGGAGCTCACGTCGCTGCGGCCCGGCGCGTTCGCCCACGGCCCTGTGCTCCGCTTGCGCGTGCGCGCAAGCAGGGGCGAGGCGTAGCGGGGTGGCGCGGGAGCGGGCAGCCTGGCAGCGGCGGGTGGCGCGGCGGTGCCCCGAGCACGCGGTCCACGCGCGTGGACCGGCTCGGCGGGGCGTGCAGGACGAGCGGGGGAGGCGGGGTGCGGCTCGGGGCGGCCTGGCGCGTTCGCGCGTGCGCAGCCGGGAGCGGAGGTGCGCGCGCGGGAGGGAGGCCGGAGGCGGGCGGCGCGGCTGGGCGCGCGACAGGGGAGGGAGGAGAGGAGAGAGAGAAGGAAGGGAGGAAAAGAAAGAAAAAGGAAAAAGGGTGAAGGGAAAAAGGAAAAGAAAATAGGAAAAAGAATTAAAGAAAAAGGAAATGGGGAAAAGGGAGGGAGAGAAAGGAAAAAAAAGGAGGGGGAGGGGCGGTGCGCGCTAGCGGCGACCGCGGCTGCGGTCGGCCACGCGTGGCGTGCGGCCGCGGGAGGTGGGGCACGCGGTCGGAGGGGAGAGAGGAAAAAGGAGGGGGCGGGATTCGCGGCGGCTGGTCACGACGCGTCGCGTTGGATGGGAAAGAGATGAGACGTGGATTGAATTCGGGTGTCGGGTCAGATCTCCAGGGATCGGGAGATCGGAGCAGGAGGGTTTCCGGGAAGTTAGGGTTAGGGTTTGAGTCGAGCTCAACAACAAAAACAAATTTAGCGCATGATTTATTTTGGTGAGTTTTCGGGATGTCACAAACCTACCCCACTTAAAATGAATCTCGTCCTCGAGATTCGGCTGGTTCCTAAACAGGTGGGGAAACTCCTTCTTCAGAGCGTCTTCTCGTTCCCACGTCGCTTCTTCTACTCCGTGTCTGCTCCACTGGACTCTGCATATTCGTACTTCAGAGTTTCTGGTCCTTCTGGTTACCGTGTCGAGAATCTTGACCGGTACTTCTTGATATCGTAGGTCTGGCTGCAGATCTATTGTTTCTACTGGCACGTGCTCTGCCTCGGGTACTCTCAAACATCTTCTTAGCTGTGAGACGTGGAACACTGGATGTATATCTGACATTTCTTCTGGCAGTTCCAAACGGTATGCTACTGCTCCAACTTTCTTCAGAACTCGGTATGGTCCAATGTACCGAGGGGCTAATTTTCCTTGTACCTGAAATCTTCGGGTTCCTCGAATGGGTGATACCTTGAGATACACAAAATCCCCTGGACTGAAATTTATTTCCCGCCTTTTCTTGTCAGCGTAACTCTTCTGTCGGGACTGGGCTGCTCTCAGCTTTTCTCTAATCTCGGCCACCCTTTCTTCTGCTTCCTTTATGAGGGCGGGCCCGACTAGAGCACGTTCTCCAACTTCTGACCACATCAGAGGGGTTCTGCATTTCCTTCCGTAGAGAGCCTCGAACGGCGACATGCCCAAGCTTGCTTGATACCCGTTGTTGTATGAGAACTCGGCATAGGGTAAACTCTGTTCCCAATCTTTGCCGTAGGTGAGAACACATGCTCTCAACATATCTTCCATAATCTGATTCACCCTTTCTGTCTGACCATCTGTCTGCGGGTGATAAGCGGAACTAAAGTCTAGCTTGGTGCCCATAGCTTTATGCAAGCTTTTCCAAAATCTAGAGGTGAACTGGGTCCCTCTATCTGAGACGATTCGACTGGGCACACCATGCAACTTTACTATATTTTCCACATAGAGCTTGGCTAGCTTCTCTCCGCCGTAGTTGGTCCGTACGGGTATGAAGTGAGCCGCTTTAGTGAGTCGGTCCACTATTACCCATATGGAATCATGTCCTTTCTGGGTTCTGGGCAGCCCTACCACAAAATCCATTCCTATTTCATCCCATTTCCAAACTGGAATGGGTAGGGGTTGCAATAATCCTGCCGGCTTCTGGTGTTCAGCTTTAATTCTCTGGCAAGTATCGCAATGGGCGACAAATCGTGCAATATCTGCCTTCATCCCATTCCACCAATATTTCTGTCTTAGGTCCATATACATTTTGGTGGATCCTGGGTGGATGGAGTAGGCCGAGTTATGAGCTTCGTCCATGATTATATGTCTGAAGTCTCCCTTCTGGGGCACACAAATCCTTTCTTTATACCATAACGTTCCCTTATTATCCACTCTAAAGTCTGGTGCCTTATTTTCTCCGGTCTGCCTCCGGATTTCCATCAGTCCCTTGTCCGCTCTCTGGGCTTCCCTGATTCGTTCTTCTAGAGTGGATTGAACGTTCAGCACTTGACTGGAGCCTCGAGGGACAATGTGCACGTTTAATCGCGCCATTTCCTCTTGTAAATGGTCATTCTTGGGCCCATAGGATTTCCGACTCAAGGCATCAGCTACTACATTTGCCTTTCCCGGGTGGTAATGAATTTCCAAATTATAATCCTTGACTAATTCTAGCCATCTTCTCTGCCTCAGGTTTAAGTCCGGTTGGGTGAAAATATACTTCAGACTTTTATGGTCGGTAAAGATTTCGCACTTATTTCCAATCAAATAATGCCTCCAAATCTTAAGTGCGTGCACTACGGCTGCAAGTTCCAAATCATGGGTTGGGTAGTTTTGCTCATGAGTCCTGAGCTGGCGGGAAGCATATGCAACAACTTTCCCATCTTGCATTAGTACACAACCCAATCCTTATCGGGACGCATCACAATAGATGACAAAATCCCGATGAATATCCGGCAGGGTTAGCACTGGGGCCGTCGTCAACCTTCGCTTCAACTCCTGGAAGCTTCTTTCACACGACTCCGTCCAGGTGAACTTCTTCTCTTTCTTGAGCAGCTCTGTCATGGGCCGGGCTATCTTAGAAAATCCCTCAATGAACCTCCGATAATACCCCGCTAATCCGAGGAAACTTCTGATCTCACTGACATTAGTTGGTTGCTGCCAATTGGAGACTACTTCGACCTTCTCGGGATCCACTGCTACTCCTTCTGCGGTCAGAATATGACCAAGGAAAGCTACTTTCTCCAGCCAGAACTCACACTTGCTGAACTTGGCGTATAGCCTATGCATTCTTAGCTTCTCTAGAACTACCCTCAGGTGTTGCTCGTGCTCCTGAATACTCTTTGAGTAAATAAGTATGTCGTCAATGAAGACTACGACAAACTTATCTAGCTCGTCCATAAACACTTTGTTCATGAGGTTCATGAAATAGGCCGGTGCATTTGTCAGTCCGAAAGACATCACTGTGAACTCAAACTGTCCGTATCGGGTGACAAAGGCTGTCTTCGGGATGTCGCTTTCCCTAATCTTGAGCTGAAAATATCCGGACCTTAGGTCAATCTTGGAAAAGTACTTGGCTCCTTTTAACTGATCAAAGAGATCATCGATCCTGGGAAGGGGGGTACTTATTTTTGATAGTGACTTCGTTTAGTGCCCGGTAGTCTACACACAACCTCATACTTCCGTCCTTCTTCTTGACGAATAGAACCGGGGCTCCCCAAGGAGACGAACTTGGCCTGATGAAGCCAATCCGTTGTAACTCCTCTAGTTGTTTCTTTAACTCTGCCAACTCAGAGGCTGCCATCCTATAGGGTCTTTTGGCTATGGGGGCGGTTCCAGGAACAAGATCAATGACAAATTCTATGTCCCTATCTGGTGGCATACCGGGAAGTTCTTCGGGAAAGACATCAGGGTACTCATTCACTACTGGGACTTCTTCCAAGGACTTGGCTTCCATGCTAAACACCATCGGGTTTGCTCCACTTTCCCGGGTATGGCAGGTCACTCGGACTCCTTCTGGGTTTGTTAGGTGTACTACCTTGTCCGTACAACCTATGAGGCCATTATGTTTGCTTAGCCAGTCCATTCCGAGGATCACATCTATCCCTTCTGACTTAAGCACTACTAGGTCTGCTAAAAACTCTACCCCACTTAAATTGATCCTTACCCGTAGACAACCCAGTTGACACCTGATGTCTCCTCCGGGCGTCCGGGTTAATAGGGGTGTTTTTAGTAGTACCGTAGGTATTTTATGTTTCTCCACAAAACTCGAAGATATGAATGAGTGTGATGCTCCAGAATCAAACAGTACTGTTGCAAGAGTTGAGCTGACTAGGTACTCACCGAGTACTACGCCCTGGGCTCCTTGAGCTTCCTGTGCGTCGATGTGGTTGACACGGGCTCGTCCAAAAGACTGCTGAGGTTGCCTCTGCTGGTTGTTATTGTTGTTGCTGTTGCCGCGGAGGGGTACTCGGTTGGCACCGGTCAGCACTGGCTTGGGTCCGTTCACTGTGTTGGAGAAAGCTGAAGTAGCTGGCTTGTTCTTGGCATAAGGGCAGTCAGCGATGAAATGTCCTGTCTCTCGGCAGTTGAAACAGGCCCTCACATTGCTGTTGTTATTGGTGACCTGGCTCGCATTATTCTGTGAGGCCCTCATGGTGTTCTGGCTTCTGGGCTGTGTGTTAGGGGCCCGTGGTCCTGTCACTTGGGACTGAATTTTGTACTGCATTGGGGCTTGGGACCTTGGTGCGTTGTAGCTGAGACTTCTAGTCTTCTGAAAACGATCCTGCTGGCGTGCCTTGCTCTCCAAAAACTTGCGCTTGTTATCCTTTCTTTCATCGATCTTGGCCCTCTCCGTGAGGATTGCCTTGTTCATCAGGGTGTTGAAATCAGGGTAGATCTGAGGAGTGAGCAGGGTCCTGAGTTCTGGATTTAGTCCCTTCTTGAACATGTCCTGTTTCTTTTCGTCGTCGTTCACTTCTTCGGGTGCATAGTGAGCCAATTCCATAAACTGGTGTGTATACTCCTCTACCGTCATATTCCCCTGCTGGAGTGCGCGGAATTCATCTGCCTTGCGCTTCATGGTAGCTGAGGGGATGTGATAGCGGCGGAACTCTCTCACGAATTCATTCCAGGTGATGGTGGAGGCATCTCTGGCAGCAGCGCAGTAATTTTCCCACCAGGCTAAGGCGGTCCTGGTGAGTTGATGTGCTGCCAGGAGGACTTTATCCCGATCTTGGCACCCAAACGGCTCGAGCTTCCTCTGGATCACGCGGAGCCAGTCATCTGCGTCCAAGGGGTTGCTGGATCCGGCAAAAGTGGGTGGCTTGGCCCTCAGAAAGGCTGTTAGCTTGTCGTTGAAGGTCTGCTCTCGTGGCTGCCTGTTCATTAGAGCATTGGCCAGTGTCTCCAGTATGAGAGTCTGGTTATGGATCACTTGTGCCAGGTCCACGAAGGGTGGTGGTGGTGGTAGCTGTGCATCCTGATTTTCTCCTCTGCCCTGACTCACTTCTTGTTCTTCCTGAGGATGGTTTTGCCCGTTAAGGCGTACTCCTGCATCAGCGGCTGCAGGGTCCCTGACACGGGAGGCCCTCGTGACGCTTCGGGAAACCATCTGCAGATTTGGTAGGGTTTTTGTGAGATTGGGATTAGGTGCTGTTTAAGTTATTTAATTCGTATTTAAAAAAAAAAGAAACAGAATTAACCTTCTGCCGAAAGGCACACACACAACAAGCACACAACAAGGCAAACAAGCAATTTTTTTCTAAAGCGAGGTAGGGTACAACACAGGAACAAGACTAGAACGCGTACTACACGTCCGGGTACAGGTTCAAACTAGGAATACAACTTAAACTGGAAGGACTAGAAGGGTACAACAACAGGGTAGGGTTGGACACTCTACTCGCGGGGCGAGTCTTCTTCTGGGGTGGTACGTGCTTCCGGGGAAACAAACGGCTCGTCGTCCTCTGGGCTCCCGTTCTCTTGGGGCTGAGCAGCAACTTCTCTTTCTCTGACAGCAGTAGACCCTTTGGGGTTCTCGGGTGGAGCTCGAGGGCTTCCAAAGAGCGTTCCCCATCCTATGACGGGTGTCCCAAGTAGAACATGGTCTTCTCCGATGGCCGGAACTGGGGTCCCACTCCTGGTCCATTCTTGCATGCGCCGGTCTCGGGCCTGTCTGAGGCTCTCCTGTGCCACTGCTTCACTGCTGATCGCGGCTGCGGCTCTTGCCTCGGCTTGGGCTGCTCGGACCTGTTGGAGCCTCACCGCGAGTTCAGCTTGCTCGGCACGATTGGTCTGCTCCCTCAGCAGGTGGGCCTGCTCATCGAAGAGTTGGTCCAAAGCGGCCAGATAGTTAGCCACTTGGTACAAAGGGTCTACTTCATGGCGGCGCCGTTCCAGGCTTCTCATGCGGGCTTCCCAAACAGGGGTTCTGATGGCCGGCGGAAAGAACCTCATTGGCGTGGGTGCTAGGTGTTCTTCGAAAATCCGGCATAGGTACCGAAGTGCCTTTCTGACAGCCAAGGGATAGGTGTCTTGGTGCCTGAATCCCGTAGCGGTCACTCGCCACGACTGGATGTTGGGGTGGCGCTCGCTTCTGGCGATGACTATGATCACCCTGCAGCGGAGAGTGCCATGATGCTCGTACTCTCTGCTGTAGTACCTTGGGCGTTCCGTAACGCCAAGGCTTTCCAGGGCGTTGATCAACAGGCTGGGGAAGCCAGGTGCAGCTTGGCAGTCGCCCTGGGTCCATCCTTCCTCAGCCATCTGAAAACAAAGATAGAGTGAAGATCTTGCACGAATATTTGCGGTACACAAAGGGGTAGATGGTTTTTATTTATGGCATCATGATGGGGTACAACTTCATGGGTACATGATTATTAGAGCAAAGGTTCTAGCTTAGAGACTACTCCTATCATGGGGATTCTTCCTCAATTCTAAAGGAGCGCTTCTTCAGTGGAAGGTACTAATCTATCACATCATCCTCGGTTTGAGTTCCTTTATCCCAGTGAGTTTCTTCGGGTTCTTCTTCTTCAGTCTGAGTGCCAACGTCCCAATGGGTTTCCATGGGTTCTTCCTCTTCTTCGTCTTCTTCTATCCATCCACCTATTCCCCAGCGAGCCTCGTATCTCCGCATCTGAGCTTGGAGAGCGGCTAGCGAGTTCTCGGCACGTGCGGCCCTTGTCCGCTGCTCTTCCAGTTCTGCCTCTTTTTCATCCATTTGGACTTGGAGAGCAGCCAGGGAATACTCGGCGTGTGCGGTCCTTGTCCGCTGTTCATCCAGTTCCTGGGTTGCCTTTTCTGCTCTGTGAACTTGTTGCTTTAGTTGTGCTGCTTGCTCACGGTAGAGCTCATCCAGGCCGGTGAGGTAGATGGACAGGTGGGATACAGTGTCTTCCAGATCTTCTTCTTTCCTCCCAAGTCCTCTCATTCGGGCGATCTAGGTGCGTCCTCTTCCTTCAGTTGGCGGGAAGAACCCCATAGGAGTCCGCTGAAGGTGATGCTTGTAGATCACTCGGAGCCGTCGCAGGGCTTTACGGGCGGCTTTCCGATAGGTATCCGGGAAACGGAATCCAGTGGTGGAGATGAACCAAGGGTCCACATCAGGATAGCGGGTGCTTCTTGCTATGAAGATCATCAGGTCACACCGAAGAGTACCCTTGGAGTCGTACTCCCGATAGAGAAACTCTGGTGGATCCACAACTCCGATGCGTTCCAGGCTGAGTATCAACAACTTGGGAAGGCCGGGCTCTGCGAAACAGATTCCGCCAATCCATCCATTGTCAGCCATCTGGAACAGGGCAAGAACCAAAGGTAAGTGTTTGTGTGAGGAAAGGATTAAGGATAGAAAAGTCCTAAGGTGAAAGGTCCTGAAAACGGGTTTCGCTCCTAGGGTCATGTCCTACGGCCAACCTACGGCTCTGATACCACCTGAAGCGTCCCCTCATAAGAGAAGACTTAAATGTGTTACAAAACATCAGTCCCAGGAGGCTGATGCCACATTTATTACATCAGATGGTTCAAAACCTTACAAACCTTGGCGGACACTCGATACAGATGATAATAATAATTAACCAGGCTACGACATAACACCAGACCGCGAACCACATAGGGTCTACTACGGGCTCAGAGTACTGCGACAGCGGAGGCATCTCAACAGGGCCGGTTCCCCAGGCAAGGTTGGGTGTAGAACAATAACCCTACTCGGCGTCGTCTGGTACGAAGTCCGGGTCTTCTTCTGTAAAAAGTAAGAGTGGGGTGAGTACAAACGTACTCAGCAAGTCCAACCACACCCACGGAGGGGGTTATAACAGAATAATATGCTAGGTAAATCAAGGATAAGGTTACGGTTTAATTTGCAGAAAAACGACATTTTATGCAGGGGTTTATTTTACGAAAAACCTTTCAGAAATCAGTTTTTGCAGTAACACAGAGTTCAGGTTTTAAAACTGCTACCGGACTCCCCGTCCGTCGTAGCACACGGCACAACTGCCGGAACCAATTCCAAAACAACTCACACCAGCCCATCCCAAAGAAACACTAGTTATGTGACCACACCATAACTCGCCCAATACCGTGGGCACGGCTATTCGAATAGATTCTTAACTCTGCAGAGGTGTGCAACTTTACCCACAAGTAGGATACCACAACTCGAACACCGTCGTGTCGGTGTAGATCCCAACATAGCCATTACCCACCATAGCTAAGCCTGACTAGCCATCACGGGATGCACCAAGGGGTCATCGACCATTCACTTAGGTATAACCGGGCATAAGTCACTCTGGGCTTATCCCTTCTCCTTAGTCACCCGTTGCTCTCAGCTCTCCTGATGGCTATCACACCAACTAGTGGGATTTATGCTACGCCGTTGCCCATTCAACGGTCGAGTGGTCTGCACGATAGTGGAGTTAGGTGAGATGACACACCAACTCGGTCCTTAAACACGACAAGATGGATATCTCCCTTCTTTTGCCTTGCCACATTGGCACAAGCACACCAAATGGCAAATCCGTAGAAATGCCATCCATCCCGTCTACACTTTCTTTACAAAAACACCACATTTATCCCATCCCACACGCACACATTTTCTTTATAAAATAAATAGTATTATGAGTAAAGTCCTAAGCGTTCTAATATCGATTAACGTCCAAGCAAAATCAGACATTAACCTAGGTGGTCAAGGAAAGGTCATCACAAATCAAGGGGTGGCTATCCAACCGTGTTTTCATGCAAGCAACACATATGAAATTTTATAAAGCAGGCCATTGGGTTGTGTTGATAAAAACTAGGACAGAAACATGCATCAAAGGATGGGATTGAACTTGCCGTCTTCGTAGCCTTCGGGGAAGTCCTGTCCTTCGGGCTCGGGGTCGCGGAACTGATCCTCGTTCTCCTGCTCATAGTACTGCTCGCTAGCGGGCTCTCCTTCGTTCGCACCGTGGTCTACGACGCAAACAAACACGCACACAATCAAGACACAGGAAATAAAAGGTTTATCGTTGAGCTCGTACTGGAGACACATAAAATATAGAATATAGAGTGATAATTTCGAGTGTTTTCTGAGTGACATGGCCAAGACTGAGTTAAATTAGGCAGGGTAGAGTTTTGGTTTGATCCGGGGTTGTTTGGTACATGAAATGATAGGTTTTATAAAGGTTCGAGGGTTAGTTAAGGGGCCAGGGGCCTGGTTGTGAATAATCTTGAGTAGGCAGGGGTCTATTTGTAATTTTTGGAATCTTTTGGGTTATTCTGGAGAGGTCAGGGGTATATTTGAGATTAAGTTTATATTGGAAGAGGGTTTATTCGCAAATATAATAAAGGTGGGGGGGGTGATTCTGCAAAAAGGCAAAAGGGTGGAAGGTTTCTTTAAGAAATAAAGGAAAGGGGGAGGGGTTTTTAGCAAAATAGCCATCCCCTTCCTCCCCTCGCACTGGAGAACAGGGGAGGGGAAGGACTCGCCGGCGGCAGCCTTGGGCCGACGGCCTGGAGTTCGGGGGTGGTCCCGGGGTAGGGGAAAGAGAGGAGGAAGGCGGGCGGGTTCGATTCCCCGCCATGGCCCAGACCGAGGTGGCCCGGGGCGGCTTGGCCGTGGGGCGGACAGCGGCGAGCGACGGCGGCCGTGGTGGCGCCGCTGCGAGGCTCGGGGTGGCCAGAGGGATGGAAGGGAGTGGGAGGAGTCATAGGGGGTCCTACCTAGGCCCTTGGTCCGGGTGGGGAGAGGGTGAGGCGCTCCGGCCGCGGGAGCGGGCGGTGGCGGGCACCAGAGAGCGCGGCGGCGGCGATAGCGGTGGGGAGGCGCTGGGCTAGGCGGCGTTGCGAGTTGTGGGGGCTCGGAGGCGAGGCGGGGGCTCTTTATAGCCGGAGATTGGCGGTGGAGCAGTGGTGGCTGGTGGGAGGCCGGCGAGCGGCGCGGGGTGCCTTAATGGCGCCCGGCGTCGCGACGCGGCGGCGCGGACGGCGAGGCTGGAGCGAAAAGACGGCTCGGGCAGCAGCACAGAGTGCTGGAGGAGGGCGTGCACGAGGAGGGCCCCAAAGGCGCTGTTGTTTGTCGCAGGGTGGCGGCGCTGTATGCCCGGCGGCGAGGGCGGGTGTTGTGCGCGGCCGCGTGCGCGTGGGCGCCGCCGAGCGGAGCGGGGCAGCGGCGGACGGCGCGCGGCGCGGCCAGGCGCGCACGTGGGCTCGGCGGAGCTCACGTCGCTGCGGCCCGGCGCGTTCGCCCACGGCCCTGTGCTCCGCTTGCGCGTGCGCGCAAGCGGGGCGAGGCGTAGCGGGGTGGCGCGGGAGCGGGCAGCCTGGCAGCGGCGGGTGGCGCGGCGGTGGACCGGCTCGGCGGGGCGTGCAGGACGAGCGGGGGAGGCGGGGTGCGGCTCGGGGCGGCCTGGCGCGTTCGCGCGTGCGCAGCCGGGAGCGGAGGTGCGCGCGCGGGAGGGAGGCCGGAGGCGGGCGGCGCAGCTGGGCGCGCGACAGGGGAGGGAGGAGAGGAGAGAGAGAAGGAAGGGAGGAAAAGAAAGAAAAAGGAAAAAGGGTGAAGGGAAAAAGGAAAAGAAAATAGGAAAAAGAATTAAAGAAAAAGGAAATGGGGAAAAGGGAGGGAGAGAAAGGGAAAAAAAGGAGGGGGAGGGGCATTGCGCGCCAGCGGCGACCGCGGCTGCGGTCGGCCACGCGTGGCGTGCGGCCGCGGGAGGTGGGGCACGCGGTCGGAGGGGAGAGAGAGGAAAAAGGAGGGGGCGGGATTCGCGGCGGCTGGTCACGACGCGTCGCGTTGGATGGGAAAGAGATGAGACGTGGATTGAATTCGGGTGTCGGGTCAGATCTCCAGGGATCGGGAGATCGGAGCAGGAGGGTTTCCGGGAAGTTAGGGTTAGGGTTTGAGTCGAGCTCAACAACAAAAACAAATTTAGCGCATGATTTATTTTGGTGAGTTTTGGAGATGTCACAGGTACACCACCGACAGACGCTAGCTGCAGTCAATATGTACAGACGACGTGTAACCAGGGGAAGATCAGAGAGGCCACCTGGGCTGTCACCCTCCAGTCCTCCATGTATGTTCCTCTGCAACCTCTTCCCCAGCACCAGTGCTGCCTGCCAATCTGCTTGATCAGCACACACTAAGGCCATGTTTAGTTCCGACTCCATAAACTCTGCAAAAAAAAACATCACATCGAATGTTTCGACACATGTATGAAGTATTAAATGAAGTCTATTTATAAAACTTTTTGCATAGATGGGCTGTAAATCGCGAGACGAATCTAATGAGGCTACTTAATCCATAATTTGCAATAGTGATGCTACAGTAACCATCCGCTAATTATTAATTAATCATTAGATTCGTCTCGCGATTTACAACCCATCTGTGCAAAAATGTTTTGTAAATAGACTTCATTTAGTACTTTAAATTAACAACATTTGATCGCAATTTTTTTTTCAAAACATCTAAACACAACCTAATAGCTAGTAGTCTGTGGAGTAGATTCATTCTAGACTGCAAATGCAGCTGTCAAATCCACAGAGGAAAAAAAGACACGCTGTTACAGAACAGTGACGGCCAGGCAGTACAGGTGTAACAGGTGAATGTGCGGCAGAGCCATGCATGCTCTATGGAGCTAGCTACCACTCTAGAGGCTAATGCGTGTCCATGGCTATGGTTTGGCCGGGCCATGCTGCATCACCCTATTACTGAAAGCAACCCGGCCATTTGCATTCCTTCGTTTTAAAAGGGAATCCAAGCGTGCGTCGTCAGATCAGATCAGCACATCTATCGCAGGCTGGCACACTGCTTTCACTTTCCTGTGCGTGCTTAGATCATTGGAGAGATACGGAGGTCGAGATCAGAGACGAGAAGATCGAGCGACAAGGCATGAAGCTCTTGTTCCAGTGCCCTTGCTGCTCCTGCTTCTGCTTCATGAAGGCCAGCAACAAGCCCCAAGGCAAGGGCGCAGCAGGTCAGCCCGGCAAGATGCAAGGGGGAGTGGTAGGCAAAACCGTAGAGATGATCTAGCTTATTACTCCGTAGTATGTTTTTGCGCCATGCGTGCTCAGCCTAGTTTGATCTTTTAAGTGTTCCCTCTTCTGCTTTTGGAGTTTCATTCAGATTTGTGAAGCAGGCTAGACAGTGCTGTGCTTGTGTCCTCGAGCTGTGTCTTATTCTTCCTACTCCAGTCAATGAAAGGAGAACTATTAATTTCTTCAATTGTTTTTTTCTCCCTAAGTTTGATCAATTGATTTTGTTTCTAATGTCAATGGTGCAGCATGATGCCCACACAATTAGCAATTTTTTTTGTTTCATAAAAAAAGCAATTTTTTTTGTTTCCACACAATTAGCCTGGCTTTGCTACCAGTAATCTGTAATTAACATAGAAAATAAATATGAATGCACAGATGAGATGAATGTGGAGCAACCATGAGCTATGCAACTAATGTGTCCAGGGCTGAGCCATCTACCTATAAATCCACTACCTCCATTTCATGCTGAAACTCAACTGTTGCAAAACCATCATCAAGTAGTCACATCATATGGAGCCGAACACCTTTCTCTTTTCTTATGAAAAATATTAATATTTTTTATACATCGAATACCTTTGTAATTTCAGAGACAGTAACAGATTCTTGACATGGGAAAGCTCCCTCGCCAGATTTTGGGTGTATAAGAAGTTGTCAAGAATACTTCTCTTTATGGATACACTTGGACTCCTTGAAAAAAAATCATTAATACACCAAGATAAACGAATTGCAAGCAGCTTGGAATAGCTTGACCACACTGCGAAACTAATGACCTACCGTTTTTTAGGAAAAGGTGAAGCTAATTGGCCTATATCCTTTTTTCATCTCACTTCTTTGCTCGTAGGAGAGCTAACGTGAGCCGAATTCAACAACTCAAATTGCTGGTGATGTCGACTGAAAACAAAATGATTTACAGCTTACAGGAGAACATCTTTGATTGTGGAACACCTTTCCTTCCTGTTCTTCTTTTTCTTCTTCTTCTTCTTCTTTTTGCCTACTAATCGACCGAGACCTCACCACTGTCCTCCACGCCCAGGTCCTCATCAAGGAAAGGCTCTTCTATAGGTGGGCCGAATTGCATTGTTGCAGCCAGTTCTGTCCCAACTCTATAAATATCATTGGATGATGATTGCATTAGAGACCAATGAAGAGATGGCTTGAAGGAAACAGTCGCACTCTTTAGTACCAAAATCTAGTTCTACAGATTTTGTAGTCACTGGTCCAGGTAAACTTTCTGCCCATGGCTGCAACACATTTAGCTCAGATCGTGTAGAGCAGCTTGCCTGAAATTTAAAACCGTCGGTTGATGTTAGCCCCACTCTTGTTCTGTGCATGCGCAGTGATGTACATTTTGAAATCTCCACTGACAGGCCATTTATCTGCAGCAATCTGTCTAATCTGGCTGAGGTCAACGACAAATAGGCACCAACTATGTCGATCATTATCCCTGTGTGACCTATATAGCCACAGTGACCCATAGCTGTTAATGCTTCCATCTGTTGAAACTGTATCTGTTCAGACTTAGACTCTGAGTTTGCAAGCATGATCTCCAACGGCCATTGGAGTTCTCAAGCACACTGTAAATTATCCAGTTATGCAGAGCGCAATGGCGATACAGAATACAAACCTTTTTTCTGTCAGTATTCTATAAAGCCTCTTCAGCAACAGGCCAAGTTCAGCAGGTGAAACTTGCTTGTTTTCTTCCGGGTGTGTCACATTGATTTAAGCTGGGTTGACTAGGAGGTCAGAAAATGCACCGATGGCAGAGGTACCCTGTGCAATGGAACGTTAATTAAAACAACTATGGTCTATGGCCAGTGCATTCATGG
The DNA here is from genome assembly GCF_016808335.1 of Panicum virgatum. Lineage (NCBI taxonomy): Eukaryota > Viridiplantae > Streptophyta > Magnoliopsida > Poales > Poaceae > Panicum > Panicum virgatum. The sequence continues at coordinate 69,512,636 of NC_053149.1, forward strand.
CATGTGCAAACCATAATAGTGAAATACAAGATGTAAAATATGACACGGAAATTTTATATCTTCTACTAACTTCACTTTTGAACATAAAAAAAACACTGTTATGAGAATACCTGAATCATGCCCTTTCCCTTTACTATCACCTATGTCAAGACAGAGCTGTCCCTTGGCAAGTATTTACCCGTACCAAGGTACCATGCCTTGCGACCATTTTAAAGAGAGTACCATAAGTGTATGCCAGCAGACTAGTAGGGGACCAGCAAGTTTCTAACACTATTCTATCAGAAAATGAGGCCTTCGTGAAAATTTTTAGACTTGGGTACTGTAGCACTTTCATTGTTATTTGGCAATTAATGTCTAATTATAGACTAATTAGACTTAAAAGATTCGTCTCGTCATTTACAGTTGAACTGTGCAATTAATTATTCTAATTATGGACTAATTAGACTTAAAAGATTCGTCTCGTCATTTACAGTTGAACTGTGTAATTAATTATTTTTTCAACTGCATTTAATACTTCATACATGTGTTTGAAGATTCGATGTGATGGGTACTGTAGGAAATTTTTTGAGAACTAAACAGGACCTGAGTAATATCATCTCTGACTCAGTGTGCAATGAGCAATATAGATAGATTTGCTTGTTGCATTTGTTTGCAAGGCCGGCTCTAGGGGTTGGGCGGCAGGTGCGACCGCCGGGGGCCCACGGGGTTAGGGGGCCCAAGATCATATATGTAACTACAGTATTAGTAGGTATAATAAGCTTTTAATTGAAAGTCCATTAAGCCAAATCATCCATCCAGATGACCAGGTCGAGCCCATGACGTGAGGGTGAGGCTGCTCCGAGGCTTGCAGACGATCTACTGGTCTGCTTGAGAGTGGAGGACGGAGAGGAGTAGAAGATTAGAGGAGACGACGATGCGATCTGATTTGTTCCACACCGCGCACGGCGAGCGGCAACTGGCAAGACAGCAACGCGATCACAATAAGCAACACTATTGTTAGTTTTTTATTACACTATTGTTATATTTTAATTGAGCTATACATATATTGCAAAATAATTTTTTATTCGTACTATATAGTATGATTTTGACACTAAAAATTAGTTGAATAGGCCATTATCTTCTTTCTCGCCCAAGGGCCTTAAAATTATAGAGCCGGCCCTGTTTGTTTGTTAAAGCTGCATCCATTCCTGAAACGGAAAGAGAAATCAGAAATATATACTGTCATGAGAAATGGGAAATCAGGTACTGAGATATTTGTAGAGTAGAGCGGAGGCCCATTTACAAATAATCAGGGGTATTGTTAATAATCGGATCGCGATCTGCATCAGCATATTTACTAATATCTCCTAAATCAGATCGCGATCCAAATCAGAAAGTATCTGAAAATATTCAGGGGCCTACCTGTAACAACTTGGACCGGCGACACGGGCACAACTGCCGGTGAGGTCCCCGCTGCTCGCTGCCGCCGGTGACCTCGGATAGACCCTCCGCCAGGTCAGTGAGCCTCTGACGAGTTCCCTCAGCGGCGGCGGCGCTGGCGCTGGGATACGGCACAAGCTCCTACAGCTCGGGGCTGCTGGCTTGGTCCCGCTCCTCGTTGCATTCCACTTGCAGCGAGGGATGGATCATGGCTGGAGGTCGACGACGGCGGCCGTCGTGGTGGTGGTGCTCGCGGCAGCGCACGAGTCTTTTTTTTTTTTTTGAGGGAGAGAGAGCTGCTCGAAACGGGCCACAAACGTTACTGGGCCGCACACCGTCATTTAATTTAATTGGGCCGCACACCTGCGGTTCATGGTGGTTCGGTTCAGCCAGGCGGAGTCCAACAAAGTCACCCCTACCCCCACCGGCGCCGCGCTTGCAGCCGCCGCCTCCCCCGTTCCTCCTCCTCGAGGTTTACTCTCCGGCCCCGCCGCCTCGGCGCATCCACTCCCAACCTCCATCGCTGACGCTGAGGCATCCTCCAGGCGCGCCGCTCGATTCATCGCCTTCCTTATCGCTGGCCTCGGCCTTCCTCTCTGCCGAGAAGGTGGGAGAAGCGACTCGCGCAGACGCTCGGCCCAGAAGGCGGCGCCACGTACGCAGAGGCGAGCGCGGCGACCGGCGAGAAGGTGCCGGCGGTCACGAGGCCGCCGCCGTACTGAGTTGGCTATAGCGTGGGGGGTTTTGGTCGGGAGGTGGAGAAGCGGAGGTGAGGTTATGGCTGCGCCGAGAAAGGGGACGGCGACGCCGCTGGGAGCCGTATTCTCGCCGGAGGAGACCAAGAGGGCCGTGGCGAGGGTGTCCGAGTCCATCGCGGACCGCCGCGCCGAGCTCGGGCGCCTCCAGGGCTTCGTGGCCGACAACGCCGCCCTCGTGTCCCTCGGCAACAGGCTTCCCGATGAACTCTCACACGACATCATGGTCTTTCCTTCTCTCCAGAATTCTGAAACAGTAGATGTCATGTCTTCATTTGGAGATAGATTTGGTAGCTTACCTGCTAGTATTTATTTTGATGAGATGAGTTTGTGGACGAGTCTGGAAACTAAACAACTATTAATTTATCCCCTCCAATCGTCCACTGCTTCGCATTGTGCGAAATTTGTTGCTATACATAGTGAATAAGGAGGTGAATTGGACTAAATTTGCAACCTCAGGATGTGGATGTAATAGTTGCTCCTCGTCTCACCATGTGTGCTTTATATACTTTGCAAACAACTTTTTTTTTTGGTAAAAGAACTATGTCTTGCAGGTTCCCTTTGGTGGCGCCGCATTTTTTCCAGGTCGTTTAATCCACACTAATGAACTCTTGGTATGGTTTCCATTGTGGAACAGTTTTGGTTTTCAGTCTACACGGGCCTATCAACCTATATGCTCACTAGTTGCATTATGGCTTAGGTACTTCTAGGAGAAGGGTACTATGCTGAAAGGTCTGCTAAGCAGACAACTGATATTTTGCGTAGGAGGGGGGTGGAGTTGGAAGCTCAAGTGGAAGCGATGAAGGCAACTATCTCTGACCTAGAAGCTGAGGCAAAATTCTTTGAGTCAACTGCCGTCGAGGCTTCTGTAAGGTTCCTTTCTCATTGTCATGTAATATATGGGCAATGGTTGACTAGTGTTTTACTTATTGAAGGTGACCATAGTATTAGTCTCCTTTTAGGCCACTGGGAAGTGGAGAAGAAAGAAAAATGATTAATTGATTACAACAGGCTTTCATTGACATGTAGACCCATCAATTGCAGTTATTGTGTCTTGGAGTGCAGAAAAACCTCCACCATAGCCTTCTTTTAGATTTTTGAAATACGGATGCTGCTTGCCAGTTCTTGCTACTAGGGCTAAATCGCACCCTGGAAAATGCTACACTGCTTACAGATGCTTAATACAAGCGATGATCTGACTATATAGTGTTTTAGGCACTTATGGTACAACAGTATAGCCTTGTAGACCTGATACAAACAGAGCTACTTTTATGCTTGTCCAGTTCACTCCATTTTGTGTTAACTTAAGTCAAAGCTGTTGCCATCTTGGTGTTCACTCTTCATTCTTTGTGTGCACAATTACATTAAATTGGATGCTTAATTATGTGGATGTGGGCAGGAGGGTCTAGTGGAAATCAGGGAAGAGTATGATGAAGACACAGAGAGTAATTCATCAAAAGGTAACTAGTTGGACTTTCCTTTTACTTATCTAATGGCAATAAACTAATATGCTTACTTCTTGTCTTTACGATTTGTTTGCCTCCTTACGAGTTCTTAATATATTGATATCTCATTATTAGTCTATTCCAAAGATATATCCTTGCTATCTTTTAAATCCTCCTGACATGGTAGAACATTCTTGTTCAGTAATCCTGAATTCGCCAAGTTTTAAGTTATCTTGCCGCAAGTTGATCTCCCTATTTCATTTTGCAAGCAAATGATGGCTTTAAGGGTGTATATTGTACTTTTCTATATATGTTTAGGCATGACATGATGACATGCTGTTCTGGTTATATTATTATCCCTCTCGATTGTACAAAGATGGCAGTTAACTTTTGGTGCTTATATGCATAGCAAGCAAATTGATTCTTCTGCTTCGACATGACTGTTTTAGTGTTTTTTTTACTTGTCTACTTCAGATGCTTCAGTTGCTAGCGGGGGCAGGTCAGATAAAGATAAGGAACATGCTCGGATAATGGCAAGGTTAGATGAACTAGAAATGGAAGAAAGGGAAGCTGGAAGTACTTCTGAAGAAGAAGATGATGGGGGCGCTGGAACAAGTGTGGATGGTGAGGAAAATGAGGAATCTGGAAATGCTTTAAGTGATGGCAATGAGCACCAGAGTTCCAGTTTTGGCACTTCATTTTCTAGAAACGGTGGTGATGGTGACGATGATGAAGATGATGAGGGTGCTGGAACAAGTGAGGATGATGAGGAAAATGAGGAATCTGGAAATGTTTTAAATGATAGGAGTCATGGGAATATCCAGGTACATGTTTCTAAACAGATCTGACTTATGATAGATTGGTTCATGTGCTGGAATTATTTATTTTGATCCCCTGACTAATAGCTGAAGAGTGCACTAAAGAAGCCTGGAGGCATTTCCCAATCCCATACACCATCTGCCCACACATCTCATCCAGTATTTCCTGACCAAACTTTTGTTTATCCTTCTTTGTAGACATTCTGCATTGTTCCTGCATGAACAGCTTATTAATTTGTACATTTTCCTTCGGTCCTGACATTGCATTTTTTTTTTCTCATTTGCAGATAACAAATTCTGAAGTCCGGGTTCGTAAAGGTTAGTTCTGCTCAATGGTTTGATGCAACTTTTAGCATAGTACTACTGACACCTTGTTCATGTATTGTGGCTGGAGATGGAACTGAACTTCTCTCGGCACTTTATCTGCCTGTTATATGCTTATTCTTGTGTTACCCCACATGTTCTACTTGCAGCTGTTTCTTTTGAAGATGACAAACATGTAGTTGGTTCGTCAAAGTCTCCTTCCTTGCCACTGGATCCATCTTACCCTGCTCCAGGGTTGAAGGTACTGCCTGTTTTACTCCTTGCATAACTTCTGCCTGCATTCCTTTACCTGCATAAATCTCTCAGCGAGAATTTTTCTTCAGTGGACTTGTACACTGACATTGTGGAACATGTACCACAGTTCACTGTTACCCCCATGTTTTAATCATTTTTTCTAATATATATTTGCAGGGTTCTTCAAACCCACCTCCATCTCCTGAGCGAAAGATAATATCAAGTGGGCGACAGGTCTTTTTCTTGTGCTGTGTCAGATGTATTTCTTCACCCTCTGAACTTGCACCTGAACTTTAGTTTGTTGACTTATTCACCTTGCAGGCCTTTACAGGATCCATTGTTGAACGTGATGACAATCTTTTACCCATTCAACCTCCAGGCAGTAGTTCTTTGGCGAAAGTAAGTTATTTTCTGTTTCTTCCTCTTATTTTGAGTCTCTCGCTGTCGCTACAGAAATCCGCATTGACCTGTTCTCTTACTATTTTCATGAATGGTTGGCAGCCTGGTACCTCTGCTTCTTCAAGGCCCATGTCTAGATTCAAGATGCAGATGCAGATGCAGAAAGGAGAGCGGTGATTCTCCACACCAGGATGGATCTTTGCGGCCGGTACCTGCATGTGGGACAATCACAAGTAGTGTCGATACTGTTCGCACGAATTTTATCTGGGAAGGAAACATGTCCTTGTGGAGTGATCAACTTGTACGGACCGCGGAGCGCATGTTCAGTGAAACTGTTTGTGTATACATGGCCTGTTCAGTACTTCAGTTAGGTTGTCGGTGATGTCTCTCTTCTAGAACCCTTTGTATCTACAGGTTGCAAATCCTTCAGCCAAACAGATGTCCAAAGATGAAGCGCAGGAGACGTACGGTAACCAATCGATGTTGTGGAAGATGAAGATAATGAATTAGAAGATCGATCGAAATTAAATTCATGGAAATGAAGCAAAACAAGAAAAAGGTGACGGGAGGGTTTGTTGATTAATCTGGGCCGTTCAGACATGGTATTAGTTAACCATCAGCAGGGGAAGTAGGTAAAAGAATAACAGGAGAGCTTTGGCCAATAAATTAATTACAGATTGAGTTCTAGCTTGCTGTTCCTAGTTGTGCTGTAACAGAGTGTCATGACATGGTCAGTAGCTGCCGCTGCCGGGGAGCGCCGTGAAGCCGTCAGCTCGACAAGTGGCGTCTCTGCTTCCCTCGGCGCCGTCGCGCACCAGATGCTATCTCTCACGTGTTTCACCAGCAAGGAGGGAGGAAGAAGCTGCCCTCTGCATGTCAGCTCCACCTGTTATTTTATCCACTTGTTAATCTTCACAATGATTACTCCTCGTTTTAAATTATTAGTCGTTTTAATTTTTCTAGATTTATAGATTTTACTATACATCTAGCTAGATATATATTATATAGAAAAATTAAAATGATTAATAATTTGGAACGGAGGGAATAGCTAAGAGCGAAATGCTAATCAGGCGGAACAATAATGATACTTTGAAAACCTCCAATTCTCCTTGCATTGTTGAAATGTTACCAAACCTTGAACTTTTCATGATCGATCAACCAAGTTAATTAACATTCTTGTCTTGTGTGTTGGTTTTTGCGTTGGTATCTTGTCTGCCTACCGGTTTTTGCGTTGGTATCTTGTCTGCCTACCGCAACATAAGCGTGATGGCATGTAGACGTCTGCATGATGCAGACGGAAGATGTTTACACAGTAGCTATAGCTAGATCGACGTACGACAACGACTTTGGGTGATTTGATGGGTATATTTGATCCGTTCGGCAGCCAGCTCCAGCTCCAGCCCAATAGTATTTTTCTCTCACACCACTCTAGCCACCAGCTCCAGCTAGCAAACAGTATTTTTCTCTCACACTACTCCAGTCACCAGCTCTAGCCCAGCGAACAGAGCAATTGCGTGCCGCCGTCAGGCTGCCTTTGTCGTGCAGTGCAGCCAACCAGCCATCCATCCATCCACATATCCTCATCAGCATGCAACCTCTCTCTGCACTACCATGGGTTGGGCGGAGCACGCGCCCCGGTCGGCCCGCCTTACCGTAGAAACCACTGCAAAGCCAAGACATAGCTAGGCATGCTGCGGTGGAGGCGAAAGGTGCTTTTATTTCCTGATATTCCCCTTCTCTCCATCTGATCCCTTGCTGTCCTTATTACTACTAGCCACGCCTATACTTATATAATAGTGTGCAGTGTATGGTAAAGAAGTGAAACTAAGGCCTCGTTTAGTTGCGCCCATAAATTTTTTGAAATTGAATCTTTGCACATTTAAAGTATTAAATATAGACTAATTACAAAACCAATTGTAGAACTTGTCTGTAAACTACGAGACGAATCTAATGAGTCTAATTAATCCATCATTAGAGCATATGTACTGTAGCAATTCAGTGTCTAATCATAGTCTAATTAGACTCATTAGATTCGTCTCGCAATTTACAAGCAAACTATGCAATTCATTTTTTTATTTCATCTAGATTTAATACTTCATGCATGTAAGATTCTCTTTCGATGTGATAGATTTAGAATTTTGAATTTTGCAACTAAACAAGGGCTAAACTAATTAGAAGTAGTACTGTATAGTGTATGATAAAGAAGAAATGTTAGTTATTAGGCATTTTTTTTCTTGAAGCATGCATGCGTGAGTGAGTGTGTCCAAGAAGATCAATGTTTCGGTGACCCACTGATCAAGAACTAGCAAGTTCTCTCATGCATATATATAATGAAATATACCTCGGACTTATCTGAAGAATGAAATATTCTGTTGTTCAGTTTATAAAGCCTGAAATGCATGAGGGATATACAGGGTTTTCACGCACGCATGAGGCTTTGTGTGGTCAGGCCGTGCGTGAGCGTGACCCTGCCCCATCTATCAGCACATAGATAGCAAACACATACGTGTGCGCTGTAGGAGATGACTGACTGGTGAGTGGTGACCAACCCTTGTAGCTACATACGGTCTACATGCATATACGTACGTTGTCAACAGTGACATATAAATCTGGTCCGCAGCCTAACGAGCTAGTACTACTACTACGTACGACTTGTCATGCTCACACTCCCCGGCCGGCCTAGCTATAGTTACGTACTCAGCGTAGTCCGTGCAGGCTCCATCTATGATCGATATAATGCGAACATATCTGATCTGCTGGAAACCACATTCTTCATGAAAACGCGTGCAAACTACGATAAAAAAACCATCTAAATTCACTAAAAAAACACACATGTAGATGATACGATGATACACAATCCTGTAAAATATCTTGTCTAAATTCGACTTTGTTTGTGAGATATAAAAATAACAAATTTCTAACAAATCATCTGGGCACCTTTCTGGTTTGAAATTTGTTATTTTTATATCTCACAAACGAAGTCGAGTTTGGAAAAGATATATTACAGGGTTGTGTATCATTATATCGTCTACATGTATGATTTTTTTAGTAAATTTAGATAATTTTTTTACCGTAGTTTGCACGAATTTTCACAAAGGTGTGTGTTTCTTGCTTCTTGCTTGATTGGCTATATCGTTGCCGCGCGCCGGGCTGGGTCGTCGATCGTACACACACGTGCGGCGCGTGCGATCGAGAGCGCACACGTGTATACCCACCATAATATGCGTGTCGATATCGAGCGCGGTTGCTGTCACGCCGCAGGCCACATGCATGCGATAGATACCTACCTCGACCTGCTGCGAGATTATTACAGTGCTGATCGACCATAACATTTCTTCTTTTAGCATCTTATTAATTACTCCCTCCATTCCATTTGATCTTTTTGACTTCAAATTTGACCACTTGTCTAAAACATTATGTGCAAAATATTATTTTTATTTGGAAAAAATTCAGTTTACACCCTTAAACTATCACAGAAGTCTGATTTTCAACCTTAGACTACAAAACCGGATGCAAAAGGCCATCGAACTGTCGAAACCGTGCAAATTTGGCTCTTTAGGTAGTTTTGGAGGTGGTTTTCCATTTTGTGAAAGTAAAAAAAAACTAATTTAATATGAAAAAACATAACTAATTCATTCTAAATTAGAAAAATATAAAACTTGTACCAAAATTTTAATAAAAATGCCATCTATCTATTTGTGCATTGTTTGGAATTATTTGAATATTATATGATTAAGTTACTAGTTTTTATTACTTTTTCTAAAAATATTAGGAATAGGAATAAATCAAATGAAAATGGCTCCCAATAGAGCACCGACAGATATATAACATTTTAGAAAAATTTTGGTACTGGTTTCATATATTTCTGAATAAAAATGATTTATTTATGTATTTTTTAGACTAAACTATTTTTCTCTAATTTTCACAAATGGAAAACCACCCAAAGGTCCTAATTTGTTCGGTTTGGATAGTTCAATGGCCTTTTATGTCTGGTTTTGTAGATTAAGGTTGAAAACCAGACTTTCGTGATAGTTGGAGGGTGAAAATTGGACTTTCCCCCTTTTTTGTTGTGGTTTGTTTTATGGGTACAAGTTCTTCAAAAATAACTTAAATTTTACCAATAATCACTTCTTTTATTCTGGTTTGCTTTATCAATACAAGTTCTTCAAGTATGATTTAAATTAACTATGTTTGCAAAAACTTTTTGAATAAGAAGAGTGATTAAACTTGAGGTAAAAAATATCAAACGAATTATAATGTGGAACATAGGGAGTAGTTTCTTTCCTTTTATAAATTGTGAGAACATGAAAATTATTATCGATGCCCACTAGCATGCATATACATGCTAGCTCGGCTCGCGCGCGGTGGTTGCATATATAGCAGCATTGCTAGTGAAGCATGGCGATCAGGTGACGTGCCGGCCTCCTCGCTAGCTACTTGATCTGGCCCGTCACCATGTAGTTAATCGGTTAATTGGTGCAGGTGAGTGAAGTTGGCAGCATGTCGTTGGTGAGTTAGGGTCACAAGCTATGCACATCTGCGCTACATTAATTGACAGTTCAACGTTAGCTTCTTTGAGTAGAATTTGACCTAAATGACGACTGGTTACTTTTTAACAGCACTAGTTCCTTTTTTTTTCTTTACATGGGAGTAACTCCAGCACCAATCTCTAACATATAATCATGGGATATTTCCATGATGTGACGATATAAAATGTATATGTAACTGCATATATAGGTCGATCATGCATGATGTGGGCCTCTGACCTATTGTTTTCTCTAGTTGTTCCATAATTAATCCCAAAACCAAAGAGATCCCGGCCTAGCTATGTGGTACGCTTAGGTATAATCACCCCGTTCGGCTGGTGGGGTGGGGGCTGCTCTTGGCGGCGGCGGCAGCAACCAGCAGCAGAAGCAACCAGCAGCAGCGAGCAGCACAGCAACAGACGGAAGCAGCCCCCACCCCACCAGCCGAACGGGGTGAATGTTTCTTTCATGAGTCCAAGTTAGTGCCAAATTCAACAAGTGCTCACCACTGTTCACTAATGATCGCTCCGTCGGCCATTATCGACTTGTCAAAAACTTCATAGTTTGATTCTATTAAAGACCACTATATATGCATGGATGCTTAATTATTATTGATTCGCGGCTAATAAAGCGTATCCAAGTGTATTTACGTACCTTCTGCTGATGAGATTGTGAGAGCCCTAGCTTCTCGGCCAAGTACTTCATCACCATCTCCACCTTCATGTTGCTGTCCCTGCGGGAAAATTAGTTTGAATGCATATTATTTGAGATCGATGTCTATAGACCTTTCAACTCATAATGCTCTCATTGCATAATGGAAAGTTCATTTATTTGATGGGTACTACTCATACATACATATCTAGAAACTAAAAGGCTAGCTACTAGCTAGCTATAGATAGGTCTTTCAGACAATAACAAAGCAATGAGAGCTGCATTATTGCAGATACAAACATAGTATACCACTGTTAAGCATTTAATCTTTGGGAATATCTATTAGAAAACAGTGTCTCTTCTTGTAATTTATTTGGATAAGCTAAGTTCCAAATTTTATCTGTTGGATTAATAGTATCCAATCAATCAGCAAGTCAACGTATAGGCACACATCCAATGGTCAGAAAGATTAATTGGCTTATACTTGGAGACCAAATAGTAATGCAATTAAGAGCTGTTCATCATATAATACGATAGGAAAGAAAATTACTTGATTCTTAAGTAGCTCTTTGGTATCTGCGGCAAAATAGGCTCTCTAACTCTGCAAGCATCAAAAGAATAGTTAAGTACTTTGCAGTTTGCATTTCCACGCAACATGAACAAGGACAGCCTGAAAATCTAAACAATAAGCTATCATCTACGCCTTGTTGCAATTGCAGTATTATCAGATGTCAGATGCATTATTCACCTAATATGGTATGGTACATAGAACATATGCTTATGTCTTAGTAGGTATGTTGTATGGATGCATGGTATGTATGATCAGAGGTATGCCTTATGCACAGATACGCATGTACAGTGGTGAAGATTGATGTGGGCATGTATGCAACTTACTGGTTGGGAGCTGCTTGAAGTTTCAGCCACAGCCCGGCGGCCGCCTCCGTTCGTCGCGGCGGGCTAATGACTCTCATGGCATCGCCGGAGGTCCTGAACGGAGGCATAAACGGCAAGGACGGCGCCGACAAGGACCCGCTCGCCGCCGCCGGTCGATACCGTCCGCGCCCGTACGTCTGGTAGCTCCTAAGGGGCAGCGGGAACATCGGCGGCCTCATCCTCGCGTTTCGCTTGTCGTAGGTGAACAAGTCCAGCTCCATAGGAGGCGGGGCCGGATCCGTACTGTTGTTGTCGCCGGAGGAGGAGGCGGAGGACGACGACGCCGCGGCGGCGAGGCCTAGCTGGAGCCAGTCTCCGTCGTCTCTTGCGCCGGCGCCGCCCCGGGAGCTCGTGCCGGCCGCTGCGGCTGGCTCGTCGTCGTCGGCCATGGCGAGCCGTGGGGATCTTGACGGCTTGCGGTTGTCTTGCCGCGCGGCCGCCGCCGATGCCTCCAATTGGGCGGCGATGCCGACGCAGTACTGGACGGGGTGGTAGCACGGCTTTCTGCTGCTCTTGCCGTCATGGTGCAACATGTTCCTAGTTGTTGGGACCATGGCGGCGGCGACTTGCTGTTGCTGCTGACCTCGACCGTGTGGTACGTCTCATGTCTCGATCGATCGATCTCTCTCTAGCTACAGCCTACAGCTCATCGATCGTGTGGTGCATCTCATATCCCAATCCTTTAACTTCCAGCATCACGGCTCTGCTAGATGAGTGCAAAACAGCTACTGGCTAGTTATTTATATATATGCATGTATGGATCAAGAAGAGATACATACATCTGTGAAGGAGTTAGATAGAAGGAAAGATCAAGAAGCTAGCTGAGAGAAATGACTTGAAAGGGAGGAGGAGGAGGAGGAGGAAGAAGAGGATTCTCCTATTGGGGAGCAAGCTAAAGGGGAGAGCTATGCTAGAGCAGTAGGAGTCTAGGAGATGATGAGGGCCTCACTTTCCCTTTGGTCTCGAGCCTGGACGTTTGTGGCCAAGAGATCAAATAGGGGCCATCTAATCAGCGCGCGCGCGCCAGGAGCCCAGCGAGCGCGCGATCTCCGACAGGGCCGCGTTTTTTCCTTTTAGGTAATATTTCTCATCCTCCACTTTCTTATTTGGAAACTTATAACTTATACATAAAAGTTTTGTGTATAATTTTTTCCAAACTACTACTCAGGGAATATTTTTTCACCAAAATTTCGTGATACACAAAATTTTTATGTATAACTTATTTCAATCAACTTCGCAGAAGATATTCTTTAGCATAACTTTTCTATGATATACAACTTACATGTATAACTTTTTTAAGAAAACTTATCGGAGGATTTTAGCATAACTCCCACGATAATATTATCAGAAAAATTTCTCGCACAACTTTTACACATAAGTTCACTATATCCAACTTTCCATAAAAATTTTTTAGCATAATTTCAATGAAACATTTATCAAATAAAAACTTCTCAAGAGATAACATAATAGAATGTAAAAATATTGGTAAAGAAAACTTAGTTTAACCGAACTCAAAGGAACACTTTAGAAAGAAAAGGAAAAAATGTAAAAGTAATACGTGTGCTGTGTGCACGAGAGTCTCACGTACGGGCTTAAACTAGACAGCTAAACCTCTGTCTCATAGATAGACATACACGAGTACACGACATACTCACGCAGGCATATTGAGTTGCTGTCTCGTCGTGCGTCAGGAAACCTACTAACGCCCGTTTGTTGAATTGGATTTCCGGATCAAATAGTTCCTTGCGGAAGCTAGCGGAGAGAGAAAACAAATTAAGAAAAGGATGCATAATAAGCCTATAAATTATTCACTTTATGACTTAGCACGTCAACTGAGTCTCTCATATGCTTATATGCACATACTTTTAACCCATTTTACTTTTCAGGTGATAGCTGATAAATAATCAAAGTGTATCGACTTGGAAGTGCTTTTATAAATCTTGCTATATATGCACTCATTTTTTAGTAGTTGTAAAAAAAGGTGTTCACATTCAGGACACCCTTTATTAGCGTGTGTTTTGTGTCGAAAATTAGTTAACATTACTTTAAGGTTATGCATGCCATGATCTTGCAGTAGAATCGATATCTGTGGGATTGGTAGAGAGGATGGAGGCTGCTAGTGATATGCAGACAGATCGAGGTGTAGCGCCATGCATAGGCTTCAGGGAGAGTATTTCAGAATGAAAACGGTAGGAGAGTGGGAGCAAGTGAAGTGTCTTGTACGTTGAGGTGACAGCATGGCAACTCCACTACCCTTGCTAACCTTTTGTTCCTACAAATCCGTGACCAAGGTTATTACTGCTATGTTCAGCCCAGGACCCCAGGTGTAGCTTTTCACCACCCTTGATGAGCAACTGCAGCGTTTCCCTTTATTTCTCCCTTTCTTACTGCTGTGTAATTAATTATTCTTATCTACTTAATCAACTGGAAATGAATGGCATATAATTAAGAGAGAAGTTCTTCGGTACCTTTCTGTGGAGGTTATGTTGTTATGATCCTGTTAAGCTTAATTAGACATTGTCATGTCCCTGTTCAGCTACTAGCAGCTGGTCACTTCGCAAGATTCCAAATCTGATCAGAAACCTTAAGCTTCTGATGCTAAAGTCTGATAAGAACATTTGTTCACATCAGCAAAATATCACAAAAGATATTGCATATATACATGAACGGAAATGGTACTCTTTTTTACGAAAATAAGAAGCGATGCCTTTTTTGGGGGGAAAGTACATGATATATATGTTCTTTTTACAAAAATTAAATAAACACACACCAACTGTCTATTCCACCAGTCTTAATCTGATTACATATATGTCGACTGGTGGTGAAGGAAATGTAGTGCTGCCTGATAAGTACATAATAATTTAATTATGTAGTGCAAGCTCTGAAACGCGACATCACTGACAAGCATCTTAAGTACCAATGATTATGAGAAGATTTACGCATGAGTAATTGTTTATGGAGAAATTTGCAATGATCGAAAAAATAGGAGCCGTACATCTGATAAAATCATACGGTGATGAAGGTAGGAAGTACCTAGAAGTATCTAAGATAAAGTATTTGGTACTTCCAAAATGTAGGACCAAGTACCAAAAAATGAGATTGAATACTAATTTAATTTAATTTTTATAAATACTTTCCATAGATCAACGGCTAGAAAAAAGTTCAAGATAAAAGTACCCGAAAGTACCCATTGGTATTTTACAATCATTGTAAAAGAGCTCTTGTTTATGAAGAGAATGTCCGTGTGCAACACGACTGCACTGGATTTACTTAATTTTTCCTAAAAAATGTTACGTTTTCAAGTACCACTTTAGCTGCTGACAGCTATATATATATATATATATATATATATATATATATATATATATATATATATATATATATATATATATATATATATATTTGTACTGCTGAAGTATAAGAATGATATGCATTATTTATTTAACATTCAGACTATAATACACAAAAATTACATAAGTATTTTACCCAACTTCCATAATTCTTTAAAAAGAAACTTTCAACAATTAAACTGATGGAACAGTACTTACTGTGTCTCATATGTTCTTGTAAACAAATATTCACATATTCTTGTACCACATGCATGCATTTTCCAATATAAGTTGACAGCTCTCAGTTGACTCCAACTCTAATCATTTTAAATTTGATTAATGGCAGCTCATTACTGTAAGGTTGTGAGCAGACTATTAATTCCGTGAAATTATTACATCAACTTGAGCATCGTATAAGTACGTATCTTCAGGAATTAATGCTTGATTTACAGCAGGCAATCGGCTGGGCACTTAGTTGTCAATCATTGCCGGTCACTACTGCAGAAATGTACAATAGTCCCCGTTGGGAACTAGCTTTTATCCCGGTTTTCCAACCGGGACTGCTTAGCCGGGACAAATGTATCCGATCTTTTTATCCCGACAACTATGCAACCGGGATAAATTGATTTTTCACAAAAAAAAAAATCAGCGCCGTGTGCGCACGCAGGCCAGCTTGTCTGCGCACACGTCCTCTTCTCCAGTTCCAAATATTTCTCCATAATTACAATAACAAAATCAATTACAATCACAAAACAATCATTCACAAAATCAATCACAAGCACAAAAGAATCCCGGTCCATATACATATTTGGAAAATAAAGTAAAAGATTCACAAGCACAAGCACAGAAGAATCACGGTCCATATACATATTTGGAAAATCAATCACAAAATCAATGACAAACACAAAATCATTCACAAGTACAGAAGATTCCCGTGGCCTGGCCAAGGCCGTGCTACACCGGCCGCAGCCCGCTCGCCGGGACTAGGCCGCACTGCTCGCAGGGGCCACGCCGAGCTGCCGCTCGCCGGGGACTGGCCGCGCGCCGCTGCTCGCGCGGGGCGTGGCCGCGCCGCTCGTCAGGACCTAGACGCACCTCTCGCCAAGGCCACGTCGAGCCGCCACTCGCGGGGTCTGGCCTCGCCGCACACGCCGGACACCGGGACCTGGCCGCGCCGCCCACGCCGGACGCCGCGACTTGGCCGCGCCGCCCACTCCGTGGCCTAGCTGCGCTTGGGGCCCTGGGGCGCAGGCCGCTTGGGGTCCGATGGAGATGAGGGAGAGAGAAGAGAGGATAAGTGTGGGGAGAGGATGACTGGGTGGAGATCTAGGAGTCGTGGGAGATGAGAAGATAAGGAGGGAGAGAGAATGGCAGACGACTGCACAAAATTCTTTTGTCCCGGGTGTCCGCTTGGTCCGGGACTAAAAATGCCGTTTTGATCCCGGTTGGTGGCTCCAACCGGGACAAAAGGGCTGCGGGACTTTTTGTCCCGGTTGGAGCCACCAACCGGAATAAAATGGGGGCTTTTTGTCCCGGTTGGTGTCTCCAACCGGGACAAAAGGCCCCCTTCCCCCCGCTGGCCCGGCTAGCCGTTGGACCCGGGACAAAAGCCACCTATTGTCCCGGGCCCAAAGGCTGCCGGGACAAATGGCCAGGAACAAAGGCCTGTTTTGTAGTAGTGGGTAAGGCCATCACGTAATGCAGGAGAGATTATTAAAGAAAAACATTTCAACTAAACAAAGATCAAGGGAGTGCATGCATCCATGCATGGGCCATCTGATCTCTCCAGCATGTAGACGACATATCTACTATAGTATCGGCCTCATGGCTCATGATGAGGACAAAACTACTACTCTGTTGGACTAGTACTGGCGGAGCTGCACAAGAACACAATAGTCTATCTACCACATAAACAGAAAACAAATGTGCAAGGTCAACGACAATTGTATTTGATGTCCATTTAGTTGATTTATTATAGGATCATTGTGCTGAGACGCTCAAGGTTGCAATCATGTTCACTGACGGAGCCCTCACGTACACGTCGCATGCATCTCATATACGCTTTGTAAATTCAGTATTTATAAAATATGGAGGACGTATCAATTCAAACCAAGAACTGCTGTGCTGTTGATTTGGTCGCTCTAATAATCCACAATACACAATGTGTATTGTTCTCAGCACAACCACGAGCGGGAAGAAGCAGTTTGCTCAATCACATTGGTGGACTAGTCACAAAACATCATTGTCTATGATCATTGAAATCACCGTTTCATTTTGTGCATGATCAGATATGTATGGCACATGAAGAATGGGATAACACAGTAGTTTGTAATCTACGGCCGTATAGTCCTCTTCTAGTTTCGGTTGAGGTGTGCGTACGCCCCTTTTTGGACCACGTTGTAAACTTTGAACAATCTTTTCTTCTTAGTGAAATGATACGCAGCCCTCCTGCGTATGCTCGAAAAAAAGAAGAAGAATGGGATAACTTCCATTGTTTTGGGGAAATTATCAAGGTCTACTACTTGATTACTTCATCCATTCCGTTAACACAGTAGCTTATGGGGGCACTAAATTTTAATTGCTAACACTTGCTTTGCTATTGCTGAAAGTAATCAGGTTCAGAGAAACAATATTGACCAGAGTAGTGGTTTTGTTTTGCTTTGTTAAAGTTATCTTGGACACATTGTGGATCGGTGCCATATATGGGCAATCCTGGCCACGAACCTTTCTTTGTGCCAGAGACATTCAGCAAATGGATATTCTGGCATTATATTAAGTACACAACCGTATAGAATGTCAACACTTTCAGATGTCATGCTAGCATATATACATGCATATATGGATTACGTGCTGATCACTACCTGGTACCTGCAGTATAAAATAACTCTCATGGTCTTAATCTTCATGCATCGATGTTGGAATAAAGAAATATATAGGAAGAAATGATCTATCAACAAGGTAGGTAGTACTCCTCTTGTATAAGAAGATATATGCTGAATTCACTCCTATGCAGATAGTGATAAAAGCATGTCTGTTGAACTCTCCAACTGTTCCTTTCTTTAGATCATCGTCGATCTCTTTCTCTCTAGAGGTTTCAAATCCAAACTGATTTCCTGTTTATGGTTTGTACAACTGATCTGCCTTCGGTTAGCAAGACAAATTCTTCAGCAGTGAGAAAATGACAGTAGTAGTCCAATTAAATTCAGGTGGCACATTTTTGCTCTCTGATATGATGCACTGACTGATTGGTGATTGTCTGGATAGCTTTACAAATAAGCTTGCCATCCATAAGGTACATTGAGATTCGAGAGGCTGAGTAGCCCTGATGCTAACAGGAAACAGATAAACATTGACTAAGTCTCCATAGGATGATGCGAAGATGACACCGACCAGTCAGCACGTCGAAAGCACAACAAAGGCAGCTGAAAGGTCCCTATATATAGATTTCGGTAGACAAGTAGGGTCTGTATCTGTATCTTAGGGATTTTTTTTGTATTGATTTCGGATATGAACTAAAACAATCCCCAAATCAGAACAGTCCATTAGTACCACACAATTTCTGAATTCCTAATTTTCTGAGTATTAATTGTTCAATAATCTTTAAAACACGAAGCGTGGGTCCATTCTCTGGCACAAGATTGGGCCACGTCTATAGTAAAAAAAATAACCGTTGGATCGGGCACGAACGGGAGGAAGCGTCCCTGGCCGACTCCGCCCTCCAGCTCGGCGTGCACCGCAGGCTGCCTGCTTGGTCCTGCGCCGCACGGGCGCCGCCCTCGTCCTCCAGCCACACCGTCGCCTCCATCCTGTTCCTGGGCGCGGACGCAGCCCCGGGCTCATCGGCGGCGCCGCAAGGAGCCTCGCAGGCGGCCACGAGAGCCTGCTCAGGGAGGAGTTGAGCCAGCGGACGGAGCAGCGGAACAACCAGCGCGGGGAGAAGAGGCGGCCCATGGGGGCAGAGGCGCCAATTGCTGGAAGACGACGACACCGCCGGCAAAATCCGCCGTGGGCGCCCATCCATGGACCGATTGCTTCAGCCTCGACCTCTGCCTCCGCACCAGGGAACCTCCCCCACCCCTCGGGCGGAGCCCTAGTTGACTGCACAACGGCTCGCCGTCGACGCAAAGAAGCCACCGTCGCAGCCATGGCCGGCCCTCATGGTAAGCTGACCCACCCGGGCCTTCCCTCCTTCAATTCGTCGCAGAAATGGAGCCGCCGTCACCCGGCGTGTGGAATGATGCTGCCGGTCAACGCGTCACTGAGTGCTGCTGCGGCCGATGTGGGTGTCCTCCGCATGATAATGTAGCCACTGCAGGTTTCCTTGATTCATTCCTCTGCTCTGCTCGCCCTTGATTAGCTGTTGCACACCAAGTGCTCGAACAAATGTCTGTGAGACGGATCTTTCATCTTGATCTGCTGGCTTGGTGCCGCTCTTCTTCCTAGGCACTGTCGTATGCTGCTCTGGGAAACATAGAAGCAACTGGCCAAGCCTCTTTTTGCTGCGAGATGCGCTTGTGCCAAGAAGATGGAACAAGCTAGCTAGTTGATGCATGTTAACACTTCTGCTTACAACTGATTTTCCAAATCCATATAAAAATAATGGTGGATCACAAAAGTTTGAATCTTGTCATAAATGCTAGGACAGGTTATAGAGAAAAAATAAAATGCTGAAAGTACATATATTGGCCACTGGTCTACCCATTTCTTCCAAGTTATGTGGAATAGCTATGTGTGTCCCTTGTGCATGATTCAGAGAAGCTTACATATTATTCATGCTGTAGCTCTGATTGATTCAAGTTCTGGAGATGAGAGTGCCAACAGTTGACTGTATCATCAGGCGTGGAGGGCAAGCAAATCCGATCTGTGAGTTGTGTCAAGCAAGGGATGAATCGACAATACACCTTATGGCCAAGTGCTCGTATGGAGAAAAAGTGTGGAACATGGCGGTGGCATGAATCAACCGGTGATCCCCCAACTTAATGATGTGCTTAGAATGGTGGGCTGGAACAACTGCTGCAAACAACATACAATCACACTTGCAAGTCATCATAGACACAATGTAGAATCTACGGAAGGAGCATTGTCGGGGGCTCCTCGAAAACAGGACACAGAGGTCCTCATAGTTCCAGAGGTCATCATGCCAGACCTACAGAACTTCAGTTTAGTGCACTTGGACCAGGAGTAATCGGCTATCGTTATACATATGCATAATCTTCTTTTCTTTCACTTACTCAAATTGTAAATATTTTGCTTCCTACTATAATGAAAGGGTAGATCACCTGCTATTTTCCTAAAAAAAACTTCTGATAAAGATGTTGCTACTGCCTATTATGTGATTCTGATATCATATCTTTGTCCTGTTTATCCTTATATTTTGTTTTCTTGAAGCACTCTTTAGATTATGTTAGGTAATTTGCTCACCATTTTTACCAAGAAATTATGCTTCTGCATTTAAAAGGAGATATACATGTTGATGCATGATCCGTAGTTTATATGCTTCCTAATATCATAGTATCTTTATGATACATAAAAAAATGATCTCCATGTTCGAATATCCCATGTACGAACAAGAATTTTCAGTTCCGCTAGATAGTTAGATGTGCCAAATAAAATAATTTACTGGATCCAAGTTTTCACCATAGTATATCATGTCTCAGCACTCCTCCATCAGGCTAACCCACCATACAAGTACTTTTTGTCATAAAATCAAATATAAATACCTTATTTAATTGGACAATTCCTCACTTTCACAATTGTAGATGGTATAAAGTTTTAGGTGATCTATAATCTCAATTGCTTGCAAGGCATGCTTCATGTTTCTGCTTATACCTTTGATGCATTATTACAAGGTGTACCAGAAGGGAATAGGTTGGTGATTAAACAACTTCTTCCACAGCTTCTCACAAAATGAGCTAATCGCTTGAACCTTTGTCGTGATGTTCCCCTTCTTATCCATTAACCGACAAAGGGATTGATTATTTATTTTTAATTTATGTTGCCATACTCACATTCTAATCGAAATTTCTGTGACACATTACTTTTCCGATCTTTTTTTTCATTTATATTGGAAACACCATTGAATTATACTTATGCAGTGCAAGAGTTCTTAATTGTGAGGGAGAATCAGTATTTCCATCATACAAAGAACATATATATGATAAACCCATATTGTCAATAATTAATCACAAATTTTCTACAAATGGCAAGGTCCAGCTGGCGCGGCAATGCCGCGCCCTAGGTTTCTAGTCAACACTATTCTTAGGTGTAACTTTTTAAATTTCATTCCAATGTATTTTCCCCTCATCATCCATTATCAGCAACTCAGCATCATAATGCACCAATTGTATGCAGTAGCAAACATGTATCTGCATATACAAACAAAGCTGGATTCCGGTTTGCAATTTTTTTGAGTCAATCAGTGCATCACAGAAGAACAGACACATGCAACTTTTTTATGATATGTTTCCTTTGTTTGGACGCTCATGATGGCAGCCAAGAGGCAAGAGTACTCGAGAATTGATGAGAGATGGGCACTTGATGCGCGGCACTGTTTGGCTCCCTTCAGACTGGCATTCTGAAATGTTGCATAGGATTGAAGCACCTCCATACTCTCGATTAGATTTCAGTGCAGTGCAGGAGCAGCCTGAGCAGTCTCTCTTGACCAGCCCACACTTCTGCATGCCTATAAAGCGTGCACACACATAAACACGCCAATACTTAAAGCCCTCGATTTTCTCTCTGTCTATAGTTCTCTCGCTCTCCGAGGTGGATGTAGGACATGGGAGGAGGAAAAGAAAGATTGTTCTGTGCATGACAAGATGTTTGGATTGGGTCCCGGTCCGGGTTTTGATCATAGTTCCTCGTGATATGTCAAGGAAGATCTTGTGGACCATGCACATCGATCACACATGGATGCATGCAGCTGCAGTGCAGTAGCAGCAGCAGCACAATGGCTTTGCAATGCTGCATGCCGCAGCAACAAGGCCTGCAGCCATGCACTGATGCCATGGAAAGACACATCACTAGCGAACCAACCAACCAGCTCAAAACCGCTAAACCAAACAAGGGTCCGGCCGGTCCTCTCCTCTGTGTTTCAGTGTCACCTTTAAGTGTTTTGTTCTCTACTTTCCTTTGTCTCTAGCTGTCTCTGAAAAAAGGCTCTTGCATTGCAGTGGTGCTCACTGCTGGCTACCTCACTTGGCAGGCCACCACAAAGCTTGTAATGGCAGTAGGAACAGCCTTCTGCCTTCAGCCTGGGGAGAGGGTATCTTGCTGTTCATATTCTGCTCTTTTTACTGTTTTTGTATGCTTCTTTGGTAAATTGGTAGGGTAGGGCTAGGATGCTACTTCCACTACACCTAAAGCTACAGTCTCCTAGTACAGGCCAACTGCATATGCATGCATGCACGTCTCTGGAAAAAGAGCCAGTAAGCTGACATGCGTGTAAAAAGCGTATGCACGCACACGTATGTGCTTAACAGCTATAATTAACTCTGCAACTCAGATCCTATAGTATAAAATCATTTGTAGCTCTAAATCTATAGGCTATAGCTTGCTCCTTGCCTCCCTGGCTTGCAGACCAGGAGACAGGCCTCAGTGACTGGGTAATCTCCATAAAGCTAGAATGAATTAAGGGGTGTGTTTAGATGCCCCTACCCCCCTAAATCCAAACTTTCCATCACATCTCCATCACATCAAAACATTAAATATAGCAAATGACCCATACATGTAGTACTAAATGTAGGTAAATAAAAAAAACTAATTGCATAGTTTTGATGTATGTCGTGGTGTTGCAAACCATGGCCGGGTGGCGGAAGGCACCCGCCCTAGCCCAGAGGGTGTGTACTCAGGGGGTAGCTAGTCTTAGATCGATCTCCCTCAAGAACACAAGAAACACAGCAGGATTTAGAGTGGTTCGGGCCGCCGGAGCGTAATACCCTACGTCCACTGTGTGTTGTATTGCCTTCCCACGAGAGTGAGGAGGTGCGAGAGCTTGAGTCTGTATTGTGGAGATGATGTGTCAACCTCCTGTGTTCTAGCGGGCGTGCTCTCCCTTTTATATGTCCAAGGGGAGCACGTACACTGAGCGGGGCCCCGACATGTGGACCCGGCGATGTATTATAAACTACACTTTGGCCTTCAATGGCTCAGATCCGGAGATCTTGTCGTCGGCTTCCGTGCGTAGCTTCTGACCAGGGATGGTCTTGAGCTGTCCTGTCAGAGTAGAGTCTAGCCTTTGCAGTCGCGCGTCGAGGTCATGATGAAGCGCCGAACTACTGACTCAGTCCACTGTAGCAGCGTGCACTGTTGCTTCAGTTAATAGCTGGTCATCATGACTCGTCGCCCACGCGCGCGGCGCTGAGACACTGCTGCGTGCCTCGGTAACAGACGAGCCGCAGTGTGGACTGACAAAAGCTGCCTCGTGCCCAGAGGCAGCAGATCCCGCCTCAACCACTCGCACTTAATGCGGGTGGGTGAGGGAGCTTCCAGCGGAAGGCTGGCGCCCGCGCCCGCGTCTGCGTGACACGTGGCGGCTCCGGACCCCACCCGAGCAGCTTGCTGAGCCGAGAGCTCACGGGGGTCCGGATAGGCACGTGGAGGTCCCGGACCCGCCTGCGGGAGTCCGGATGGCACGTGGAAGTCCCGGACCCGCCTGCGGGGGTCCGGGTCCGCGGCCACAGGTGCTGAGCATTTCCACCTCTGGGACACGTGGTGACACCGGACCCGTCCCCAAACGGGAAGCGGGTCCGGGACCGTTGGTCCGGTGAGATGGAGTCGGAACCCAGGAGTCCGGCTGCTCAGCTCCTTAGGGCGTAGTTACGGATAACTACGCGAGTCTTGGCACAGTAGGAGTGGGTACCCCAGTTGTAGGGTACCGACAGTGGCCCCCGGGCCCGCCTCGGGAGAGGCAACGAACCCGCAGGTGGGGCCACTACTGTGAGCAACTTGGCTGCTTCTGGCACCCAGCGGTGCGCGCCGCAAGGGTCTTGCCCTGCATCGTCCATCCTTTGGGTCACCTGCTGCATCATCACGTTTGGACCTGCACATGACTCAAGGTAGATGCTTAGTAGCGTGCCCACGGGTCCCAAATCCTGTTGGCTGTAATCCTTTGAGATGGATAGCTAGGTTCAGTGAACGAAGCTCAAGGGGCCGGCCTTTAGGTTAAGAGAAAGTCCGGACCTCCAGGTTCCCAGTCCTAGGTACTACGGCACTCATTCACAGGAGGTGGTGCGTGCAGGCTTAGGGTACGGAACCAGGCTAAGCGGCTACACGGCTCCGGACCTCCCCGGAGAATGAGTGCGCTTCCCTGAACCTGCAGGTTCCCAGGGGTCCGAACCCCTCTCTTCCATGAGGGGTCTCGAGCTAAGTCACTAACTAGCCAACTCAATTCGGACCACAATCACCGCACAAGAGTAAGAAGCCACGTGGGGGTTAGCGCAAACAGAATGCGTAGATCGAAATTGGAATGTAACATCCTTAGAGGCGAACTGGGAATAAAATCTTTTCCTTTGTACAAAATGTTGTGGGGATTTTTAGGGGTACCCACAGCCGGGTGGCGGAGCGCACCCGCCTATTCCCAGTGAGGGAGTACTCGGGGAAGTACTAGGCGATGGGGCTGGATCTTCGCTGAGACAAGGACTCAAGAACACTCGATTTAGAGTGGTTCGGGCCGCCGGAGCGTAATACCCTACGTCCACTGGGAGATGTATTGTCTTGGTTGTGTGAATGAACCTATCCTCTGCTGGCCTTGGCTCTTGCCCAGCCTGAGGTTTTCTAGCGGCGCTCCCTCCTTTTATAGATCAAGGGGGAGCGGATACATAGGACGTCGATGCCCCGACAGGTGGGCCCAACGTGAATGCGGCTACAGTGGTAGCGAATCTTTCCTTCGATATGCGTACTGCTGCTCTCCTGTCACAGGGGTCTTCTCTTGTTCCGTCAGCTAGGTGCCCGTTGGAGTAGCGTAGCTTGCGGCGTGGCCTGCTGAGGCTATTATGTAGCGTCATAATGGGTGAAGCCGAGCCGTCGTATCCGACTGTTACGGCAGACTGGCAGACGCGGCATGGGCGGCGCCATCGGCTCCACTGCCTTGGTAATACGCGATCAATAGTGCCCCCTGGTCAGTCAAACGCCTCGGCTTCCACTATATCAAAGTGGATGTCCACCTACTGCAATGAATGCGAAGGTAGGTGGACCTCAATATGGAGACCAAGGACTTCATACACGTGTCGGCCCCGGACCGCCCTGAGGCGGGGCGTCCAAACTTTCCCTTCGAGAGGGGTCCGGTTGCTATCCAGGACCCTATGAGGGGTCCGGGACCCCGCGGGGGTCTGGATTCCTTGGGAGGTCCGGAGCCCTGGCTGCTTGCGCTTGAGCGCCTGTTTTTCCTGGGACACGTGGCGTTCCCAGACCTTCCCCGGCCGCGGAACAGGTCCGGACCTTTGTCGGGAGGACAGGACTTCGGACTGCAGGGGTCCGGCTGTTTGGTTGTAGTCAAGGATGACTACTAAGGCTCTTGCCTAGTCACAGCAAGAGGGGGTACCCCAGTCCTGGGGTACCGACAGTGGCCCCCGGGCCCACCTCGGGAGAGGTATGAACCCGCGGGTGGGGCCACCACCGTGATGTGTTCCGACGCAACTTGATTGCGTTGGTGTGCTCTTGGAGAGAGTGGGCATCCCGGACCCCTGAGGCCGGTATGATTGTTGCCTGGTTTAGGTACTAGAGTGCTCTCCACGGGGCGACGAAGGTGTAGGCTTAGGGTACAGAACCAAGCTAAGCGGCTACACGGACTTCGGATCGCTCAGGGGGTAGCACTACTTCCCGGACCCGGCTTTTGTCGACCGTCTCCGCCGGAGCGGGCCACCGGAGTGGACTTGGAGCGACCGGGGCGAGCGGTCTCCGCCGGAGCGGGCCACCGGAGTGGACTTGGAGCGACCGTGGCGAGCGGTCTCCGCCGGAGCGGGCCACCGGAGTGGACTTGGAGCGACCGTGGCGAGCGGTCTCCGCCGGAGCGGGCCACCGGAGTGGACTTGGAGCGACCGTGGCGAGCGGTCTCCGCCGGAGCGGGCCACCGGAGTGGACTTGGAGCGACCGTGGCGAGCGGTCTCCGCCGGAGCGGGCCACCGGAGTGGACTTGGAGCGACCGTGGCGAGCGGTCTCCGCCGGAGCGGGCCACCGGAGTGGACTTGGAGCGACCGTGGCGAGCGGTCTCCGCCGGAGCGGGCCACCGGAGTGGACTTGGAGCGACCGTGGCGAGCGGTCTCCGCCGGAGCGGGCCACCGGAGTGGACTTGGAACGACCGTGGCGAGCGGTCTCCGCCGGAGCGGGCCACCGGAGTGGACTTGGAGCGACCGTGGCGAGCGGTCTCCGCCGGAGCGGGCCACCGGAGTGGACTTGGAACGACCGTGGCGAGCGGTCTCCGCCGGAGCGGGCCACCGGAGTGGACTTGGAACGACCGTGGCTGACAATCCGATGAAGCATGTTACCGGACCTCATAGTAAGGTGCAAAGAAACCAAGCCTTATACTAGAAGAGAGCCCGGGACCTCTAAAGTCAGCAGTCCTGGATACTAGAGTACTTGTAACAGGGTAGTGAAGTACGTAAACTTAGGGTACATTACCAGGCTAAGCCACGCGGAGCTTCTCTACCCCAGGATACAAATACCACTTCTCCAGAGCAGGTCCTTAGGGGTCCGGACCGCCTTCCAGCTAGAAGGGGTGTCTTTACCTGACCACAAGCCAGCAACTTAACTTGGATTGTTAGCAATAAGGGAAACTCCGGTCAAGAGAAAAGAATAGTTAAACCAAGGCGAATAAATGTAATCAGGGTGGAGCCTAGGCAAAACTGAGGAGGAAAATCTCCTTTATTATTGTGGTTGTCACGGTATACATCGGAGGTCGGGATTACGAGGACGGACCTCCACCGCTCCGGACCGCTTTTGCCTGTTTGTGTGATAGGGCCAGAGGTCGGGTTTACAAGGTCGGACCTTGACCGCTCTGGACACACACGTAGACACCACGCTATTACAAAGGAGAAAATCTCTCATTCCTTTCTTAGGAGTAACCTACGGCTGCATGCTATACAGCGTGTTCTTCTTCGGAGGTGAAGGCGCCCTGAACGTGCCTGAACCGCATCATCCAGCATCACCTCGGGAGCTCGGGGGACCCCTCCTTGCCTAAGAGCTGTCACATGCTTACATGGCATGAGACAAATTCTTTGGCTTTGAATGGAAGAGGCCCCCTCCCCCTGCCGTCGCCGTTGCCGATGGAAACCAGAGCCCTTGCGCAGCAGATGGACCGGTGCGACGCGTGGAGAAGTGCGGTCGTTCGCCGGCTTGTCCTTGGTGCTAGCGCCAGGGGCCCCCGCACGAGGAGGCGGGGTCCTGTCTGCAGCAGCACCGAGCAACGCTGAGGTGGATCTCCGGCGCTGGAGACGGCGGGACGACACGGTCAACTTCCTCCGGGATGGCCGTCGGCTCCAGGCTCCATGTTGAGAGAAAGCCTTGAGCCGACACCATGCCACCGCTGAGGAGGCGTGGCCGTTGCTTGAGAGAAAACCTTGAGTCGACGTAGGAGCAGCGGCGCGCAGCGGCGCCTCCGCTGTGCGCTGCTACGCCGGCTCTGAGGTGTCGCGGTGGCGACACACAGCAGGCGCCGCTGCCGTGCGCCGCCGCACCGAGGGCGTCGGAGTGCCGGTGCCATAGCATGCGGAGTGAGTGTGCCTTCCTTCATCTTCAAGTTCGCCGTTGCAGAGGGAGAACACAGCCTAGAGGCCTGAAGATCCAGCCAACGCCTGTCCTCCCCACGGACGGCGCCAAAATGTTGTGGGGATTTTTAGGGGTACCCACAGCCGGGTGGCGGAGCGCACCCGCCTATTCCCAGTGAGGGAGTACTCGGGGAAGTACTAGGCGATGGGGCTGGATCTTCGCTGAGACAAGGACTCAAGAACACTCGATTTAGAGTGGTTCGGGCCGCCGGAGCGTAATACCCTACGTCCACTGGGAGATGTATTGTCTTGGTTGTGTGAATGAACCTATCCTCTGCTGGCCTTGGCTCTTGCCCAGCCTGAGGTTTTCTAGCGGCGCTCCCTCCTTTTATAGATCAAGGGGGAGCGGATACATAGGACGTCGATGCCCCGACAGGTGGGCCCAACGTGAATGCGGCTACAGTGGTAGCGAATCTTTCCTTCGATATGCGTACTGCTGCTCTCCTGTCACAGGGGTCTTCTCTTGTTCCGTCAGCTAGGTGCCCGTTGGAGTAGCGTAGCTTGCGGCGTGGCCTGCTGAGGCTATTATGTAGCGTCATAATGGGTGAAGCCGAGCCGTCGTATCCGACTGTTACGGCAGACTGGCAGACGCGGCATGGGCGGCGCCATCGGCTCCACTGCCTTGGTAATACGCGATCAATAGTGCCCCCTGGTCAGTCAAACGCCTCGGCTTCCACTATATCAAAGTGGATGTCCACCTACTGCAATGAATGCGAAGGTAGGTGGACCTCAATATGGAGACCAAGGACTTCATACACGTGTCGGCCCCGGACCGCCCTGAGGCGGGGCGTCCAAACTTTCCCTTCGAGAGGGGTCCGGTTGCTATCCAGGACCCTATGAGGGGTCCGGGACCCCGCGGGGGTCTGGATTCCTTGGGAGGTCCGGAGCCCTGGCTGCTTGCGCTTGAGCGCCTGTTTTTCCTGGGACACGTGGCGTTCCCAGACCTTCCCCGGCCGCGGAACAGGTCCGGACCTTTGTCGGGAGGACAGGACTTCGGACTGCAGGGGTCCGGCTGTTTGGTTGTAGTCAAGGATGACTACTAAGGCTCTTGCCTAGTCACAGCAAGAGGGGGTACCCCAGTCCTGGGGTACCGACAATGTATGTTGCGAGACGAATCTTTTGAGCCTAGTTAGGTCATGGTAGGACAATATTTACCACAAACAAACAAAAAGTGCTACAGTGTCCGATGTGACTTTTTCTCCCACTTTTCCGGGGATCTAAACACAGCCAAGAAATGAAATTACTAGTATGTAATCAGCAACAACAAAAGGAATTCAGATGGCCAGGGACTCACCTGTGAGGTCCAACAGAAATCTGCTCAAGCTTTGCTCAAATTGCTTATTCCAAACCCTAAACAATAGGCCCAACTCAATCCAATCCAATCCAATCCAAACCAATCTGAAGTTTGGCCGCTCTTGATGCTTCTCTGCTTCTGCATGCACCAGATAGGTAGGAGAAGCTGTCTGCTGCTTCACATCAAAGATCATAGCACTTGCCACTGTTCTTCTGCTACAGTGTCGCTCCTGGATTGAGTCTTTTTCCATTGCCTAGCTATATATAGTACAGCTAGCTACAGAAACATATGTAGTCTGAAACTCTGAATCCTTGATGCATCCAATGACCCAAGAGAGAATCCACCTAGCAAGCTTCCTTTATGAAAAGAACCACATCACAGACATCTCACTCATCCCCGTCAAGGCAAAGTTCTGAATCCATCCACCAGCATATTTATATAATACCAGGACTATATAGTTTTGTACTGCACTACTGCTGCAGGCTGCTGTTTGACTAGACAGAGAGATATCGAGGCCCTTTTGTGCATGCAAAGCAGGAGCAGTACACTGCATCAGGCATTTTGCATCATAACAGGCATGACCATACAAGCCTCTCAGCTCATGCTCTGGCCCCTAGACATGCTTCAGCTTCACACTCACACACCACATCTCTCCTTTTTTTCTGATCATAATGCTACCAACCAAGACATAACAAGACAAACAGAAGCACATTAAACCAGGAAAACCGTGCTGCTCCAGTTCAATTCACTCTCATGCCTTGTGCACTCCTAGCACCATTGTCACAGCAACTTCTCTCTCCAGCTGATAGTAACTCTTCAGTGACTGGTTTGGCCCACGTATCCTGTCCCGGCACTCCTGCTAGAGAATATCAGCACTTTCACATTCACATTCAGCCAAGGGCCCAAGGCCCATCTCGTAATAGTTACTGCCAAAAGGTTAGCGTCCATTGATCACCAAGTCAGAACCTCTATCACCATCTCCATGTCCCTTGCAGTTGCAGTGAAGCAACTGAATAACTGCACCTTATGGGACTCTGGTGAGATCCTTCACCCAAATGAATCAACACTAGACACTCACGAAAAGATTCAGATTCAACTCTGCTGCTTTTGCATTTCTGTACTCTGGGTTTATTACTTGGTTACACAAACTTGGAGCCATCGTTATTCAATTCAAAACAAACTGAATTTATCAATAATAAAACTGCATATAGCTACATGGTTTCACTCATAGTCTCACCCCTCAAGGTTTCAGAGCCCGAAAACTTGATTTTTCTAAATTTGATAAAACAATGTCTATCTGTGTGTTATGTGCCGAACTACGGTGGATGATACATACTGTACAAAATCATTTAAAATTTCTTCAGAAACAAAAGGGCAAGAAAAAAGGACCCAGAGGTGCACAGACCACGGAGGGGCCAAACAAAGGCATACGGGTGCACACCAGGATTGGCCCAGTAAACTAGCACTGTAGCAGAAGATTGTTTGCACCTGGCACTGTTCATTGGATCTTCTTCAGTTTCTCAACAACCACAGTCTTTTCTTGCTCAACTGGGAAGTATTTGATACCCACGAGATCACCAACTTTGCTGATCACCTGACAAATTGGGATGAAATTTAGTTCTGTAACTTGCATAGCAATCAGTACAACAACAGAATACATGGCCTGATCGATACAACAAAAAAAAGTAGGATCAACAATCATGGTTTGCAACTAAAGCACCATTTTTGCACCAACCACCATCAAGTTAGTAAAACAGATAGGATAGGGTGCTTTACCTCTAATCCTTTAATGAGATCTTCCCTGGAGTGGGAAGCTGAGATACATATCCTAGCTCTCGCAAGTAGAAGTGGTGTGGCAGGAAATGCAACAGTAACAACAGCAACCTAGCAATATGGAGTAGGTCATATTAGTAAACAATAAAAAAACCTTTCATATGGGAAAAAATCTCTGTAACTAGTTCAAACATAAGAGATGAATTGCTTTGAGACAGTGTCATAAGAACTGTCAACATCGTATACTAGGTGTCTAACAGATGTCGTGTACTCACATTTTGCCTCAGGCACTCCCTTGAAAATGCAGGAATTTTAGCAGGATTGTAAAGCATGATAGGCATGACAGGTGAGTCATTATCCCCAAGAACTTCAAAACCCATTTTCTGAAGCTCTGACCTGAAGAAGTTGCTGTTCTCTCGAATCTGAGCAAGTTTCTTGGCCCCTATTAGAACACTTAATACATTAGGACTTCCAGACAGGAGATAAACCACTAAGATGTCAGAATGTTGATATTATCTATGATATACCTCTGTTAGTTCCATCTTCTCCCAAGATAACCTTTATAGCTGAAATGACTTGCTGGACCGCTGGAGGTGACATTGATGTTGCATAAATGTGAGCTGGGCATGTATGCTTTAGATGATGAATAATCTCCTGAAAAGAATATATAGAGAACGTTTAGTGGGTCAGATTTGTCAAATTCAAAGTTTGTTCAGTCATGAACAGCTACTGGACTATATACTTCGTACCTTTGATGCTGCTATGTAACCTCCGCATGATCCAAATGATTTCGTAAATGTACCCATCATAATGTCAACATCAGCTGGATCCACTCCCAGTAGCTCGCATACACCTCTCCCGGTTTTTCCAACTGCTCCAATACTGTGTGCCTCGTCTAAATATGTGTAAGCCTGTTCAGATGCGAAAGTACTTTAGTCTACCCAGTACAACATTGCCGGTATAAATCACTAGTAAAGCTCTAGTGATAGCTATGAGAGTAGTCGCATGCTAGCTCACATCCAATACGCAGGAAATTATTTGTCGCCATTACCAAGATGCACAAGTATCCTAATACAAAGCAAAATCCTCGAACCTTGTATTTCTTGCATACAGAAATAACCTCTGGGAGTTTGCATAGCTCCCCCTCCATGCTATAGATTCCCTCAACAATCACAATGATCTTCTTCCATGGTCTGTGTGTACGAGGCTGCCCTCCCGCGATCTGCTCTCTCAATACCTCTTCCAAATGAGCAGGATCTGGTAGAGAAATACGGAAAGCATTAAACTTTACAGTGAGCAATGGGTCCCAGTACTTATGATGCAACTGCTAGTTGTTTACTGTTATGTTGAAAAACACGAACGGTGGCCCCTGAACCCCTAGCTCCATTGACTATAGAATTATGGTTCAATGAATCACTTATTATCAGGCCTCCCTGCAATTATTACAGTAGTCTTAGCTGCAGCCCATAAAAAGGAACATAACTGAGAGAGCATGAGTATATCTTCGCAACGAACCTTCCCAATTAGAGCAGGAATGATAGCAGAGTTTGTCACATAGCCCATGCCAAAAATAATTGCTGCAGGCTTGCCAACAAATCTCGCAACCAGTTCTTCAAGCTCAGTGTGCAACTTAGTGTTACCTAATGTTGTATAATCATCAAATAAGCTTACAATTTTTATATATTATTTAATGCTCCCAACCAAGGCAAACTATGGAATAGTTTGATAAACATAACGACCAACCTCCATCAACTCGAACACTACACGTGCTTGCAGAGTACTTCTTCAGTGACTCAATAACACGAGGGGTGCAGTACTCATCAGCCGCAGCAAAACCAAGGTAGTTGTAGGAACCCAAATTAAGGCATTTGGATGTTTTTGCGGTACGACTGCATCAAAGATACACTGAATCAGATGTTGACACCCATGCCAAGACAACATGTGAATGGGATGGAATGTAAGTAACATACTGGAGTGTCTTGTTGCAGTCATTTGAGTAACGCTCAACCACATCAAACCAAGCATCTGGTGCACTGGCAATTGGCCGGCCGAAGCAGTCCTGCCATGACAATTGAGACTAGAAGTCAGCAAGAGTATGTTGTTCTAGTAGGTGAATGGTGAAGTGTGATCCCTTGGATCCCGGACATAAAAAAGAGTAAGATTTTATATAAAAGAAGTGATATATACTGTATATTGTTCATACGCACCTACTCGTACGAAAGGTTAGTTTCTGCTAATGAAAACTCTGTGATTGGAGTATTGGAAATTTGGAATAGCACGCAAAATGAGGCAGTACGTTTCAGTTCATTCAGCCACCACCCATCAATTGAAAAGAGGACCTTCACTTTCTCTGGCTCTTCAACTTATTTCGCTTTAAAGTTCCAGTTCAATAGTTTCTGAGCTTGGAGCTCTTCAACAAAGGTTTATCAGACAGACTATCAGTAATAACAATCTATACAAGTTTCACTGGCAGCAGTAATCTATCTACCAAGGGAGTCAAAATACTTGTTATCTATTGCTTGGTCGGTCTAATCAGAAAGGAATGCATCAGCAACAACATTAAGAAATAATTGAGCCACCGTGGCGTTAGATGCTCCCATGCCCGTGAGCATTGCAGCCAGCGGTGGGGGGAACGATTATTGTTATGGAAACCGTGACAATCGCCTCACCTGGATGCGGAGATAGAGACGGCGCGTGTAGAAATCCTCGAGGCCCAAGCAAATCGGCGCGTAACCCTGCGACGAAATTAGCAGTAAGACACGGCCGCCGCGAGACGGAGCAGCGAACGGGACGAATCCGAAGCGTAGCTCCCCGCGCGGCCGTCCACCGGCGCGGAGCCTGGGGCAGGCAAGAGCGAGGGCGAGGGCAGCGCACCTTGAGGTTGCTGGGCTTGCGGGCGTCGAGGATCCTGCGGAAGAAGTCGCGGAGCTGGCCGAAGGCGAAGAGGAGGCCGTAGCTGAAGAGCGTGGTGAGCGCGGTCACGTACGGGAGCCGCACCATCGTTCCCCCTCCCCTCGGCCGTGGACAGCGCGAGCAGCAAACGGAGGTGGGCGGTGGCGGATGCGGATGCCCCGGCGGCGGGGCGGGATTTGTAGCCGCGAATCCACGCGGTGGCGGGCGGGCGGGCGAGGAAGGGAGCGGGGGGAGTGGAAGCGGTCGTTAATGGCGACGAGAGAGAGGAGAGCAGGTGGCGGCCGATTATTAGTTAAATAAATCAAATTAGTGTACTAGGTCTAGTAACGAATCCGAGGCGCTGATCGGGATCAAGGGCCGTGTTTGGATGAAGGGCGGAAAAGTTTTGATGAGAGAGAAACGATGCTTTGACTACTAATTAGTGGTATTAAATAAAGTCTAATTACAAAATTACCTCCACAACTGTGGTACTGTAGCAGTTGCTCTAGCTAATGAGGTCTTTGACCGCATGGTTAGAGGATGACTGAGCGCGGTTACTGTAGCATCACTGTAGCCAATAATGATGAAACTTGACTCATTAGATTCGTCTCGAAAAGTTACACCCATTCCTAAAAAGGTTTTGCAAATAAATTTCGTTTAGTACTTCATGCATGCATTTGTCTTTTTTGCAAAAGTTTTGATGGTTTCATCCAAACACGGCCAAGGGCAGCGGTCGTGGATTTGGACGTGGACGACGGCGACGCCGAGGACGACGAAGAGGGATCACCGGATCAGGGATGCCTCGCCGCCGCGGTGCCCTCACTGGCGGAGCACCGCATCGCCGGATCAGCTACGCTCGCATTCGAATCAACCCCTGTTCATCTTTTTCTTTTCTTTTTATTTATTTCTCCTTTGATCTCAAGTTTTTTTCTTTAAGAAACACAGTACACCCTGATCTCAAGTTATTAATTCCGGCTCGAAAATAGTCAAATAGCATGCGAACGCAAAATTTATATTATTTTCCTTGGGACCAAAATGTATATTCACAAAAAAAAAACAAATTCGGGAGAAAATATGGCATTGACTCATGACAGAAGAGTGATGTGAACATAGGACTGAGTTATTTAGATAAGTCTCAGTGGGTGGGAGTGTCATCGCACGATTACCTTGACTGTGAACTAGGTAACCGAGCTGGAGGAGTGTCATGGTGATGACATTCATCTCATATCTCATGACACTGTTTTTTCTCTCTTATGGGGCTGTTCGGCTGATCTTGTCACGGCTTGTCTCGGCTTATTTCGGCTTATTTACTCTCACATAATACTATTTATTCTACCAGCCGATCACTATTCATTCTACCAACCGAACAGCCTCATGTCATATCAGCAAATTTAATAATCATGACACTCTTATTGAGATTGGCCGTTACAGTTCTTGCAGTGACTCGGTCAGGATTGGAATTCGATTGGCTATGAAGATCTCCGTTCAAAGTCAAGAACGGTAGCATCTGATCTGATCATACAGAGATTGGCCTTCACAGCATGGCGACAAAATGGTCCAGCTGCTCTTTGTGGAAAATGTTTATGTTCCATTCTGGTTCAGACATTTTCCGGAACCGTGGGCAGTGTTGCCTCCTCGAAGTGAAGCATCTGCATTGACAAATGACAGCAACGTTACTCTTCTTCTCTCTTTTTTTTTAGCAACGTTAGTCTTCTGATTGCAATGGCGACTTCAAGAAAAGTCCAGCTTCCTTAAAAGAGCGGTTAACTACATCGCCTGACTTTTCAGAAGAAAACAACAGGACACAAGAGTGAAAATTGACCTAAAAAATCATATGCTCGTGTTATTGAGGATGGCCTCAGCTTGATCCACCAGATTTTGAGCTGAAAACGGCTCAAAATAAACCACGCCACTCCAATTCGCAATGCGTGCAGTGTTTCTTTGATCAAATTACAATATTTTTCTGGCATGATGGTAGAAACCAACTAGCAAACACTATTGCTCTGTCAGGTCGCCACAACTATGGTTAAACGCGAAGGTTGCAATACTGCACATGCTTTGTGTATTCCGGAGAGAGAATATCAAAAATGAAAAGGGGAGGGGAGAGTTGCACATTTCTGATGCGGTTCATTTTTAGCCCATATACATAGTACAAGGCCATCTGGCCCACAGTCAGTTTCCAGGAGCTCGGCCCAACTATGCTTCTCTTCTTGTTCTACTACTTCAACAGGCAACGAGCCAAGGTTTTGAAGACGCTAAAATACGCTTTCTTGGTGGGCAGGCGTACTACTATTTGAGCTTGCTTTCGTCGTACCGCCGGCTGGAGGAAGACGGGGTTTTTACATTTTTACCATTATAACGAATTGCACTCATCAGATTATCACTATTACGATGCCACCTACATCTATACCATAAGAGAGAAGTTTGACTTACAAATTTACCACATTTGAGGATGTGGCAGCCACGAGACCGGTCCACGCTGGCGCTGAGTCAACAGGCACCGACGCCGTTCGGCCCCGTTACTGCACGCTGGGCCCGGTTGCACGCTGGTCCCCGATACGCTGCGGCGACAACTAATTGATTGATACTACTAGATTAGATTCGCTTTTTCAGCAGGTAGTATGTGACACATGAGATACACAATACGGGCACAAAACAAGATGCTGGGGCAGCTGTCGTTGGCGGATGACGAATGCGCCGATCCGAGCCATGCCGCGCGCGCCGGCGGCGGTGGTGTTAGCTCTTCCAGGCGTAGATCAGCAGCGAGAACCCGTCGCCGCGCTGCATCTCGGCCTCCTCGGGGTTGGCCCAGTCCATCACCGTGGAGCCGCTGGCCCACGACGCCGTCGAGGACACCACGGACGCCGACGAAGACGAGCTCTCCTTGGCGAGCCTCCGCGCTCGCCCCTTCCTCCGCTCCCCGTTGTTGCCCGCCTCGCTCCACTCCCGCTGCCCCACCGCACGAGGTACCCTCCCCAGACGCCCGTGTTCCGCCTCGCGGCCTTGTCGGGGGAGGGGTCCTGCCCCAAATCGGCGTCGCGCTCCTCGTCGCCGCCGCCGCCGCTGGCGAGGTCGAACCGGAAGGCGTGGGCGTGGGCGTGCGCCGAGGCGTCCGCGGGGGGAGAGCCAGTTGTGGAGGTCCCAGGAGACCTGGACGCCGTCGCCGCCGCCGAGGTCGACCCGCTCGCTGCCGCGGAACTTCCAGCGCAGCCGCCGGACGTGGAGCACGCGCCCGACATGCTGACGTCCGCCCTTGTCCTTGTCCTTGTCCCTGCTGGCGGCGTCGTTATCCCTGCCGCGGCCGCGGGCCACGAGATCCACGGAGAGCATCACCTTGGAGCAGAGCCGTGCGGCGCATCGGTGGCAGGTGGGGTGTGCAGGCTGGGGGCGCCGCGTCGGGGCCCTACTGCGTGCGGCGCGTTGGCCGGCCGGGAGCAGAGGGGCGGCGCGTCGGGGCCCTGGTGCGTGCGGCGCGCCGGCCGGTTGGGAGCAGGAGGGCGGCGCGTCGGGGGCGAGCTGGGCCAGCCGGGAGCAGCGGCGTGCGGCGCGTCGTGGGCCTGCTACGCCGGCGGGGAGGGCGCGGACGGGGGGCGGCGCTACCGGGCCCAGCGCGCAGTAACGGGCCGAACGGCGTCGGTGCCTGCTGACTCAGCGCCAGCGTGGACCGGTCTCGTGGCTGCCATATCCTGTCAAACTTCTCTCTTATGGTATAGATGTAGGTGATATCATAATAGTGATAATCTGATGAGTACAATTCGTTATAACGGTTATAATGGTAAAAATGTAAAAACACAGAGGAAGACGATGCAAACACAGTGTGGATCTGTAACCGTTGTGCGTTTCCACTTCCTTCCCAGCTCATCCGCGGCAGAGCAATTAATCAATTGCGCGCCTGCAATCCTCACCCCTCGTCTACCGTTCCAAACTGCATTTTCTCCTCCGCGTCTTCAAGAAGGGATCTTGAGGAGTTGAAGGAGCGGAAGGAACCCGGGGTATCGGACCACGGTGGATAGGTAGGAAGAGGCAATGGCGAAGGCAAAGGCCGGGAAGGAGAAGGATGTGGTGCGGCTGGAGCGGGAGTCCGTGATCCCCATCATGAAGCCCAAGCTCATCATGAAGCTCGCATACCTCATTGGTATCTCCTCCCTGTCTATTCCTCTACTTTTGTCTGTTCCGTTCAGGCACACCATTATTAGATAAAGGTTCGGCACACCATAGGCGATGAGCGTTTCTTGGTCGGTCGAGCTAGGGATGGTTGGGCTCTATTGAGCGTTTAAAGGGATGCTACGGTATCGTGATTATCCTATTTCTACTGCCAAGTTGTTATCTTGCGATATTCTTGTCTCTTTCGAGGGAGATGCTAGAATCTTGCTTTGATTGATTTTCCTGGATCATGTAAAGTGGAACCTGTATAGAGAAGTTGTGTAGGCATTGCGACTGCAATACATTATTCAGACCAGATCACTAGTGCCTTTGGCTGCGCGCTCCTTGTCATGTGGCCATCAAATATGTTTCTTTAAATATTTCCTTCTCAAACACTGCGCGGCTCAACTTTGCTACTTTGTAATTTCGTTACTCTCTGCTAATGAAATTCGGGCTCTGCCCATGGTGGAAAAAATGTTTCCTTGTCTTGTTTTCAACAAGCTGAGCAAATATGTTGCTTTGGATACAAGACCATGCAACACAATTAACACTATTGTGTATTTCTTCAAGAACATCAATCTGACAGAGACGAATTCTTGAAACTCTGCAAGAGGGTTGAATACACCATAAGGGCTTGGTACCATCTCCAGTTTGATGATATGATGGTGAGGAAAGTTTATTAATTATACATATGCAGCATTTGTTGGTTTGAATTGATGCAACCATCTCTAGGGTCTTCAGTGTTTAAATGATATTTGATCTATTCAGGCTGGTACTCTTGCAGGAACTGTTCGCTCTCTTCGATCCTGTGCATGGTGCTAAAAAACTGCAGCAGCAGAACTTCTCACCTGAGGAAATTGACATGCTTGAGCAGAACTTCCTCTCCTATTTCTTTCAGGTAAAGGGCCTATTCAGGGAGAAATAACAATTTATAGGTTTAGTCTCCAAGTGAAGGACGGAGGCGTGGAGCAGTTTCTTAGTGTTGCGATGAATCGAAACATGTTCTGTAAATGTGCTCTTTGAAATGTCTTTATTTGAAGTGCAGGTGATGGAAAAAAGCAATTTTAACATAGTAAATGATGATGAGGTTGAACTTGCTCATTCTGGACAATATCTGTTGAATCTTCCCATTAAAGTTGATGAATCAAAGGTTATTGTGCTTTTCCTGCAAACTATGTCTCTTTATCTAAATTTCACTAAATTCCGGTGTGAAATTCCAATTTTATTGTTTGATTGTACAGTTAGATAACAAGCTTTTGTCGAAGTATTTTAAGGAGCACCGTCATGAAAACCTACCTGACTTCTCTGATAAGGTGATGTTTTTTATATGCGACATAGATGGATTTCTCTTTTATCATGAAACCCTAACTAAATTCATTTAATAAATTGTTCTTTTTTACATCAGGTCAATGTTATTTCATAAGCAATAATTTCTATTTTTTTGTGACCAGCCAAGTAGGCAAAGATGCAAAATTGGGAACTCAAATTTAGCAATCAGCTAATCCTTCTTAAAATTTCATGTGTTATATATTGTATAATTATCTTTTTAGTGTACCTCTTCAGAGTCCAGACCTCTTCTCTCCTAGTGCCATTGACCTGTTGTTTAGTATTACTCATATATGTTCATGAACAACAACTTGTTTAGCTAACATAATCCTTTTATTTGCCAGTATGTTATATTTCGTAGGGGCATTGGATTGGACCGCACTAGCAACTTTTTCTTCATGGAGAAAGTGGACATGATCATAGCTCGTGCATGGCGAAGGTTCCTTGAGAAGATGAGGTATGTTATCTTCTTCACATTTTAATGCCCTGTGTGTTTTATCTTGCTCATCGAAAAGGTTACCTTTTTTCCATCCTGGAATTTCAGATTGCAAAAGCTCTTTTCAAGAAAGAAAAATGGTAAACAAAAGATGGATTCCAAGAAGAATGATGATCTAGCAAGTGAAGTAGACAAGGATTTATATGTTGAACGTATACGGCTTGAAACAATGGAGTTGAGGTTTGCTCTCTTTGACATGTTATGCTGTCACAATCTTTATCGCTTTCTCTCATGGTCTCACAGTTTCCACTTTGCAGCTTGCGAAATTTAATTGGCAAGGTTACAATTCAAGAGCCTACTTTTGAAGAGGTGATTGTCTTGTACAGGTAAAAGTTATAAAACGATTGGAAGCTGCAGATAAAACTTTCTTGTCCTGTTTCTGAAATGGTTCTTTGTATGATTTTTTTGAATTACAGCGTGAACTGATTTTTTATGTACTCCTTCAGGAGGAGAAGTCCAAAGGGCCAGGATGATAGAGCAATTCATGTCAAACACTTCAAAAATATTCCAATGGCAGATATGGAGTTGGTTCTGGTTAGCACTGGGAGTTGCCTTTTCACATTGGGTTCCAAAAAAAAGTTGCCTTTTCACATTCATATTTATTTCTTTAACTGGATTTAAGCTGAAGAAAAATTTGTACTCATGGCAGCCTGAGAAGAAAAACCCAAGCCTCACACCAATGGACTGGGTTCAATTTATTGTTTCTGTTGTCATTGGACTCGTAAGTGGACTGAAATCGATTTCATTCGTTTCGTTTTTGAATTGCAGTAACTCCACCTTCTAATTTACTTATGTCACAACACATAGGTTACACTCATCAGTTCACTCGAAATGCCTAAAGCTGATTTCTGGGTTGTAATCGCCATCCTTTCTGCTCTGGCTGGATATTGTGCAAAGATCTATTTCTCGTGAGTATCTTGGTTGATTTGTTTTTTTTATTATGCTCGTTCTATCAGTAATTTTTATTACAAAGACAATGGAAAATGGTGGAATTTTTTATGCAGGTTTCAACAGAACATGGCAACCTACCAAAACCTAATCACTCAATCCATGTATGATAAACAGCTAGATAGTGGGAAAGGCACACTACTGCACCTCTGCGATGATGTAATTCAACAGGAGGTAGGTTTAGACTCTACACAATGTATTCTCTTGAGAACCAACCCCCCAAAAAGAGACAAGCGTTAGTTCAGACATTGTAATTTGAAGCATTGCTAACAATTCACTTCCATCCTTGTGGTTTCAAATGTTCAGGTCAAGGAGGTCATAATAGCCTACTATATTTTGATGGAAAATGGAAAGGCTATCAGTGATGTATATATATTGTTCTTCCCTTTTAAAATTTATACTTTATTCCTGCACTTGCTCTTGTGGAAGAATAATTAAAATTAAATATTTGTGTGTTCTCAATGTGCAAGGATCTTGACTTGCAATGTGAGGAGTTAATCCAGGAAGAGTTTGGCTTGCAATGCAATTTTGAGGTGATGGATGCTGTTCAAAAGCTGGAGAGGCTTGGTATCATTACAAGAGTGAGTTCTCACATCTTTTTCTCTTATTTCCACTTTTCAAAGCATGTGGGT
This sequence comes from Panicum virgatum, assembly GCF_016808335.1. Taxonomy (NCBI): domain Eukaryota; kingdom Viridiplantae; phylum Streptophyta; class Magnoliopsida; order Poales; family Poaceae; genus Panicum; species Panicum virgatum. The sequence goes on from NC_053149.1 coordinate 69,553,734, forward strand.
GGTTTCTCTACTCCCTACCCACCCTAATAATGAAGTCTGCTTTCCATCCAGGATTCTATTGGAAGAATTTGTTGTGTTCCTCTAAAGCGTGCCAATGAGATCATCGGTGCTACCACGGAAGAGCTGGTTATGAAAGCAAGGCAAAGCTAGCGAGCTTGATTTGAACAAGGTAATCCTGTTGTAAATTCTTGCCTCATTACAACTTTTATGGTACTCCAGGAAGGCCTAATACTAAACTCTTGCATATCAGGTGGGGTAAATACATTCTGGCCATCTCCAGAATGGCAGGATAGTTCTCCAGTGAGAAGTTACGGGAAATTGTTTTTTTTTTCTTTTTGTAGGATCTGCTGTATTGCGGAATGTCTGAAGTGTGTTGTAAGCATGTAGCATTGTTTTTATAGCAAACGAGACTGTTGGGTGTTCCATAACTAATAAAGAAAATAATTGTTCTGCTAACGCAAATTTCTCCAACACATGGTACAAGGGCGGTAAATAATGTTGTGAACTGAGCATTAATGTTCATGGGAGCTGATCACAGTGCAGGTAATGCTGATGGTTCACTGCATTCTGCAGTGTGCACACTGAGCCACTGACATTGGCAGCTTGATTTGTATTGCTGTTTCCTTACCTGTGAACGGCAAGCTCCGCATTCCGTGAAAATTTAGGATGCTAGGATGCAAACAAATTGTAGGTTAATCACAGATTAACCAGAGCACCAGCATCATATTGAGTTCTTGTGAGTCGATTACTATTAATTCGATCCCTGAATTATTTCCAGACTTGAAAAATGGATAAGGAAAAGGCAGCAAAATTCCTGGACGCTACATGTCCAATAGCATTATCCAGTGTGTTTTTGTCTCTTTGCAGCGAGCTATAAGTGCAGGGTCGGTCCAGTGGTGTGGAACAGAGAGCAGAGAGCCAAGCTCATCGCTTGGAGTGAGATAATGAGCAGCAGCAACGTGGTGTCCGGCAGCATCTCCGCGTCACCATCCGCAGCAGCTGGTGCTCGCCGTCCCCATGGCGCAGTGAAGCAGCTGAGGATAAAGGTAGCGCAGCCACAGCCACAGCAGCTGCTGCACGGCCGCCGCCGGCAAAGCAACGGCAGGGGCAGCGCGGTGGTGGCGAAGGCCGGGCCCGGGGGGCTGTCGGAGATCGAGCCGGACCTGAACGAGGACCCCATCGACCGGTGGCGCACCCCCGGTATCAGCCCGGTCCGTTCCTTCTCTCTCAATTCATTTGCTTTAGGATAGCGTTCGTTACGTTCATGGATAACACTGGACAATGATCTGAGTGCTGCAGGAGGACTTTGAGTTCGGAGTGTACGATGGACACCACACCTATCATGAAGGCCATGGTCTTATCCTAAAACCTTCCTTGTCATTTTATCCCTGTACTGGTATCCTTGCAAGAAGGAACACTGATTGTTATGTGATGTGGTGAAACAAAACCCTGCAAACAACTGCGATGCCGATGCACTTTCTGAAGACAAGAAGGGATTCTGGGAGGATGTCTCCGAATGGTACCAAGAAGCTGAGCCTCCTCAGGGCTTTCAAGGTACTGTACTCTTTTAGCCCCTCAGATCTTTCTCCTTCAGTGGCAGTGAAAAAACCTTTGCTCATCAGCATAAATGGCAATCTCTTTGCAGCACTCATCTCCTGGGCATTTCCTCCTGCAATCATCCTTGGCATGGCTTTCAATGTACCGGTATGGACTGAATACTTCTACTGTGCCCTGATAGAGCACGCGAAATCTTTTCCAGTTTTCTGTGTGAATTGAATTGCTTCATGTGAAATTCCTGGGTTCCAGATGCCTAACTTTTCACCCTACTTTATGTAATAATTACTGACTGGAGATGTGCCTGCTTGTGCTACTAATAGGGGGAGTACCTCTACATCGGGGCAGGTCTCTGGATCATCGTGTTCTGCATCATCGAGATGCAGAAGCCGGACAAGCCGCACAACTTCGAGCCGGAGATCTACATGATGGAGAGGACGGCTCGCGACAAGCTCATCGCCGACTACAACTCCATGGACATCTGGGACTTCAACGAGAAGTACGGCGAGCTCTGGGACTTCACCGTCAACACCAGGGAAGACATTGTCAAATCAACCTGATCGTCATGTGTGGCAGGCACATGCCTTTCCATGCAAAGCAAATCAATCATAGCATAGCTGCTAGGAAAAAGCTCTTGAATGAAAGAATAACAATGTGTGTATCTTCATGACTGAGGTTCTCAGCCCTGGAACAAAAGGAGGACCTGAAAATCTGTTTTTATCTCCTCACATAATGCATGTATGTCAGGCGTCTTGCAGAACATGCTCTGCAGAATAGCGAGCAGCTGTTGCTTCGACTTCCTGCATGGTTTCTTCATGTTTTCTCCAATGTTTTGAGAAAACAGAAGCAGGACTGATTCACCAAACATTTAGAGCTTCTGGTTTGGCACCACCCACACAATCTTGTTATATAGGAGTATCCAACAAACACGAAATGCCATTTTTCCTTGAAATCTTTTCAGAATAAAAGGAAGAACAAAAAAACACACCAGGGTAAGAAAATCCAAAAAGAAGGGTAAGCCTCGCAGCTGTTCCTTTTTTGTACACTTGGGATGCAGCTTACTCGAGATTTCGCTATGAAGACGAGAAATCTTTTGGAAGAGAACAATGCTAATCTACTGCGTTGATGAGAACTAGTTTTGCTACAAGATGCTAGGCATTCCGATCTTCACCTTGATGTTCTGAAGAGCTGACTGCCAAGAGTCACAGTTGGGGTACGTCCTGCCATGACTGTCGTCGAGCTGATCTCCTGCTCGTGAATCCGGTGTATTTCAGCCTCCACCAAGCTCATCGTTGGACGCTGCTCGCTCTTTGGGTTCACGCACCATGATGTCAAGCGCAGCAATTCTTTCATGCTTTCTGAGGTGAAACCACTGGTCATTCTGTTGTCTGCAATTGCAGAGATATCACTTGATTCCTGGAAGTTCTGCACCTGCATATCCACATATAAAAAATGTACGGTACTTTAGTGCAGGTATGATAATTAAGAGAAGAGTTAAAGATGTCACTAGAGAAAGGGAAAATTTGGTGTATTATTCAAACAAAAGAGATGGACAAAGCATCAGCAGTGTTGGAAGTTACCCATTGAATGATGCGTTGATCAGACACAGCTCTCCGTCCGCTAACCAACTCGACAAGGAACACACCAAAACTGTAGACATCCCTTTGTATGGAAAAGTTCAAGTTCATGGATTCCCTCATTCTGATCATGCAACAGGAAGTTCCATCAAACTCAAGTAATGAATTGGTACTAGTGGACACAACACATTGAAAGCAGATGATTTGTATCCATCTGATGTGATCAATGAGTTTAAGAATTACAACGAATATGTGTGCCTTTGTTACCGAGGATCAACAAAAGGATCATTAGGTGTTCTGGAAGACAGTCCTGTAACACCAAGTCGATCAAGCAAGCCTGGAATCCCAGTATCCGCAACTTTTGGTACGAAATCCTCATCCACAAGTACATTAGAAGTTTTGAAGTTCATATGGATCGCAGGGGGGTTCAGAGAATGCAGGTGGCTCAGGCCTGAGTAACAAGAAAAGATTATTGATGTAGTTGCCAGAATATCATTCATACAGAGAATGAGTCTTAATGGATATGAAGTTATGAGCTTCTAGATTATATTTCGAACAATAAGGGAAAGTGTACAGTTGGTTTATATGTTAGACTTACCTTTAGCAGTTCCATGAGCAATAGAAAGTCTATGCTTGAATTCTAGCCTCACACCTGGAGCATGGCTGTTACCTACGAAAGGACAGCAGAAGAATTACCAACGACACCATTATCATACATTAGAGTAATATAATAGAAAATACAATGAAAATTACCATGCAAATGTGTTGAGACGCTGCCATTGGGGATATATTCATAAACAAGCATCTGCATGCCATTCTCCTGGCAGTACCCCAAAAGTTTTACAAGGTTCCGATGCTGGAGAGATGATAGGTAATTAACCTGAGAAGAAAACAGCACTGATGCTTGAGCTTGAAACAATCTAGGGTGTGGAGCAAGTTGTGTTAAATTTTAAATTATATAAGAAAGTAAGGCTTAACCCTTTGCTAGAAGACAGGATCTTTCCTTCAGGAGGGAAAGAATAGTGTTGATACACAGTACATTTGACAAATTCAGGACCAGAAATTACTGAAGAGAACATTTGGATAAGTAAAATTATATTACCTCTTGAACGAATTCTTGGCTAGGAGGAGAATGCCGTCTTTTAACAGCTATAATTGTGCCATCCTGGAGCAAACCCTTGTATACCTCTCCAACCATTCCCTGTCCAATAAAATTCGCATTGCTAAAATTCCTTGTAGCCAAATTTAGTTCCTCCAAAGTCAGACATCTTGCTCCCTGTGACTCTGATAGATGGAAGGAGAAGCTGTTACTTAAAGAAAAATCGGATCTTTCGATGAATTATTTGAAGTTTTAAGGTCTTATGAGAAGTAACTTAAGCAGTACCTGGTAGAGCTTGACCTGATGAACTACTTTCTGAAGAGTCTGAAGTTCTTCTGCGATGCCGCAGGCAAAGTACAATTGCAACTATGACAATACCTAGTACTATCAAGCCTCCTACAGCACCTAGAGCTGCTGCAAGAAGTCTTGACATCTAGTATGGGATATCCTCTCTCAGGATATGGCAATAATTTTTGTAGCCACAGTGATGAAGTCTGCAGATTTAAAACCTAAAGAGTAGTACATAAAATTTGTCTGAGTTTATATTTTGAATTCATAAGAACATGAATGTGCTGATTGCTGGTTATGCCAACCTGTGAACTACAGACTAATTCAGAAAGTGAATTGACAAATGCAAGTGTGCCGCATAGATTGATTGATCAATAGATAAAGTTAAATCACTAGTAATGTATTGACCCAGAAACCATGGATAAAGTTAAATCGGCAAATGCATCACTTTCTCGTCAACTTTAATTTTGTCTCAGTATGACATGTCTGTCTCTCAGATTTGTCGCCGTGCAGAGGGAAGCACACTTTAATCGTGGTGTTAGCGGTACAGATGAAGCTACTAGTAACGTATAAATCTAGAGAATAAGACTAATATATTATCAAACAGAAAAAATGGAACTGTCAGATATCAAGAATTGGATATTATGTGGCAACGTGCAGTGGCAATATTAGGAACGCACATGACAATGGCGGCACACATGACGCTACTAGTAACGCATAAATTTGGCGAAAAAGATGATTATATTATCAAACGGGAAAACAGGGATTTGTCGGATATCTGAAATTGGACATTATGTGGCAACGTGCAGTGGCAAAATTAGGAAAGCACATTTTGACCATGACATGAGTGGTACGAACGAATCAACTAGTAACGCTTAAACTTGACAGAATAGGCAATTATTTTATCAAACAGAAAACAGGGAACTGTCGGATATCCACAATTGGACATTATGTGGTGACACGGCTTGAGCTTTGAACTTTTTTTCCTTTCTTTTCCTGGTATAATGATTGCAGACCATCATTCAATTTTTTTGCACCATAAACGGACCAGAAGAAATTGTCACCGTAACTAAAATGACAAGTTACAGACAGTGACTCCAAAATGTGCAACAAAACATCTTTTGCTATGACATTCTGCACTTGTAAGTATGCTCTTACTACTCAAACAAATATGATTAAGCTACAGTGTACATCAAAACATGAATGCATTCTTGCTTGAACTGCATGCTTCTTGAAGCTGTGCACATACATGTTTGGTTGATGTCATTTATAAATCGAACAATGTAGCATTGGCTGCTATCTGAATTCTGAACTCAGTAACAGAAACCGTTTGAAGTATTCATCAACAAGGACTGCTGATTTTCCTTATGATCAACAAAAAAAATCATCACTACTGAGCAAAGCACAAATTAAGGTAACTAAAAAAATCCACATGTTTCAAACTCTATCCCAAAAATACAGCGATTCCACCCTCGTATGCTAAATTGCAAATTTTAATTGAAGGCTGCACCATACCTGCAGATTGCCCAGGCCTCCTGGCATCATTTCCGTCCAAGCGCGGCAGTAGCATCAAATGCTGAATCCATTCTGCAGACAGCAAAACTTGATCCCACCGATTCTTGACTCTGCTCGTCTTCTTCCTCCTGTCACCACAAGAAAATAAATCGAGCTAATCAAGAAATGCAAAAATAAGGCAAATTACGGAGGAAATATCTAGTGTGCATAGGTCTCCAAAGCTAGAGAGAATCCATGGAAAAAGGGGGAAAGTGTGAGACGCAGCAAGCAGGCAAGAAACCTCTGCGTCCTCCTACTCTCCTCAGGTGGGTCTATCGCTGTACTGGCGTGTGATTGTGGGCGAGATGAGCTGGGAGGTTTTGGGGAGGGAGGAATGGGGGCAGGGGAGCGCCCACAAGAAAAGTGAAGAAGAATACACTCACCGGTGGGGCGGATTGGAATTGTAAACCAGCAGCAAACAAACATGCCTGTATATATACAAACTGGCCGGGTTGAGCTGTAGGCATCAAAGGAAAGCGGAGCGGAGGATGCTAAAAAACGCGGCCTTGGCGCGGCCGTTGCAGGTGAAAACAAAACAGCCAAGAAAATCCCCAGCTTTATCCGGCGCCTTTGCGCTGCATCCTTGAGTGTGAGCTTGTGTAACCCCAGAACTCGAACTGGATGGATCTCCCAATGATTGAACCAGAGGCGACAATTCGTTGGGATAGCGACACTGCGCCGACGCAGCAGATTTCCCCTTTTTACCCTTTTTCTTATTAGTTCTTCGATTCTTCCCTTTCACCTACATTCATGAATCTATCTTTGCCGCAATGCATGACCGTTCGATCAAAGCGAGCAACAAAAACAAAGGAATTGAATAGTGAAACAGGTGGGATTGAAAAATGGGGACGGGCGGAGGGGAGCGAAGCTAATGATTGCCGGGGGAGAGAAGAAGATGATGGGGGCTCAGCGAGCTGGAAGACAGACAGACAGACAGACAGACACAGGCAGGAGCTGCTGTGCTTGCTGGTGTTGGATTTTTTTCACCTGCTGGTGTTGGATTTTTTCACTTTATGATGGGGCTGTGAAGTGGCAGAGGATTGTCTGCTAGTCCCAGATTAGCGTATGGTTTCGAAGAATTTAATCAGATTAATCGTCATTGTATCGTTTCTACAATTGTTCTTCCAGCATGCATAGACAAGCTAGCGTCCAAGGAAGAGGCGAGCCCTACAGAGTACAGAGAGGCCGTGAGCTGTGCATCATTCTCCTGCATCTGCACGCGTTACCTCGCTTGGCCTGCTACTGCTTGCATCCGTTACCAGCTCCTGCCGTCCTGCTTGCTGACTCCAAAACGCCATTGTTAAAGTGGAAAGCGTTTCCTTGAGAAAAGTGGCAAGCGTCAGTTACCGGCCCTGTTCCTCTTACGATTGATGAGCACAAGACAATCTTCGATTCTGTTTCTGTGTTTACTGAATCATCAGTCACCAGCGCCACAGTAATGAGAAATGGAATGGAAGATGCTGCTACCTGAAGGATGAGATTGAGCAGCAATAATGATTTTTCGCATCCCGTCAGGAACTCAGGATCAGAAAGCTACTGTGTTTGTTTTGTTTGGTCCTCTGAAGTTTCTGGCTCACTCGATAGGGCGATGATTAATAGACTGTCTGACAGCCTGATGTGATGTTTATTTCGTTCTTTTCATCTCCGAGAACAATGACACACTTGTATCCACATCTCACTAGCCTTGAGGTCTTTGACTCATTGTTGGGGGTGGTTGGTCAGTTGCTGACGGCAATGGTTTGGGCCGCCTTCGCTGGGTGTCCGGGACGCGTGCTCCCTCTCCTGCAGCTTCTTCAGACACGTCAGCGACATGGAAAACATATCCGCGATCCTGCATGACCGCACCAGCAGCGGCGACTGCAGACGCTGATGAGTGCAGCACAGCTGTGATGGCCTGGACGCCTTGACCTTTGACGATGACGATGCCTCCTCCAGCGGGAGGCTGCAGCTTATCTCCTCGCTACCGCCGGCCGGTCGCGGCGTCCATCTGGCTGCCCCGGCTGCTGCCTCGTCGCCGGCGCTGACACGTGAGCCGCGCTCCGCCGTTTGCTGAGACACGCTCTGCTGCTGGGTCTTCGTTGCGCCGGCGGGGCTCGATTAATAGGCAGAGTACCTGACCTGGCATCCATCAGGAGGTATGATTCCGCCACGCATGAATGAGTGGCCGGCAGGTCACAAGATAAAGTAATCGGCGAGTGGTCTAGTACAAGGTTGATCCCGGCCGTGACGCTAATGATTGGGATGTTGGAGGATGGATTCGGATGTTTATTCGAATGTTAGATTTTTGGTTATTTTTCTTCGATTATGGAAAAATAAGATATAGAGTTTACTATGTAAATTTATAGTCTTGTATTTAACATTGATTTTGTAAAGATTCATAAAAACTAAACCTCAAATTTATCATATATATTCTCAAATAATAGATATAAAAATTCGAATGCGGATCGGATACGGATTCGGATCTTTTTTCACCTTTTTAATTGTAGGGAGCAAATAATACATAAAAAAATTTATACAAAATTTTATTCTTATGTGTAATAATACGCTTGATAATATAAAAAAAGATTAGCATATAATTTTAAGCATATTTATTTTAAAATATCAAATTTGTTCTAAGAATTCGGATGTCTAGATCCATCCTTTAGTGATGGATCCATGGCTTTGCTTACGTTGCTTCCTTCTCCTTTTTACGTCACTGGCTGGGTGGGGTTTCATTCCATGATCAATCATCGGGCTTTTGTTCTAGCAAAGGGCATCGAACATGGTTGGGGTTGGGGCCCCAGAAACAAATGTGTCTTTTTTATTTTTTGAGGACAAGCGAAACAAATGTGTTTCAGCAGTACAAAATAACCAAACATTGTAAAAGAAGTTGTGTCTCTTCTTATCAATTAACGCCGGAACCTGTCCGGATCTTTCGAAAAAAAAGAAGTTGTGAATAGTGGATCTTTTTTTTTATAACCTTCAAACATGTGCGCTGCATGTTCTTTAACAGAGCTACAAATGGTCTGTTTGAACTGAACATAGGATTATAAACAGATATTGTGATGATCATAGTGGTAGAAAACTAGTAGACACGAGGAAAAAATCTCCATGCATAAGCTGGAAGGAAAAAATAAAAATCAAAGCCACGAGAAAAATAAAAAAGTAGATGTTGAGAGTGGGATTTGAACCCACGCCCTTTCGGACCAGAACCTTAATCTGGCGCCTTAGACCAACTCGGCCATCTCAACCTGATGCCTTCTATTATTCTGTTACGTTAATAATATAATTCCACGGTCATTATATGACACGTCTTGCAGGCCATCCACGGTACGGCAATGGTGGGGCCACCATGCTATGCTAGTGAGATGAAATCCCTGGTGGCTGGTTGATGGAGATGAGGGAAGCGAAACCTCCATCATTTTCCAGATCAAGAAGCAAGATAACCCATCGATTGTGTTGATGCCGCAACCACTAACACCAAAACTGCAAAATGGTGTAATACCTTTCATGACCCGTGCAGGATATATTATATATAGAAATCTCCTACAACTCGATCCCGTGTGAAAAGGAGAGTAATATGATTTACTTGAATGGTAGCGCACGGAATGTGGAATATATTACGTGAGTACTCCTCTTTCAAGTCATCATTTTCACCCTCGGATGATCTAAGGGAGGGACTCTACAGAATGTTATACAGGTACCCCTCCTTTAGACCATCACTTCGCCCTCTAATGATTTTAAGGGTAGGGATAGTTAAGGGAGGGGCCGTGTAGAATGTTACACGGTACCTCTCCCTTAGATTATCACCCTCTGATGGTCTAAGGGAGAGGTACACATAACATATCGCACAGCTCATGCGGCTACAATATTAATTATAATGTGTTTCTTCTATATGGAGTTGAGTCGTAGAAGATTTGTATTGTGTTTTGCATGGTTTTTGAAAGGCATTCTGCCGTTATGCATGACAACCAGAGCAGCTCGATCTTGAGCATCTTCTCCTTTTTTTTTCGCTACGAGCAATCGCCACTAGTGATCTAGTGCCTTCGCCAATGCCACCCCTGCCGCTCCCGCCAAATGCAGGAGCAGTATCCATCCAACTGACCGTCCTTGCATAGGAAAAGGAAGGCATGCTTGTCAGATCAATCAGGCGCTAGATTGACTGTGACAGCTCCAGCTTACACCGAGAGTCAGTATGCACGCTTTTATTAATGGTTACATCAGTGAAACAAGTTGGAGGTCAGCTACACCTCCAATGGAGGATGCAACTCGCAAGGTCCAGGCAGGCAAGTTGAGGCAGAGGTGGCCTAGAAACCCGAGCACCACATGTGCAGGCAGTGGCTGGCTGATGCCGAATTAAACTAATATTGTTGACGCCTGCCTACTAGTTTCTACCCCCACAAACCGATGGCGCCCACAGGCCACAGGATGATGACGATGAGGATGACCCTCTGAAGACCAGCTATGCAGCAGCAGCATGTTTTCCTGCCCGGCATGGCCTTGCTCTGGATTTTTCAGGTTCATATGATTGGAAGCACGATGGATATCCATGGCTCTGTGCTTCTTTATCTGCAAGGGATAAGCTTGATTGACCGCCGTTGATTTGAGAGGGGCATCTTCAGCGAGCATACAGCCAATCTGCTTCCCACCTAGAAGGTCCAGGCATTCAGTCTGAAAGATGGTACAGTAATTCTGGACTTGCAGATTCATCCTGGCCGGAGCACAAGTGCAATGGTAAAACCAACCAGACATGTACTACAGAAGAAGGGAAACTCGCTAGGGAAGTAGCCGAAACCCAACGCAACCCTTGGGGTGATGAGCACTTCGATACAGGTCATTCTTGTAGGCTTGTAGCACAAGTAGGAAGCAGCCAGCTGGTCATGCTTCCCCATTGCCATTCTGGTGGTCCTGATGAACATTCCGGTTTTATCACACTTCATTCATGACCAAGAAACATTTAGTAGATCACCTTAATTAACAAATTAGAGGTCATGGGCTTTCCATTAATGGGACATAGTGGTACCCATCAATGATCTTGACTATCTGCTTGCCATATGATTGCTCTTAAGCATGCCAGTCTTCATGAGGCGCCTATATTGATTACACAGGAATGGTACCAAATTAGAAACCGTCAAAGAAACCATTTTGATAAGCAAAGCAGTTACAGCACTACAGTCAAAGAGCACTCTCCACAATCTTGCTTGGTAACTTCTATCTGTAGCTATTATAGCTCATAAACCTTAATAGTTCCACATACCAGTAAGTGAACAGCAATCAAAGCAGTTTTGCAAGTATAGGTTGAAAGATCTTTTGTCCTAAAGTTTCCTACTTGCACCTGGAAGCAAGAATATGAATAAGGTAGTCACCTTAGAAGCTTATCTCACGTCTCTCGGCAAAGAACTTCCCATTTGTACCTTGTTCACAGGGTAATAAGGCCAGCCATACTCCTGTATCAGCACCTTCTTCAGCAGAAATATTCCCTTCCCAGCCAGTCATGGCAGTTTTTACCCAGCCTGGGCAGAAACAGTTCATGTAGATCTTTTGGCCGTCAGGCCGATCCGAGAGCCTCCTTGACATGAGTCGTGTATAAGCATTAACAGCAAGCTTCAAGACTGAATAGTCAGTGTACATCTGAGGCCACTGATCGGAGGACCAAGTACCTTGCCTTACTTGCTCCAGAAATTTCTTGATCATCTCATCAATTAACTGTTCTGATAAACAATCATCATTCAATAGCTGATCTCTTAGGCTGGCATCACCAATTCTCTGAAATAAAAATAAGATCGATAAATAGTAAAGTAATGGTCAATCCAAGGGCGCCTCATGTTAAAGGTCACACAAGATCACATTGGCAATATATAGGAATCTGTCAAGCATACTTACATTTCGTCTGCCATTGACTCTACCAAGCCTTGAGCTGACATTCACTATCCGAGCACCATAAGGAGAGGGTTTCATTAGTGGTATCATGGCATCAATCATCCTTTTCGTTCCATAATAATTTGTCTCAATGACTTGTTCAGCGAACTCGACAGAATTGTCTGGTCCTTTGTTGAAGTTTACACCTGCATTGTTAACCTGTAGAAGGGTTAGGAAGACGCATAATGTACGCAAGCATCTGTCAGTAAGCAACACTGTCAAGGCATATTAAGGTTTAAGGAATTGGCTTCCTACCCGCTTGGCTATGTGCATAACAATACAGAGAATCTTATTTCATCTTTCTCTTTCCTTTGAAAAAAAAATATTTCATCTCATTTCACGTTTAAGGAGTTGAAAACGCAATTCAAATATGTCGCATGGCCGATGTCTTTACTGTTTGTTTCTGACTTGGCCGTGGCTCCACTGCCAGGGGCGGGCCCCATTGAATTCAATGGTATTCAATTGAATACCCATTATTGTTTGAACAAAAACATTGTATATATAGTATATTTCATGTATATAATTCAAAAAAAATGAAAATCATACAACAGATCAAGTCTAAATATCTCTTTTAGCCCAAAAACCCCTCAGCAGTCCACCCCCACCGTCGGCCCACGTACCCTCACACCTCACACGGCCCAAATCTCATGTCAGACTCGTTTGCCCTAGCCCAATCCCCCTCCCACTCGCCCAGCCTCCTGACGCCACGCCAGGCTGCTCCTACCCGAGCCCGACGACGCCCCTCCCAGCCAATTTCCCCAGCTCCGCGCCTCCGCCTGGCGCCTGCCCTAGCGCGCCACCGGCCGCCCACGCTCGTCACCCCCGGTGCCCGAGGCCGGCGCGCACAGGCTGGCGCAGCGCTAGCTCTCGCGGCTCCGCCCCTGTTCCGCTGTTCCGGCCGCCTGCAGCGTGCCCACGCCGCTGCGAGCCCGCCCCTGCTCTCTGCCGTCCAGCCGCCTGCCGTGCGCCCACCCCACGCCGCGGCGCATGCCACAGGGGCGCCGCCGCACTGCATAGGGCCGCCCAGGGGCAGGCCGGCAGTGGCGCACGCGCACTTAGCCATTGACCAAAAAGACAGCCAGCTAATCTGCCCGTGAACCATGGTGAGCAAAGGATTAATAAATGTATTCATATTTTCTGAAAATATGTCGTTGTAATTTGTGATTACTAATGGATTTGTGAAAAATTAGCAACCATGATGGAACCTAAGGCTATCTTGTAATTTGTAAGCATCCTTATCAATATCCTCCATTTATTTCAGACATTCCTAATTTGATATGTTGACCATTTAGTATGTCTATTATTTATATGTTAAACAATTTCAAATTATGAACAGTTTGTATTATCGGTACTCAATTACTCAATTATGTGCTTGTGTACAGTGTACTTTAGGCTATAATTTTTTTCACTACTTGAAATTTTGAATACCCAACCCCAAATTCTGGGCCCGCCCCTGTCCACTGCCCCAGTCCTTTCCTCCCATTCTATCAATCAATTAGACTGCAGCATCCAGGAACAAGTGCTAGAACGAGTATTGATGCCTACCATTGCTGGTTAATTGAGTTTGTTTGTAAAGGGGATGAGAATGCGCTTACAAGGACATGGATGCCGCCGTGGGTTTCCAGAGCCCAGGTTGCGAAGGCCTCCACCGACGCGGCGTCCGCTACGTCGAGCTGCCGCCACTCCACGCTCACGCACGCCTCGTCGGGAGCCTCCCCACGAATCCTCTCGGCCGCGTCCTGGCCCTTGGCGGCGTCGCGGGAGGTGAGCACGACGTGGAGGCCGTGGAGGGCGAGCTGGCGGGCGGCCTCGAACCCTATCCCACGGTTGGCGCCCGTGACCACCGCCACGGCCCGCGGCTCCAGTCGATCCCACCACCTCTGGTGGGGCTCGTAGGGGAGGGCGCGGAGGAGGGTGACCTCGCGGCGGCGCTGCTCGCGCCGCTCCCGCGCCGCCTCCTTCCCTGTATGGGCCGCGTCTGCGTGGCGTGAGATGGAAGTACGTGGGCCTTTTTTTGGTGGGCCGTAACAACTTACAGCCGCTATGTATGGGCCTTAGTGCGTTTCGCCCCAACTTCAGACTGATTCAGGATTGCATGCATGATCATGATCTTACAAGACGAGACAAATCATTCATAGGCTGAAAAGCTAAAACACAAACTATTTTAAAACTGTCTAAATTCTCCAGGATGCCGTATGTCATACTTTGCTCTCCACTCTAAAATAGGAGCTTGTTTACAGAGCCATTTTTAACTAAACGAATTGCTTTAGAAATTAGAACATTAACGAAAAGCAGTATCCCTATGATTCCACCGCACGCTCCTCCACCTTGACAGGCCTTGGGGTGATGCTGGCCCGAGATCTTTGGAACTTGCCATCATCCTGCAGCTTGGTTGAAGAACCATGCTCAATGGCACGGAGCTTCGTCACCTGAACCTCCACCTGCTGAGTGGTGGCAAGGATCTTCCCACTCTCGGAGAGGGAGACGACGCCCTCGACGTCGATGGCGGTCTCCCGGGTCAGGGTGGCGGCGAAGCGCGCGATCCGCGTGGTCACCCCCTCGTGGGAGCCGGCTACAACCACGCATCGCACGCACGGTGCAGGAGGTTAAGGAGTTGAACATGTACACGTATAGAGTGCACGTCCGGATCTCGAGGTACAAACGGAGCTAAAGGATAACTATTATGTTGTGATCCAAATTCATTGTACAAGAAAAAGCCGACTTCCGACGGAGCGTAGCGGAGGCCCGTCGCCGGGAGGGGGGCGGGGCGGAGCCCCATGTACCCTTTAGTGTTTGCTCCTCGCTGTGTTATTCCTCTTATAAGCCGCCGCTTGGTGCTATAAACACTCACCCCGATATAGTGAAGATTTGCTGGTCGGCGCCCGTGGTTTTTTCCCCTTCGCATTAGAGGAGTTTTCCACGTTAAATTCTTATGTCTCCTGTGATTTGATCTTTCTGTTCTTTGTCATTTGTTCGCCGTCGCTTCTAACAATAACCTCATTCGAGGAAGGAGCGGCACCGCCAGAGCCGGGCTTCGTCTTTGCACCGCAGGATGATGAGACGAGTCATCACTCATCAATCTGAAGCAGAAGTTTTCAGTACATCAAAAACAGAAAGGAACAAGGAAACCTCGAAGAAATTTGACCAGGTGGCAAGGAATAAGGAAACCTTACCCAGGAATGACAGCTCATGTGCGTACGCCACTCGATCGATAAGAGTAATGCATCTCAGTGCAGCAGAATGACATTGACATTGTCTATGACGCTTAACATCCTATATTCAGGCCAACAACAAACACTGCTGTCAACCATACAATCTACTATGACATAACAGTGGAGCAAAAGGGACACTGCATTTATATACATACAAAATCCGTATTCGTTCAAGGAATAATCTGCACTACACTTGAAAAAATTACAATCAGGCTTCACTTCGCACAGCTTTATGCATTCAGAAGTTCAACCAATCAAGGCAGGCAGACGCACATGTACAAACAACTAGTAAGCTTCTGTGAACCTCCATGTATCATCTATTAGAGCTATGTATGATGGGAATTTTTACAGGCATTTGTTTCAGCTATGGCTTTAGGCGCTGGGGGTCTCGTGGGAATAATGATGCTAATCTGATATTCGAGAGACCACAATAAAGCATGACTATCCTTTCGAGGCCAGCACCAAAGCCTCCACGTGGGGGACAACCATACCTACAACAAAGGCAGAAGCACAAAAGGCAGCAATTAGCAATCTTTATTTTTCTAAAAGAAAATTAGCAATCTTTATTAGGTGATCAGGCTTGCAAACGTAAGAACGGAGAATGTTTGTAGAACGAGAAACATACTGAAATGAGTCAGTAAAATATGCCAAAGTATCATTTGCGATTCCACACATGGAAATCCTTTGAAGGAGTAGATCACGGCAGTGTATCCTTTGCGAACCCGAAACGACCTCCTCACCTAAGATCACATCAATGCATATTCAGACTTTTTTCACTTTTTCAAGGGTAATAGCATGGACACGCTTCAACAATCAAAATGTGTTATTCTTCAGAGCAATTAGCATTGTAATATGCAAATTCGATTTATTTATATTTGAAAGTATTTTCACATGATCTGATGATATGATCATTTTCTTAAGAACAGTGTATGCCTTAACATTTTCAAATGGATGAAGTCACAAGTAAAAAAGGGTCAAATGCAACATGTGTATAGTTGAACACTTGAGATCAACTCGAAAAAACATATAACTGACCTCTAATGAACGCATCAAATGAGTTGCTATATTCTGGATTCTCCACACAAGGCATGGTGTAGAATGGCCGCACTGCCAATGGGAACTCGTATAATATGAAGAAATCTGTGTTATACCTGCAAAACAGAGGGTAACGAAGTTAAATTTAAATAATAGTTTTGATAAAATCACTAGAAAACATACCTGTCATGAACTAGTTGACCAAGCTTCTTCTCAGCTCGGGTTGTTAGATCATCGCCATGCTCAATTTTAAACCCTGATTCCTGCAGTTAAGTTACATTTGAGAAAATGGGTATAATGTCACTGGACAGTAGTAACATGAAAGGGAAGCAAAAGTAAAAAAAAATTGTAACAATAATAAAGGTGGGAGCAGGGTAAAAGATTTAGGCATTCAGCACCTTTAACATGTTGATGCCTTCAGCATACCTCAATTTTTTTTAGCATCAGCATACCTCAATTTAAGAGTCTCCTTGTGGTACTGCATTAGTAAGATAGTATTCAGCCTTAAGAGATGCAATATAAAGGTGAAATTTAATTTCTACCACTTAAGTTGCAGTTCTCCAAATACCACTCAGAGCATAGACCACACACACACACACACACACACACACAGAGAGAGAGAGAGAGAGAGAGAGAGAGAGAGAGAGAGAGAGAGAGAGAGAGAGATGAGAGAGAGAGACGATGAGAGAGAGGAGAGAGAGATGAGAGAGAGGAGAGAGAGAGAGAGAGAGAGAGAGAGAGAGAGAGAGAGAGAGAGAGAGAGAGAGAGTATTCAGTCTTAAGAGTTAGGTGAAATTTCTACTGCTTAAGTTGCAGTTCTCCAAATACCACTCAGAGCACAGACCACGCTATACCAGCTCGCATAAGGAGCCACCTGACTACACTAGAGCCATCTCGTCCACAACACTGGCGTGTTTAGAATGACAACTTATTCACAGCCATAACAATGCATCCATATAATTATAAGTTATAACACTGCCGGCCACATGTCGGACATAAATACATGATCAGAAAGTAATTTGTTCAAGGCAACACATTTCATAACAACTTAAGGGTTAAAATGTCTACATAAGGCATCATAATTCATAATTTTGCAGTTGAGATAATTTCAAACGTTAGAAGGTGTGATGAATCAAGCAATAAATCTGCCTTTAAATTGTCAAGGGAACACTGACTTAACTTTTCGAAAGATTAACACTAACTTAATTCACCGAGGGCAGAATGGCCTTTCAGATGGTATAAAATAGGGAAAACATTAACATAGGCGAAAGTTTGAACCTTTGGGATGGTATTCAGATAATCACCGCTCCTGAAATTTCCCTAATATAAAATTAGTACCCGTACCTTTAAAGGTTCACATGGGAATTGTTTCCTGATGATAAAAAGTTCTGCACCACACTTCTCAGCCAAATCATCAAACAGTGTGCCCAATATATCACAAACCTACAAACACGAAAAACCTATTAATTTTTGCACTGCTGCTATTGCAAATAAACACAGATTTTTCTTGATTACCTCAAAATAGTGCTCCTTAATCTCCATTTCGACATGAAGTCCTATGTATTCACACAGATGTTTGTGGGTATTAGGGGCCTGCTTGGATTGATACCAAAATTTTGGCATGCCAAAGTTTTGGCAAGCCAAAATTTTGGCCACTATTTGGTTGGGTGTCAAAATTTGCCCACCTCTCACATTTTCCCTACCAAAATGTGGACAAGTTTTTTGCCCCACATTTGGCTAGCCAAAACTTTGGCATGGCACCAATCCAAGCAGGCCCTAGACTTCTCTGCTCGAAAAATGGTGCCTACTTCAAAGACCTTTTTCATCCTCGAATTGATAGCCAATTGTTTATACAACTATGGCGACTGAGCTAAAGATGCAATGTCACCATTAACATAGTTTAGTTTGAAGACAGCTGATCCACCCTCACTAATTCCAGGAGTGATCTTAGGGGTGTGGATATCCATAAAGCCTCTGGATAGCAAATATTCACTGAACTTCTGCATGAAATTCATGACTAGCAGCTGTAAATAACTGAATGAATTGGTAGTAAAGGTTTTGGAGAACAATTACAAAAATACTCACAGAATCCACAAAACTCTGGATTTTGAAAATAGCTTTGTTGAATTATGACAATGCATACTTGTGGAACATTCTAGAATATTTTGGAAAGCATAAAAGAGAAGATATTTGCCATGTAAGAATCTGGAATTGTTTCTTCATGGCAATGTAAAGAAGAGTCTAGAACCTGATATTTATGTATGGTAAGAAATATCTAGATATTAGGATATGTATAAGAATGTTCTAGAGTTGTATATTTTGACTAGAATAGTGTGGAATGTTTGTACTAGTATAAATAGGGGTGCCACCCCTCCCCCAAGTGCTATGACTTGGAGTGCCATTTGAGTCCTAGATAGCATGGCAAGGTTGCCATGGTGTGAGTGTGTAGGTGTGTCATGGTGAGTCATAGGATATGCACATAAAGAGTGTAAGTGTTATCTTGTATTGTATCATGTTGAGTTATGAATAAAGGTTTGAGTTACCTTGTAAGTGTTAGTCTCCCAGTTTCTAAGTACTTAGTGTATAAGTTGTGATCTATCGTAGGTGTCACCCGGGATCACAAAGGGTATGGGCTTCATCGTAGGAAAGCTCTGCCTCCCGGAAGCCAGCTTCATCTGTTTGTAGGCTCTGCCACCCGGAAGCGAGAAGGCGGCTCTGCCGTCGAACGGACCTTATACACTAAGTAGCTAGAAATTGAAAAGACTAACCGACTCTAGTGTGAGTTGATGTATATTAGGTGTACATTCTCTGCATAGTGGGTATTAGGGCCACTTTGTTTCCCAACAAGCTTGGTTCCACTTCGTTTCCCAACAAGCTTGGTTCACTGATGTTCTAAGATCAATGGTTCGGTTGTCGAGTCGGGTATCTAAAGTCACACACGGCAGCCTCTCGCCTCTCTGAAAATCATATCAAGAGATCAATAGGATAAAAGAACCTGAATAAAATTTTATTGGTTGCACCAACTAAAAGTAAGAGACACACAATGTTCGCATGATACAAGACATACACTTTCAGCATCCATAACTTACTCAGCACTCCGGGCAGCATTCTCGAAATTAAATGGGAGGTTAATGATTGATCTATTGATGCAGTATATTCTCTCCACTGACACCTCGACCTGGCAAGTCATGCAATGACACAGTGAACAAACAATTTAAATCAAACAATAGATACAAAAGATAAATTTTATGGGCATGTTCTTGGAAAGCAACTTTAACTCCTTTCCCTTGGGTCTTTTCACAGTGTTTATCAGAAAAATCTCTTAGACAAACATACAAATTCTAGAACAGCTAAATTTCAACCACATGTTTACTGCAGTAAGAAAATAAAGTCACTAAGATTCGGATTGCTACCATGACCCACATGTCAATTAATTTTATTTTTGGTCTTTCAATTGCATATGTGGAAAAGATAGCTTTTGCCCATGAGGGGAAGAGGATATGAAGCAAAGAGGATCGATATACTATATCTGCTGCATTGTGTAGTTAACAGGCTTGATTGGCAGAGAAACAAGTCCTTCTACTTCAACGAAGCTCTCTCTTGGAAGATCATGCACAAAACTCAGCATTTGGTCCTTGGCTAAGGCATTGTCTCCTCGGACCAGAACACACTGCACCGTAGACAGACGATCTCGCAAGATCAAGAATACAATCTTCTTTCCGACTAACATAATTGTTTTGGACCCATCCACGGAGTAGCACAGCACGCCCAGCCGCATCCGTGACAACTTCAATAACATCCGCCCATATTCGGGGTCGGGGGCTTGCGAGCGTTGCCTGAAAGAACCGCACGGGTAGGTCGCCATACCTCCTTGCGATGACGGCCACGAGGTCTCCGCCAGCGCCCTCCTCCTGCGGCTGCGACTTCTGGTTGCGCTACGCCGCTTTTGCCATCTTCCGCTCCTCCTTGGATGGTTTCTTGGGCTTGACTGGTCGGGAGGTAGCATCTTTCATACCTTGCAATTGCAAGGACTGCTTCTTGGGGCTGACGGCGTCTCCATTGGAGACCTCGACGCCAGCCTCCGCCTTCGACTCGTCCTCCGCCTTGGAGTCATCCTCCGGCGGCTGTCGGGGTCACGTGCCCTTCTCCTTTCTTTCTTTTTGGGCTCATGGCGGCTGCGGCGGCGTGTCGGCGACCGATGTTCGTTCAGGGTCTATGATGCGTGCTGACGTGTCCAGGCGTTGGCTCATGCGGTGCAACCATGCTTTGGAGTCGCTCGTGGAGGAGGGTGGATCATCTTTGGTTGGGGTGCTCATCGCCGGCGGCCAGGAGTTCAGAGGCTTGCCTCTCCGATGGCGGTGTTGTGCTGTAATTTTCTGTTCTTCTAGGGTGTTTTGTGTAAAACTCTAGGGATGTACTGTGCTTTCGTATTAATACAACCCCTTTCGCAAAAAAATCCCCTCTCTATCTTCCACTCTTTCACTCCATCCGAGCCGAAAATAATTATAGGTACAATAAAAAGTTAAAATTTATTTCGGGCTGAAAATAATTACACTAAAAAATTTATAACAGGTTTTATTGTAAATAGTTACTAGTACAGAATAAGAGATCACCTAATCTCTTATCTTATTGTATCTATACCATGAGTTTCTCGTTATACCTATTCTCATTTCTGATCCAAAATAAATCTACTCCTCCAGGTTGGTAAAGGAAGTTGTTTCGGACATCAACACGGTTTCTAAAAATAACTTTGACCATTATCTTTTTGCTATAAAAAATTATAAAATATAGTAATATATACTTCTATGAAACTACAGTTTCATATTTTCAAACTCAACCTAAAAAAAATTATTTATAGTCAAAGTTTAAATTGTTTGACTTAAGACAAACTCAAAACAACTTTACCAACATGGAGGGAGTATATCTATATTTATACTAGACCTGATCATTTAGCGGACAGTTTGTTTCGGACTCGGGAAGTTCCATCATCCATCGGAAATGGCCATCAGGCAAAGCCCAATAGTAGGGACGGAAGTTTATGGGCCTCTTTTTCGCGGGGCGGAACGCGGAACGCCACTCAAACTAAAAGGAAATCTGTAAATTTCAAGTGTTGTCATAATTTCTTATCCATCTTTGTTCATACTATTTTTTTAAAAAAAATCGACCTATACTGTGGGGGGGGGGACCGCCTCATGGTATTTTCACAAAAAATCTTTCTCACAAAGGCTGAGAAAACCTCGGAATCCTCACCCCATCACACAGGCCGAGAAAACCTCCGAATCTCCACCACATCCGTACATAGTGCCCGTATCTCGTGAGAATGGGCGATCCACACACATTGGGGACCAGCAACCAGAGGCGCGGTGAGCCCAACTGTGCTTGGGACATGTGGTAGGGGAGGATTTTTTTTTTGGTGCAAATTCCAGGGTTCGAGCCCTAGTCGGTTATTGGCAGGACCGACACCTGCTCAACCGCTGGGCTATCGCCCAGTTTGCTGTTCATAACATTTTTCATATATGTGAAAACTTCATATTAGGTATACGTGGTCAAAATGCGATCACCATTTCACTGCAGGCATGCCATGCAGTAATGAAGTTCGTTTATGCAGAAAAGGAAAAAAAAACAAACGAACGAAGAGCTTAGAACGATTACCATCATCAGGTATATAATTATGTAGCCATTGCATTATTCATGATAAGCACGAGTTTGCAAGCCATTGGTAGGTAGTATCTAGTATGGAATGCATCTTCAAGTACAACCATATGTGTGGGAGGGGCATAATTAATTAATCTTAGTGGTATATATACCACCAGTTTTGCATGCATGGGGTGGCATGTATCGTTTAATTAGTGGTGCGGGATTATAGTATATATTTGTGTGTGATCATATCGTTTAGCTAGCTAGCTAGAGGTTGGTTGAGCAGCTGGCGCCGCAGACCATTGCGTCGTTGGTGCACTTGAGGAGGCAGACGGGCAGCTGCACTGGGTCCAGCCCCAGCGCCGGCTTGTAGCAGTCGAGCATGCACCCCGTCACCCCGGTCCCGCAGACGGTGACGCACTCCGTCAGCCCCGCCAGGGGGGACCGGTTGCCGCCGTGGTGGTGGTCGCGCCAGCGGGGGCCGTGGCCGTGCTGCAGGCCGCCGGTGTTCTTCGCCACCGCCGCGGCGGGGCCGTCGCCAAGCCTGGCCGCGTCGGATGCCGACGGGGCCACGGCGGCGGCCGCGACCAGCAGCGCCAGCAGGAGCGTCGCCGCGCCGGCCTTCTTCATGGTGCTCGCGCGCACGCGTTAATTCTTCGAAGTCCGATCGATCGCTGATGAGGAGTACTATGATGAAGGTGACGATCGATACAGAGCTGCTGTATGTTGGGTTGGTTGAGCTATATATACATGCATAGGTAGCTCGGCTCGGAGTTGGCGTGTCGCTTCGGAGAAGGTGCAAGCACGATCACGAGAGATACGTGACGAAGCATGCAGCGCCCGAGACGGAACGTGCTCACTTGCCTTGTGTGAGCAAAACAGAAACAGGCCCCTGCAGCATGCATGTTCACTGCGGCCGAACTGTACTTGCCGTTCTCGACAATAGCCATCCATCAGGTACGGTAGCTGTTGGCCAGGTTGGATAAGACGTGGGTCGAATAAGAATTGTGAATTGAACAGCGCATGTATCAGGTTGAGATGGCCGAGTTGGTCTAAAGCGCCAGATTAAGGTTCTGGTCTGAAAGGGCGTGGGTTCATATCCCACTCTCAACATGTATTTTTCAGATTTCAATTTTGTTTTTCCAATCAACTTCCGAAATAGCATGAAAAGATTTGTGCTGAATTTGTCCAGCTCTCTGGAAGAAGAAGAGTGTGGCCGAGAACTAGAGAATTAGAGATGATCTAGCAGACGTCGATGCAGCCAAGGTACTCGTTCTCGCGCCCTCTGCATGCCGCACGCCCAGCTACCTTCTCCTCCTCCATCTCGCCGCGACGCGACGCGGTCGTGGTCGCCCTCACGCTGGCCACACCTCGACGCCGCCGCGCACGACAGCATGCCCCTCTCGCACCTCCGCACGCACCGCTCCGACCAGGCGCCGCGGCGACCACCGCCACCAACACGGCAATTCTCCCGCCGCCAGCCATGCCGGCGACCATTAGTCCTCGAGAACCAACGTGCAGCTACTGACTGATTAGATGCGAGTTGTAAAGAAGGGAAGGGGCTGCGAACAAGTTAGGTCGCTGTTTGGAGGAACGGGAGCGGCGCGGCAGTACTATGCTATGCCTATGCGCATGTTGTGGTTGGTCAGTGGTCGGATTAGTTGAGGCGTTCAAGCATTAATCGGCAGTGTTTGTGCCTAGGTGACAGGCTGACAGTGTGGCATGAACAATGCACCACCACAACCACCAGATTCTCACCTGCTAATTTGTGCCGTCACTCACGCAAGCGGTCGACCGGCAGAGTATCTTTCTCGTTCAGTTATCTTGCCCACCAAGTTCTGCTTGTGAAAGTTTTGCACTAAACTATCCTCCTCCAGTCCCAATTCTCAACTTTAGCAGCAACATCTTCAATTCTCAATTTTAGCAGTAGCATCTTCAATTCATCATCGTTTGGTGAAATATTTGTGAAGTCCAAACCCTTCGTGCTGCGTAAAAAAGGCCAGGCAATTCGCCTTTCCATATGGGCCTCCAGCCCACACTGCACAAGGTACAAGCGGTGGTGGGCAGCCCATACATGCTCATAGATCCAACAGCAGCCTGCTTAACGTACAGGCCAAAATGTCTACTAAAAAATGTATGATGAACGCTGAGAAGCCAGCACCGACCAATGGTTGAGCTGTTCGGACGACGACCAGGATGACAATTCCACCTGCGGATTTTAGGGTGCGAGTGCGGATCTGATGTTCCACTCATGAATGGACCCGTACCCGCATATTTGTGGGTACGGGTACGGGTTTGAGATTCCACCTGCCGCGGATCCACACCCATCCTAAAACAAAAAAAACCAGTCTAGCCTGCTTAGATAAAGTTCAGCCCAACTATCGTAACTATAAAATGAGCACAGAAATTTATGAATTTATTGTTAGTTTGTTCTTATTACTTTGAACTTATGGATTTATTGTTAGTTTGTCCTTATTACTTATAGAAATATTTTGTTTGATTGTTTAAATTGATAAATTTATGAATTTTTATTATACCTGTCGCCAGGGCACCCGAAACCCACGGGTGTAGGTGCGGGTCCAGAAATGCACCCGCAAATCTACTTGCGGGCAGGTTTTTTTCCAACCCCACAAGTTTATCTTCGCTAAACCGGCGTCCGCGGATGCCATCCCTAACGACGACCAGTCAGGAGACTAGCTGAGGTTAGGTTAGGTTACTACCAAGGTTAGCTCAGGCTGAAGCAATGATAAACCAGCACACAGCTCACTCGCATGGCCCAGTCACATGGGCGTCTCGTGCGCGCGGGCGGCTTGCTTACGGAAACAGGAAAGTGAAAAGCGAAGTGGCATGGCAGCCTTCCATTCAATTCCCGGATGGGCCTCCGGCCCACACGCCTCGTACCGGAGCCGCGGTGGCACGCCTCCCAACCACCACCGCGAGGGCACCCACCCCCGATCCGACGGCCAGGGTCGTCTACGGCGGCAAGTCGGCAAGGCGTATTCATACGTAGCCGTAGACGACGACGAGGCCGGCCGCCGGCGAGAGAAGCGGGGTCAAGCACTCAACCTGACGGGCGGGGGGCAGTTTGGTCATTTGGTCGCGAGAGGGAAAAAAATCTGGCCTGTGCAAGTGTAGAGAGGGAGAGAGGGGACAGGACGTGGTCGGTGCGTGGTGCGTGTCAGGACGATGCTGGCCAAGATCTGCATCGCTGGCGTGAGATCCAAGGTGCCCGTCTCGGGACCAAAAAGTTGTTTGATTGTTAGAATGAATAGTACTTAATTGGTAGAATAAATAGTATTATTTGAGAAGAGATAAGTCAAGACAAGTTGTGTCAAGATCAGCCGAACAGCCCCAAAGCTAATACGAGTACCTTTTTTAATTGCCCCAGCAACCGGCAGATCTTTAGTAATTAAACACCTGTTTTTCAAATCCTGAAATGAACTATTTTTCCATTCGCTGATAAGTCCTTTCCCGTTTTCAGGATTTTAAAAGTATTTCCCCCACTGTTTGGTACAATTTGGTGTGTCAAGAATTTTAGGAGGATTATTCTACGCCTACTAAATAGAGAGAATTATACTTCTTAAAAGGAACAATCAAAATACGGGTTGCTCTGCTCGTGAGCAAGAAAAGCTATCTAGTAGAGTACACGAAATTTGTGGTCCGAGATGAGTTTTGTTGTTGTGGACAACATTTAAGTAGGAGGAGATAATCCTTATTCTTGTGGTTTATGTGTGTTTACAAATTGAGAATCTGATGCTTTTGCGACGAACTCATCAAGAGGAGGCTCAAATAGTCGAATTGATGGGCACGGTTGGTGTTGCGATTCTTGCTTGGTTCTAATCTCTGGATGAGGTTTCATAGCAATTAAGGAAGATTAAGTAAGAGCTATATAACATAACAGACGATAAAATACCATCGAAGGCTTGATCCTCATGCCAAGATAGGAGAAAAACTCTACCGGGGGAGGAAACAGCCCCACCATTTTTTCATTAAGAGGAAGCCACACCGGCTTACCCGGGTAGAGAAAACCCCCAAACCCTGGCCCATGCCCGAGAGGGCCAAGCCTCGCGGCGAGCACAGCGAGGGTTTTTTTTTACCTCAACAACCAGAAATTCGCTTCTGATGAGAATCGAACTCAGAACCTATTGGGGCGCGATGCTACTGGACCGGGCTAGCCAACTGGCCGCCCGGCCTTTCGCATCACAAGATAGGAGAATTGCTAGGTTTTAGGAGTAGTGGTCACAATGCAGGTTTCCTAGGTTGGACAGGGATATCCTCTGTAGTAGCTACAGTTGCACTTAAATCAGTGATGCATGAGTTGGGGTCCACATATCAATGACTCAACTGCACTGCAGGGAGAAGTACCATAGAAGATCTATTTCCCTTCAGGTTATAAGTATGGTGATTTTGTGATTGGTGGCCAGGGATTAGCAAAGCAATTGGGGAACATCAAACACACAAGATTGTGATTATTTTTTTTTTGGAAACAGACCAGGCAGACAAGATTGTGAAAAATGAAAAGTGAGCAACGCTGGGTTTGAAAAAGGAGATCGCTTATGCAATGGAGAAACAGGGAGCAGATATTTCAAATCCCTCCTTAAGAGTTCGTCATCACCCGTCGAACATCTCCAGGCTACTAAGTCAAGTACGAGTGGTGCACATGAGTGTGTATGCATACCACTCAGTTCGTTGTGCTGGTGCTGATGTTTGGTGCTAGAGTGATGTGAGAGAAAAATACTATTGATTGGCTGGTGGTTGGAGGCTGGTGCTAGAACTGTGTGAAAAAAAAATATTATTGGCTGGCTGGTGGAACCAAACAGCAAACAGAGTGGGCAATGATGGAGGGAGTCGTGATGGCCCAACCGTTGATATTTTTCCTTTCTCCGGTACGTACACATTTCCCCATTTGTTTAGCGAAGAGGCGGTGGACAGGGAGGAAAATACAATAAAAAACAAAAACTGCAGAGAATAAAAAGAAAAGCAGGAGCTAAAAAAAGAGGGGCGCGAGAGACGTGGTCCACCTGCCCACCCGGCGCCAACTCGGCGGTTGGTTGGTATATTTGTGGTGCCCCGGGGCGGTCAGCACCGCATTGCCGCCGCCTCCTCACCAGCCTCAAGGAAAGGGCAGGCGAGGCGAGGCCGAGGCCAAGCCGTCCCCTCCCTCCTCCTCCCCCGTTGCTTCAGTTCGTCCGTTGCGTCCCATTTCCTTCACCCCATATCTAATCCTGGACCGACCTGCAAGCAGCAGCGAGAGGAGAGGAGGAGACGTAGATATATAGATACATAGCCAGGGAGACTCGTCGGAGCTCCTCCGGGAAAGGAACTTCTCCGTGGGTCAGATCTTTCTTCGAGACGACCTGCAGGAGGAGGAGGATGCCTTCCAGAGCGATGAACCGGCTGCTCTTCGTCGAGTCGTCGTCCTCGTCCGGCGGCGGCGGCGGCGGCGGCAGGGAGGCCGAGCCGGCCGCGGCGGTGCTCTGCGCCCCGAGGCCGCGCAGGGCCCATGTCCACCCCTGCAGCGCCGACCTCATCCTCGGCCCGCCGCCCTTCCTGCTCGGCAACAACAAGGTACCGGGTCAAATCCACACCAACCCCTGTTCTTGCCTTGGAAAAAATCCCTCCTTTTGCCCCTTCCTGTTCGTGTTCTCTGACAAAGATCTCTTTTGTCTCTGTGCCATCACAGAGCAAGGAGGGCGGCAAGACCAAGGCGCCGGAGGCGGACGGCGACGAGGACGGGGGCTGGGCGCTGTTCGGCGGGTCGCCGCCGGCGCGCGCGGACAACCCGCTCGTGCACGACCCCCACTTCCTGCTCAACCAGCGCCACCCCGCTGACTCGTCGCCGTTGGAGCTCGGGATTTTTGACCACCAGAGCCGCAGCAACTACAGCCACCGCCCCACGTATATTAGCAGTAACAGCAGCAGCAACAGTTTTGCCCCGTCGTTCGCGCCGGCCGTGAGGATCCAGGGGTTCGACGTCGCCGCGTGCCGGAGCGCCCACTCCAACGGCGGCGGCCGCGTGCTGTCCGCCCGCGCGTGAGCGCGAGAGGCGGAGCGGAGCTCCGGCAGCCGGGGCGCCGCCGAACCCAGGGGGAACACCTCGAATCTTGTACAGTTTTCGCCGGCCGGCCGGCCGGCCGTCTTAGCTTACTACTACGCTTACGTGTGTTTTGTGGTATATACAGCAAACGCTTTTTATTGACAGCAGATCAGATCAGCATAGGATGTTGAGAGGGAGAGAGATCGTTAAGAAGAGGAGTAGATTGATGATCACTGATACACAGCAGGGGGATGGTCAAAGGGAGAGAGGAATTTTTTTTCTTATAAATTTTTTTCGCAGCAAGGTTTTCTCGTCTTGTGTTGTAAACTAGCATCTCTTGTTCGTTGTTCGGGCGCCCGTCCTGTAGATATAGATATCAATCAATGTTCTAGGTGAGGAGTCCGTCCTGGGATGGTAAACAAAGATGGCTTTTGCTTGCTTAAGCAAGCCGTGAAGCTACCGCCTCCATGTAACCATGGTTGTATGTATAAAGAACTGTGTACATAACATGATATGTAATCAAGAAGTCAATCATTTCTGAGCTGTTCATATCTTCTTTCTTTCTTTCTTTTTTGTCTACAAAAAAATCCGCTCGTGTTCGTGCAATCGTGCCATGCCTAGCTTAATGATGGGCATCATGGGAAAGAATGGTGGGTGGCTCAACTGGCAGCGCCCCTCCCACGGGAAATTCGGGATCCGGCTGGTTGGTGCCGGAGCAAGCAAATCGTTCCGTCCTGGACAGGCAGGCTGAGCTGTTCCGGACTCCAAACCAACTGAGATCCCTGGCTGCACTCTGTAGTAGTCGTAGACAGTGGGATGGGATGGAAATCAGCGAGCGGCCGGCGGGCGAGGGCGAACCCCACCCCCGTCGCCGGTCGCCGCTGCCCGCACGCGCCGTTGACTGACCGCCTCCTCGCCGTCCCGATCCGAGGAGCAGGCACGCCGCGCACACGACCGTGAGGAGGGGGGAGTGGCGTGGCGGCCTCGGCTTCGACGGTGCTCCATCCACCGCCGGACGGCGACCCGCTCTCGGCCTGCGACGCGCACGCCACCACGTCGCGCCGGCTGCGTCGCCGTCGGGCGCACACGCGGACGGCCGGACGGGCACCGGAGCGTCGAGCGTGTGGGAACGAACCCCGGCCCAGCCGCAACCGCCTTTTCCCCGCGCTAGGGCCACACGATTCACCGCGGCCGATCACGTGCCGGCCCACCCAACCCAAGGATCGCTGTGATTCGCATCCGCCGCGGCCGCGGACGAAGCTTCCCAGGAAGAAAGCGAGAAGGGGAGCAGGCAGGGCGCGGGCGGCAAGGCAAAGGCAGAGGAGGCGACGCCGCCGCCCGGGTGACGGTGACGGCCGTCTGCCCGGCGACAGAATCAACCAAGCAAGCAAGTCGTGCGCGCTTGTCTCTGCCTGCTCGCCTTGTTCTTGTTGTTGGTTTTACCATCATGTTAGTGTCATGTCTGTCTGGAGTGCATGGTTTTTTCCTACTGCTCCAACCCAGTGTTTTGTTTAGTTTTATTACTTAGTCCACCTGGTGAGCTTCTAAAGTCTGAATTTACCTCGTTCTTGCCTCTACTATGTCAGCTGTATACATAGTAGGTGTTTGCCTTTCCTTTTCATTTCTTTAAGAAGAGACAAATCTGAATTATGGACAAGCAAGGACAAATCTTGTTGTCAACTTAATCTGATGCAGAATCTAACACATGTATAGGAGTAGTTTTGAACTGTTCAAGTATTCAAAGGTTGGGCCGGGGTGTCAACAGCTACGATTATCCCCATTAGTCTGACCAGGCCATGAGGGGGCTTGACTACACAGCTTTGTCGCTGGTGATTCAAAAGGCAGGAAATGAAAGGCGAGTTTGTGCTCGCGTGCACTCTTGGGCCTTGTCCCACTAGTGTCCTGCCTGGACGGATGCATCCCCTGTTTCCGCGCTCCCCGATTCCTGTCGCCATCGCCTCCCACTTCCTGATTTCTTTTATCTATTCGGCAGGCGAGAAACGAGGGCGTTCTTCCAGGGAGATAGGTTATCCATCACCATTAAGTGCGGTGTGGCTGATAAATGATTGATGCTATCCTCCAGACCTAATGTACTGTACCATGATCCTCGGCAATGATTTCCCTTTTGTGAAAGAAAGTTGAGTTCATGCACTGGAAATTTTATCCTCGACACGGTCACTAAAGACTGGTACTAAATCTGTTTGGGAAAAAAGAGAGAAGAGATTCTACTCGTAACTCTGCTAATAAGTCCCTTGTTATTAACCCCAAATTACTGTAGATGATAAATATTCACTTCCTATTCGACTGCAAATCTAACGCGGCAAATATGCGATGAAGTATTTTTGAAATAAAGCCACCTCGATTGGAAGTTAAAAATTCAAGCATTCTCTTTGTTGTTTCTGTCGATCAAGTTAAAGCTCGAATTCAATTTAAGCAGGTCAAGCTCAAATACCATTGCCCCGGATTTGGACTTTGACATGTCGCCGGGGTGTTCTCAACTTCCACATACCTGCTCCGTCATCATCACTGTCATCATGGAACTGCTACCTGGATCACCATAATGGCTGTGTTCAGTTCCCACAAAATTTCCAAACTTTCCATCACATCGAAACATTAAATATAACAAATAATCCATGTATAGAGTACTAAATATAGGTAAATAAAAAAACTAATTGCATAGTTTTGATGTACGTTGCGAGACGAATCTTTTGAGCCTAGTTAGATCATGGTAGGAAAATATTTATCACAAACAAATGAAAAATGCTACAGTGTGATATAGTATCCGATGTGCCATTTTTCTCCCAAAATTTGGTGGATCTAAACACACCCAATATGTCATCCTGCAAGAAAATGGTTGGAGGCAACGCGTTAGCAACGCCGATATACTGCTTCTGTGCCACAACGTCACACATACAAATCTTTCTATCGACTGTCAGACTGTGACATGCTTATAAATAAAGCAAACGAGAAACACTAAGCTTATCCCTTTCGATTGGAACTTCACATAGAAATTGCCTGCTTATCCAAGGAGTATGCTAAATAGAGGATACATGCAAATAAGGTAGCTAGAAATTAGAATCGGCACTAAGCTACAGGATACAAGCACATCTGGCAATGGCAAGTGGAGTTTCATGTGGGATTAGTCAAATGCAGTCAAGCACAGCTCAGATGATCTGGTTGCCATCACCTTTAGCAGTTTAGCGTGCTTGAAATTGCCACGTGGGTGACCTAAAGGAAGAGCGATTCACTTAGAGCGAAAACGAAATGGAATACAGGGGGAAAGAACAAAGCAGGAAAAGCCCACTTGTAAAAGACAAGAGACAGCCTTCGGAATTCCACTACAATTGCAGCATAATTCCTGAGGGGCCACTTGTGTACTATGTACTAGTATTTAAATTCCATAGTGTGACACTGAGAACGACATCCATTGACAACACCAATATCAACTAGAAGGTTGATATAAATACTACACTAAGGGAGTTCAGTCACAATTCACGGGGTCAGAATGACCAAATTCAGATATGAAAAATGTCAAGATCATTATAGGCTGATTTTTTTTTGAAACGTTACTTGTGCTATTGCCAGGTATTTTACAGGATTAAAACTGACCTTTTGCGGTCAGTCAGCTGGGAGTGTATCAAGCAGATGCCCACCTGAGTTGTCCTTACATCATACAGAATTCATATGATATATTCTCTTTGGAGACATCTGATAAAATTGGAATTCATATGATATATTGTGTTTCTTTTCCTGAAGAGCAACAAGAATTTCACAGCATGAAAATTCTATGAGTGAAGACGTGAAAATTAAATTTGGGGTTTTCACAGTGAAAATTGCAATAACTGAGCAATGGAAAAAAGATTAGTTTATGTGCTATTGAAAAGGAGGGTGTTGGCCACAGCCCACAAGTCAAAGGAAGCAAAAGCTACCGCGAAAAAAAAAAGGGAAGCAAAACCTGAAGGCCCAGTAAACTCCTAAAAAATGGGCTTTATAGCCCAGTAGCTGTGCGTGTTCGTCTATCCGAACCAGTAGCCCACTGGATTCGCTAAAATCGCCTAGTTGGCTACCATCATGTGCGCTTCCTACCTTTACAATAGTTTTGTCGATTATTTTCAAAAACAAAAAAAACAGGACGGCAACAAAGCCCACAACTGCTAATAGTCCTCATACCAAAACAGTTATGGGATTAACTTGGAATCCAACATTCAAATCCCAGCACGTGTTAATATGAGGTTAATTGGAACTGTAACGTAGATCACATCTGACAAGAAAAATCTACTTTTCACGGGAGGAAGTAAAACTCCTACTGTCTACACATACAGGTAGCTGCCATGCCGCTGCTCTTTAATTAAAGGAAAAGACGAACGAAAATTGGTCAAGGTTCAAGAAGGATGGCTGCAACCGGGGGGGGGGGGGGGGGGGGGTGGGGGGGAGTTTAGTTCCCAAAATTTTTTGGGTGAAAAGTTTTAGACAATGTTTGACCACTAATTAGAAGTATTAAACATAGATTAATTATAAAACTAATTATATGGATGGACGGGAAATCACGAGACGAATCTATTAAAACTAATTAATCTGTCATTAGAAGTTAGTTACTATAGCACGACATTGTCCAATTAGTCTTAAAAGAGTCGTCTCGCAATTTCACTCGGGGTCGTGGAATGTGTTTTATCAATTATTCACATTTAATACTCCTAATTAGTGGTCAAATATTGTCAGATACTTCTTACTGTAGCACTCAAAAATTTTTTGGAGGGAACTAAACGGGCTCTGGATCCGAAAGGAGACTGGATATATAACGGAGAGCATTTATGGCATCACTCGTACACACGACCAGCAAAAGGAACAACCCGTCAAAAGCAGGCGCTGAGCATGTCTAGCTAGCTTACGTACCGCTTCTTGATCTGTGCCAACCAAAGTAGATATCTTAATCGGCAAGCAAGGAACTCCCCAGTTTGTTCAATCGTAGTTTTATTACAGTGGAAGATTGGGAAAATAAGGAGAAAGATGCCAAGGCAGTTTCGTCAGTACAGCAAAGTCTTGTAACAGAATGCTGCATAGGCTGCACCTACAAAGTCATCACTAATTCGTCATTACGAGTTTTGCCAGAGCTCATCCAAGTACATCCTTTCTAAGCCTTGATAATGCAGTTAACACTAATTTTTTTAGAACGACAGCTGACACTATTCAAGACAAATTTCCACAGTACAGCTCACAAAGGAATTATAGAAAGTAGACTAATAGCATTAACATTATGGCGTTTACAAGTTCTTAGGCCTGGTTTAGATTCCAAAACGCAAAATGCAAAATTTTTGTAAATCGTTTGCATGATGTATTAAATATAGTCAAAAAATAAATCGCATTACACAAATGGACTGTGAATCGCGAGACAAATCTAATAAGTCTAATTAGGACGTGATTAGACACTAAATTGCTACAGTAATAGTACAGTAAACAAGCTCTAATAATGGATTAATTAAGCTCATTAGATTCGTCTCGTAGTTTACAGACGAAATCTGTAATTAGTTTTGTGATTAATCTATATTTAATACTTCAAATATTAAAGATTATTTTCCAAAAACATAAAAATGTAAAATGCAAAGTGAACTAAACACACCTTAATCCACTGGGCCATGCTACATGTACTATGAAAAGACTAAGCTTGGAAAGTTCAACCAGTACAACCAGTACTAGAAGCAGCCTAGTTGCCCAGACTTACCTTCCAAATTGCGCACATGGTCAAAGATCTTGTCCCATCAGTCAGGCCCTGTTTAGTTGAAAGTTGAAACGCAAAATTTTTTTGCGAAAAAATCTTGCTAATTTGAAGTACTAAATGAAATCTATTTACAAAACTTTTTGCACAGATGAGTTGTAAATCGCGAGACGAATCTAATGATGCTAATTAATCCATAATTAACATATGGTTACTGTAGCATCACTGTTGCAAAATCATAGATTAAGTAGGCTAATTAGATTTGTCTCGCGATTTACAACTCATTCATACAAAAAGTTTTGTAAATAGACTTCATTTAATACTCCATACATGTGTCGAAAGTGACTTTTTTTTTGCGTTTACGGAATAAGAACTAAACAGAGCCTCAGTCGCTGAGGCTGTCAATCCTTTCGAGGAATTCACATACTTGTTGTGAGTGGTATATTCCACATGCCACCATCACAAAGAGCTTTCCTCCAAACGGAGCCTGCTCGAGGAAGTCCACGGTGCACTCCAGCACGAAAGTGAGTTAAAACTACCAAGTTGCAAAGGAACACTAGGGCTCTGATATTTTCCAACTATAGCTGCTCATTGTATTGAAGATTCAAAGTCAATACTGTTGGCAGCATCTTTTGGGCCGTTGCACACTGTTCAAAGATCCCGTCTTCTTACGTATTGATAATGAAAATACAAACTTGCCTAAATGAACCTCTAAGTGCAACAATAGGAAAGCGAAGTTCGGAATATATGATAGGCAGCTGTGTAGGGTTTTTGTGACAATTAGAATTTCAATTTCAGAGTTGTAATAAATATGCTTATATTCTATATGCGTTGAAAAAACAAGTGTTATCAAAATTTTAAAATAGGCTTTGGACTTCTACAAAGGCCATGTTTAGTTCCTAAAATTTTTCAAAATTTCCCATCACATCGAGTTTTTGGACACATGCATAAAATATTAAATATAATTTTTAAAAATAACCAATTGCACAATTTAGCTGTAAATGATGAGATGAATTTTTTGAGCATAATTAGTTCATGATTGAACACTAATTACCAAATAAAAATGAAAGTGCTACAGTAGCCGAACCCAAAAAATTTCGCGAACTAAACACGCCAAAAAATGATCCGTATATCACTCAACATGATTTATTGATTTTTCTTTTAGTCATACATGTCGTCTATAGCTAGCTACATAGGATTTTTTTTCATTGTCAGTGAGTATATATGTGTAAAATTGGAACTGAAGTGCCCTGTTGCCGATGCTTATGGGAAGTTTTAGTGCAGCTTCACACTTACGAGTGACAACAACTGCTGATGAAGAAAAGTCACCATGCCCTCTGTAAGGATCGGGTGCTCTAGCATAAGAGGGGGAGGGGGTGAATTAGGTACTCTAAAAAAATTAGACATATGGCTTCAACTAGTTTCTAAAAAAAATTAGACCTATGGCCCCAACTAGTTTGCACAAAATTTAAACTAAAACAAACTATCTAGATGTGCAACTATGGTTGTTCTAGTGTGAAACCCCTATCCCAAAAGAGTTTAGCAACCTATAGCCTTTTCTATCGAGAAACTACTATATGAAAGTAAAGACATACAAATTACTAGTATGAAATGCGGAAGCTTAATGAGCGGGATAGGAGATAGCAAACTCTTGACGCGGGTATTTATCCCGTGGTTCGGTTAGCCACAAAGGCACACCTACATCCACGTTGTTGTAGTACTCATTAAGAGTATTGCTACTCGGCCACCAAGTCTCTTTCGTGAACACAATCACGGTCACCTTGGCCCCGGGTTTCACTAAGGAGCTTCTCCACAAAGGATGAGGGTCTCCACGTCCCCCGCACAAAGTGTTGTCGCCGCTCCACACCAAGTCGGAGGGTCGATGACGTTGCCGGCGAGCTTCACAGCTCCAAGGGGCCGGCACACCAAGCTCTTCTTTTGGTTCACTAAAGAACCACAACACAAAGGCTTAAGGCCTTGCAATCTCACTCACTAAGAGCTAATCTAGCACTCACACTTTACAAGGCTAGTGCTAAAGGCTAAGGATATGATCAATGGGCTCTTGTATGGCTTGGAGATGATCTTGGGTGTGTGTGTGACTTCCAGCAACTCCAGCAAGTTTCAAATGGCCGGGGGATGCCATATATATAGGCCTCCAAGTCGTGGAGCCGTTGCTCCAACGGTCAGCAGAAATCTGCGTACCATCGGATGAACCGATGCTTCTGCCAGGGATGGCGTCGGTTCATCCGGTCACTCTAAGCAACTGAAGTAGCCGTTGGCTTCACTGACACAGTTGCAGCGACTCCAGGGACCATCGGTTAGACCGATGCTTAGGGCGTCGGTTCAACCGGTCACACACAGCAACTGGACTAGCCGTTGGGCCTCCCTCTTTTGCTGACGTCAATGCACCGATGCTATGCTCCGATGCCTCGCCGGTTCAACCGGTGCTGAAGACTTGGCTCCTGCGCGCTTGACATCGTCTCTGGAAAATGGTACGTTGAATGCACCGATGCCTATCTTGAAGCCGTCGGTTCAACCGGTGCTTCACTTGATCTTCACATGATCTCCAGAGGCGCACAGACTTGTGCCAATAGCCTGGCCGTCGGATCATCCGGCAACCATCGGATGCACCGATGCCTATAGCATCGGTTCTTCCGGTGCTATTGATTTCAGTAGAACTCGTCCAATTCAGTGTTTCTTTGAGTTCTTTCTTCGTGTTTTGCTTTGCATGGCCTTTTTACTTCATCCCTGGGATCTAGAAATGTTCACTTAACAATATCATTAGTCCCATTGATTGCGTTGTTATTCGATCACCAAAATCACTCGAAATGGCATAAATGGTGCCATGTTCGTTACACCCTCCCACCCATCCACGTTCCTGGCTTATGTAAAGCATATCACAAGATTCATGGCTGCAGCGTTGAATGAAGACTTTGGCAAGTGAAGCGAATGATAACAGCATCTGACTTTAACAGCACGCAATGAGAAATCTGTTTGTCACACGAGCATCCTGTCTATCCCAGAAGATGTTCATACTGGTCTTTGAAAAAGGAGAGAAAGCGCACGTTCATACTCCAGCATTGTAAGCCAGGCATTTACGGCGGCAAGAAAATAACTGCCTGGTATCATGCTTGCCCCCTCCCAGTACGCCTATAAAAGCCAACTTATGGAAAATAAAACAAAAGGTCAGCCAGAGCAAGACTCCATACCTTGGAGATGGCTGAACCTCAGCACACAAGCAGCAATGGAGCTGCTCATGGTGATGCCGACCCACAATATGCATCAGAGAAAATGCCACCAAAGAGGTTACAGAGATTCGATTCACTTCATATGGAGGCTGGAAAGATCCCTGGTGTATCAACACATGCAGCCAAGGTATGTTCTCCAGTTACTCTTCTTCAATTAGACAATGATCCTTCAATTGCTTGAAGTTGAATAACTGCAAGGACATTTTTTTTATTCTCATCAATTTAAGCAGATTTTCAAAGTATATTTTCATACAAAGGTATCATTTTGCACAAAACTGTCTAGACGATATATGTTTAGTTTTGTAAAGCATGGTTCTGCTAACACCTGAAGTAATCATTGAATTATCATGTCCAGCACCATCTTATGTGAACAAACTAAGCATACCACTGTAGCAGCTACTTAGTCATCTAAGGATTGAATGATTAAAAGCATATGGTCTGTTTTTTTTTTGAGCTAAACACAATCTGATTCGAAGTTTGCACTTTAATACCAAAGGCTGGCTGGGCAACCACACTACATTTCGCATTCCAGAGCATAGGTGTGGTTTATGGCGACATGGGGACTTCTCCTCTCTACGTTTTCTCCAGCACCTTTACAGATGGGATCAACAACACAGATGACCTCCTTGGAGTCACGTCTCTAATTATCTACACTGTGATTCTCCTTCCGTTGATAAAATATTGTTTTATTGTCCTGCGAGCTAATGACAACGGTGATGGTAAGTAAATAAGCTCCATATGCCCAAAAATCTTCTCGATGCAACTTCTAGTATGCCTACAGACAAGCATTTTTAAGAACTGGAAAAGAAAATGCTTTTTTTACCATTTACGATCAATAAAATTGCTTAAAAAGAATGTTAAAAAATATAGAAATGAATGGAGAATGGTCACAAAGGGCCAGATGAGTGAAAAATTGATAAATCAACTAGACTTGAAGTCTCCATCACAATATCTTTTTTGTTTTTTTTTAAATTTTTAAAAACATTGTAGGTTACCTTTAATGAAGACATTAAACATAAGAATATGTAAGTATGTCCGTGAGCATCAAGCACACAATTTGCTAAGAAAAATTTAAAAGTACCAAAGTCAAACATCATTATTTGTTTCATGGGAGAGGTTGACATGTATTATCAATTAATAATATTGCAGGAGGCACATTTGCACTTTATTCATTGATATCACGGTATGCTAGGATTAGCTTGATACCTAATCAGCAGGCTGAAGATGCAATGGTCTCTCGCTACAAGTTAGAGTCCCCCACAAATCGTACCAAGAGGGCTCATTGGATCAAGAACAAGATGGAAAACAGTCCAAAATTTAAGGTCATGCTTTTCCTAGTAACAGTCCTGGCAACATCCATGGTAATTGGTGATGGTGTTCTAACCCCATGTATCTCAGGTGAGTTCAGTCTCCTTTCTTTTGCTCATATCTGGTAAGAAATGTTGCATACAGTGGATAGTTGAATACATGTGGATTCTTCAAATAAATAAATAAATCATGATATCACTCTAATGAACTAATTCCACACCATACACTAATGCTCGAAGTGTCCTCTGAGTTCAAATATGAAAGAGGAAAACTGTCAATCAGAATAACAAAACAGAGAGCTATTATCCTACTACTGACAGGCGATGCATGTTCATTGGCCAATATAATATATTCATAAGGATTGTTTTTCAAAAAGAAACCCATAAATATTTCTTTTGCAGTGCTTAGTGCAGTTGGGGGGATCAAGCAAAAAGCAACAACCCTGACTCAAGGTACACCAATCTATGCATCATGCCAGCGAGATACGGCAGTTTAAATAACTTTACAATTCACAAAGACAACTTAATCTGACATTTTTTGACCAATCAACAGGACAGATTGCTGGCATAGCAATAGCCATTTTGATTGTCCTCTTTCTTGTTCAGCGCTTTGGCACAGACAAAGTTGGGTACACATTTGCCCCTGTAATCTTGACATGGTTCATGTTAATTGCTGGTATTGGAATTTATAATTTGACCAAACATGATACCGGTGTTCTGAAAGCATTCAATCCGAAATATATCGTGGACTATTTCAAAAGAAATGGAAAACAGGGATGGATTTCTCTAGGAGGGGTTATTTTATGCATTACAGGTACTTTTACTCCCAGAATCCATGATAGAGCTCTGCAACATACCCTGATCTCTATGAGTTCACCTTAATATTTTGCTAGCAACAAAACATGGAAATTTTTATCAAAAGTTTTGTAATGAGCATTACATTTTTATAAAACAGGAACAGAAGCTATGTTTGCCGACCTTGGTCACTTCAATGTTAGAGCCATTCAGGTAATTAATGACTTCTCCCAAGTCTGAGCCATTTATTTTCTGAATGTATGTGCACAAAAACTGAGCCATGGAGGAAACAGATTCCAGCAAGCTGTGCTTGTGGAGAAAACAATCCTAAAAAGCGAAATACTATTCCATCTTCTAATAGAAATAGTTTGAAGCTTGAAATTCAAAATTTCTAGCTTTCTATGTTGCTTCAGCTAGATATTTATGACAAAGTTTAATTGCACTGCAGATTGGCTTCTCAGTAGTTCTGTTCCCTTCAGTACTGCTGGCATACATTGGACAAGCTGCATATCTTCGTGTCTACCCGGAAAATGTTGCAAATACATTCTACAAATCAATTCCAGGTAAGAGCATATAATAATTAACTAAGGAATGGAATGGATTAGGGATTGATGATTAAATCTAATGCGAACTCATGTACTTTGTTGCCAGGTCCATTATATTGGCCAACATTTGTGGTGGCTGTAGCTGCTGCTATAATTGCAAGCCAAGCTATGATATCTGGTGCCTTTGCAATTATTGCTCAATCCCAAGTTCTAGGTTGCTTTCCACGTGTTCGTGTGACCCACACATCAACAAAGTATGAAGGACAAGTCTACATCCCAGAGATCAACTATGCATTGATGATTTTATGTGTAGCTGTTACAGCTATTTTCCAAACAACAGAAAAGATTGGCAATGCATATGGTAAATTCTCAACTCTAGACAAGTATCCCTCCCAACATATAAAGTAGGAAATTAATAATTCAGTATCCGAAGAATCATTTTAAATGATATAATTTTTCTTTGGCAATAATCTGATTAGTGGCTTAGTGCAGTTTTCTATTAGTCGTTCATAACATGTATCTATTGCTTGAAGTTATTTAACATCAAATGGACTTCAATACTAAAAGATGCACTAAAGTTGCTTCCAACTTGATATGCACTCTCATATATCTGCCTTAGATTGTAAACAGATAGGTTATTATTCCATCAGTACCAAAAGGCGAAAGCAGAACAAATGAAACCATCGTAGATTGTTAACGATCTAGTAGCCCCAAAGTAAGATGTGCTAGTGTGTGAATGAAGACAATTTGATTATATATAAAAAATAGTGCAATTTTCAATGGCATGGTGATCTGTTAGTTTTTTGTTAGAGCAAGTAGGGGGCTGATCTGCTAGCTTATCCTGATAATGTAAGATACCATAAAAGAATGATAAACATCCCTAAATACATCATCTTATTCAATCCATAAATTATCAGTTGCTTATATGATCAGATATTCATACCATCATCATATTATGCAGGTATTGCTGTTGTCTTTGTGATGTTTATAACAACACTTCTAGTCACTTTAGTAATGGTTATGATATGGAAGACAAGCCTGCTATGGATTGCACTCTTTCTAGTAATATTTGGTGGAGCAGAGCTCATATATTTATCCTCAGCATTCTACAAGTTTACTCAAGGTGGGTACTTGCCGCTGGTTTTTGCAGCGATCTTAATGTTTATAATGGCCACGTGGCACTATGTCCATGTTCACCGATACAACTATGAGCTCCAAAACAAAGTCTCAAGTAACTATATGGCAGAATTGGCCTCAAGGCAAAATCTGGCCAGGTTGCCAGGAATAGGCTTTTTGTACTCTGAGCTTGTGCAAGGCATCCCACCCATACTTCCTCACTTGGTAGAGAGAGTACCTTGCATCCATTCAGTTCTAGTGATTATCTCAATAAAGTATTTACCGATCAGTAAGATAGAAACAAGCGAACGGTTCCTGTTCCGATATGTGGAGCCAACAGATTACAGGGTATTTCGATGTGTGGTGCGTTATGGATACAATGATAAAGTAGAAGATCCAGGAGAATTCGAGGGCTTACTAATTGAACATTTGAAACAATTCATACATGAAGAATCATTCTACAGCCAACGATATCATCTAACAGAAGAATTAGGAGACACAATAGAGCCTTCTGTCGGAGTTCAAGAGGCAAGATTGTCCAAAAGTTTTTCAGATAGAATCACAACTTCTCCACCAAATGGAAGCATCAATGAGATCCAAATAATACAGAAAGAGATGGAGGACGGTATTGTCCATATGCTAGGAGAAACTAATGTGGTGGCAGAGCCAAATGCATATTTCTTTAAGAAGATAATAGTCGACTATGCCTACAATTTCATGAGGAAGAACTTCAGGCAACCAGAGAAGATAACCTGTGTCCCTCATAACAGACTGTTACGGGTGGGAATGACATACGAGATCTAGAGCAATGCTAGACTTGGTAAAATACCATAATTTGGTAAACAAAAAACACCCAGGCAGTTAGATACTTGACAACTGAGTAGACCTTTTTTCAGTATCAAGCAAGGAAAGGCAAATGCTAAATGGTACAGGCAAGTAACCAGCATACTGGAGTGAATTTTAAAGGGATTGAAGGTTCTATATGCTTACAGATGGAGAAACTGGAAGAAAGCATGCATTGAGCATGTAATTGTGCTCCTAGTGGTATTGATCAATTGTTTTCTTTTGAAAACTAGTCTAAAGTGCATAACGCCACATGGTAAAATGGAGAACAACTAGTTCTTTTTTAAGTTAAATAATCCATTTAAGTATGCTCTTACAGATTGTATGTGGTGTTATATTGTTACTTCGTTAGTCCTAAAAACAGATGTGGGCAAATTCTTACTAAAAACAAACGGGCCCAACTCTGTTTCTAAAAGCAGATGCGGACAAAACACGCATCAGCTATTGGCACTGACTCAAGTCTCCAAATCAGCAAGCGATTGGGGAACTAAATCGACGTCTCTACCAACAGGATCAAACCATCTCACAAGTCCCGATCGAAAACAAACAAACATTACCACAGTGATAAAACAGAGCATCGAGACTGGACACGGGCATTTCATCAAACAGCTGAAAGGGAAGATGCAAAAAAACAAACAAACATTTGACGAGATCGTACCTTGGCATTTCATCAAACAGCTGAAAGGGAAAATGCAAAAAAAGCTGAAGCACCTTGACATTTGACGAGATCGTACCTTGGCATCCCACCCCCCGGCTGATTCACTTGCTCGATGAACCATTGCTACCTCGACTGGTACCCGATCCGCCACTTCGTTTCTGCGATTCATCAGAGTGCGTGCCCAGCAGATCGTGCCAGAGTTCGGATGCCAAAAAAAAAAAGGGAAATGGAACGGGGGGAAACCGCGGTGAGAGAGACAAGCTGACCAGCGATGATCAGAGAAAGCTGCCCCCCGCGAGGCGTGACCGAGAGACCGAAGTGATCGCCGCCGATTGCCGCGGAAGCGCGGTGGAGAGAGAAATTTCAGTCTCGCGCCGCGCCTGCGAAAAGGAAGCGCGGGCCGCGGGCGTCACGAAACGAAAATCTCGAAGCGCATTGATGATGTGGGCTTGGCCCGGAGGAAGTCCACGACACATGGGCGTCCTCTCTCCTCATCGGACTTGAGTCCGCTGCGCAGCGTGGTGCCGAGTTGCTGCTGGCTGCTGCTGCTCGCCCGCTGCCATGGCGCCCGCGTAGAACCGGCCGGAAGCCGCAGCGGGAGGGCATGTCGCCCCATGCGAGGAGCAATGGTGGACAGAAGCGAGTAGCGCGGTGGTATTGGGTCATGCCATTAAGATAGATTTTCTTCATGATCTAACTCGGGTCCATTGACCCTCCAGGTCTCCACAGTTGTTCACGGGCCCTTCTTGGGCCGTAACCGTAACACGACGGGCTTGCTTGGAGGCAATATGGTCCAATTCATCGTAATGCCGTGACGGTGATCGATGGTAGCAGCCGTTATCCTGACAGAAAGACACTGCTTCGCAGCAAGATTAGTAGCGGCGATCGACGTTTTTTTTTGTTATTTTTGCAGACTTTTTCACCAGGTGGAAATATATAGTCGCTTCGTGCAAATTCTGCCTGACCTTCCATGAAAAGAAAAGAACGGCCTGGACGAGAAATGGACAGCGCGGCAGCACTGACTCGGACAGTCAATCGACAGACGGTTCAGACCGACATGC
The DNA here is from genome assembly GCF_016808335.1 of Panicum virgatum. NCBI lineage: Eukaryota > Viridiplantae > Streptophyta > Magnoliopsida > Poales > Poaceae > Panicum > Panicum virgatum. The sequence continues at coordinate 69,596,911 of NC_053149.1, forward strand.
ATCGTCTGCTGTTCGTGGGGAGTCAGTCAGATTCCACGTCGCTTGTTGGTTACCGAGGACCGGGAGACCATGAGGCCACGTCGGGCAGACAGCCGCATCTAGCGACGCACAGCGTGCATGCATACCGATACAGAATCGGGCAGCTATGCTTTCAAACGAGTTGCTCTGCTTTGTTTAATAGTACTCCAATTTTTTGTGTTAATTCAATAATTAATTCACGACTCCAGACTCGAGAATTTGTTCTGTACACGAGTGTGGATTAGGTTGAGCTGCTGCTGCTATCATCAGCTACTATCATGGTACACATAATTAGCAGCAAAATAAAGTCGCGTCAAGATTTAAGACAGGCATGCAGTGGCCGCAGCTGTAGTAGTTGCTAGAACGAGTAGACCTGATCATTGCCCAGCTCCAGCCCAGTGCTGTTGCTGTGCGAGCTGCCGTGCACCAAACGACAGCGCTGCGCTGTCAGGTGGCCCTTTTTTTTTTTTGCCTTCGCATTGCTTCCCAGTTTCCAGTTTGTTTAGGTGCGGTGCCAAGGTCTCAAAGTGTAAAGCAAACACGACCTAATGTCGGGGAAGGACGCGCCAACGACGGCACTAATAATTGCCTGCCCCGCATGGATTGTTGGAATGATGGTTAGGCTGCGCCGCCGCGTTCTCCCGTGTTACTCGCTCAGCTGACGCGCCCCGCGCGCCCCGCTCGCCACCACGCGCCATGCTCGCCACGATCACGCGCATGCCGCGCTCGCCGCGCGCGTCTCGCGCCTGCTCGCCGCGCTCTGCGCGCCCGGCACGCACGCCATGCGTTGCCTGTAACCGAATGTGTATTGTACAACTATATATACCCATTCATGGGATCAATACAAGTGTGGTTGATCCAAAACTCTTTCTACATGGTATCGGTTACCTCTAGATCCTAGTTTCTAGCTTCCGCATCTCCTTCTCTCCGCCGCTCGCCGCGACGCCCCCATGGCGTCCGACACGCGCTCCTCCCCCGGCTCCTCCTCCGACGGCGACGTCTCCTCCCTCGTCGCCCCTGAACCTGCTCCAGCGAGCGTTGTGCAACAGATCAACATTCGCTAGCACGTTCCGGTGTCCCTCGACCTTCCCTCCGGCAACTATGGGCAATGGCGCTGCCTGTTCGAGTCGGTTCTCGGCAAGTTCGGGCTCGACCACTTCGTGCGTTCTGTGCCTCCCCTTGCCGAGCGCACCGCCGAGTGGCGGCAGATCGACCAGACGCTCATCAACTGGATCTACACCACCGTGAACAAAAGCGTCTTCGACATCGTCTATCGCCATCGCACCTCGACGTTCACCTTGTGGGGCGACGTCGAGGGGCTCTTCCTCGACAACAACCTGCACCGCGCCGTCTACCTTGAGGCCGAGCTCCACTCCGCCGTCCAGGGTGACTCTACGATCGACGAGTACTGCACCTCCCTCAAGCGGATCGCCGACAAGTTGCGCGACATCGGGCAGCCCGTCTCCGAGTCCAGCCAAGTTCTAAACCTCCTGCGCGGCCTCAACCCCAAGTACTGTCACGTCAAGCCGGTCATCACCTCCAAGCGGCCGCCGCACACCTTCCTGAGCGCACGGTCGTTCCTCGCGCTCGAAGAACTGCAGATGGCGTATGACGACAAGTTGGAGGCCGGTCACGCTCTCCTCGCCGCTCATGATGGCCATGGCGCGCCCGGTCAGTCTTCTTCCTCCCCTGGCGGATCGGGCTCTGGATCTCGCCAGAAGAACAAGTCCAAGCCCAGGAACAAGAAGTCTTCCGGCGGCGGTGGCTCCTCCGGCACCCCGCAACAGCAGCAGCCGCCACGCCCTGCGTCCCCTACGACGTCGTGGACGGCTGGGTACAACCCATGGACGGGCCTCGTCCAGGCATGGCCGATGCCTTTCCGTGCACCTGCTGCCGGCTTTATGGGCCCTCGACTGCCCTTTCCCAGCAGCAGGCCATGGCGGTGCACCACCAGCCCACGGCGCCCACGGTGCCCACGCTCCAGTTCCCGGCGCCGACTCCTGAACCCGGTGCTCAGCCCTGGGACATGCAGGCGCTCTACACCGCTCTCGGCTCCGCCGGCGTCGCCACCACTCCGCCCAGCGCCAGCGAGTGGTTCCTCGACACCGGCGCCAGCGCCCACATGACATCCACTGCTGGTAACCTTGTGCACACACACCCTCTTCCATACTCCACTTTTGTGACTGTCGGCAATGGTGCCCAGCTCTCGGTCACTCATACCGGCAGCCTTCCCATCCCGACTTCATCTCATCCCCTCTACCTCCACAATGTTCTTGTTACTCCCTCTCTTGTTAAGAATCTCATTTCCATCAAGCAATTGACTCGTGATAACAATGTCTCTGTTGAATTTGACTCCGATGGTTTCTCCATCAAGGATCCTCACACTCAGGCAGTGAAGGCCCACTGTAGGAGCACCGGCGACCTCTACCCTCTCCGGCTTGCACCTCACCAGTCCCTGCTCGCCACAGCCCATGCTTCGGTGGATCTTTGGCACTGCCGTCTAGGACATCCGGGATCACGAGTCCTCCAACAAGTCCTTCAAGATTTTCAATTTCAATGTAATAAATCTGTCGTGCACTCTTGTGACTCCTGTCATCTTGGCAAGAGCACACGGCTGCCTTTCTCTGATTCTCAGACTCAAACATATTTCCCTTTCCACATATTGCATTCGGACGTATGGACATCTCCCGTTTCAAGTCATTCTGGTTATAAGTATTATCTTGTGCTCCTAGATGACTTCACACATTACGTTTGGACGTTCCCTCTACGGCAGAAGTCCGACGTTCTCCCTGTTCTTCGCTCCTTCTTTGCCTACGTTCAAACACAATTTGGCCTCCCCGTTCTTGCCCTGCAGACAGACAACGGGAAGGAGTTCGACTCCTATGCCACGCACTCTTTGCTCGCCAGCATGGGGACCGTCTTTTGCCTTTCATGCCCGCACACGTCGCAGCAAAACGGCAAGGCCGAGCGCGTCTATGGACCCTTAACGATAGCATACGTACGTTGCTAATTCACAGTGCAGCTCCTCTTCAGTTTTGGGCAGAAGCTCTAAACACAGCCATGTACCTGCTCAACCGGCGTCCATGTCGCGCCACCGGCTCCATCACGCCTCACCAGCTACTCCTCAGTACGCCGGCCACGCTACGACGAGCTCCGGGTGTTCGGCTGCCTCTGCTACCCCAACACCTCAGCGACGACTACACACAAGCTCGCAACCAGGTCCATCGCGTGTGTCTTCTTGGGCTACCCGTCTGACCATCGCGGATACCGCTGCTACGACATCGCCTCTGGACACGTCTACACATCACGCCACGTTGTCTTCATCGAGCACACTTTCCCGTTCCACGACATGAAGTCGGCTTCCTCACCTGCGCCCACGACCACCAACGTCAACAACCCCTACCTCGACGACCCGCCTGTCGTCCACGCTCCGCGCCGCGCTCCCGCCCCGGCGTCCTCATCGTCTAGTGACCAGACGCCCCCGCACAGCGTGCTCGTCGCCGAGTCCACTGCGGCCACAGCACCTTCTGCCGTCGCCGACCACGCTGCACCGCCTACCGCGTCTGACATCAGCGCACCAGCTCTAGCCGTTAATCCTCCTCGCCACTCCATGGTGACTCGGGGCAAGGCTGGCATCGTCAAGCCGAACCCCAAGTATGCCTTCATTGCCCCCACCCCTGTGCTGTCCCCGGTGCCATCTTCCGTTCGTGTCGCCCTCCGCGATCCGAACTGGCAAGCCGCGATGCAGCAGGAATTCGACGCACTGAAGGGCAACCGCACCTGGACTCTCATTCCCCGGCCTCCTGGTGCCAAGGTCATCACCGGTAAATGGGTCTTCAAGCATAAACTCAACTCCGACGGGTCTCTCGAACGATACAAGGCACGTTGGGTCGTGCACGGTTTCCACCAGCGCCCCGGCATTGACTTCCAGGAAACATTCTCGCCTGTTGTCAAGCCAGCAACCATCCGCACCGTGCTCACCCTCGTTGCGTCCAAGAAGTGGCCGGCACATCAACTCGACGTCTCCAACGCCTTCCTCCACGGGAACATCTCCGAGCGCGTTCTCTATCAACAGCCGACCGGCTTCGAGGACGCCAGCCAGCCGGACGCGGTCTGCCTCCTCTCCCGGTCTCTCTACGGTCTTCGTTAGGTGCCACAAGCATGGTTCCAGCGCTTTGTTGAGCACGTCACCTCTCTCGGCTTCCGGCAGTCACGCTCCGACACGTCCCTCTTCGTGTACAGTCGGGATGGCGCCTCCGCATACCTTCTGTTATACGTGGACGACATGATCCTGTCGGCATCCAGCGACGCCTTGCTCCGTGACATCATCGCAAACCTTCGGTCTGCGTTCAAGGTGAAGGATCTCGGCCCGGTTCACTACTTCCTCGGCATCGACGTTCGCCGCACGCCGTCTGGCTTCGTCCTTAGCCAGGCCTCTTATGCTCGCAATGTTCTTGAACGCGCGGGCATGGGGAACTGCAAGCCAGCTCCGACTCCAGTTGACACCAAGGCCAAGCTCTCCAGCGGTGATGGCGAACTCATCAGCGACTCCACCTGGTACCGTAGCATCGCCGGCGGCCTGCAATACCTAACGCTCACACGGCCGGACATAGCATACGCGGTACAACAAGTCTGCCTCCACATGCACGCGCCACGGACAAGCCACGCTACGCTGCTCAAGCGCGTTCTACGCTACGTCAAGGGCACCACGCATCTCGGCCTTCATCTACACGGGACGGCCACGCCGACACTGACTGCCTACATGGACGCGGACTGGGCGGGCTGCCCCGACACCTGTCGGTCCACCTCCGGGTTCTGCATCTTCCTCGGCGACTCCCTTGTTTCTTGGTCCGCCAAGAGGCAGACCATCGTCTCCAGATCGAGCACAGAGGCGGAGAACCGTGGCGTCGCCAATGCCGTGGCCGAGTCCACCTAGCTTCGACAGCTTCTTCGCGAGCTCCGCTACGACGTCCCCAAGGCCACGGTTGCATACTGCGACAATGTCTCCAGCGTGTACATGGCGCGCAACCCCGTCCACCACCGGCGTACCAAGCACATCGAACTGGACATTCACTTTGTCTGTGAAAAAGTGGCGCTCGGCGAGCTTCGGGTGTTGCAGATTCCAAGTGATCGTCAGTTCACGGATGTCTTCACCAAGGGCCTTCCTACCGCCTTGTTTGAGGATTTCCGTTCCAGCCTTTGCGTCGGAGACACGACTGCTTCGACTGCGCGCGGGGGGGGGGGGGGGGGGGGGGCGTTGGAATGGTGGTTAGGCTGTGCCGCTGCGTTCTCCCGTGTGACTCGCTCAGCTGACGCGCGCCACGCTCGCCACGATCACGCGCATGCCGCGCTCGACGCGCTCTGCGCGCCCGGCACGCACGCCATGCGTTGCCTGTAACCGAATGTGTATTGTACAACTATATATACCCATTCATGGGATCAATACAAGTGTGGTTGATCCAAAACTCTTTCTACATGGATGATTGATGAGGAGGAGGATTATCCATTATCCACATTAATCATCAAGCACACGTCTTAATTCCGTTGTTAGCCATTCCATGGAAACAATAATAGTCTTGTCTCGTATGCTCGGCACAATCTTCACTGCTTGCTGGTGCAGGTCACGCATCATGGCACTTCACTTTTAGTCGCTAGTACGTTAAGAAAGTATTCAGAGACTGTCAGATGGATCGTGGTAGTTCCGAACTCTGAAGAAAACTTAGTTTCTCGTTTCTTGTTGTTATTGAAGGCCGAGACTACACTGTCACTGTTGCTTAACTGATGATGCGTGTTATGCGTGCCTCCACAAATTAACGCAGCAGCCCCTGCGTGCAGCTGTTGCCTTCAGTACTCATCTCAAAGACTAGCAAAGAAGATAATATAGTAGTAGTAGTAGTTAATTTCAGAAAGCAGAAAAGAAAAAGGATAGTACTCCGGCCCAGTACATTATACAAATCATGCGTTTTCCGGATGGCGATGAACAAGACACTTTTTAAGGTGGCAAAGCACTGTGTACTTGACATGCTTTATTTTTACACCATATGTTATATCCATGGATATTGATGAGGACATCAACACCAACGATACATCCACACCGGCACCGCCGCCGCTTGGACCCATTACTCGTGCTCGTGCCCGTCAACTCAATCATCGAGTAAGTTCATTCTTAACCTTGTGTTCATTATATTTATACAATGGAAACGCACGTACTCTTGTTTTGCTTAGGAATGATGGAGAGGATAAGAAGAGGAGCGGCTTTGCGTGGACTGGTTTCGGACAGCAAGACAGCACCAACTTGTAATAGCGCCCACGACTTCATCCGGAATTCGTTTGGGGCGTTCAAGTACTTCATGGAAAGCTTATGAAGTCTACTTTCAGATGGATCCAACCTCATCATCAGATTCGTACGGAGCTAAGAATTATCGTCAAAATGATGTTCGGACGTCCATACTTGGGCTGAGTCTTTTGTATCTCATCCAGCCCACTAGGGGCCATTTTAAGTTTGGGTTTCGTGTTCAGCACCCTCTTGGCTGCTCTCCCCCCTATATAAACCAGTAGCAGCCACCAGAAAACACTTGGGTTTTGTTTTCATGAACTATCACTTGCTACTTCTCCTGGAGCGCACGTGCTGATCCAGCCGCCTGTCTCTTTGTATTCGGAACCCTACTTTTGTTCAACCCAGGCTGAGTTCTTGTTATTTCTCTTGCGATTTCAGTCCTTATTCACTTGTTCTTGCGAGTTTCTTCGATTTGCTTGCAGGTTCAAGGTTTGTTCTTGGTACAACAAGAACAACACAAATTGGAGGCGGTGTAACTGTCGCTAAGATGCAGCGCAGCCCTTGTGGTGTTGTAGTCGGGCAGCACAACGTCGATTCTCCTCAAATCGAGTTATCCCCCCACTCTCATTGAAAGATCGGGAACTAACCCCAGCGGGTTCTATCAGATATGATCTATCATTTATCTTATGACTACATACTATTATTGCTATACAAATTAAAGAACAGACATAGAAGATGTGATGGAAAAAAGGGTGTGCAGGTATATACACTATTGTTGTATAAATTAAAAAACAAATATACCCTCTCTGTTCTGAAATGTAAGTCATTCTGGCATTTTACCAGATTTATTGAACATTCTCTGAACCTAGAAAAACTGTATGTCCAGATTCATTGAATATTCTATGAATCTGGATACAGTAAAACACTCCCAGGATGACTTACATTTCAGGACGGAGGAAATATATAGAAGATGTGATGGAAAAAAGGGTGTGCAAGTATGTGTTACGCAACTAACTGAAATTATTAATCTGTCCCAGCAACCAAAACCAGCATGGGGGCTAATCAACATCTTTCCTTACAATACGTACACATACATACATGCAAAACGTGGGCACGTTACAAACTATTGTAGATGTAGTAGTTCTGTACTTGTCTACATGCATTGCTGTACAAACATTCCTTGCATGCACACCACGCCAAGCAAGCAATTCCGGCGAGGGCCGGCGTGATCGATCACGCGGCGGACTCCTGCATGTACGGGAGCAGCGCGACGGTGTTCTGGCGGCGGAGCTGGTCGTAGAAGCGGCGGATGAACTCCTCCACCTCGTCGTCCACGGCCTGGGCGCCGGCGCCCCCTTCGTCCTCCGATGAGTAGTTGGACACCCGCACCGAGAATGCGCCGTCGCCGCCGCCGAGCTGCAGCGCGGGCGACGCGCAGCAGTAGGACGACTGATCCTCTGCAGCTGGCTCCCCCGGCGCGAGCTCCCGCAGTAGGATCCCCGGCGACGACGGCGCGGGGGATGCGGCGGCGGCGGCGTAGTACTCGATCCTGCCGACGGGCGCGGGCTGCAGGGAGGAGCCGTGTACGTAGCGGCCGTCGTCCTCCTGGGCCACCGCGCCGAGGCAGGGGAAGTAGGCGAGGTGGCGCCTGCTGGACGCCGAGAAGCCGGCGGCGGCGGGGTCCGGGCTGTTGCTGCAGGAGAACTCGTAGTCGCGGCGGCGCAGCGCGTTGCTGCCGTGGTGGTGGGAGAGGAGCGCGGCGACGGTGCGCGGCACGGCCTTGTTGCGGCGCTTGATGAGGAGGTGCATGCCGAGGAGGAGCTTGCGCTTGTTGGAGAGCAGGCCCTTGCGCGCCATGAAGAAGATCGCGCGCAGGTAGCTCCACATCCGCTTCCCCACCGCCGGCGCCGCGGGCACCTCCATTAATGACCGCTGTAGGTATAGGAGGAGAGGGGGAGTGGTCGGACAGGAGGCTCGATCAATGTCATGCACGAGCAGGCGGAGCAGCAGGGCGTGGGATCGGATCGGAGGAGAGGTAGCCGATGGGCGCGCGGCTTGTGGAGGCTGTGGTGGCGGTAGGGTCGTGGTGTTTGGCAATGGGTGTTGCCGGGCTGGGTGGTGGAGGTATATATAACGTAAACCCCGGCGGCCGGGCACGGCAGGAAGGAAGCTGTAGCTCGCTTAGCCTGGAAGGCATGGCCGCGCGCGTCTGAGACGGACGGTGAGGCGGCGGTGGCCCGCCGGGGAGCGACATAATGGATATATGGATGGATATTTCCGTCGCGTTATCGGTTGGTTGGTAGGTGCGTTGTGGCGCTTCTGATTGGAGTGGATGCCGCCTTTTTCTCTCCTGCTGCGGCCGCTTTGCGTGCGCCGCCGGTTCCGAGTTTCCGACGCTTGCTTTGCGGCGCTCCCGCCGGCCACCCCAACCGCCGCTCGCATTGCACATTTGCACGGGCCAAAGCACGGCAGGGGATTGGTACGGATCATGCGTGCTCTGATCGGCCTGGCTAGCTCTCCGGACGACTGAATCAGGATTCGGGAAGCTCCAGCGGCCTCCCACGGGCCCCCCTTTCTCGTTCTTTTCTTTGCAACCGGCCGGCGGGCCGGGCTGTCTGCCCGTGCCTGATTCGTTCGCGGTTATTAGTTTTGGGTCACGGTTCGAGATGAAAGCTGCAGGACACGCACTTGCACGGCAGCAACTAATCGACTCTTGTGCCGCATGTGAATGTTTCCGGTCGTCGTCACGCGTCCTGGCGATGGAGAGTCGTATGTAGTAGCGTGATGAGGTTCGACGCTGCGTGGCAGCGATCATGCGGAAAGGGTTCGAGGTATTGCTTTAGGATCGCAGGCAGCATGCAGGTCAAGATCAGTGCTTGTGGCGGCAGCCACGTGTCGCACACATCCTGTTTCCTTAATCCGGTGACCTTTGAGGACGACACATGGAATACAAAACCGCTCGATAATCGCGATTATCGGTGAAATTTACCGTTACCGATGTTGACTGATATCGGTTTTCAATTGATTTTTCGATGGATTTCGATCCAAATTTCAAAAATTCAAAGAAATTTATAACTAGTGTGGAAAAAATTCTATAAAAAACTAGAGCCTCTCTATAGTCTAGAATGATGTCACATATTAAAAACAACCACCGTTTGCTTAGACAAAAAAATGTTTCCAATACTAAAGCCTGATAATTGATGCAAATCCATCGATAATCAATGCAAATCAGTTGATATTCAACAATTTTGGTTGATTTTCTATTTCCTTTCACCAACTTGACCAAATATGCATGGGGTATTTACTATATTGTTGTATATTATGCTACAAATGGATGGTTATACTGATAATTTGCAATGTAGATTAGTGTTAAATATTAGTGGTGGGAAGAAAGACTTCAATGTTGACTTGTTGTTAAATCAGTTAGGATACAATAGGCTTCAATGTTGACTATAATATGTATGCTTATACTAAAAAAACTATGTCTAACTGGTTTACATAATTATTATAAAAAAGTGTCATTTATGAAAAATGGATGTTTTAAGTGCCTTTCTGTATGAATTATGGATGTGGTCATATGAGTCTGTTACCAATTTGCATAAAACTTGTGTCAATTTATGCTAATATGGACAATGTGGTTTGTATGGACTATGTACTTTTTTGTATTTATGTGCAATTTCATTTGGTGTATGCCTATTTGTGTGGTTTGCATAATTATACATAACATGGATATGTGTAATATGTATCTATAGTTTATTCAATTTATGTCCAAAATATATGTACATGTTTATTTCTAATGCAATTCTATCGTAAGCTACGTATGTATGTATAATTTACCTTATAAAATACCATACTTAACAAACCAAATAAAAATACTATAAAAATTTCTATTTTCCATCTGCTAAATACATTTCTCAGCCGAATTTTCGATAAATCGACCGATTTGCATCGATTATCAATGATAAATCATTGATTATCGATATTTGAATTTGACCTTCCTTATCAGTCGATTTTAGCGATATTTCACTAATTTCCAATCGATTATCGATACCGGAGGGCACTGATAAACCATGTATCAGTGATAACGTAAACCCTGGGACGACGATGCCGATCGACCTAATCAAAGACGAAGTGCTAGCAGCCACGAGCCGTCCCGCCACATTTCATCTCACGGCGAACACAAGACCGAGAGGAAGAAAAGCGTTGGGCACGGAAAACAATGTGAAGTTGACGGACGACGCAGCGGCCGGCCCTTGAGAGCAAGTATTATGTCAGACGAGTAGCTAGCGAGATCCTACGTAGAGGAGTGAGAAGAGAGGAGAGAATGGAACGGCCGGTTTGCATGACGCCAGCTTCGTGTGGGCGAATACAGATACTACTGCTGCTATTGGTCCATAGTATGATGAGCAGTAAATGTGCAGGGTGCGGAAGAATAAAAAAATGAATGAACGGATGACGTGGCATTTCTATTCGCCGGCAACAGGCGAAATCTATTAGCCTTGCTCTGAGAGCCACGGTTACCAATGGAAACTGGCATATTAACTTCAGAAGGAATTTTGGACATTTGGAATTAAAGGAATGGGAGAGCCTCATGCAAGAGCTTGCCAGTGTCCAGATTGGGGGAGGTGAGGACAAGATCAAATGGAAATTGGAAAAATCGGGGATGTACTCAACCAAATCCATGTACAGACTGTTGTCTTTTGAGGGGGTGATCAACAAACGACTGCAAAATTTATGGAACAACAGGATGCCCACAAAACTCAAAGTGTTTATGTGGCTGCTGTTCCAAAACAGGCTGCAGTCAGGGGAAGCCTTAAAAAAAATTGGAAGGGGGATGGCAGGTGCATCTTGTGCAGAGTAGTAGAATCAGTTGATCACATCTTTTTTGAGTGTGTCATCTCTTCTTTCATCTGGCGGAGCTGCATGGAGGCCTTGGGGTGGGATAGACCTCCAGCGAACCTACCAGATTTCTTAAATAATTGGCTTCCTTTGGGGTGTAGTGATTATCGTCTAAAGCTTTTTCAATTTGCTGTGGTGGCGTGGGCAATTTGGGTGAACAGAAACAAGATGACAATTGAAAAAACTTTTCCTACTTCTCCGATTGACGTGCTATATAAATCTGATGTGTTTATGCAGCAATGGAGGATTCTCCTGCGGGATGATGACCGTCAGAAGTTGGAGACGTACAGAAACCTTTCAAAGCGGTGGCTGAAGAACTTTTCAAACAAAGCGCGGCACAGGATTGCGGAGGACATTTTCCTTTGAGTAGTTGTTTGTGTTAGGAGTCTGTGGAAGGATTGACTTGTTATTTCTACCTGTCCGTTTCGGCTTTTCTTTTCCTGGACCTCTGTCGAAAGCTGGTTTCCCCAGCATGATGTACTCAAATTTTATAGGATCTGTCTATCTGTAATTCGGGTGTTTTGGAAGGATTGAACACCCGAGCATTTTGGTTTGCCTGGGCACATCAATGCACTCAGGTTAAAAATCGAGTGTTTCTCAGGAAGCTAGCACCTGATTTTAGAACCACCATATATACTAACGGTACGTGCAGCTGGTCCTCTCATCTCGCCTAGTATATTGTAGTTGTGACACTTAGATTTTAGATTTCATATCTCAGACATCCAATGAGACAAATATTCTGAAATTTAATAAACCACAAATCACATGGACAGAGAAGCATATACAATAGTTGTATTCATGTTTCGCAGAGCTTGATCGAATAGACATGAGCTCATAAGTGTTTAACCTCACAACACTAGATTACAAACAATGTAACAAGTATCCCCTGACACCAGATTTCTTATGTATTCACAAAGTGCAGCACCACAAGCAAACTGTATCAATAGGACACTCAATCAACTAACATGTCCCGACAAGTCTTCATAGTTGATATATATAATTCATAAAAAAGGTTCCATAGAACCATACTTGAGCAGATACTCCATCAACTAGCATGTCCTCACAAGCCTTCATTGTTGACCAGTCACACTCAAATGGTAGCAGAAAAGGTTTTCACTAGATAATCAAAGTTCACTGGCCTTGTCCAACCTGAATAAGCTATCGGTACAGAAACACAGGATACATAATGAACAAATCCTGACTTGCAGAGTCATAGACGTATAGTCCTCGAGCACAAACTATCTTCAAATAATTTTGAAGTCATTACATATAAATATATATAATAATGAATTATCTTAAGTTGAAGATAAACATATAATATGTCCGGAGTCATGTATACATAAAGGATAAAATTTTCACTTGGATCAATATTATACATAATCTCCATAATAACCACCAAGGTCACAACTTTTTAATCTAAAAATACCAAATCATAAGGCTTACACCTTGATTCAATAGGAATTACAGTATACTGAGTACTGGAATTTTATAATCCAGAAACTGTAAGTACTTGAGCAATTTTGAAATTGGAATGTATTTAATAAATATGGTTGTTAGAATTCGAATGATGGTACGAGTAGCACTGGAACAAAATAAATGAAAAATATAGAGACAAAACATACCTTGAGAAAGAAACATGCAAGTAACAATTAAAAAATATAATTTTTTTTCATATTATTCTATTGTCTTTGGGTAATACGTGCTCCGAGGAAAATGAAATATATTTAGAACTTTTTAATATGGTAGTCATAACACTAAATTTGGGTCCCAAGTCAATCCATAAAGATGCAATGAACAAAAAAAATCAAACCATTTTTATGGCCCGTCAAAAAAATAGATTGGGTCTTAACTGAAATCCAAAAAATACAAATATCAAGTGAAAAAAAAACTCAAATACTCAAAATATTTCTATGGTTAGTCAAATAACAAATAGTTTATCTAAATGTGTGAAACCCCACATATGCAAATGACAAATATACATATACATATAGTCATAAACATAACTTGGGTCCTAAGTGAATCCTGAATGTACAGGTGATAGAAGTTAAGATTATTTCTATGGCAGTCAAAGTATACATAGTTTGGCTTGATTGAAAGTTCAAAACCCATAAGATGCAAATGACAAATTTGAAAATATAATGATAACATTGTTTCTATGTTCAGTCAATTGCCAAAAAATAGTTTGGACTGAATGAAACAACACAGATATGAAAATTTCAACTAAATCATGGGCCAATGACAATTAATTTTATACGAAATGCATATTGACTAGAAAAATTATCAATAAGTGAAATTAAAATGTTAGAGGCACTTAAATTAACTATATTTATTAGAGGAGAGCATCTATTTCAACCATTTTCCTTTTAATGAAAATACAATTTTTAGGAGAACCATATAATTTTGATATAAGCATATACCTTTGAAGTGGTAAAATGTTCTGACAGGTACCTATCTCTCATCTGAAGAACCAAAGACAAAAAGGCCATATAGAGTGGAAGCCAAAACAAGGGGCCTAACACTAATAAGAAACTAGGCTTACTCTAACTAAGTTAGGCTTCTAAATTTAAGTAGGGGACAAAACTAGGCTGATCCAAATGGGAAGTAGATAAACAATAAGAACTTTTACTATAACTAAGTTAAGAAATGAAATTGTCCCTAATACCAAACCAGGGGGATCTCATAGTCCTTGCAAATATATGAACATGTTACACCACCATTACATATGAATTACAGTTTGAAGTCATTGCAACTTTTACATGATTGAACTGTAAGTACTAAAATACAATTATAAACATCTATATAATAACTAACTTGATTTCATAGTTTAAGATTTAAAATTTTCCAATATACATAAGGATTATACTACTTATATTTCTATATATAAAAACTCGACCTGCGAGGGGCTAGCCGCCCCCCGAGCATTCTTATAAGAAGGAGGCCTTCTAACGCAGGCCGAGAAACCCCCCGAACCCCGGCTCTTTCTGACCTTGGGTCTGGTGCCATTTCCTGGAACCGTTACCTGGGCCGGGACTGTTACCCACTGGGCCGGGAAACCATGACGCCAGGCCGGGCCAGGCTGACTACACAGCCCAAGCATCAGGAGCACAGCGAGGGGTTTTTTCCCCACAGGCGGGGAAATTCGCCCCGGTGGGTGTTCGAACCTCCCACCTGTGGAGTGCCGCCAGTTACTTCACACCACTCGGGCTAACAACCTTAGGCTATATTTCTATATATAAAAAAGGTAGCACAAATTTAAGAAGAATTAGCACAAGTGAATAAACTAATCCAATGCAATGATTAGCCAATAGCTATTGAATAGTCGATCTTGAATGCACGAGATGGCAAAAAGGAAAAATGAGACGCTAAAAAGAGTGAGCTGTTACTCCTATGTCGACATGCACAAAAGCACAGAATAGGATGACAATTCAAGCTGAAACACTGAGCTGCTAATTTGCTGAGCCAAACTGAGATAAAGGTTTGTAAATAAAACCCTACATATGCAAAATAAAAGACATATGAAAAAACAAATTTAGCAAATATATATTATATTCAGTCAAATTACAAAATTCCCTCCTGGTTTGTAAATGAAATCCTACATATGCAAATAGTACGGGAATGTAAAAGAAACACATGTGGCAAAATAAAATGACATGTGAATAACAAATAAAGCAAATATTTACTATAATCAATCAAATCACAAGATGTATAATGCATAAATGATCTGTTTCAACTTTATTATAGTTGAAGATAATATAAATTACAGTCTATTTGTTTATAAATTACAGTACTACTGGGCCTGTAATTTTAATTGTCAACAAATGTAATTACCCCCCAATATATATAGCCATGATGAATAAAGATAACCTACAACCTACATCAGCACCAAAGAACTCAAGCAAATGATATATAGTCTGTCAAACATGTCTTACTTGACAGGTTGTAAGAACAACACATGTAGATATAAAACTTAAAATATGATGAACAAATCAAGCTACATGTACATAATCCAGAAAAAAAACATTAACCACACCAATGCAAAAATTAATCACACCATCATGTTATATCAACTATACTATAGTTCAACCTAAAAGAAATTACAATGGAACTCTAAAAAATATTGAACAGAATAGAGTGAACAGAAAAGTGGAACGTTCCACCTAAAAACACAAAAAACACACATATATTCATAGTACAAAAGAGGTGGAGAGATGAATAAAAACTGCAACCTCCAAAAGGTTTGTGGAGCCAAAGATAAGAATCCTTGGGAAGTTGGAGAACAGAAAGATCACTAGAGGAGAGATCACTGGTAACAAGAAAAAAATGAAGGGGGGAGGGGGGGTTTGGGGTTAAGAGGGAGCAGAGGAGGCGGTAATAAATTCTCTCGCCCACCAGTAGGAAAGAAGTCGGGGGCATTAGTGGGGGTACTGTTGATGGGTGACTCTTTGAATTCCAAAAAAATAAAGAAAAACAAACAGGCCTAATCCATGGATAAATAAGAGAGGGAGGCCCAGAAAATAGAGAAGCCAAAACGATGCTAAGGCCCAATAATCATTGAATGAACTTACAGTTCAGTTTGCACAAAATTACGGTTGAGCGGGGCATATAAATATAATAGAAAGAAAGTGTAATTATAGTTCTGTTAAACTGACATCAACTTGCCCGCCAACAAATCAACGGGATGAGCATTAGCAAATTGATACTTTGAGAATGCTGATTTGATGACTTCCAATAAATAGTTCTTCAGATTGCAGAGCAGAATAAATTGGATCATTTGAAAAATAAAACATTGGTGACCAGTACACCCCCACCCACCCCGTCTGAATCAAAAACTTGGAAATCATTGGATTATCTGAAAACACACAGAAAAAAACTAGTGTTGATTCAGATACATTGAAAACAAAAAATCGGAGGGAGGGACAGTTAGAGAGGGCCAAATAATTCTTGGAGAAGCACACATTATAGGATGGGCGGTTTGTAGATTGCAAAAAAAAACATCTTAAAATGGCATACTTTAAATTTACAGATCAGTTATACAAAAATTACAGCTGAAATTTGTACATATTACAGTTGCGATGGGTATATAAATGTAGTATAAAGAAGCTGTAAATGTGTTAGATGAACATGTCAGTTGCGATGAAAAGCAATTTCTATAAATCTATTAGATGAACATGTTAGTTAAGATGATAAAAAATAGTTTGTATACTGTAAAGATGCATGTGGTCATACATTTTATTTATTGAATGGTTCATACACAAATGGGTTCCAGACATGACTATTGATTTGAAAAAATAAAATTACAGGATAGTAGGGCGCAACATACAGATAAAGTACCTTTCCAGCTAATCACCAAATATATGAGTATAACAAAGGAAAATAATCTAAATACTACACAATTTTGCCTCACCTAGCACTCATACGCTCAGCAGAGAACGAAATGTACACATGATGTGGCTCAGAAAGTAAATGCATTCCCCAAAATGTCCAACACCCACATGGGCTCATTCCGTGACTCACACAAAGGGGAAAAGGAACTATCCAAATAATAAATCACAAACGAGCTAACCCTAAGCATTCAAATCCAACTATAATTCAAGTGGGTGACCATGCAGATCAGGCGGATCTGTAACACCAAAAAATTCATAACAGATCAATTTAGATCGAGAAAATATCAGACTACAGAGCAACAGCTACAGACAACATAGCATGCTACACAAACCGAACAGAGCGGGTTGTTCAAGCTGAATCAACCTAAAACAGCATATTGAAACACGGGGTGGAATCAACGCTAGAAACACGAGAACAACGCGGGGCGGAATCAACGCAACCAGAGCAGATGATGAATGGGGAACAACGCGGGGATTAGAAAAATGCAAAAGAAATCCTCAGAAATATTAACAAAATTAGTGTCTCAAACAACCCCCATTGACCACCCACACGCCTCCAAACAACTCTGATCCCCAGCAAAAAGCACAGCACAGGCAAGCAACATGAAAATCAAACAAGCAGAACCAAAAAGCAAGAGAGGAATCGGCACCTCACCAGGTGGATTCGGAAGAATCGCCTGGACGGAGCCGACGAGAAGACGAAATGGGGAAAGCGAAAAGCGCCTGGTCCGTCTGAAGGAATCCAATCCGTGTGATAAGAAAATGGGCGTGCTTCCCAAAAAGTTAAATAAAGAAGCTAACAAACTGGGCCCACAAAAGGCCTGCCGGCAAAAACAAAAATCATCAACAAGGCAGATCAGACGAGTTGAGGCAAAACAGCTCAGATATCGGACGGTGGCAAAAATCGAGTGACAGGCGCGCCAATAACACTCGAGCAAACTATAGCTTTCCCCATTTTATATGCTTTCTATAAAATCTGGGATACGTTCCTTGATAAATTTTAAAAAAAAAAGAGCCACGGTTACCGACAGGACGCTCACGCTCTCGTTAGTCGTTACATGGACTTGCATTGCGACCAAAGTTGAAGGCCAACTAATTAATCCACACTTCATGAAGGTGATTGATTATCTTATCTCCTCTATCTATAGCTCTTGTTCTGAAAAAAAAAGTTCTCCTCTATAGCTTCTATTCATGACTTGAAGTTACTACTCCTGTCGGTCCAGTTTTGGTTTTGCCGATTAATTAATCAAAGTAGCGATGCTCCATCCAGCTTCTTGGTTCAAAGGGAAGAAAGCATTCCATGATTAGTATTCTGCATTATTCCTACCAGCTGTGTATGGAATTCTGTTTTGCCATCCTTGCTGCTGCATGCAAAAGTCCAAGCCAAGAGCTTGCTCTGCACGTACTTGTACTGCATCGGAAAACAGTACCGACGAGGCAACGAAAACCCGGACCGAGTCACCGACATCGACCGATATTACAACTTCGTCTCCTCTTCTACCAGGAAATGAATACGAGTATCAATATTTCCTTCAGGTGCCAATGCTGCATCAATCTTCATTGAGAGAGAGAGAGAGAGAGAGAGAGAGAGAGTTCTTTTACCGTGTTCTACAGCCATGCCTGCACTTTTTGTTCTTTCTTCCACAAAACGGGACGCCCGTTTACTGCCGGCTGTATGTTGGCACATATGATGACATGAATGCCACATTAAAAAAATAAACCCTTTATCAGGGAAACTAGGCGTATATCCCGCGCATTTGCGCGGCTAGTACTGAAAATTCAAAAATCCACATGTCGTTATATTCTTACTTAAAGATTATACTTTTTTTTACCATACATCACCATGTTCATTATCGTAAATTATGTCTTATTGTTGGTTAAAACAATTCAAATTTGATCTACCTATAATAACAATTTGATTTGTTGAGCTTTAATAATATTATACATATAATTATTCTTATTTTTGTTTTATTTTGATTGATTGTTGTTAGCTTTTGTTTTTATTAATAATATATGTTTGTACTGATACATAGCTAAATGGTACTTCACATTTAATTTGTCATAATGGTATTGGTGGGTGATTTTTAATTAGGCATATGGGTATTTTAGGCTAATTTTTTTTTGTAATGGCAGTAGTGTGTAATTTTAAATTTTCTTTTTTTCTCTGATTAACGTGAGAATTTCTAGGCCTTGAGAGCGAATGTGGAGTCTTCGTTTGTTGGCCAAATAATAAAATAATAGCTAGCAGCTCTGGGGAGCGGAGGACAAGTGCCCTGATCCCTTTCTCTGAATGTTTTGGACCATTCAGAAATTCAGAGACAAAAAGGCAACTCCATGCGATCATGCATCAAGCTGCAGGGGAATCATACCAAGCAATCGGATGAATAGATGATCCAAGAGTGATGTTTTCTCTCGGGTTGGCGGCAGCCACGTGTTGCTCGCATCTTGTTTCCTTAACCTGGTGACCTTTTGACAACACCGGCCGGATCAGCCTCAAAGCGGCAGCCGTGAGCCATCTCCCCGGACTTCATCTCACACCTGAACAAGTCCTTTTCACAGGACCCCGAGGGAAAAGCAGGCACGGAGAACAACGTGAGGGCCTTCTTTTTGGCAAACAATAATGTGAACCATACTTGGGTTGGTTGTTCTTCAATTCTTGAGAGTTGAGATAAGCAACCCCGAGCCACAAATAGGACTAAAGGAAGTGCTCACGCCCGGGACTCTGACAGTTTGACATGTCACGGATCAGTGGATCAGTTAAGCTAGCCCCAAGGGCTTTATAACTAAAAAAGACCTGAAAGCTGACCAGATTAAAGCCTGCATACTTCTCATAAATACTGCTACTTTGTGCAGTGCAGGTAACCATCACCCTCTAATCTATGTTGCCACTGCAAAAGATTTTCAGAAAAAAACTGTAAAGGCTTGGTCGTGTCGTGCGGCGCTAATGTCGGTCGGTCCAGTTAGCAATTCCATTCAAAGGGACGAAGAATTTTTCATGCAGGCAGCTGTCAGTGTTGACACCTAGCTATGTGCTTTCTCTCTCATGGAGTTCGTTTTAGCAGGGAACGGATCGACGCTAGACATCCATCGTCGTGAGACGGCAACCAGTCCAACTTGCGCTGCCTTTTCAAGTTTTTCTGTTCTGGAAAGCCTGGGAAAAGAAAAGCAGGATTCTGAACCCCGGAAAGTCCATGCGTGCCAAAAAAGAGAAGATCGCAGCGCATACACGCAAGTATTGTTGTTTTTTCAGGCGGTGCCGTGGGCACTGGCCTTTTGGTCCCTTTCGCCATTCTCTCGGCTGATCAAGTGCTCAGGTAGTGCGAGCCCGGCATGGTTTTCTGCCGAGCGACAGCGTCCATCAGGCAAATCATAGCTTGTATTTGTGCTGTCATGATGGCATGGCCAAGGCCATCTCGATCCCGAGCTCGTGACATTCCATCTCGGCTAGGTTTTGGCTGGATCGAGTTTTTTTTAAATTACATGGTACAACTCAGACACTCACAACGTAAACACACTCACACTCCTATAAACACATTATGAGCATATTTGAAGACCGAGTCAGCAAATCCTCGAGATTGATTAAGTCACCACAGGCGTCTCGCTGTCGACGGAAACGTCGTCTACCACTGAATTGGCTAGATCGAGTGATCAACTATGGTTGTTAGTACTTAGCTATTTTTTTAAGGGAAAATTCGATTCATGCCACCACAACTCCGTGAAATTGGGTGTCACGTTCAAAATCATGCCACTCAATGGCATAATTTTCAACATGAGATCCAATTTCAAGAAATTGGAGTGGTATGGATCCAACTAACCCTTTTTTTAAATAGGAGTTAGTAAGCACTGTCCAGACCAGCGTAGGAGAGGAAAGAACTTGGCACTCGTGTCTCGTGAAGAGTACTGGGTTTCGAGGTACAAGACGAAAAACTAGGAGCCCAACATAGTCATCTACTGACCCGTTTAGTTTGAGCCCATGGGCCTTTTAATAGCAGGCTAGCAGCGACGGGCTTTCTTCTATTACAGCCCGTTGTTGGTCTTCGTTCAGGAACGCAATCGAGTACACGACCACCGACCGAGACAGGACACGAAGAACTCCACCAAGTCCATCTCGTACGGCACGTACCTATGGTACAACCTGTCGATGAACTGGCGCGGGGAGCAGTCCATGACCTTCTCCATCACCCCCTTGCCGAGGTCGACGACGAAGGCGCCGCCGCCCCTGTACAGCACGAGCATCGATCCCCTGCTCAACTCGAACCACTCCTCGTCGCGCTGGAGCCCGTTCGGGTCCGGCACGGCCGCTGGCATCCGGATCACCCGAGTGCGGAGCCACGCCTCGCCTCCGTCGTCCCCGTCCCCGTCTTGCTGGGTCCAGACGGTCACGTGCACGGGGTACACGCAGGCGACCGAGAGCTTGCCGTCTCCGCCGACGCAGAGGTGCGGCTTGCCTCCGGCGCGGATGGGGAGCCTTGTCAGGGAGACGCGCGCCGTGCCGCCCAGCTCCGCGCTGAGCCTGTACAGGTAATGATCATCCCATGGCTCGAGCGCTCTGGCCGCGTGATCGATGCACAGCCAGTGCGCCGCGCCCCGGTGAACGGCGGCGGAGCTCTCGCCCGCCAGCTCGAAGCGGCGGCCGTCCAGGCACATGGCGGGTGCGCTCCAGGTGCCCGTGGCGGCGGAGTACGACTGGAGGTACCGCTTGGAGTAGTTACCACTTAGATAGACCATGAGGAGCAGCTGCGAGAACGTGGAGCGCCCTGACGACGGCGGTGGCGACCGCTGCTCCGCGTCGAGGTCGCCGTCGGCGGCCGTGACGATGGCGTAGCCGCACGCCACGTAGTGACCGAAGCAGGTGGGCGGGAAAACGTGGCGTTCGCCGGTGAGAGGGTTGCAGAGGCCGAAGAGGAGGTGCCTCCTGGTGTCTGCAATCCCGTGGAGGACGAAGGTCCGGGGCACGAGCCGCATCAGGACGACGCCGCGGCGCGCCGCCAGGGGCTCGGCGTAGTTGAATGTGCCGTCGTCGTCGGCGACTAAGGAGGTGAGGGCACGATCCGTGCGGCCAAGCGGCGACCCCGGCACCGGCCGGAACGTGGGCGCGGAGACGGAGGTGCGCTGGGTCGTCCGCATCTTCATCATCCTTTCACAGCGCACGAATCTTGTCGGCTGGGAGAAGAAGCCGAGGAGGCGCGAGCGGTGCCCCTGGCCGGGGCCCGGACAGATCCCGCGGAGGAAGGCCGGGTCGGTGAAGCGGTGCAGCCACCGCCGGCATGTCACGGCGAACATGAAGAGGTCTCTGATGCTGCCCACGCGGGAGAAGACCTCGAAGAGGAGTTCCTCCGGTAAGGCCTCGATGCCGTCTGCGCCTGTCGGTTTCTTGTTAGCCGCCACCGCCGCCATGATCCTCCCGGTAAGCCCTTGCTGCGTCCGTGCAGGGGTGGAGAACGATTTGCTTCTAGGGATGGATTTGGGCGATGGGCAGGTGCTGTCTACGTATTGGCTCCTTTTAAGATAACTTAGATCTTATTTGCGTAGGTCATGAACGTGGATTGTTGGATCCTGTTCAGGATCGATCTGTGTGCCTTATTTTCTTTTGTTTTTATTTTTGTTGTGTTTTTTGTAATAACACAACGCCGTCTGAATATCGCGCAGAAAAACTGATCGGAGTCGAAGTTGGGACCGTCAGCACACCGCGTAGGAGAAGAAAAGGGCATCGACTCGGCATCGACCACGTATTTCCATGCCATCAACTAATGAGCAGTTCCCAAATTTCACAGCCGTTGGGAATATAATCGTAAGAAGCGTGTGCTTTTAACCAAATTGTAGTTTGGCTTCAAACAAAGCCACCCAAATTTACAGCATTGACCATGCATTATCTATCTATCTATTCTATAAAGATCGAAAACAATTGAAAATATTTTTTACTCAGATCGAACCCACCTTACCCCTCACGTTGGATCCGTCTGTCAGGGTCCAGATAGGTGGGAGGAGGTGGAGACCCATAAAAAGAGTTATTTTTGTCACCGCGATTTCTATCCAGCCTGCCGTACCCCGCCCGGGAGAGGCCGAGCTGACGCCATGACCTGTTGCCGCCTGCACCGCGGCGCTCGAAGAGACCGGCGTGTCTAAATTAGTATGGACTGCAAGCTTATTTGGTCATGAAAAACACTAATATGTAACTGTCGGTGGAATTTCTGGAAGCATTCATCTCTTTTTTGGCCATCGCCACCACCTTAAGTTTAACTTGTCGAATGATTTAGGACATCAATGTTGGATGCAATTGACACCATGAGATTAAGGGATCTTAATCAGCTTGACTGGCAGGGCGTGGTGAAAGGCTAAGGCAAGATCAGAGCAAGGTAACTACAACAGCTTGTACATGTATCGTATCTAAATTTCTTTACAATTAAAATGAATTGTCATTAGAAGTAAATGTGGCCTTTGATCTCATTCTAATTATCCAATATCTGACTGCAATTTTAGTTAAAATGGAAGAATATGAAGTGCTTGTGCGACAACTGACAATCATCTATAGATTGCTACTGTTAATCTAAATTCAAAATATGAAGTGCTTGTGCAACACTTGCTTTCTGCTTGTGCTCTGGTGATAGCTTAGACACATCAGGAGTTTTAAATCTGCTGCACTGTGAAGTTATCACGTCTTTGTTTCAGATCGATGGCTCGTGTATCTATAAGCACTTCCACTCCGGCATAAGCATTTATTTCTTAGTGTCAATTAGATGCATTAAGCACTGGATTTCAGCATTTACATAAACATTCTGAAATGTAATTAGTTAACCTGTATGCCATCCACAATTTATTGGTGACAGTCTACTTCAAAAATTTATCTTGAATACATGCAAGGAATGATGACTGTACTTCAGTTTTAGTTAGCTTGGGGTGTCTGTTAAAGTTTTTTAATTAATGAATGATGATTCCAAATGCTCTGATGTGGATGTTATGAATTCTAAAAACAAATGGATGGGTAAGTTTGCTTTTTCTATCTATTATGACCTCTCTAAGTTAGGAAAAAAATTATTTTCTGGTTTTAAGTCTACAGTTTAATCATGTTTATTGGTATGGATACACCATCTTATGCCATCATGTCCGTATGTGAGCAATGTTAGTTGGATTTTTGATGGCTCAGTGATATTTTACAATCAATAGACAGGATATCTTTTTCAAAAATAATCCATGACTAGGACCAGGCGAGAGCAGTTCCCTTGCATGTTATCCATTAGATTGCACTTGCTGATGGAACTGAGTTTGTGGCTCCAACATCTTGGCATGAACTGAATATAATATGCTCCATGACCTGGTGGGATGTGCAAATCTGATCTAGAGAGAACAGACTCAGGACAAGCTAAATGGAGTCTACTAGACGAGGGAACATACAAGATCGATCTTGATGCAACTTCCCCTACCAAGGAGGTAAATGGTGTTAAGGTTTTGTGGCGATAGATACTCTGGTTCTGACATGGTTCTAAACGGAGCCCTGGAGTTTATATATGAGTTTGTAACTGGTGGGATGCCTAGATAGGTGGTTGTTTAATGGAAGTGATCTTTCCTTTCAAAAAATTGTTTAATGGAAGTGATCTTGTATGGAAAATCTGAATATCTATGATCGATTTCATGGATTTCTGTACTGTAAAATGTTTCATTTAAAATGCAAGAGAAAAGATGAACAAGTCACCATGCAAATGTGAACAACAGAACAACTTAACATATATATGATCACTTTCATGGTCACGAATTTCTATACCAGAAAATGCTTTATTCCATATTCTAGAGTAAAAGTGTATAACAAAACTATTGACGAGGACTTCTCTAAATGGGCCATATTCATAGTGATATTTTTCTTTTTAAGTTTATACTATGTTCCAGAATTAACAAGTTTGCTGTTGTTGTTTGTCCCAATGTTTAAAGTTCCTCCTTTTCTTTTACATGATAAAAGCTACATTACACAGACAAGTATAATCCAAAGTTGTTAAGGATATTTTCAAAACACGTGCTTGTCGCATGTGATGTAGATTGCAAACTTGTGTACTACTTTTCTTGGAACAGAGAATGGATTGGAACAGAGAATGGAGAAGCAGAGATCCATGGCGTAGAGAGCTTGGATTTGGTGGGCGTGGCTTGCTTGCTTCAGTGGATAAAGAGCATGGAAGGGAGAAGCAGACGCTATGGCTGTGGCTTGCTCTTTTTTTTTTTTGCTGGGGAAGGAGAAAGGTAATAGGTACAATGGTCTTTTCACATGCTCTCTGGCCGGGTGACATGGCGTACCACATCGGCAAAAATAGCGAATAATTATCTTCGTGTGTGGAGGTTGCAAAAATATAATTGCCAAAATAAAGATAGCAAATTAGCAAATATCATCCGTATTATTAGAAGCTTTCAATCCAGCTCGAGTCGAGAATCCAAGTTGAGTAACTATAGGTCATGTGGCACGTGCGTGTCTCTGCTAGTACTAATAAGGGATAAGTCTATTTTACAACCTCGAACTAGTTAAGAAGTCCGTTTTTCAACCTCCAACTACGAAACCGGGTAACCTAGGCCCTCGAACTGGCAAAACCGTCCGAATCACCCCCTCGAGCACTGTAGCAAGCTGTTTTGAGGGTGATTTTGCTACAGTAGCATTTTTGAATTTCTGGAATTTCACACCTCTCTCAATTAAATAAGAAAGAAAGCATAGTTAATATTGTCTAAAAATCATGATATTTTTTGGGAGATAGATAAAAAGACAAGGAATTTATTTTGGCTAGATGTGATACATTAAACATAATGAAATTTGAATTATAAAATTTTAAAAATGGGTAGAATTCAAAATTTCTTGAAGTTTTGGGTTAACTAAACCTTTGATAAAAATGAAATAAAAATATGATAATTCATAATTTTTTATTTAGTTTAATAAGGTATTTTTTATTGGCCCAAGTTTTTATGAAAGTTTTTGAATTACTTCGCAATGCTCAAATTTGAATCAAATTTGATTCCTCAAATTTTAATTTATGAATTTTCTATAGAACTTGGGCCAATAAAAAGTACCTAACTAAACTAAATAAAAAATTATGAATTATTATATTTTTAATGCATTTTTATCATAGGTTTAGCTGACCTAAAAATTCAAGGAATTTTGAATTCTACCTATTTTTAAAATTTTATAATTCAAATTCCTTTATGTCTATTGTAGCACATCTAGCCAAAATAGATTCCTTGTCTTTTGATCTACCTCCCAAAAAAATATCATGATTTTTAGACAATATTAACTATGCTTTCTTTATTATTTAATTGAGAGATGTGTGAAATTCCAGAAATTCGGAAATTTTACTGTAGCAAAACCGCCTTTGGCTGAGCCAGGGTTGTTTTTCAAACGGTTTCGTTAGTTGGAGGTGTAGGATGTCTGGTTTCGTAGTTCAAGGGCCAAAATCGGACTAGCGTGATAGTTCAGGGTTGAAAAACAGACTTTTCCCTACTAATAAATAGTACTAATAAATAAACTCTGCCTCTAATTACGACCAGCAAGCTGTAACAGGAAGAACTCGGGCAAATCCATCTCGTACGGCACGAAGCTGTAATATCCAAATCGTGGGGAGCAGTCCATGACCTTCTCTACCACCTTCTTCTCGATGTCGACGACCAAGACCGCACCAGCACCATCGCCATTGTACACCGCAAGCATTGCGCCCTTGTTCAAGTGAAACCAGTATCTGTTATGCAACATCGAGGAGCACACCGCCGCCGGCTGCGCAGGTGGTATCTGGATCGACCTAGTTCTGAGCCATGCCGCTGCCGGATCACCGTCGTCGTCTCCGTGTTGCTGGGTCCAAACCTCCACGCGCGTGGCATGCACGCTAGCAATGGAAAGCCTGCCGTCTCCGCTGACGCACAGGAACGGCGACCAACCGGCAATGGCGGCGGGGAGCTTTGTCATGGAGACGCGCGCCGTGCTCACCTCCGCGCGGAGCGCGTACAGGTCGTACCTGTCGTCTTGGGGTCTGCGCTACAGCCAGTGCGCCGCGCCCCGGTGGACGACGGCGGCGGCCGCCCCGGCCATGCGGAATTGGTCGCTGTGGAGGCACGTGGCGGAATTGGCGCTCCAGTTGCGCGCATGGTTTTAAATCGCCGGCTAAGGCATTTAGCGGCAAGATCACCGTTACAGTGTTTAGCGAGCTATAGCCGATATTTAACGGGCTATAGTTGACTTTAGTAGACTAAATGCCATAGCGGTTGTCTTTCCTAGAGACTATAGCCGCCTTTAGCGGAAGCTATAGCCGGCTATTTAGAACTCTGTCTGCGCGTGGCGCCGGAGTACGAATGGAGGTGGAGGTGACGGTCGTCCTGGTGGTAGCCGGTGAGAAGCAGCCGAGAGAATGACGATGGCCGCTAGTCGACGTTGCAGTCCGCGGCGGTGAGGATGGCGTAGCCGTCCACATGCCGGCCGAGGCAGGTGCAGCACTCCAGCGGCGGGGCGACGTGGCACTCGCCGGTCAATGGGTTGCAGAGGCCGACGGCGAGGCCGCCGGTGGTCGCCGTCCTCCTGAAGCAGTCGCGGGGGACGAGGCGCATGAGGACGATGCCGCGGCGCGCCGCCAGGGGCTGGGCGTAGTTGAAGGTGCCGTCGTCGTCCTCGACGAAGGCGGTGATGGCGCGTTCCACGGGGCCGAGCGGCGACCCCGGCGCCGGCAGGAAGGCGGGCGCGAAGGCGGAGGAGTGCTGCTTCACACGTGCGTTCATCATCTTCTTCCTGCGCACGAAACCCCTCATCTGGAGGAAGAAGCCGAGGAGGCGTGACCGGTGCCCCTGGCCCTGTTCCGGCCAGAGCCGCCCTAGGAAGGCGCGATCGGTGAAGAGGCGCCGCCACGGCTTGCACGTCATGGCGCAGCGGAGGAGGTCGCTGACGTCGTGCACGCGGGAGAAGATCTCGAAGAGGACGTCCTCATGTAGTGCTGCAGCGCCGCCCGTGCATCCCTCGGTGTCTGTCGCCGCGTCCGCCATGATCGCCCGGCGGCCGGCGTGCAGGGATCGAAAGCGCGTGTCCAGCCAGGCATCCAAGAGTTTGGTTGGATCGTTTGTTTTCGACGTTGCAGCGAGGCCTCAGGTAGTTTTTTTTTTTTTTGATCAAAGGCCTCAGGTAGTTGGGCCTCCATTCGGCCCAGAGGGCGCTCCGGCTTGGTGATCAACAGATTTAATCGTGACCGCACTCTTTAGATCCAACGGCGCAAAGCAACTGGGGGACCGGACGGTAAACGAAATACCGTCCGGCCTGGACGGGGATGCCGGCATGCCGCTGGGACCGCTCGCTAGCGGCGCCGGCGCTCTGCCCAGTTCGCCGCGCCGGTGGCGCGCGGCGTCGCCACACAACACGACCAGGTGAAAGGTATACCTACGCTTTCATAGGCGTTCGTCCCCGGAGCCTCTAGGACTACCTCTGCTCTCGCCGGCGCCTCTCATCCCCGCCTTAGCTTGCATGCACGCGGCCACCTTGCTTGCCGGCAGCGACTCCGCGGCGCTGCGCGGAGTGCATCGTTCCCGAGCTTTGCCTCCCGTCTCCTCCCAGCCGCGTGCATCCAGCTTCGCGTACCCGTGGTGCCTCTGCTGACTGATGAGCCGAGGAGGGCCCGCCTTATTGGCTATTGCTATGGTGACCGCGCCGTGGCCTCCGCTGCATCGTCGTAGGGTCACAATGAAGTGCTGATTAAGCTAGGTTCACAATGACATTTGGTCGAGTCTGAAGTCCAGTATTGATGTTTGTGATGTTGTAGATATGTTCCATACTTCCATGAAGAGTCTACTAGTATCAATAATCTTGGAGTGTCAACTTGTATGAATTTGTAGCCATGGATTTGATCTAGACAACTCTAACTGGGCTTAAATCTAACTTGCATGATTTGATCTAGACAAATCTAACTTGGCTTAAATTTGCTTTAGACAAATATCATTGTTCAAGCCGTGTCCAATGAATTTGCTATAGACAAATCTAACTATGAGGGGTGAAAACTGAAAACTACTCATACAACCAACTAAAAACAACTAGCTGAAGCCGTCCTTTGAGAAATAAAATAGAATGTTCTAGAGATACTTTGCAAGACAAGTCACCCTTTTTCTATCTGCTGAATGTTGCAGCAGCAGCAGCTGTACCGAACACCCTGAATGGTAACAGAACTGTGTCACTGAATCATAGGTGCATATAAAAATTCAGTTCAGGTTTGATTCTAGGGAAATAGTAGACCATTTGAGTATGAACATGTATTTTCAATTATTACTAGCATATATATGTTCCGTGAATTGAACATGTGTTTTAGGGAAGCTGGAGCTATGTTTCCTTTCAGAGATCAGAGCATATTGTCAATAGAGGCAGAATTGAAGTGCATGGTTAGACAGGAAACTATTTTCCATGATGTATCCTTGACCCAATGCTGTTTGCCTGTTACCTTTTCGTTGAATTATGTAGCCATATTGTTGAATAAAATGTTTTGTTTAACTTGCTGTGTCAGGTTGTCGGTACCCCAGGACTGGGGTACCCCCTCTTGCTGTGTCCAGGCAAGGATCTTGTAGTTATCCTTAACTACATCCAAACAGCCGGACCCCTGCGGTCCGGAGTCCTGTTCTCCCAGCAGCGGCCCGGACCGTTCCACAGTTGGAAAAGGTCCGGAGACACCACGTGTCCCGGAAGAGGCAGGAACTCGTGCGCAAGCAGCCAGGGCTCCGGACCTCCCAAGGAGACCGGACCCCCGCAGGGTCCCGGACCCCTCATGGGGTCCCGGACCCCCTGTATAGTAACCGGACCCCTCACTAAGGGAAGAAATCGGCACCCCGCGTCGGGGTGGTCTGGGGACGCCACGTGTCTGCAAGATATGGCCGTTTGGGTTTCCTTACTAACGTTCACCCACCATTGCATTCATTGCGGTTGGTGGACGTCTGCATTGATATGACAGAAGCTGAGGCGTTTCATTGACCAGGGGACACTATTCATCGCGTATTACCAAGGCAGTGAAGCCGCTGGCGCCACCCATACCGCATCTGCCAGTCTGCCGTGACAGATGGATACGACGGCTCGGCTTCGCTCATTATGACGCTACATAATAGCCTCAGCAGGCCACGCCGCAAGCTACGCTACTCCAACGGGCGCCTAGCTGACGGGACAAGAAAAGACCCCCCTGAGTCAGAAGAGCAGCAGTGTGCATATCGGAGGAAAGATTCGCTACCACTGTAGCCACAGTCACGTTGGGCCCACCTGTCGGGGCATCAACGTCCTATGTATCCGCTCCCCCTTGATCTATAAAAGGGGGGCGCCGCTAGAAAACCTCAGGCTGGGCAAGAGCCAAGGCCAGCAGAGGATAGGTTCATACACACCACCAAGAACAACACATCTCCCAGTGGACGTAGGGTATTACGCTCCGGCGGCCCGAACCACTCTAAATCGTGTGTTCTTGAGTCCTCGTCTCAGCGTAGATCCAGCCCCATCGCCTAGTACTTCCCCGAGTACTCCCTCACTGGGAATAGGCGGATGCGTTCCGCCACCCGGCTGTGGGTACCCCTAGAACCCCACAACATTTTGGCGCCGTCCGTGGGGAAGAACAGGCGCTGACTGGATCTTCGGGCTTCTGGGGCCGTGTTCATCCTCTGCAACGATGAACAAGAAGATGAAGGAAGGCAGGGCGTCACCCACGCCGCATGCTGTGGCACTGGGGCGCCAGCGCCCTCTGTGCGACGGTGCACGGCAGCTGCGCCTGTTGTGCGTCGCCACTGCGACGCCTCAGAGCCGGCATGTTGGTGCGCGGGGGCGACGCCTGTCGCGTGCCGCCCCGCGCCATCCCGGTGTCGGCTCAAGGTTTTCTCTCAAGCAACGGCCACGCTCCCCCTGCGGTGGCATGGTGTCGGCTCAAGGCTTTCTCTCAATATGGAGCCTGGAGCCGACGGCCATCCCGGAGGAAGCCGGCCGTGTCGTCGTGTCCGGCACCGCCTGAGGTTCTTGGTGCTGTTACAGACAGCACC
Source organism: Panicum virgatum (assembly GCF_016808335.1). Taxonomy (NCBI): domain Eukaryota; kingdom Viridiplantae; phylum Streptophyta; class Magnoliopsida; order Poales; family Poaceae; genus Panicum; species Panicum virgatum. The sequence goes on from NC_053149.1 coordinate 69,627,478, forward strand.
AAGGACAAGCCGGCGAACGACCGCACCTCTCTGCGCTCCACGTCCGGTCCATCTGCTGCGCAAGGGCGTCTGGCTTCCATCGGCAGACGACGACGACGACGGCTGGGGGCCTCTCCCATTCAAAGCCAAAGAATTTGTCTCATGCCATCTAGGCATGTGACAGCTCTTAGGCAAGGAGGGGTCCCCCGAGCTCCCGAGGTGATGCTGGATGATGCGGTTCAGGCACATCCAGGGCGCCTTCGCCTCCGAAGAAGAACGCGTTGTATAGCATGCAGCCGTAGGTTACTCCTAAGAAAGGAATGAGAGAGTTTCTCCTTTGTAATAGCGTGGCGTCTACGTGTGTGTCCAGAGCGGTCAAGGTCCGACCTTGTAAACCCGACCTCTGGCCCTATCACACAAACAGGCAAAAGCGGTCCGAAGCGGTGGAGGTCTGACCTCGTAATCCCGACCTCTGATGTATACCGTGATAACCACAATGATAAAGGAGATTTTCTTTCTTGACCTTATCTCGGCTCCACCCCGGTTACATTCATTCTTTCTGGTTGGCTGTTTTTTTCGATTAACCATTTTTTCCTCCCAAACAGAGTTTTCCTTGTTGCTAACAATTCAAGTTAAGTTGCTAGCTTATGGTCAGGTGAAGACACCCCTTCTAGCTGGAAGGCAGTCCGGACCCCTGAGGACCTGCTCTGGAGAAGTGGTGCTTGTATCCTGGGGTAGAGAAGCTCCGCGTAGCTTAGCCTGGTAATGTACCCTAAGTTTACGTACTTCACTACCCTGTTACAAGTACTCTAGTATCCAGGACTGCTGTCCTTAGAGGTCCCGGGCTCCCTCCTAGTATAAGGCTTGGTTTCTTTGCACCTTACTATGAGGTCCGGTAACATGCTTCATCAGATTGTCAGCAACGGTCGCTACAAGTCCACTCCGGTGGCCCGCTCCGGCGGAGACCGCTCGCCACGATCGCTACAAGTCCACTCCGGTGGCCCGCTCCGGCGGAGACCGCTCGCCACGGTCGCTACAAGTCCACTCCGGTGGCCCGCTCCGACGGAGACCGCTCACCACGGTCGCTCCAAGTCCACTCCGGTGGCCCGCTCCGGCGGAGACCGCTCGCCACGGTCGCTCCAAGTCCACTCCGGTGGCCCGCTCCGGCGGAGACCGCTCGCCACGGTCGCTCCAAGTCCACTCCGGTGGCCCGCTCCGGCGGAGACAGCTCGCCACGGTCGCTACAAGTCCACTCCGGTGGCCCGCTCCGGCGGAGACCGCTCGCCACGGTCGACAAGAGCCGGGTCCAGGAAGTGGTGCTTACTCCCTGAGCGATCCGAAGTCTGTGTAGCCGCTTAGCTTGGTTCCGTACCCTAAGCCTACACCTTCGTCGCCCAATGGAGAGCACTCTAGTACTTGAACCTGGCAACAGGCATACCGGACTCAGGGGTCCGGGATGCCCGCTCTCTCCATGAGCACACCAACGCAATCAACTTGCGTAGGAACACATCACGATGGTGGCCCCACCTGCGGGTTCGTACCTCACCCGAGGTGGGCCCGGGGGCCACTGTTGGTACCCCAGGACTGGGGTACCCCCTCTTGCTGTGTCCAGGCAAGGATCTTGTAGTTATCCTTAACTACATCCAAACAGCCGGACCCCTGCGGTCCGGAGTCCTGTTCTCCCAGCAGCGGCCCGGACCGTTCCACAGTTGGGAAAGGTCCGGAGACACCACGTGTCCCGGAAGAGGCAGGAACTCGTGCGCAAGCAGCCGGGGCTCCAGACCTCCCAAGGAGACCGGACCCCCGCAGGGTCCCGGACCCCTCATGGGGTCCCGGACCCCCTGTATAGTAACCGGACCCCTCACTAAGGGAAGAAATCGGCACCCCGCATCGGGGTGGTCTGGGGACGCCACGTGTCTGCAAGATATGGCCGTTTGGGTTTCCTTACTAACGTTCACCCACCATTGCATTCATTGCGGTTGGTGGACGTCTGCATTGATATGACAGAAGCTGAGGCGTTTCATTGACCAGGGGACACTATTCATCGCGTATTACCAAGGCAGTGAAGCCGCTGGCGCCGCCCATACCGCATCTGCCAGCCTGCCGTGACAGATGGATACGACGGCTCGGCTTCGCTCATTATGACGCTACATAATAGCCTCAGCAGGCCACGCCGCAAGCTACGCTACTCCAACGGGCGCCTAGCTGACGGGACAAGAAAAGACCCCCTGAGTCAGAAGAGCAGCAGTGTGCATATCGGAGGAAAGATTCGCTACCACTGTAGCCACAGTCACGTTGGGCCCACCTGTCGGGGCATCAACGTCCTATGTATCCGCTCCCCCTTGATCTATAAAAGGGGGGGCGCCGCTAGAAAACATCAGGCTGGGCAAGAGCCAAGGCCAGCAGAGGATAGGTTCATACACACCACCAAGAACAACACATCTCCCAGTGGACGTAGGGTATTACGCTCCGGCGGCCCGAACCACTCTAAATCGTGTGTTCTTGAATCCTTGTCTCAGCGTAGATCCAGCCCCATCGCCTAGTACTTCCCCGAGTACTCCCTCACTGGGAATAGGCGGGTGCGTTCCGCCACCCGGCTGTGGGTACCCCTAGAACCCCACAACACAGGTGATACGGATTCAGGCTATTACATGGACCTCCTAGTGAATGGTGTTCAAGAAACTTTTTAAGATATCCCAGCTGCTACTGATCCAACCATGGTACTTAAGTTTGGTTCAATTTTACTTAAGTTTGGACAAGGTACTTCAAGTAATATTTCAGTTAATCATGATGCCTAGTTTGGTTCTTGGTGAATTGGTCCTGATCCTCTGATTGTGAATGTTCAGTTCTATATGAATTGGTCCTGATCTTGATCAATATTGTTCAGTTCTATCGTGCAATAATCATAATGAGCTGTCAGTCTTCTTGCTTGCTTTTTGTATGACAAGGTATTGGTTTTTTTGAAACAGAACAAACTTGTGTCTTGGATAGGTGTACACCAAAATTAACTGAAATATGACTGACACATTAATTACAGAATGGTCATGCAGTGATATCTTGAGTTGCCAGTGGCGCCAGCGCGATCTCCCAGTTCGCCGTGCCGGTGGCGCGCGGCGTCGCCCCACGACACGACCAACCATGTGAAAGGTGTGCCGGTGGCGCGCGGCGTCGCCCCACGACACGACCAACCATGTGAAAGGTCTACCTACGCCTTCATCGGCGTTCGTCCCCGGAGCCTCTAGGACCGGGACAGAACCGCCAAATTAAATCAGCTTAATATTAAATGTAACGGCCATTAATGAACAAATCAAGCACATTACCTTAATTAAATATAATTTGATAGCCTGTTTCAACCCACAACCCGATCGAAACAACACTAGTAGTCCCACACGAAGGTGGGCTCGAATGGTACAAATATGACATAGTCAACATAACTCTTTACATACTGAGTACGACATATAAAGTTTTACAAACCGAGTTCCGACCCTCACATAAGTTTTCCACTCCAACTGCCATTTGAAACAAAGTCTGACAAACTTAAACTAACAACTATATACATATTTGCCAAGATGAATTACACGCTCAGCCCACGAGTGCGCAATTTCGTACTTCCGAAACTACGCGTCCGGGTCCTCGACGTTCCAGCCCTCCGCGTCCATGCGAACGAACTTGGCGCAGCACGAACAGAAATCCACATGTGCAGGTCCTGAAATAATTGTTCAACAGAGCCCTGAGCAACTAATACTCAGCAAGACTTACCCGGCTATTGGTATATACTTAGCCGACTCCTAGTATGTAAGGCTTTTGGCTAGTGGGTTTGTTTTGCTAAAAACAACTAAAAATGAATCCTTACTTTCAATATTTTAGCTCAAAATTAGAGTTGATTGACTATTCTTCTAAGTTGGCATTTCTATAGCAACCAGGGTGGGAAAACAATTGATTAGATAACATCACACTTTACCATCTCGTTTCCATATCATCCTTTACTACGATGCGACGCGGTGACCAAGGTACTCATATCCGAGAGCGACTGAAGGCGAATCGATCCGGTTTAACCTTGCAAGGTGGACCTAACCAACACGACACGTATTTGCCCCGTCAGACTATACGAGCCAACCATTCCTCTCCCCGCCTCGAACTACAAAACCACCCCACTTACATATAGTCAGCCGAGCCCTACGAGAAACCACCAAAAATAAATATATGCATCCCAATTCTCCGCGGCTACTCGACTGCCCTAAGGGGTGGTGATGAAGTTCTGTACTTTCGAAGTGAGGCAGTACTAGGCTCACCGGTTTTGACTACCTCCTACTCCCGGTATGTGGCTAGTACAATTCAAACTTGATCAGCAGGGCCAACAACAATACGGTCCTTAATCGACACTGTCGGTACCCCAGGACTGGGGTACCCCCTCTTGCTGTGTCCAGGCAAGGATCTTGTAGTTATCCTTAACTACATCCAAACAGCCGGACCCCTGCGGTCCGGAGTCCTGTTCTCCCAGCAGCGGCTCGGACCGTTCCACAGTTGGGAAAGGTCCGGAGACACCACGTGTCCCGGAAGAGGCAGGAACTCGTGCGCAAGCAGCCGGGGCTCCGGACCTCCCAAGGAGACCGGACCCCCGCAGGGTCCCGGACCCCTCATGGGGTCCCGGACCCCCTGTATAGTAACCGGACCCCTCACTAAGGGAAGAAATCGGCACCCCGCGTCGGGGTGGTCTGGGGACGCCACGTGTCTGCAAGATATGGCCGTTTGGGTTTCCTTACTAACGTTCACCCACCATTGCATTCATTGCGGTTGGTGGACGTCTGCATTGATATGACAGAAGCTGAGGCGTTTCATTGACCAGGGGACACTATTCATCGCGTATTACCAAGGCAGTGAAGCCGCTGGCGCCGCCCATACCGCATCTGCTAGCCTGCCGTGACAGATGGATACGACGGCTCAGCTTCGCTCATTATGACGCTACATAATAGCCTCAGCAGGCCACGCCGCAAGCTACGCTACTCCAACGGGCGCCTAGCTGACGGGACAAGAAAAGACCCCCCTGAGTCAGAAGAGCAGCAGTGTGCATATCGGAGGAAAGATTCGCTACCACTGTAGCCACAGTCACGTTGGGCCCACCTGTTGGGGCATCAACGTCCTATGTATCCGCTCCCCCTTGATCTATAAAAGGGGGGGTGCCGCTAGAAAACCTCAGGCTGGGCAAGAGCCAAGGCCAGCAGAGGATAGGTTCATACACACCACCAAGAACAACACATCTCCCAGTGGACGTAGGGTATTACGCTCCGGCGGCCCGAACCACTCTAAATCCTGTGTTCTTGAGTCCTTGTCTCAGCGTAGATCCAGCCCCATCGCCTAGTACTTCCCCGAGTACTCCCTCACTGGGAATAGGCGGGTGCGTTCCACCACCCGGCTGTGGGTACCCCTAGAACCCCACAACATTTTGGCGCCGTCCGTGGGGAAGAACAGGCGCTGACTGGATCTTCAGGCTTCTGGGGCCGTGTTCATCCTCTGCAACGACGAACAAGAAGATGAAGGAAGGCAGGGCGTCACCCACGCCGCATGCTGTGGCACTGGGGCGCCAGCGCCCTCTGTGCGACGGTGCACGGCAGCTGCGCCTGTTGTGCGTCGCCACTGCGACGCCTCAGAGCCGGCACGTTGGTGCGCGGGGGCGACGCCTGTCGCGTGCCGCCCCGCGCCATCCCGGTGTCGGCTCAAGGTTTTCTCTCAAGCAACGGCCACGCTCCCCCTGCGGTGGCATGGTGTCGGCTCAAGGCTTTCTCTCAATATGGAGCCTGGAGCCGACGGCCATCCCGGAGGAAGCCGGCCGTGTCGTCGTGTCCGGCACCGCCTGAGGTTCTTGGTGCTGTTACAGACAGCACCAAGGACAAGCCGGCGAACGACCGCACCTCTCCGCGCTCCACGTCCGGTCCATCTGCTGCGCAAGGGCGTCTGGCTTCCATCGGCAGACGACGACGACGGCTGGGGGCCTCTCCCATTCAAAGCCAAAGAATTTGTCTCATGCCATCTAGGCATGTGACAGCTCTTAGGCAAGGAGGGGTCCCCCGAGCTCCCGAGGTGATGCTGGATGATGCGGTTCAGGCACATCCAGGGCGCCTTCGCCTCCGAAGAAGAACGCGCTGTATAGCATGCAGCCGTAGGTTACTCCTAAGAAAGGAATGAGAGAGTTTCTCCTTTGTAATAGCGTGGCGTCTACGTGTGTGTCCAGAGCGGTCAAGGTCCGACCTTGTAAACCCGACCTCTGGCCCTATCACACAAACAGGCAAAAGCGGTCCGGAGCGGTGGAGGTCTGACCTCGTAATCCCGACCTCTGATGTATACCATGATAACCACAATGATAAAGGAGATTTTCTTTCTTGACCTTATCTCGGCTCCACCCCGGTTACATTCATTCTTTCTGGTTGGCTGTTTTTTTCGGTTAACCATTTTTTCCTCCCAAACGGAGTTTTCCTTGTTGCTAACAATCCAAGTTAAGTTGCTAGCTTATGGTCAGGTGAAGACACCCCTTCTAGCTGGAAGGCAGTCCGGACCCCTGAGGACCTGCTCTGGAGAAGTGGTGCTTGTATCCTGGGGTAGAGAAGCTCCGCGTAGCTTAGCCTGGTAATGTACCCTAAGTTTACGTACTTCACTACCCTGTTACAAGTACTCTAGTATCCAGGACTGCTGTCCTTAGAGGTCCCGGGCTCCCTCCTAGTATAAGGCTTGGTTTCTTTGCACCTTACTATGAGGTCCGGTAACATGCTTCATCAGATTGTCAGCAACGGTCGCTACAAGTCCACTCCGGTGGCCCGCTCCGGCGGAGACCGCTCGCCACGGTCGCTACAAGTCCACTCCGGTGGCCCGCTCCGGCGGAGACCGCTCGCCACGGTCGCTACAAGTCCACTCCGGTGGCCCGCTCCGGCGGAGACCGCTCGCCACGGTCGCTCCAAGTCCACTCCGGTGGCCCGCTCCGGCGGAGACCGCTCGCCACGGTCGCTCCAAGTCCACTCCGGTGGCCCGCTCCGGCGGAGACCGCTCGCCACGGTCGCTCCAAGTCCACTCCGGTGGCCCGCTCCGGCGGAGACCGCTCGCCACGGTCGCTACAAGTCCACTCCGGTGGCCCGCTCCGGCGGAGACCGCTCGCCACGGTCGACAAGAGCCGGGTCCGGGAAGTGGTGCTTACTCCCTGAGCGATCCGAAGTCTGTGTAGCCGCTTAGCTTGGTTCCGTACCCTAAGCCTACACCTTCGTCGCCCAATGGAGAGCACTCTAGTACCTGAACCTGGCAACAGGCATACCGGACTCAGGGGTCCGGGATGCCCGCTCTCTCCATGAGCACACCAACGCAATCAACTTGTGTAGGAACACATCACGATGGTGGCCCCACCTGCGGGTTCGTACCTCACCCGAGGTGGGCCCGGGGGCCACTGTCGGTACCCCAGGACTGGGGTACCCCCTCTTGCTGTGTCCAGGCAAGGATCTTGTAGTTATCCTTAACTACATCCAAACAGCCGGACCCCTGCGGTCCGGAGTCCTGTTCTCCCAGCAGCGGCCCGGACCGTTCCACAGTTGGGAAAGGTCCGGAGACACCACGTGTTCCGGAAGAGGCAGGAACTCGTGCGCAAGCAGCCGGGGCTCCGGACCTCCCAAGGAGACCGGACCCCCGCAGGGTCCCGGACCCCTCATGGGGTCCCGGACCCCTCATGGGGTCCCGGACCCCCTGTATAGTAACCGGACCCCTCACTAAGGGAAGAAATCGGCACCCCGCATCGGGGTGGTCTGGGGACGCCACGTGTCTGCAAGATATGGCCGTTTGGGTTTCCTTACTAACGTTCACCCACCATTGCATTCATTGCGGTTGGTGGACGTCTGCATTGATATGACAGAAGCTGAGGCGTTTCATTGACCAGGGGACACTATTCATCACGTATTACCAAGGCAGTGAAGCCGCTGGCGCCGCCCATACCGCATCTGCCAGCCTGCCGTGACAGATGGATACGACGGCTCGGCTTCGCTCATTATGACGCTACATAATAGCCTCAGCAGGCCACGCCGCAAGCTACGCTACTCCAACGGGCGCCTAGCTGACGGGACAAGAAAAGACCCCCTGAGTCAGAAGAGCAGCAGTGTGCATATCGGAGGAAAGATTCGCTACCACTGTAGCCACAGTCACGTTGGGCCCACCTGTCGGGGCATCAACGTCCTATGTATCCGCTCCCCCTTGATCTATAAAAGGGGGGGCGCCGCTAGAAAACATCAGGCTGGGCAAGAGCCAAGGCCAGCAGAGGATAGGTTCATACACACCACCAAGAACAACACATCTCCCAGTGGACGTAGGGTATTACGCTCCGGCGGCCCGAACCACTCTAAATCGTGTGTTCATGAGTCCTTGTCTCAGCGTAGATCCAGCCCCATCGCCTAGTACTTCCCCGAGTACTCCCTCACTGGGAATAGGCGGGTGCGTTCCGCCACCCGGCTGTGGGTACCCCTAGAACCCCACAACATTTTGGCGCCGTCCGTGGGGAAGAACAGGCGCTGACTAGATCTTCAGGCTTCTGGGGCCGTGTTCATCCTCTGCAACGATGAACAAGAAGATGAAGGAAGGCAGGGCGTCACCCACGCCGCATGCTGTGGCACTGGGGCGCCAGCGCCCTCTGTGCGACGGTGCACGGCAGTTGCGCCTGTTGTGCGTCGCCACTGCGATACCTCAGAGCCGGCACGTTGGTGCGCGGGGGCGACGCCTGTCGCGTGCCGCCCCGCGCCATCCCGGTGTCGGCTCAAGGTTTTCTCTCAAGCAACGGCCACGCTCCCCCTGCGGTGGCATGGTGTCGGCTCAAGGCTTTCTCTCAATATGGAGCCTGGAGCCGACGGCCATCCCGGAGGAAGCCGGCCGTGTCGTCGTGTCCGGCACCGCCTGAGGTTCTTGGTGATGTTACAGACAGCACCAAGGACAAGCCGGCGAACGACCGCACCTCTCCGCGCTCCACGTCCGGTCCATCTGCTGCGCAAGGGCGTCTGGCTTCCATCGGCAGACGACGACGACGGCTGGGGGCCTCTCCCATTCAAAGCCAAAGAATTTGTCTCATGCCATCTAGGCATGTGACAGCTCTTAGGCAAGGAGGGGTCCCCCGAGCTCCCGAGGTGATGCTGGATGATGCGGTTCAGGCACATCCAGGGCACCTTCGCCTCCGAAGAAGAACGCGTTGTATAGCATGCAGCCGTAGGTTACTCCTAAGAAAGGAATGAGAGAGTTTCTCCTTTGTAATAGCGTGGCGTCTACGTGTGTGTCCAGAGCGGTCAAGGTCCGACCTTGTAAACCCGACCTCTGGCCCTATCACACAAACAGGCAAAAGCGGTCCGGAGCGGTGGAGGTCTGACCTCGTAATCCCGACCTCTGATGTATACCGTGATAACCACAATGATAAAGGAGATTTTCTTTCTTGACCTTATCTCGGCTCCACCCCGGTTACATTCATTCTTTCTGGTTGGCTGTTTTTTTCGGTTAACCATTTTTTCCTCCCAAACGGAGTTTTCCTTGTTGCTAACAATCCAAGTTAAGTTGCTAGCTTATGGTCAGGTGAAGACACCCCTTCTAGCTGGAAGGCAGTCCGGACCCCTGAGGACCTGCTCTGGAGAAGTGGTGCTTGTATCCTGGGGTAGAGAAGCTCCGCGTAGCTTAGCCTGGTAATGTACCCTAAGTTTACGTACTTCACTACCCTGTTACAAGTACTCTAGTATCCAGGACTGCTGTCCTTAGAGGTCCCGGGCTCCCTCCTAGTATAAGGCTTGGTTTCTTTGCACCTTACTATGAGGTCCGGTAACATGCTTCATCAGATTGTCAACAACGGTCGCTACAAGTCCACTCCGGTGGCCCGCTCCGGCGGAGACCGCTCGCCACGGTCGCTACAAGTCCACTCCGGTGGCCCGCTCCGGCGGAGACCGCTCGCCACGGTCGCTACAAGTCCACTCCGGTGGCCCGCTCCGGCGGAGACCGCTCGCCACGGTCGCTACAAGTCCACTCCGGTGGCCCGCTCCGGCGGAGACCGCTCGCCACGGTCGCTCCAAGTCCACTCCGGTGGCCCGCTCCGGCGGAGACCGCTCGCCACGGTTGCTCCAAGTCCACTCCGGTGGCCCGCTCCGGCGGAGACCGCTCGCCACGGTCGCTCCAAGTCCACTCCGGTGGCCCGCTCCGGCGGAGACCGCTCGCCACGGTCGCTACAAGTCCACTCCGGTGGCCCGCTCCGGCGGAGACCGCTCGCCACGGTCGACAAGAGCCGGGTCCGGGAAGTGGTGCTTACTCCCTGAGCGATCCGAAGTCTGTGTAGCCGCTTAGCTTGGTTCCGTACCCTAAGCCTACACCTTCGTCGCCCAATGGAGAGCACTCTAGTACCTGAACCTGGCAACAGGCATACCGGACTCAGGGGTCCGTGATGCCCGCTCTCTCCATGAGCACACCAACGCAATCAACTTGCGTAGGAACACATCACGATGGTGGCCCCACCTGCCGGTTCGTACCTCACCCGAGGTGGGCCCGGGGGCCACTGTCGGTACCCCAGGACTGGGGTACCCCCTCTTGCTGTGTCCAGGCAAGGATCTTGTAGTTATCCTTGACTACATCCAAACAGCCGGACCCCTGCGGTCCGGAGTCCTGTTCTCCCAGCAGCGGCCCGGACCGTTCCACAGTTGGGAAAGGTCCGGAGACACCACGTGTCCCGGAAGAGGCAGGAACTCGTGCGCAAGCAGCCGGGGCTCCGGACCTCCCAAGGAGACCGGACCCCCGCAGGGTCCCGGACCCCTCATGGGGTCCCGGACCCCCTGTATAGTAACCGGACCCCTCACTAAGGGAAGAAATCGGCACCCCGAGTCGGGGTGGTCTGGGGACGCCACGTGTCTGCAAGATATGGTCGTTTGGGTTTCCTTACTAACGTTCACCCACCATTGCATTCATTACGGTTGGTGGACGTCTGCATTGATATGACAGAAGCTGAGGCGTTTCATTGACCAGGGGACACTATTCATCGCGTATTACCAAGGCAGTGAAGCCGCTGGCGCCGCCCATACCGCATATGCCAGCCTGCCGTGACAGATGGATACGACGGCTCGGCTTCGCTCATGATGACGCTACATAATAGCCTCAGCAGGCCACGCCGCAAGCTACGCTACTCCAACGGGCGCCTAGCTGACGTATTCATCGCGTATTACCAAGGCAGTGAAGCCGCTGGCGCCGCCCATACCGCATCTGCCAGCCTGCCGTGACAGATGGATACGACGGCTCGGCTTCGCTCATGATGACGCTACATAATAGCCTCAGCAGGCCACGCCGCAAGCTACGCTACTCCAACGGGCGCCTAGCTGACGGGACAAGAAAAGACCCCCCTGAGTCAGAAGAGCAGCAGTGTGCATATCGGAGGAAAGATTCGCTACCACTGTAGCCACAGTCACGTTGGGCCCACCTGTCGGGGCATCAACGTCCTATGTATCCGCTCCCCCTTGATCTATAAAAGGGGGGGCGCCGCTAGAAAACCTCGGGCTGGGCAAGAGCCAAGGCCAGCAGAGGATAGGTTCATACACACCACCAAGAACAACACATCTCCCAGTGGACGTAGGGTATTACGCTCCGGCGGCCCGAACCACTCTAAATCGTGTGTTCTTGAGTCCTTGTCTCAGCGTAGATCCAGCCCCATCGCCTAGTACTTCCCCGAGTACTCCCTCACTGGGAATAGGCGGGTGCGTTCCGCCACCCGGCTGTGGGTACCCCTAGAACCCCACAACAGACACAGACGGGACTTTACAGTCCCGTCCGGTCTCCAATTTCCTTTCTTTCCTCTACCTTCCAATATTCCATACACCCGAATTATAGAGATATCCTATATCTCGCGAGTAACAGGATATTACTCGACTTCTACCGAAATCTTATTTAGCTTAGCAATGCTAACGAGCTACACTGTGACAGAACCGCCTAAATTAAACCGGCTTAAGTGCGCTAACTATCATCTTAAGTATTAATCACGTCACCGCGCACTTAAAACGGTGTAATCTGACAGTCTGTTGGGTTAAGGATCGAAAACACTGGAAGTCTCGCACGAAGACGAGCACAGATGATTACAAGCAGACAAAAGTCCTCAAATTTAAGAGTTTTACAAATAAGTTTAAATAAAGTTATCAGAGTTTAACCTGCAGCGGAAATTAAATAGGAGTTTAGTTTAGAAAAACAATGATAACTACGATGCCGTGCGGACGTCACATCGAGCCCACCGACGTGAATCCGGGTTAGCTCCAACCAGCATTAGTTACTTGAAAACAGGGTAACAACAAACCTTGAGTATACTAATACTCAGCAAGGCTTACCCGACTATGGGTATACTTAGCCCACTATCTAGACATTCAAAACTTTTTGTCTCTGGAGTTTATTTTACTGAAAGGCGACTAATAGTGAATCCTTACTTTCAATATTTTAGCTCAAGTTTAATATATAAATATCAACTAGGTTTGCATAAACATCTAGAGCAACCAAGGTATATCACATTATATTTTTCAAGAGTACAACAAACATATCTCATCATACTTCTCTTCTCATTTCCACTTTTTTACTACAATGTGACACAGTGACCAAGGCTCTCATATCCGCGAGTCACGACGAATCGATCCGATTTAACCTTGCAAGGTGGGCCTAACTCACACGACACATGCAAACCACTCCGGGCCACACGCGTCAGCTGTTCCCATCATTACCATGACATCTGAACCACGCCTGCTAAAACCCAGGTGAAGGGCCCCTCACGGTGAACTCCCGGAGAAACCGGAGGCGACATCCAATCCAACACCCGCCATCATCCCACGCCCAGCGTAGCAGGACGGAATTCAAAGTATCGTCGTAAAGCGGTACACAGTTTACTGGTTTCGACTACCTCCTACTTTCGGTATGTGGTTAGTACTGTTCAATCCTCGGTCATCAGGGCCAACAATGGTACGGTCCTCAATTGACACAGGCGGAGGTCCACTTTCCATACATTCCATATCCATCATCCAATTCCTCTCCGCCCGGTCTCTATTTTTCTTTTCTCACAGATTCATTCTCAAACCACTTTGCCATAAGTATCAAGATCTTATATCTCGCAAGTGACAGGAATCACTCGACTTCTACCGAGTTCCTACTTAGCAAAGCATTTCTAACGACACCTGTATACTAGTATAGACTCCTAGGTACCTAGGAAGAAGCATGCATATTAGGGTTCCATACAACTCCTAGAAACGTAAATGCACAAATACTTAAATAAACATTGAATACTGAAATTAGGATTATGCTCCGGGGCTTGCCTGGGTATGACACAAAGTCAATTAGTTAGCTTGTAGTCTTGCACCGGCTTGACATCATCCCAGTCCAAGCATTCACTCCAGTCGGTCCTTCCGCCTTCTGGATTGGTCCACCCGTGCACCATCTTCTGGCTCGGCTTCAACATTGCCCTCCGATTCCACGTGTCGCACATCTAGCGTACCTAGATGATATGCAACGATGCAAATGCAATGCGATTAAAGGAAAGACATGACTGGGCAATCATTTATCGAGTAAACACAACAAACAAACTCAAAAGGCAAAAGGGTTGGTGCTGCAATAGGAGAATTCAAGTTCAATTTATTTTAGACTGAAGTGTTTCCTCCAAACAATAGCTACTAAACTTGCTTCGGAGGATTAAACACAACTCTAGAGCAACATGGATTAAATTATGGACCTAACAGCAATTACTATCAAGCAAACCCAGGCAAGGTACTTAAGACAAGCATCAACCTAGTCCTACAAGTTTAGAATGATCAAAACAGGAGCTTGTTTTATGAAGATTACACATGCCTGAAATAATTAACTAACAACAAGAATAAAGGAAAAGGACTATAGCTCGGAACTAAACAAAGGCAAAAACATAACTTGCAGGCATGATTTAATAACACACATTTACAAGCAAAACAAGCTATTGACAAAGTATGGAATAAAACTTTTCCAACATTTATTGATAGCAGCCAATATTTGTTTTGGACTTAGCAAGACAAGTTGACAAAGAAAGATCTAAAAACAGGCATACAAATGATGAGCCTAGGAATTTACAGTGAAATACACATGTAAATACGAGGCTATTATATAAATATTGCATGCTCATGATTTATAACTTAATTAGCACCCACAAAACAAGTTTTAATTGAAATTAAACACATGAGAGCAAAATAAAGACAAACGCAACATTTTCTGTAAGCACATGGCCATGTTAAATGTTTAGAAGGCATACAAATACCATCCAAGGGCAGAGGAAACTCATTACACACACACACACACACACACACACACACACACACACACACACACACACACACACACACACACACACACACACACACACACACACACATATATATATATATATATGTATCACTCAGCATTCAACGAGTTAAATCAATAACTCGGTCATAGTTCACTCAATGAACTTGAAATTTTTACCATAGCACACACATCACAACAATAGCCTACCACCAAATTTTTACATCATTTGGAGCACTAGAACTTCAATCACGAAAAAGACAAGCAACACTAGCATTTAAAACCTTAACAAGCATAATCTATTTTTATAGCAAATGTTTTCAACTAACACCCATCATATTATGATTCCACTGCGTGGATCTACTTACAAGGATTCCAAAACATTTTCATTTGCTATTTTATGATTTTTCTACAATTTGTAACTGAATTTGCAAACTCACTATTTTTGAAAAAGAATAGGAAAAAGAACTTTGCCAACAGACCCCTGGAAACTTGCACCGGGGACCCTTGAACTAATTAGGCCTTGCAAATCGGCCCTTGGCCGGCCAAAACAGGGGAGGAGCGCAGGGAGGGCGGCGCCAGCTGGTTTCCGGCCGCTAGGCTCGCCGGCGGCGAGGGGAAAGTAGGGAAATAGCTTGAGGAGGTAGAGAGCTACCTCGTGGTGGGTCAAATCGGGGTTGGGGACGGCCGGACGCGGCTTGCCCACGGCGAGCAGGGGCGAGCGGTGCATGGCGGCGGTGCTAGGCAAGCTCCGGCGAGGCTAGGCGAACGGCGCCGGGCCGGGGAGCTTCACTAGGGCTAAGGGAAGCTCGTTGCAGGGTCGGTTGGGGCGGAGAGAGACCGGAGGAGGAATCTCGACGGCGGCCTATGGACGGCGGCGGCCATGGTGTGCGGCGGCGGTGCTGTGGCTCAGGCCAGCACAGGGCCAAGCGGCGGCGCTGTGGAGTGGGGTGAGCACCAACGCGGCCGGCCGGTGTTGACGCGCGTGGAGGCTCGGCCCAGGGCCGCGCAAGGGCAGCCTGTGGCGTGCGACGGCGGCGAGCGCGGCGGCATGGCTGGGAACACATGTGGAAACTCGCCGAAGACACGAAACGATGGGTAGCATGAGCTTTCCTGGATCACATACAGTCGATTTGAGTGGTCACTCGAAGAAAACGGAGGCCGCAGGTAGGAGATCAACGGCGGGGCAAACCTTGGGCGGAGTGGTAATGGCGACCGCGGTGGCGTAGGCCGATTCGGCTGGGGTGGGGGCTCGGCCGAGCTCGTGGAGGGGTGGAGGAGGTTCGGGGCGAGGCGGAGCGGCTCTGGCGCGTGGAAATCGGGGCGGGATGGCGAGGGGCGGCCGGAATCGACGCCGGCGATGAGCTCTGTTTGACGAGCTCGACCCGAGCAGGAGAAGGGAGAAGGGGAGGGTTAAACGGATGAGGCTCGTGCTCGGGATAAGGACGCGCAGCGCGGAGGGCGAGGATCGCCGGTGCCGCGACGCATGGAGTCGCCGGTGATGACGCTGGGTCGCGGCATGGGCACGCGTGTACGGGCACAGGAAAGAACAGGGTAGCATAGTGCCCACGTTTGAAAAGTTTTGATCCAATTTTGACCATCCATAACTCAAAATTTCATATGGGAACTTGGAATTTGGCCAAAATAGAAGTTGTAGAGGAAGAGAAGGTCTACAACTTTGATTTTAGGCGAAACTTGATTTGAGGCTCGGATCAGGGAGAAAAACTGGATCGAACTCAGCTAAACCGAAGTATACTACGCATGCTTAATTAACACTAATGACCAAATTAGGATCATAATTAGCAAATTAAGCATAAAATTAACACCGGGGTGTTACATACACATACTAGTATATCGGCCAATGGAACCTACAGATCATGCAACTAGGGTTTCATTCAACGCCTAGAAACTTAATGCATAAATCGAATAAATAGATAACATTGCATAAGTTAAAATATTAGGTTATGCTCCTGGCTTGCCTTCGGGCTGCTATTCCGCGCTAGGATCAACTGGACCGTGGGCCGGGTTCTCGCTGACCTCTTGTTGGGCTTGATTTGATTGCTCCTGCGGTTCCGCAATCGCCTCGTACACAACTTCTTCGGTTGCGGGTTCTACATGAATGCATATGACATGAGAAACACATGCAAAACCTATATTTATCAAATTAGTATCACTCGAGAGCAACTAATAATCATCTACATAAAATACAGCAGTCAACCCTGTTGGACTGGTCGGTCTGGCTCATTCGAGCGGTCAGACCGCTTATGACCGGTCAGACCGGTAGCCA
This sequence comes from Panicum virgatum, assembly GCF_016808335.1. Lineage (NCBI taxonomy): Eukaryota > Viridiplantae > Streptophyta > Magnoliopsida > Poales > Poaceae > Panicum > Panicum virgatum. The sequence goes on from NC_053149.1 coordinate 69,644,048, forward strand.
CTCCGGTCAGACCGGCCGAACTCGGCCAGTGCCGGAGCCGGCGGCGCGGTGCCTCGTTCCCGCCGGCGGTGAGGCTGTCCGGCGGCAAGAGCTGGCTCTACACGATCTAAGTAACCAGGGACACATGGCTATAGGTGCTATACTCGACCAGAAGTGGCTGAACATGGCCAGCGGTGCGCGGCCATGGCGGCCATGGTGGCATGGTCGAAAACATGCACGGAAACTCAACGAATGTGAAGGAATGAGGAGAGCATGAGCTTCAGTGCATCACCTAGAGATGATTTGAGCAGTTGGGCAAAGAAAATGATGGTCGGACAATGGAGTTCGACGGCGAGGTGGATTTTGGGCGCACTGGTGGTCGGCGGCCGAAAAATCGGCGATTCCCGGCGGCTCAGGCGATGGGGCTTATGAAGGAGGGGTCGAGGGGGAAGCTAGGGAAGTGGAGGAACTCCGGGTGCAGTGGATTTGGGATCTATGGAGAGGAGCTCACAGATTCGGCTGAAATTCGTGACCTCGCTCAAACCCTAGCCATGGTGGACAGAGGAAGAAGAAGGTGAATACGAGAGTGAGAGAGATGGGGCTTGAGCTGCGGGAGTGGATGAGGATGCGCAGGATGCCGGGGCGGCCGGAAAAGGGGGGGGCACCGCCGCTTACGCTGCCGACGTCGATGCTTGCCACGCGGCGCTCTGCGATGCAAAAATGCTCGCCGGAGAAGAAGCACCGGTCTGACCGGTCCTCTCACCAAGTTAATCTCCAATTTAACTTTCAGTTTGAATTATGGGCTATCACAATCCTTCCCCCTAAAAGAAATCTCGTCCCGAGATTTATAGTAGAAATGGTAGCTTGAAAAGATAGGGTTGGAGTTGAGTACCTTGATAGTCATTGAGAAATCTAGGGTAATTTGACTCTAGAAACTCCGTTGTCTCCCATGTGGCTTCTCGTTCTGAGTGGTTACTCCATTGTACCTTATAGAAATCGCTGACTTGATTCCGGGTAACTCGTGTCTTGTGGTCAACGATTATAACGGGATGCTCTGGATAAGCAATATCGGGTTCTAATTGTAAGTCTTCCAAATCAACTCTTTCGGTTGGTACACGGAGACATTTCTTGAGCTGGGAGACATAAAAGATATTGCGAATTGTTGATAGATGTGTAGGAAGTTCCACACGATACGCTACTGGCCCACATTGCTCAATGATAGGAAAATGTCCCACATAACGGGGTGCTAGCTTCCCTCTAACTCCAAAACGCTAAACACCCTTCATTGGAGACACTCGAAGATAAACATTATCGCCCTCTTCAGATATCAGAGGCCGACGTCTCTTATCTGCATAATTCTTCTGTCGAGATTGAGCAGTTTTTAGATTTGCTTGAATAAAGCAAACTTGGTCTTCAGCTTCACTAACCATATCAGGCCCAAAGAAATTTCTTTCACCGGCTTCAGACCAATTCAATGGAGTCCTACACCTTCGTCCATATAATGCTTCAAAAGGGGCCATCTGGATGCTTTCTTGGTAACTATTGTTATAAGCAAATTCTGCCAGCGGCAGACATTCATCCCACTTCTCGTTATAAGAGAGTGCCCATGCTCTAAGCATATCTTCCAGGGTTTGATTTATTCTTTCTGTTTGTCCGTCAGTCTGAGGATGATAAGCCGAGCTACGGATAAGCTGAGTACCAAGAGATGTATGCACTTGTTCCCAAAATCGAGCAACAAACTGTGAGTCTCTGTCGGAAATAATTATTTTAGGAATATCATGAAGACTCACAATACGAGCGATGTATAATTCAGCATATTGGTGAGACTTATAACGGGTTTTCACCGAAAGAAAATGAGCAAATTTAGTGAGTCGATCCACTATAACCCAAATAGAATCATACCCTTTCGAAGTTCTGGGGAGCCCCACAATGAAATCTATATTAATATCCTCCCACTTCCATGATGGGATATTCAATGGCTGAAGAGGACCGGCTGATCTTAAATGGCTCGCTTTTACCCTTTTTCAAATGTCACACTCAGACACATACTTAGCAATCTCTTGTTTCATTCTTGTCCACCAAAATTGCTGCTTCAAATCTTGGTACATCTTATTGCTACCTGGATGGATAGAATACCGAGAGAGGTGAGCCTCATCAAGAATTTGTTTTCAAAGCTCCATATTTTTAGGCAGCACTAAGCGATCATTAAACCAGAGTACTCCTTCACTATCTTGATGGAAACATATAACCTGAGAATCATTCTCACTAAGCCTTTGTCTAATTTTGCCCATACCAATATCATCTTTCTAAGCCAATTTGATCCTGAAGTGTAGGTGTGAGGGTGATATTGGCAAGAGCACCCTCAGCTACAATGGCCAGATTTAATCTCTCCATTTCTTGGCACAGAGTTTGATGCATCACTGTGGCTGAGATGCAGTTGCAATTCGCTTTCCTACTCAATGCATCTGCAACCACATTAGCTTTACCCGGGTGGTAATGTATCTCCAGATCATAATACTTAATTAATTCTAGCCACCGCCTCTGGCGCAAATTCAGTTCACTCTGAGTGAAAATATACTTAAGACTCTTGTGGTCTGAGTATATATGAACTGGATTACCTAGAAGATAATGGCGCCATATTTTTAAGGCATGGACCACTGCTGCTAGTTCCAAGTCATGAGTGGCATAATTCTCCTCATGTCGTCTGAGTGCTCTGGAAGCATAAGCAATTACCCGGTTATCTTGCATGAGGACACAACCGAGACCCGTACCTGATGCATCACAATAGACATCAAAGGGTCGAGTAATATCCGGCTGAGCCAAGACAGGGGCTGACGTCAAAAGCTTTCTCAGAGTCTGGAAAGACTGTTCACATTTGTCGTCCCATTAAAATCCCACCCTCTTCTTGAGCAATTCAGTCATGGGCTTAGCAATTTTAGAGAAGTTTGGAACAAATCGCCGGTAACAACCGCTAGCCCAAGAAAACTTCGGATCTCTGAAACAGACTCAGGGGTTTTCCAATCTAACACATCCTGAATTTTACTGGGGTCGACAGAAATACCATCCTTCGAGATGACATGGCCTAGAAATTGCACCTTCTTGAGCCAAAATTCTCATTTACTGAATTTGGCATACAACTAGTGCTCTCTAAGTCGTTGGAGAACAATGCGGAGGTGCTCGGCATGTTCTTTTTCATTTTTGGAATATATAAGAATGTTGTCAATGAAAACCACGACAAACTTATCCAACTCAGGCATAAACACTGAGTTCATAAGATACATGAAATGAACCGGGGCATTTGGCAATTCAAATGACATAACCAAATATTCATAAAGTCCATATCTGGTGGAAAAGGCTGTCTTGGGAATATCCTCAGCTCGGACTTTTATCTGATGATAACCCAAGCGAAGATCAATTTTTGAGAACACCTTAGCCCCAACTAGCTGATCAAATAGGATGTCAATGCGGGGAAGAGGATACTTGTTTTTAATTATGACTGCATTTAGGGGTCTATAATCCACACACATTCTGAGGCTCTGGTCCTTTTTCTTAACAAAAGTGCTGGACAACCCCAAGGTGAAGTGCTAGGATGGATATATCCCTTATCAAGCAGGTCTTGTAATTGTTTTTTCAGTTCTGCTAACTCATTGGGTGGCATACGATAAGGTCTTCTAGAAATTGGGGTCGTCCCCGGTTGTAACTCAATAGCGAACTCAACATTCCGATCGGGAGGCATGCCTGGTAAGTCATCCGGGAAGACATCCGGATACTCACACACTACTGGTATGTCAGCCAGGCTCTTAGCCTCAACATGGTTCACTGTATGCGATAAAGATGTATGGTTCTTAAGATGCAAGGTCATAGAACTATGAATAGGAGAGTTGATGTGCACAGACTGTGAGATAGTGTCCAAAAGAACCCCATGTATTTTCATCTAATTCATGCCAAGTATAATATCCACTCTCTGAGTTAGTAACATGATCAGATGGGTGGCAAAAACTTTTCCTTGGAGCTGTAAAGTACTTGCTTGGCAGTTTGATTGGTTATTAATTGCCCCCCCCGGTGAATGGATATTGTATGGTATCGACATGCTTTCTATTTCCAACCCAAGTCTCATAGCACACTCTTCACTAATAAACATATGAAAAGCTCCAGAATCAAATAATACAGTAACAGGATGACAATTAATTGAAAACATACCCGTCATCACATGAGCTCCCTCTGGAACCTCCTCAAGCATAGTATAATGCACTTGTCCTGGCTTGAAGTGAGACACTTTCTTCTTTTGATCCTGTTGGTTGGAATTCTGACCTTGCTTAGGTGGCATCCGACAGTCATGTGCAAAGTGACCGACCTGTCCACAATTGTAGCATGGGAATAAATTTGGGCGCACTCCCTGTTGTGGCACTCCACCCTTCTGCACATTCTGCGGAGGAACAGGAGGTCTAGCCATCCCCTGTGGCTGTGGGTACTGTGGTGGTCTGTATCTCAATGGGTACTATGGCGGCCTGTACCCCCATTGTTGCTGCAACGACATATAGCCAGACTGGTGCTGATATGGGGCTCGCTGTGGCCCGAACTGAATAAGTCGGAACCTCTGTGGGGCACTATTAGAGGACCCAACTGCTGGTGCCTTTCTTTTCTTTTCCGCCTTGTGAGCTAGGTGGGCATCCTCTTGAGTGATAGCCCCATTGACCAGCTCACTAAAAGTGTTAAACTGAAACATGGCCAAATGATCCTGGAGCTTACTATTAAGCCCTTGCCTGAAACAAGCCTGCTTCTTCACATCCGTGTCCACATGATACCCGGCATACTGTGACAGAGTATTGAACACTTGGGCATACTGCAGCACACTACTATTGCCTTGTTTCAGGGCCAGGAACTCCATAAGCTTTCTTCGAATAATCCCAGCAGGGATATGGTGGGCTCTGAAAGCTGCTTTAAACTCCTCCCAAGAAAACTGAGTACCAGCAGGGAACATGGATATGTGGTTATCCCACCACGTACGTGCAGGACCTCGAAGCTGTTGAGCTGCAAATGACACCTTGTCATTGTCATTATATGGATATAGTGTGAACTTGGACTCGATAGTCTTGAGCCAGCTGTCAGCCTCCAGTGGTTCATCGGCTTTATGGAAAAGCGGCGGCTGAGTACCCAAGAATTTCTGGTACCCAGGGACAAGCGGTTGATGGTTGTTGTGATTTCCATGCCGCGGCGCCGAACCTTGCTACACAAGCTGGCGAAGCAGTGCTGTCTGCTCATCACGCCCTGTGAGCATTGCCGCAATGGCTTGGGCCGAATCGGGAGGTGGCGGCGGCGGTCCAGAACGCTCGTCTGCCATTCTGCATTCAGTCATGATGGGATTAGTCACATCATCCTGATTAATTAAAAATAATCATGACAATCACTAATATTTAATTCATGACAAATGCAGAATGCAGAGCATCAAATCAAATAATTCAGGGTGTCATTTGATCAAGCAGGGCCAGGCGGTCAGACCGGTCTGGTCGAGCGGTTAGACCGGTCTAGGCCGACCCATTACAGTTTAACCAGTCAGACTGGTTATGTCCAGCGGTCAGATCAGTCTAGCGTCAATTCCTACAAGAGATGGTGACACCGGTCTGACCGGTCCACGCAACTGGTCGGACCGGTCTGTTGCAGAATGTTCTGCAACAAACCTCCTCCCCTTTGTACCAAGCATCTCCAAGATTTAGATACTAAAACCAGATACCATAAACTCATCCAGTAACAGTCACATCCTTACATAAGGTCAGATAACCTACAAGCTCGGGTAATCTACATTCATCACACCATCACATTACGTTAAATTTATTCTACCCCACTACAAACATTCCTACATCTACATAAGCCACACTAATTACAATACCTAGGTTACATTTGTAGAAGCCTCACTACGTCAAGATCTACAACATCTACATAAACCTATACAAGTCTTCCTAGATCAAGGCACTAACTACTCAGTGCGGCGGCTGATAGGCGAAGACACGCTCCACCTCGATCCCACGCGTGTGTAACTCCTCCTGCAAACGTGCCACATCCTGCTCCCTCACTAAAATGGCCACAGACCCTGCCTATGAGGGAGGGTCATGCTGACCAGCAGAACTCTGAGCATCTGACATCTCCTGAGGCTCCGACATCTCCTGAGGGCCTGACTCCACAACAGACACCTGTGGTGGTGACTCTGGTGGAGCCTCAGCTGGCTGCTGCTGAAGCTGCAACTGGTGCACCTCCTCCAGTGCTTCCTGCAGCTCGTCCTCCAGATGCTCCACGAGAGCCTCCTGCTCGCCCACCTGCTCAGTCAATTCCTCGATCTGCTAAGCTTGCTCTGGTAGCTGCTGTGACCGCTACACTAGCTGCTGTAGCTGCTCCATAATCTGCTACGCCTGTCCGGTTATCCTCTGATCCTGCTCCAGGAACTGCTATGCCAGCCGCAGTACTTGCCGACCCTGCTCTGTAAGCTGCCGGTTCTGTCCCTAGAGCTGCTGGGCCTGCGCCTGCTCATGGGTATGTGCTGCCTGAAATCCCTGTCCGTAAAGATCATTCTCACCCTGAAGGTTGTCACACACACCCAGTAGACCAGTGGCGTAGCGAGTAAGCCTAGCCAAGGCAGGAACGTGACCTGGAAGAGTTGCATCTAACAACAGATCAATCCGCTGTCTCCGAAACTCGGTACTCTGGTCTCTAGCAGGGAAGGCAACCACTGAAGAGAAGCTAGTGAAGATGGGCTGCTCATCACAAAACCGAGTGATCGCCATCACAGCAGTACGATCCCAGGCATCTGAAATCTCAATCCCCTTTGCGTGCACCTCCCAAGGGTCCGACTGAACAAGTCCAGACAGTGCCGGGACCCGCAGGCTAGTCTCCCAACTAGAGATACTCCCTGTAGAGGTCATACACCCGTAGTACTGGGGAGGCTCGGTGTGGCCAAACTCCTGAAGAATCTCCCATAGCAGCACGGGCAGACCACCATGGTGAAGACAGGTGGAACGCACCCACCCATCCTCGTCAAAGTGGAAGTCCGACAAACCCGCCATCTGCAAAGAATGGCGGCAATGGTAAAAATCGACCCGAAGAGAGAAATACAAAAATCCTTAAGGTTTAAATTTCACCCCGAAAAGCTTTATACCAAAAACCATTAATGCAATGAATGCATGATGCACATGATGCATAAACATCCTAGGTTTTCATCCCAACCCAGTCAGCAATTACCCGTAACAGCTTTATATATAGGGCTAATACGAAAAACGACTCCACACAACTAATATAACCTTCATTTCCAAAATAAACTTAGAAATTAGTCATACCCGCACCACCCCCAGCACATTTCGGATCTAATACCAGCTGTGACAGAACCGCCAAATTAAACCAGCTTAATTAAGCGTAATGGCCATTAATAAACAAATCAGGCGCATTAACTTAATTAAATGTAACTTGGCAGCCTGTTTCAACCCACAACCCGATCGAAACAATACTGGTAGTCCCACACGAAGGTGGGCTCGAATGATACAAATATGACATAGTCAACATAACTCTTTACAGACTGAGTACGATATATAAAGTTTTACAAACCGAGTTCCAACCCTCACATAAGTTTTCCACTCCAACTGCCATTTGAAACAAAGTCTGACAAACTTAAACTAATGACTATATACATATTTGCCAAGATGAATTACATGCTCAGCCCACGAGTGTGCAATTCCGTACTTCCGAAACTACGCGTCCGGTCCTCGACGTTCCAGCCCTCCGCGTCCATGCAAATGAACTTGGCGCAGCACGGACAAAAATCCACATGTGCAGGTCCTGAAATAATTGTTCAACATAGCCCTAAGCAACTAATACTCATCAAGGCTTACCCGACTATTGGTATATACTTAGCCGACTCCTAGTATGTAAGGCTTTTGGCTAGTGGATTTGTTTTGCCAAAAGCAACTAAAAATGAATCCTTACTTTCAATATTTTAGCTCAAGATTAGAGTCGATTGACTATTCTTCTAAGTTGGCATTTCTATAGCAATCAGGGTGGAAAAACAATTGATTAGATAACATCGCACTTTACCGTCTTGTTTCCATTCCATCCTTTACTACAATGCAATGCGGTGACCAAGGTACTCATATCCGAGAGCGACTGACGGCGAATCGATCCGATTTAACCTTGCAAGGTGGACCTAACCAACACGGCACGTATTTGCCCTGTCGGACTATACGAGCCAACCATTTCCCTCCCCGCCTCGAACTACAGAACCGCCCCACTTACATATAGTCAGCCGAGCCATACGAGAGACCACCTAAAGTAAATACATGCATCCCAATTCTCTGCGGCCACTCGACTGCCCTAAGGGGTGGTGATGAAGTTCTGTACTTTCGAAGTGAGGCAGTATTAGGCTCACCGGTTTCGACTACCTCCTACTACCGGTATGTGGTTAGTACAATTTAAACTTGATCAGCAGGGCCAACAACGGTACGTTCCTTAATCGACACAGACAGGACTTTACAGTTCCCGCCCGGTCTACAATTTCCTTTCTTTCCTCTGCCTTCCAATATTCCATACACCCGAATTATAGAGATATCCTATATCTCGCGAGTAACATGATATTACTCGACTTCTACCGAAATCTTATTTAGCTTAGCAACGCTAACGAGCTACACATACTAGTATATCGGCCAATGGAACCTACAGATCATGCAACTAGGGTTTCATTCAACGCCTAGAAACTTAATGCATAAATCAAATAAATAGATAACATTGCATAAGTTAAAATATTAGGTTATGCTCCGGGGCTTGCCTTCGGACTGCAGTTCCGCGCTAGGATCAACTGGACCGTGGGCCGGGTTCTCGCTGACCTCTTGTTGGGATTGCTCTGATTGCTCCTGCGGTTCCGCAATCGCCTCGTACACGACTTCTTCTGTTGTGGGTTCTACATGAATGAATATGACATGAGAAACACATGCAAAACCTCTATTTATCAAATTAGTATCACCCGAGAGCAACTAATAATCATCTACACAAAATACAGAGTCAACCCTGTTGGACCGGTCGGACTGGCTCATTTGAGCGGTCAGGCCGCTTATGACCGGGGGGAGCCACTCCAGTCAGACCGGCCGAGCAGGCCGAACTCGGCCAGTACCGGAGCCGGCGGCGCGGCGCCTCGTTCCCGCCGGCGGTGAGGCTGCCCGGCGGCGAGAGCTGGCTCTACACGATCTAAGTAACCAGGGACACATGGCCATAGGTGCTATACTCGACAAGAAGTGGCTGAACATGGCCAGCGGCGCGCGGCCATGGCGGCATGGTCAGAAACATGCGCGGAAACTCAACGAATGCGAAGGAACGAGGAGAGCATGAGCTTCAGTGCATCACCTAGAGACGATTTGAGTAGTTGGGCAAAGAAAATAATGGCCGGACGATGGAGTTCGACGGCGAGGTGCATTTTGGGCGCACTGGTGGTCGGCGGCCGGAAAATCGGCGATTCCCGGCGGCTCAGGCGATGGGGCTCACGAAGGAGGGGTCGAGGGGGACGCTAGGGAAGTGGAGGAACTCCGGGTGCGGTGGATTTGGGATCTATGGAGAAGAGCTCACGGATTCGGCTGAAATTCGTGACCTCGCTCAACCCCTAACCATGGTGGATAGAGGAAGAAGAAGGTGAATACGAGAGTGAGAGAGATGGGGCTTGAGCTGCGGGAGTGGATGAGGATGTGCAGGACGCCGGGGCTGCCGGAAAAGGGGGGGCACCGCCGCTTACGCCGCCGGCGTCGATGCTTGTCATGCGGCGCTCTGTGATGCAAAAACGCTCGCAGAAGAAGAAGCACCTGTCTGACCGGTCCTCAAAACCGGTCGGACCGGTCTCACCAAGTTAATCTCCAATTTAACTTTCAGTTTGAATTCTGGGCTCTCACAAGGACCACCTCTGCTCTCGCCGGCGCCACTCATCCCCGCCTTAGCTTGCATGCGCGCGGCCACCTTGCTTGCCGGCAGCGACTCCGCGGCGCTGCTCGGAGGGCATCGATCCCGAGCCTCGCCGCCCGTCTCCTCCCAGCCGCGTGCACCCAGCTTCGCGTACCCGTCCATTCCTCCGCTGACTGATGAGCCGAGGAGGGCCTTATTGGCTATTGCTATGGACCTATGGTGACCGCGCCGCGGCCTCCGCCGCATCGTCCGTGCAAATGTTTGACGCCCAAAGCATCTCAACACGTGGTGGACGTACATTGTCTCTTTTTGTTTCTAAACATCTTTGTGTATCAGTCAACTTGGTCTTCTACGGATGTAGAGGCCGGATTGGTAATCTTTTTTCTAAAAAAAATCAGTCAACTTGGTGATGCAGAGTTCTCTTAAAAAAAGTCAACTTCGTGATGGATCTCATGCCAGTACAATGATTTGCTCAAAAAATTGTAAAACCTGACGGACTCCATGCTATCAGCTCGCATAAAAAACTTGAGAGCACTCTGATTCTCTGAATTTCAAGTTCTGGTTTGCGGTATAAGTCCTGTTTGGTTTGTTCCTACAAAATCTTAGAACACACTTCGACCACTAATTAGAATTATTAAATAAAATCAATTTACAAAACCAACTTCACAACCCCTGTGCTAGGAACCTTGAAGAATTTAATGAGATCTTTTACCGCGTGATTAGAAAATGGTTACTGTATCATCACTGTAGCCAATCATAAATTAATTACCGTCATTAATTTCGTCGTGAAAAGTTACACCCATCCGTGCAGAAGTTTTGCAAATAGACTTCATTTAGTACTCTATATATGCAAGATTCTCTTCTAAAAGTGCCTATAATAAAATGAACGCCAGAATTGGCCTCTTCCGATTTCAGTCGATCGGGCATTCTATATAAGAGCTTTGTCAGAGTCAGTCCGTTAGGCATACTATATATATATAAGCTTTGTCAGAGCCTACCCACAAGTTGCAACTGCAAGAACATGTCATGATTAAGGCATCTTTAATCGGCATAGACACCTCCATCTATCCAGCAGTTATCACTGTAGGATCCAGAAAATTTGTTTCAACGTTATCTACAACTATCATTCGGGCATGCTAACATCTGACAGTCAAGAAACAAAGGGCATGTGGTTTAACTCAAACATGTCCGCTGTTTCTTGCCTGCCAGTACAAACAGTCTCTGGGGCCGTTTAGTTCCCAAAAAATTTCACCCAAAAAATTTCACCTCCCTTTAAACACATGTATGAAGCACTAAATGTAATTAAATAATAAAATTAATTACACAGTTTGGATGTACATGACGAGACGAATCTTTTAAGCCTAATTAGTGCATGATTAGACATAAGTACTACAGTAACCCACAAGTGCTAATGACGCGGTCAAAGGCCTCAAAAAATTCGTCTCGTGGTTTCCAAGTGAGTTCTGAAATTAGTTTTTAAATTAGTGTCCGAAAAACACTTCCGACATCTGGTCAAACATGTGATTTGACATCCAAAAATTTTCGTTTTTGGAACTAAACAGCCCCTCTATCTGCTTGCCTCCTGTACAAGCTCAGTTCGCTTTTCCGCGTTGGCATTCCTCAGCGTCTCATGTGTTGATGAATTCAGAACAGAGGATAGGCCACTTGGGCTTCTGGAGCCTTGAACAAGAGGAGGAAGATGCCGCAGCTGCAGCTGCAGCTGCCGCCGCCGCAGGCCCAAGCAGCTTCAAAATTACAAGTCCTGATCCTGATCATGTATGAAATTGCAATGCAGCAATTCATAAGCTCGAATGGCCTGTCGTATGAATCATGGATGGAAACCAAAGCTCCTTGCGACTGCGAGGTGTCCTATTAAACAAATATTTAAGTCGCTGGTTTTCCATGCCTATTTAAGGCGCCGGTTTTCCATGCCGTCGGTGCACGTACAACGGGACTTTTCAGTCCAATCGCCAGGATGCATTTTTTGCGAAAAGAATCCCGTCGATTCTAGGAGACGGAGGCCTCGTCGTCATGAGACGACGGAAAAGGTCCGTGGCCCAAGGCTGAGACGCCACGTCCAACAGCATTGTACGAAGACTAACAGATTTTGACTACATGCAAAGCACTAAACTGATCTTGACTACATGCAAAGTACTCCCTCTATTCACTTTTGATAGCTATATTTCACTTTGACACAATGACCAAGAAAAATAACCTTACTTATCATATAATAAATGCAACACGGACTTTTTTGTTGGTCCTCCAATGCTTTAACTGGAAACTCCTTGTTATTAGTGCTATTTATTGCCACATCCCATGCCAATAGCAAATATAGCTATCATTTATGAACATTTGAGTTTTTGAAATATATCTATCAAAAGTGAATGGAGGGAGTATTAAACTGCTTAGAGACGATCTTTCTATAGATTGTACTACTTTTTAACTCATATTTCAATCTTCTAGAGACGATCGCTTATCTCTAGATTGTACATCCCCTTAGCCGCCGGCGATGCCCACCGGACAGGGACAGGCTCACTAGTAAAGCCTCGTGGAGCCCGAGAAACCTATCTCTATGTCAAACTGTTCGTGGCCAATAATATCTCCTCCAATGGTTAGCATCAACTACTAGCTCGTAACAATAAAACTCATAAGTAATAACATTTTTAATGGTCCAACTTTTAACATATTGTTTAAAAAAATATGGATTTTGCTACGGTACATTGAAGTCACTGTGGGCTGTTGATTTAATTCCATATTACTTCTTAGGAAGTAATAGTTTTAATATTTATTTTATATATTTAAATCAGAAAATATAGAATTAGATCTAACTTGCATGCAGATTAGTTGAGATGTGCCGGCTATGGGAATTATTTGAGATCTCAGATTTGTTTCTTAACTTGAACAAAAACAAACGTGCGGTGTTTGATTACTTCAAAAAAAAATATGTTCATGACAATAACGTGTATACGTGACAAACTTGGCTAGAAAAATATTGGGTAATTTTGTTCTTGGACACTATACAATACTGGTTTTTGCTAGTGGACACTACTCAATTTTGTTTTTGCTCATGGACATTCTTCAAGTATACATATTTGCCACAAGACACTTTACTCATTATAATAATTATTTTTGAAACGAAGGAGAGAGAAAAGTTGCAAAATGACCAAATCACCCCTTCCTTCAACCCATCCAAAACCCCCTGCCGCCGCGGACGCGCTGAGGCTCGGCCACCTGCACACCGTCTCCCTGCTCTCGTCCACCGCCGCCTCGCTGTCCCAGGTCACCGCCGACGCGCGCCTCCTCGCCATGCCGGCTCCACCCGCCGTCGCCGCCGCCGCAGCCGCCGCGGCGGACTCTGGCGTGGACGCGCTGATCTCCCGGCTCCGCCTGGGCTCCGCGGCGTCCCGCGCCGCCGCGCTGGAGGAGCTGGCGGGCACCGCGGCGGCGCGGCCGGCGCCCGCCGCCACTGCGGCCGTCTCTGCGGTGGCGGCGCTGCTCGACTCCGCCGGCGGCGACCTCCTTCCGTCCTCCCGCGAGCGGGCCGTCGCCGTGCTGGCCGCCTTCGCGTCCTCGGGCGCCGCGTGCCGGTTCCTAGTGGAGGAGGCCGGCGCCATGGTGCCCCACCTCTGCCGCGCGCTGGAGTCCGGCGGCGCGGGTGCGGTATTTTGGTCATTTTACTTGTTTTCTCTCTTCTCTAAACCATGAAATCATTATTTTAATGACTAAAGTGTCTCATAGCAAATATATATACTTAAAAAGTGTCCATAAGTAAAGACAAAATTGAGTAATGTCCACCAGCAAAAATCAATATTGTAAAGTGTCCAGGAGCAAAATTACCCAAAAATATTTTTAGAACTATATCACCGGTGTCTATGACTTTTGTAGCATGATAGGTGCACATATGTATCATGACATAATCTAGTGGTAGGACTTGATCTAACGTACATGCCTGTAACGTGACTTGCAAAAAAAAAAGACCTGTATGTAGCGTGTTGTATGGTACGTGACCTTGCCCAATTAATAAAGTACATGGCAACATCGGGATATTTTCTCAACTTTTGTACTCCCTCCATTCACTTTTGATAGATATATTTCAAAAACTCAAATGTTCATAAATGATAGCTATATTTGCTATTGGCATGGGATGTGGCAATAAATAGCACTAATAACAAGGAGTTTCCAGTTAAAGCATTGGAGGACCAACAAAAAAGTCCGTGTTGCATTTATTATATGATAAGTAAGGTTATTTTTCTTGGTCATTGTGTCAAAGTGAAATATAGCTATCAAAAGTGAATAGAGGGAGTAACTCTGTCTATTTCCATTCACTGTAAAATATAACCGGCCAACAGAATTATCATTGTGATTTGCATGCCACCATGCAGAATCGTTACGAGCTTGCGGAGTGGACTAACAGCATGCGTGATTTGGGGAAAAGGCACGCTAGCATTTTTTTTACTTTTAATTAATTGTTTTATTTCTTCTAAAATTCAATGGCTCAGATTTATTTAAACTCTTACTCTAGGAGCCCCTTTCTCTCTTCCATCTTAATAAAATATTATATGCTAGCTGACTTGGCAGCTTTGAGGAAAGTCTAACTCCAAACTATAAATATAGAAAAATTGGATCATACCACTAAAATATCACAACTTTAGAGAAATACCACTGAAAGACCGAGGGTTGAAAAATAACATTGAAAGTTTGCTCTATCATCATCGATATCTACCATTGACGCTATCTCAACGTTAACTCACGTGAATTCTCGCCTACAGCTCGCCGGAACCGGTGGTGTCATCGGACAAGGCTGCACGGCGACGCGCCCGGGTGCCAAGGTCCAAGGACCGCGTTCGCGTAGCTGCAGGAGCGGTGGGACGCGGGGCGAATGCGGCCGAGGGCAGCGAGGACGCCGTGGCCGCATCGTTCTCGGATCTTTCTGGTGCCCAATCGGCGGCCATGTTCTCGAGTAGGCGTGGCATCTAGTAGCAATGAAGTAATGAACTGCGTTGCGGAACAACGACGATGTTGCCTGTTGGGGATTGGTGTCCACCCAGAGGTGCAGCGCGTTCTTCTGCACCCGCGTCCGCTAGAGGTTCTTGATCTCAATGTCCGTCCATCCCATCAAGTAATGCACTTGTAGATTTGAAGTGGAGCTCAAGGATGAGGAGCAGCTCGTCATGCGTGCGATTGCCGCGCTTATGTCAGTTTGTCAGGGCATGAGGTAGTTGAGCCAACTGAGTCGGCAGCTCTTGCCTGTCCTCTTCAACCTTAAGCCAAGCAGCAAATCAAAATTAGATAGCTTAAATTACGAGTGAGATTTTTTAGATAATATAAAGAGTTCCGGCTTCTTCCCCTTTGCTAAGAGGAAATCAGTCCACACATTCTTACATGCAGTAGATCAATATGACAATATTACTACTGATTACTGAACCAGGTTCAAAAAAGTAAGTAAAGTATCAAAAACCAATCCATAAACTAAATAGCCAACCATAGGAGGCATAATAATAATAATAATAATAATAATAATAATAATAATAATAATAATAATAATAATAATAATAATAATAAAGAGTCGATATCTCTGGTGACTGACATGCCTGGATCATCATCTTCTTTATATCGTCATTATGCTGTAATTGCGCCCATTGTTGAAGCCAATGCGTTCCCTGAAAAGAACCTACATAAAAGTTCTTGGTTGACATTTGTGAAAAACAACTTCATTCCTTGTGAGCCAAATTGCCCAACAAAAAGAGGCTGCCCCTGTCAATAAGTTTGGATATTGCCCCCTTAACCATCGATTAAACAAATTCTTAAAGTTTAGAGATGGTGCAATTTGAAAAACGATGTGTACTGCTCGCCACATGAATCTAGCATAAGCTCATTCCCAAATAAAAAAAAAGAAGTTGGATAGTCTCTACAGAGTGACAAAAGCTACAAGTTTTGCTACCATTCCAATTTCTTCTAGCTAAATTATCCTTTGTAAGCACTACCCCTTTTTCAAGTACCACAATGGTAACTTGGCACGTCAGATCTCCTTTGTGACTCTTGTTCCATTGTTAATCAAATGTTTATACATGGAGTGCACGGAAAAAGACCTGTTAGCATGAAAGGGACCAATGAAAGGTATCTCGACCTTCCTGTAAGTCTACATTTTAAAATCTTGCTACAAGATTAATATACCAGTCGTTTAGTTCAGCACCTATTAGAGATCTCCTAAAAGAGATGTTTAAAGATCTTGAACTAAACACTTCTGCCACTGTACGATATTATACAGGGATGGATAATGAGATTTCAACGGCTGGTTACCTAGCACTATGTCCTCCCACAATCTAATTTGTGTTCCCTCTTGCAAATTGAAGCAACCCAGGCTAAGGAATTGGTCCTTCACACTCATCAAGCTTAACAAAAAATGTGAATCTCGTGGTTTCTTTATAACTTGACGTAACATCTTGTTCTTTAGATATTTAATTAGCAATTCTCGCCAAATCCCCTCCTCATTACCAATTTAAATAGCCACTTGCTAAGAAGGTATTCATTTTGTAAATTCAGATTTTGTATACCCAAACCACCTTGTTTCTTTGCTTGGCACAAAATCTTCCATTTAACTAGTCTTTATTTCTTCCTATGTTGATCGTATTGCCAAATAAATTCTGACCTATAGTACTCCAGTTTCTAAGAACTCCCTTTGGAACCTTAAAGAATGACATCATGAACATCGGCAAGCTAGATAGAACTGAATTGATCAACACAAGTCTACCGCATACTAATAATAACTTGCCGTTCCGCCCACTAAATCGCTTTTCAAATCTTTCCTCAATAAATTTCCAATTCTTGTTACTCAATTTCTTGAAATGCATTGAGATGCCAAGGTATCAAAATGGATAAGTTCCTAGTATGCAACCAAACAATCTAGAATTTCCGCTTCAAATTGTTTTGCTTGTCCGATGGCATATGCTCTTCTACAAGGTAGACCAGCAAATCAGGTGAGCTGAGCCTCTCTATGCTGCTTGAATTTTGCAATTTTTGTTCCATTTTGTTGAGATGTAGCGTGTTTTATTTTGGATGGTTCAGTGCTCTTAAATTTTTAGACAAACTTGATTGTATATAAGCCATTGAATAAAAGCCTGCTCCTATGTTTTAGCGCATGTATAATAGAAGTACAGTGGTGGTAACTTTAATTGTTTGATTCATACGAAATTTAATTTATTAAATAGAAATCACATTCCAGCAATATTCATGTAAAAACATTCTAATATGCAATCGAAAAGTTTTGGATATAGAATTTTCTTCATCCAATGCTTCCGGTCTAGCCATCAGGCCTGTTAATCTCCCCCACCCCCACTGTTGGATGATATAGTTGCATGAAGCTTTACTCAAATTGTGGTTTGATGCCTGGAAATAATCTTGTAAACCACAATTTTCCGTTAAGATTGGAATCTAAATTAGATACTACTAGCCTATCAACCCGTGCTCCCACACATGCTAATTACAATTAATATAAAATTAAGTATTATACCTAATAATTATATAATTATCTCATGTGTTCTTTTTCATCTATTAAATATTCTAACACATACTATAAAATACAAATTTATCATTATCTAGTTACAATAGATTTCATTTTGTATCACACCTCCATGTGTGTTTGGTATATTTAATTGAACTATTTATGTGTAAATTGGTGTTCTTATCTATTCTATCACGCAAGAATACATGGCGACACATGTCGTAGGTAGTATTTTTATATAAACAATACATAAATAATATATTGATAATGATAGAAATAGTAATTTAGAATTTTATATTGGTGCATTTTAATACTTTGTTATAATAATGTAATTTAGATTTAGATTTAAAGGACTTTAACTTTTAATAATGACATAATTGGATAATTTATATGTAATTTTTAGGGGTTATTTGCATTATTTTTTATAATGGCGTAGGTGGTAATTTACATGAAGATTAGAGTGGTTAATTAAGATTTTTAGAATAAAAGAGGTGGATAATTTAGATATGTTTAGGAGGTTAATTTAGTCTATTTTCATAATAGCAGGTGCGGGTAATTTGTTAGAAAAGATAAAAAATTAATGTATGATTAGAGTTGTCGAATTGAAGGCTGGATATTTTTAATTTTCGTGAGAATTTCTAGGATTTCTACACGACAATATGGAGCAATAGGTTGGTTTTTTAGTTAATTTTTTTATAATCACTATTTCTTAGAGTGTCCACCTAGAATCTGGATTCCCATCTAGAATCTGAATTCTAGGTGGATATCTGGATTCTAGGTGGATTCAGGTAACTTTCAATTAGTAATAGAAGATGCTGGTGCTGCTTCCTTTCCTCCTTCACCGTACCGTATTGGAAGTGACCTCCATCATGAGGCAAAAGGACCGGCTTTGAAATAAAGCAAAAGGGGACCGCCTTCAGTCGATAGAAGCTTCGAAATCCTTTCTATAAAGAAAAACCTAAAACGCGTGTGAACGGCGGTGACTAAAATTAGCTCTCCACGTTGACCTATTAATGAAGTCGTACGCATCACTACTCAAACGGGGCCTCCATCGCAACCGTCCGTAACCTGTAATCCAGACCGTCGCCGTGCGTGGGTGCCCACGTGCGTAAGACATCATCATTGGCGGCGACGCCGCGTGCGGTAGGTAAGGACGCACGGTGGACTGCAATTGTAAATTGTTTGACGCCCGCCCAAAGCATCTCAACACGTGGCGCACGTACATTGTAATCAGTTTCTTAACATAGCTTTTGCTTGTAATCACAGTTTGTTAACATCTTTGTCCCAATGTTGCATGTTGACGGAGGGAGCAGGTAGGTAGCTAAGCCCTTGATGACCCGCCTATATATACCCGTCGAGACCGCGACTACCATGGACAGGGACAACGATCCATTCATTCATCTTGTGCCCCGCCCCCCGACCAAAAAACAAGCTAGCTGGCTATGGCGGCGAGCGGCCGGAGCAGGGAGCAGCGGTGGAGCCTGGCCGGCAAGACGGCGCTCGTCACCGGAGGGAGCAAGGGGATCGGGTGAGTTCATTTACTTCTTGCGTCGTTGCGTACGTGTTCGCCGATAGCCGGATTATATCGATGAGGATGCTTGGGCCTGCGCGCCGTCCTGCAGGCGCGCGATCGTGGAGGAACTCGCGGGGTTCGGGGTGCGCGTCCACACCTGCGCCCGCGGCGACGCCGACCTGCAGGAGTGCCTGCGCCAGTGGGGCGCTGACGGCCGCCTCGCGCGCGTCACGGGGAGCGTCTGCGACGTCTCCGTGCGCGCCGACCGGGAGCGGCTCGTGGCCGCGGCTCGTGAGGAGCTGGGCGGCCGGCTGGACATCCTCGTCAACAACGCCGGGCAGACCATGTACAGGCCCGCCGCTGAGATCACGGCGGAGGACTTCGCGCGCCTCATGGCCACCAACGTCGAGTCCTGCTTCCACCTCGCCCAGCTCGCGCATCCACTCCTCGTCGCTGCGGCGTCAGCCGGCGGCGACGCCAGCAGCGTCGTTAACGTCTCCTCCATCAATGGGATTATCTCCTACCCGGTGATGTCCATGTACGCGACCAGCAAGGCCGCCATGAACCAGGTCACCCGGAGCCTCGCCGTCGAGTGGGCCAAGGACAACGTGCGTGTCAACGCCGTCGCGCCGGGTTGCGTCGTCGGGACCGACATCGCCAGCACCAGCCACCTGAATCTGGACCCGGAGGTGCTGCGGATGATGTGGGAGGCGGAGATGGCGCGGGTCCCCCTAGGCCGCATGGGCGAGCCGGAGGACGTCGCGTCGCTGGTCACTTTTCTCTGCATGCCGGCCGCCTCCTACATCACCGGGCAGGTCATCTGCACCGACGGTGGTCGCACCATTACCGCCTAGCCAGTAGGCTTTGCTAGTTGCTTGCTTTTAGCTGGCGCTTGAATTGGCTGCCATGAGTAAACTCCTCGTCAAGTACTACTTTCATTTTCCAATAATAAATTAAGGATATGTCTATTCCTTACTTGAGTCGAGTGATTTGGATTATACCATCACTTGAGTGTTTTTGACGCTCAAATCACTCAAAATTATAAAAAAAAATCGAGTCAAACGGAGGCAGCTATCACCCGAATTTTGTATCCATCCTATCAAAAACCAACGTACCATAATAAAATAGGAAGAAAACCGAAAATATAAGCATAAATTCATGAAAAAAAATAGTCAAAAAATGAAAACATACTAACAAAACACAAGAAAGTTTTATGGATTACAAAAATCAGAAATTTAATTGGACCTTTGAAAATTCTTCATATGCAGATGCAAAGTTGATCAAGTTTGTCTGATGAGCATAAGAAGTAAACGATTGTCTGAAATTTGCAGGAGGTAAGCGCTTACAGTTGACTTTGCAACCTATGAAGTGTTAGAGCATGACAAATGGAAATTAACAATATCCTCGCTCAATGGTCCAGATTAATTACATCTACCGGTTACTCAATAATATATCAGGTTCAATCTTCGGGTAGGTGAAGTCACAAGCGCGCTCTCTCTCTCTCAAAAAAAAAAAGCAAATGCATGAACTAGCTAGCAAGAGGTGATTCTTCTTGTTAGTTTAGTTAGAGGCGTGTGGACCATTAGAGCATCTCCAGGAATAGCCCATAAATCACAGCCCTCGTATAGTTTTTGAGGGCTGGTCCCCATCTCATAGCCTCCAAATAATACATCCAAGTTCAGCAGAAGCTCTCATATTTCAATCCTCATCCAAATCTAGTGGGGCTGGTGAGTGGGGCCCATGTATGGAGAGTTCCCTAGAGACCCTCCAGGTCTAGAGGGTGGAGGGGGAGATTTAGAGGCCTCCCTAGTTTAGAGACTAAAGTTGAGAGTCTGCTGAAGTTGTTTTTCTTGATTTTAACCTTCAAATTTGGGGCGAGGAGGGGGGGAGGTCCGGTCGACCGGGGCGCACACGGGCGGGCTGACGCGTAGCAGCGGAGGCGTGGGCGTGGCCGGCGGAGGTGCGGGCCCGCGCTGCTGTGACATCCCGAAAACTCACCAAAATAAATCATGCGCTAAATTTGTTTTGTTGTTGAGCTCGACTCAAACCCTAACCCTAACTTCCCGGAAACCCTCCTGTTCCGATCTCCCGATCCCCGGAGATCTGACCCGACACCCGACTTCAATCCACGTCCCATCTCCTTCCCATCCAACGCGATGCGTCGTGACCGGCCGCCGCGAATCCCGCCCCCCTCTTTTTCCCTCTCTCCTTTTTCCCTCTTCCCCTCCGACCGCGTGCCCCACCTCCCGCGGCCCGCACGCCACGCGTGGCCGACCGCGGCCGCGGTCGCCGCTGGCGCGCACCGCCCCTCCCCCTCCTTTTTCCTTTCTCTCCCTCCCTTTTCCCCATTTCCTTTTTCTTTAATTCTTTTTCCTATTTTCTTTTCCTTTTTCCCTTCACCCTTTTTCCTTTTTCTTTCTTTTCCTCCCTTCCTTCCCTCTCTCCTCTCCTCCCTCCCCTGTCGCGCGCCCAGCCGCGCCGCCCGCCTCCGGCCTGCCTGCCCGCACGCGCCCGTCCTTCCCCGAGCACGGCCGCACGCCCCCTGGACCCCGCTCCCGGCCGCTGCCCGCGACGCCGCCACGACACGGCCGCCCGCGCCGCGCACACCGACGCGGCGCACGCGCGCACGCTGCTGCTCCTGCCCCGCCGCGTGCACGCGAGCGCGCGCCTCGCCGTGCCCACGTGCGCGCCGCGCACCGCTCGTCGCTGCGCCGCCCGCTGCCCGCTACCCCGCTCGGCGCCGCTCGCGCGCACACGCCGCACCGCCTCGCCCCTGCGCGCCACGACGCGACCGCCTGACCGGCGCCCCGCCATCACCGCCCCGCCGCACGCCGCGACGCCCGCCGCTGGCGCCTCGCCCCGGCCCCGCTCGCCCTGTGCCCGCGTGCAGCCGCCGCGCCGCGCGACGCCTAGCAGCAGTGCCGCCGCAGAGCCGCCGCCTCGCCGCCCGCGCCAAGGCCAGCGCCAGCCTTCCCCTCCACGTGCCACAGTGGGCGGTCTCAACGCCCTCACCGCTGCACGCCGCTCCGCAACAACCTAACGCGGCCGCCCGCCATTACTCCCGCCCGCAAGCCTCGCCGAGCCGCCAGCCACCTCCACCGCGCCACCGCTTCTCCACGGCTATAAAAGCCTCCCCAACGGCGCCGCTCCTCCACACTCAAACCTCCCTGGCCACCGCCGCCTTCCCTCCCCAGTGCTAGCGCCGCCGCCCCGCTTCAGTGGAGCCGCCGCCGCCGGCCCGCGTCGCCCCGCCTCTGAGCGCCGCCCCAGCCCGAGATGAGCCGGGGAATCAAACCCCAAGTGTCCCTAGCCCCTTTTCCCCCCACTCCCGGCCGCCGCCGTGGTCCAGGACGGCCAAATCGGCCGCCGCCGGCGCCCCCAACCGCCTCCCCTGTTTCCCAGTGCGAGGGGAGGAGGGAGATGGCAGTTTTGCCATTAGGCCCTCCCCCTTCCCTCTATTCCATAAAGAACCCCCCCATTTATGGCTCTTATCCAAAAACAACCCTGCCCTTTGTTTTAATCTCAAGTAAACCTTTCCACTTAAAAACATAGTACTAAGTATACCCTTGACCCTTTCAGTTTAGTCCAAATATTTCTAGAAATTACAAACAGACCCCTCTCTTCTCAAGAAAATAATTACAAGTAGGTCCCCGCTTCCTGATCTAGCCCCTGAACCCTTACAAAACCTATTATTTCATGCGCCGAAACAACTCCGATTGACCCCAAACTTTACCATGTCACTTCTATTATAGTTTCGGGCCGCGTTAGTACCAAACCACTCAAAGATGTCACTTCTATCTCCATATTTTATGTGATTCCGATTCGAGCTCAACGATAGATCTTTGTTTTGATTGGATGCTTGTTTGTGTGCGTTGTAGACCACGGAGTGAACGAAGGAGAACCCGTCAACGAGCAGTACTGTGAGCAGGAGAACGAGGACCAGTTCCGCGACCCCGAGCCCGAAGGACAGGACTTTCCCGAAGGCTACGAAGACGGCAAGTTCAATCTCATCCTTTGATGCATGTTTCTGTCCTAGTTTTTATGAACACAACCCAATGGCCTGCTTTATAAAAATTGCATATGTTTTGCTTGCATGAAAACACGGTTGGATAGCCACTCCTTGATTTGTGATGACCATTCCTTGACTACCTAGATTAATGTCTGATTTTGCTCGGACGTTAATCGATATTAGAATGCTTAGGACTTTACTCACATTACTATTTATTTTTAAAGAAAATGTGTGCGTATGGGATGGGATAAATGTGGTGTTTTTGTAAAGAAAGTGTAGACGGGATGGATGGCATTTCTACGTATTTGCCATTTGGTGTGCTTGTGCCAATGTGGCAAGGCAAAAGAAGGGAGATATCCATTTTGTCGTGTCTAAGGACCGAGTTGGTGTGTCATCTCACCTAACTCCACTATCGTGCAAACCACTCGACCGTTGAATGGGCAACGGCGTAGCATAAATCCCACTAGTTGGTGTGGTAGCTATCAGGAGAGCTGAGAGCAACGGGTGATTGAGGAAAAGGGATAAGCCCCGAGTGACTTATGCCCGGTTATACCTAAGTGAACGGTCAATGACCCCCCTGGTGCATCCCGTGATGGCTAGTCAGGCTTAGCTAAGGTGGGTAATGGCTATGTTGGGATCTACACCGACTCGACGGTGTTCGAGTTGTGGTATCCCACTTGTGGGTAAAGTTGCACACCTCTGCAGAGTTAAGAATCTATTTGAATAGTCCGTGCCCACGGTATTGGGCGAGTTATGGTGTGGTCACATAACTAGTGTTTCATTGGGATGGGCTGGTGTGAGTTGTTTTGGAATTGTGTCCGGCAGTTGTGCCGTGTGCTACGACGGACGGGGAGTCCGGTAGCAGTTTAAAAATTGGAAACTCCGTGTTACTTCTGAAATTGATTTTCATAAAGGTTTTCTTTAAAACAAACCCCTGCATAAAATATCGTTTTTCTGCAAATTAAACCATAACCTTATCCTTGATTTACCTAGGCATATTATTCTGATATAACCCCCCTCCGTGGGTGTGATTGGACTTGCTGAGTACGTTTGTACTCACCCCATTCTTACTTTTTACATAGGAAGATCCAGACTTCGTACCAGACGACGCCGAGTAGGGTTACCGTTCTACACCCAACCTTGCTTGTGGTACCGGCCCTGTCGAGATGCCTCCGCTGTCGCAGTACTCTGAGCCCGTGGTAGACCCTATGTGGTTTGCGGTCTGGTGTTATGTCGTAGCTTGGTTAATCATTATCATTATCTGTATCGAGTGTCCTCCAAGGTTTGTACGGTTTTGAACCATCTGATGTAATAAATGTGGCATCAGCCTCCTGGGACTGGTGCTTTGTATCACATTTAAAGTCTTCTCTTATGAGGGGACGCTTCAGCTGCCCTCACGCCTTCTCCCTCGATTTGACATGACGGCCCGGCTCGAGCTCGCGCTCGGCCGCGAAGCGAAGGTGGGATCTCCGGCCGGCCTCCCTCCCACCCCGCCCCGGCGTTCCCTTCAGATCCGGCTCGTTTGGCACAGTGGTGGGCCTCCTTGCATCCCTCCTCCTGACGTGGGCGGCGTGTGGCGGGACGGCGGCACAAGCTCTGCTTATTCCCGGGGTCCGCCAATGGCGGAGATGATCCAATATGCCGCTGCAGGATAATTTCCGGTACATTAGCCCTGTAGGAAGCGATATCAGGAACTAGTGCGGACAACCTCGACGAGGAAGAGCAACACTAGTACACGCCTTCGCTCACCGTCACACCCCTATGTCAACATAGATCCTGCCTGGGTTGACACGCCCCACCGTGGTGCAAAATATCGGCACCTGAGACAATGCCCAGTGGTGGTCTACAGGCCCGGTCTATGGGTGTGTGTGGCCCGTGCGACTATACAGGGCTCTATTTTTCTAGGGCCCCTAGTTTTTTCCTAGGAAAAAGTCCTTTTCACCTCCCTGAACTTTGGGGCTAGTTTACGTTTACTCCCTGAAGTCGAAAACTAGATTCGTTTCCACCCTGGACTACGTAAACCGGGCACGGCACCTCCCGGAGACCATTTTCGGGTGGTTTAGTCCGACGTGGAGCCAGCTCGTCCGTCCGCCGTGTCCCGTGCCTGGATGACTTGGCATCGGGCCCACCTGTCACTGAGACGGGCTCGACCGGGCTAAGAGATGGCGCCGCTGTCTGTCTCGCCCTCTCTCCATCCATCCCCCCCATTTCTCCGGCCGTTCTCCACGAACCCTAACCCTAGCCCCGCTCCGGCCGAGTGACTGCCGCCGCCGCCGGCGGTGTAGGCGGCGACGCGGCGGCCGGCGGAATCCCTAGCAAGCTGATGACCTACTCGATCGGGCGAGATGTCGAGTTCGCTCAGCTCAAGCAATGCTCGCGGCCCATGGAACGGGGATGGCTCACGGCGGACCTCACCCATCCCGTACCGGAGGGGCCCTTTCGACTACGAGCCATCCGTCCTGTGCCACTGCGGCACGAAAGCGGCGCTGTGGATCTCCTGGAGTGAAGACAATCCTGGCCGGAGGTACTTCAAGTGCTACAATGCTCGGGTAAGTCTCCTTTCTTTAGTAGATTTAGTGTGCTTGGAACAATGTTGGGTTAAATTCGATGGATTGGTACACTTTTGCAGCATGGAGGGTGCGATTTCATGGGGTGGTATGAAGCACCTGTTGACCTGTTCGTCGCAACCTTGCTGGTGGACCTCCGTGACGCTGTTTGGGCCCTTAGGCGTGAACGGATGGAGGTGAAGGCTGCTCTTGCTGATGCAGTGGTGAAGATGGAGCTTCGGAAGAAGGAGATTGCTGAGCTGAAGGCGGCAAATCTTGCCTTGACCGCTGCCAATAGGGCTAGGCCGCAGAAATCAGGGATGATGAAGCTGTGGATCTTGGGTTTGCTTGCCTCGTTGGCTGCTGGAGCAATGTTCGTTCGCCTAGGTTAGGAAATGGAGCTGGTACTGTGGTCAGTGCTTAATGATGTAGGTGCTTAATGTAGCTGTATGGTTAGCTATTAGTATGTGAACTGTGTGGTTTAATTGCTGTAGTTTGTGATCTGTGAACCCTGTGTTTAACTAGTGATGTTTGTGGTATGTGTAAGGTGCTGTATTTGTGTAATTTGAACTGAAGCTGTGGTATCTATCTATGTTGTTATGTGCAATCTGTGTCGTGCAATATATGCAAGTTGTGTTATATTGCATGACAAACCACAATGTTGTGGAATACATCTCCATAGAACAGAAACAAAGGAAGGCACCAAGGAACATATAGCATGAAATACCACATTCAAATAGTACCATACAGGACAATTTGAGCCACATGTCCGGCTTACAACACAGAATAGGGCACGAGTTTGTCATAAATGACAGACACAATAACACATAAGTTTGGCACACATCACAGGCAAAGCCACATGTTCGGTTGAAATGACTTATTGAGACACAAGTTTTGCTAAGGCATTAGAGCTTGGCAGAATCCCATGGAGCCATGAGAAGCATAGGCAATCTTGAAGTGGATTCCTTCTGGTGTTGCTTTTTCTTTGTTGGTTCTTGTGCCGAGCATTGGGCTGAGGCTGATCCAGCTTTGATTGAGATTGTAACACTGGAAGTGGCTGCTGAATTTGGAGCGCGTGCATGCAGGTTCACAGAAGCATTTCCAGCAGATGTAGTTGTCACCCTTGCCTTTGCCATGGTATGCACAAGACCTAATATTTTTGCCTGGAAACATAGCAATAAAATTCAGATGTTACACACATTGATATATTGCCATAGAAGCTGAATTGTTGACAGAACAATGTTACCTTTTTGGTAGTTCTAACTGTCCGAATAGAATTTTGGCTACTTGTATGGCAGGAGAGGTTCCTTTTGTTGCTGCTGCTGCCTGGATTTGAGAACTCGACATCTCGCCCGATCGAGCAGGTCGTCAGCTTGCTAGGGATTCCGCCCGCCGCCGCCTACGCCGCCGGCACTCACTCGGCCAGAGCAGGGCTAGGGTTAGGGTTCGTGGAGAACGGCCGGAGAAAGGGGGGAATGGATGGCGAGAGGGTGAGACGGACGGCGGTGCCGTCTCTTAGCCCGGTCAAGCCCGTCTCAGTGACAGGTGGGCCCAATGCCAAGTCATCCAGGCGCGGGACACGGCAGACGGACGAGCTGGCTCCACGTCGGACTAAACCGCTCGAAAATGGTCTCCGGGAGGTGCCGTGCCCGGTTTACGTAGTCCAGGGTGGAAATGCCGTGCCCGGTTTACGTAGTCCAGGGTGGAAACGAATCTGGTTTTCGACTTCAGGGAGGAAACGCAAACTAGCCCCAAAGTTCAGGGAGGTGAAAATGACTTTTTCCTTTTTTCTACGGTCCATCAGAAATCAGGCCCAATAATTCTTGATCGGCTAAAACGTGAGGCAATAGGAAAAAGTTTGTTTTACCTCCTCCAACTATCACGAAAGTTTGGTTTTCCTCCCGCAACTACGAAACCGGGTAATTCACCTCCCTCAACTTTTCAAACCGTGCATTTTACCTCCCTCAAGAGGTTTTGAAGACTGTTTTCACTACAGTAACCGCAGTTGCTACAGTAACCATAGTCTTGTCTTTTTCTTTTTTTAAAAAAATCAGTTGAATTTTTTTAAAAATCATTGTAAATTATAAAAAAAAATGAAAAATTCTATTTTGTTAGACTCCACATGAGAAGATCTACACATTGAACATATAATATGATATGCTTTAGTCTGAAGTTTTTGCTACCAAGGTTTTGTCTGTCTTTTTTATTTATTTGGTTGAATCTATGAAAAATCATTGTAAATCATAGAAAAATCATAAAATAGAAAATCTAATTTTGTTAGACTCCACATAAAATTGAATTTTGTTAGATTCAATTTCATGTGGAGTCTAATTTTGTAAATCATTGCAAATTCAATTTCATGTGAAACAGTCTTCAAAACCGCTCGAGGGAGGTGAAGTACACGGTTTCGTAGTTGCGGGAGGAAAACCAAACTTTCGTAATAGTTGAAGGAGGTAAAACAGACTTTTTCCAAGGCAATAACACCTTGCTGAGTTGAGTCGCGGCGGCCTCGCGGGCGCACCATGCCGATGACCAAAAGGCCGAGCCGGGAGCCCAGGACCTAACGGTTGGCTTCGGCCCTTGCATTGTCCAAGATAACCTCGCCGGGTTGCTCATCATGTTTGAATGGCTTGCAGAGATGCGGCATCAATGGGCCTGACTGATTAGTGGATAAGTGGAATGGTGTTGATACCGCAGAAAGAGAAGGAAAGTTCTGGTTCGACGCGTTGGCATCAATGGACAATGGCCTTCTGTTCGGGTATTGCTAGTTTACGGTCAACCGTACGGGAGGGTCCCATACGGTCGATTTTTCGACAACATTTTTCCCCCGTTTTTAGAAATTTTTTTATCGTTTTTTGAGAAAAATAAATTTAGACATTTTTTTGAGTCAAAAAAATTTTCAAATTGAAAAAAATTGGTGTGTAGAAAAAATTTCAAGAAACAAATTGGTGAGATAAAAAAAATTTTACGAGAAAAATTTTGACAGAGAGAAATTTATCAAATGGAAGAAACAAAAAATGTACATCCAAATAAAAAAACTACCCGGCGGAGCTCGCCGCCGGAGGCCGGCGCCCTCGCCGCCGCCGCCTTCGTCCTTCACGAGCTTCCTCGTCGCCGCTGCCCCATCCCTGCCGCCGGCGAGCACCGGGGACGCACCATACCGCCGCCGCCTCCATCCTCCGCGAGCGCCGGAGGAGTGGGGGAAGACCCTGCCGCCGCCGCCTCCGGCGAGCACTAGGGCTGCGAGCGGCGGCCACCATCCCGCCCGCGCACTCGCCGGGCGAAGCTCGCGTCCCTGCTAGAAGAAAAAGACAGAGGCCTGCTGGATCTAGACAGAAAGAGAAATAGAGAGAGGAGAGGAAAGGAAATGCGAGAAGATTCTGGCCGTGGGAGGAGGTAATCACGTGGGTCGTCGGGCCCACCACGTGGCGCGGGTCGTCGACCGTGAGTTTGGAACCTCACGGTCGACTGTAGAATCAGCATCGCGCTTCCGTTCGCGGCACGGCACGCTCTCCTGGGCTGGCCCGCCGCGCGCCTCCGGCTGTGGTTCCGTTTGGTACGAAGGCCACCTCGTCGCCAGCGCGTGAGCTACTGAGCTCTCGCTGAAGCTGCGAGGGTGTGCAGTAGCAGGCGCGCAAGCTAGGTTTGGGTCGATCTGCCACTTGAACGAGAGATCAACTAGACAAGCCCAGGAAATGACCCGTACGCCGACGGGAACACGAAGCAGGGGCCTGCCTCAAGAAAACCAGCTAGCCTCCTCACACCCTCACCCACCCGCAGCGACAACGAAAGGAAATCAATCATCTTGTTTTCCTGATCCAGGGCCGGCTCCATGACAAAACAATGAGCGGGCGGAAGGGTCAATGCCTAGCTAGGTGCCGCGACAGCGACGCAACATGAGAGCAAGCATAATAGTCTTGCCGGCTGCCGGCTGCCGGCTGCCAGCTGGGAGCACGCCGGACGGTGCCGGACCCCACTGACGATTAATGCGCTACAGTGAGATGAACGAGCCATTTCGCCGGTTTCGAGCGAACGATTTGCCAGGCGCCCGCTTTAGCTTTCTCTCTTGCTATGAGCCAGTTATTATACTTGCTATGAGCCGGCCGGCATAATAATCCAGGGAGGACAAGCCACGGAGCAAGGCATCTGCTCATCCTTCTGTCTACGGCGGAGAATCCAAAGCATGCAGTGGGATCGTCTCCGATCCATCATGCGCGCCGCACTCGTGAATGCGATATATACCCGTCGGGACCGCGACTGCCATGGACAACGATCCATCCATTCATATTTGGCTCTGCCTCAGAGTCTCAGACCCAAGACAAGCTAGCTATGGCGGCGAGCGGACGGAGCAGGGAGGAGCGGTGGAGCCTGGCCGGCAAGACGGCGCTCGTCACCGGAGGAAGCAAGGGGATCGGGTGAGACACCACGCGCGTCCGTGCTTGTTCTCCGGCCGGTCGGTCCGTCGCCGGATTATACTAATACTGCCGCTCATGGTTCGTCCGTCCTGCAGGCGCGCGATCGTGGAGGAGCTCGCGGGGTTCGGGGTGCGCGTCCACACCTGCGCCCGCGGCGACGCCGACCTGCAGGAGTGCCTGCGCCGGTGGGCCGCCGACGGCCGCCTCGCGCGCGTCACGGGGACCGCCTGCGACGTCGCGGCGCGCGCCGACCGGGAGCGGCTCGTGGCCGCTGCGCGGGAGGAGCTGGGCGGCCGGCTGGACATCCTCGTCAACAACGCAGGGCAGACCATGTTCCGGCCCGCCACGGAGACCACGGCGGAGGACTACGCGCGCCTCATGGCCACCAACCTCGAGTCCTGCTTCCACCTCGCGCAGCTCGCGCATCCACTCCTCGTCGTGGCGGCGTCGTCAGGCGGCGGCGACTCCAGCAGCGTCGTCAACGTCTCCTCCATCGGCGGGATTGTCTCCTACCCGGCGCTGTCCGTGTACTCGGCGACCAAGGGCGCCATGAACCAGCTCACCCGCAGCCTCGCCGTCGAGTGGGCGAAGGACAACGTGCGCGTCAACTGCGTCGCGCCGGGTGGCGTCCGGACCGACATCGCCAGCAGCAGCGGCCTCAAGCTGGACCCGGAGGTGGCGCGGAAGATGGGCGAGGCGGAGGTGGCGCGGGTTCCCCTGCGCCGCATCGGCGAGCCGGAGGAGATCGCGTCGCTTGTCGTTTTCCTCTGCATGCCGGCCGCCTCCTACATCACCGGGCAGGTCATCTGCGCCGACGGTGGCCGCACCATAGCCGCCTAGTACGCCTTGCTAGCTGTTAGCTGCGTCGACGGCGCTTGAATTGGCTGGCATGATTAAACTCCTCGTCTCTTACTTTCTTTTTTCTAATAATAAATTAATTATTATGGCCGGCCGTTTCGATCGATCTGTTCTAAAAAAAGAACCCCGTTTCGATCTCGGGATCGGAGTCCGATCACGATCCTGGATGATTTATGGCCGCGCCTGTTGTATATATATGGCACAATATAGCAGCCGTGAAGCCGCATCTCCTACAGGCAAATTCACGGCGGCTAGGAGGTGCAGACGATGGCTGTGGCGGCACCCAGGCCGAACGGGCACGACGTCACGGCCGGGAAGATGAAGAAGGGGCTGGACCTGGTGAGCTTGCCGGGAGGTAGCCAGCGGAGCGAACTGGTCCTGCACCTGGCGCTGACGGAGACCCATGAGTGGTTCGGGATCGGAGGGGCGAGCGGGCGGCTCCGCCGACCCAGGGTCCTCACCAGAGACAAACGGCTGCCCCTTGCCAGCTCCGGCCCCGACTACCTGCGGAGCGCCGCCGACTGCCGCCGCCTCATCGTCCGTGGGGTGATGCACGTGCTCCGCGACGAAGGCTTCCACGGGCTGAACGCGGCGGACTGGGACGCGGCGGTGCCCCGGGGCTTCGAGGCGCGCGTCGCGGAGCGCGCGCGCGCCCTGCCGGCCGGCTGCGCCTGCAGGTGCGAGGTCTCCATCCGCATCGGCGTCGAGTTCGTGTACAGCGAGCCGGCAGCGCTGCTGCGGGCGTGCACCGATGCCGGTGACCTGATGACCTCGAGAGCGGCGGGCGGCGTCGGCGACGGCGCCGCGCCGCCGTGCTCCATCTGCTTGGAGGAGATGGCGCGGGACGCGGAGGCGACGTGCCTGCCCGGTTGCGGGCACGGCTTCCACAGCAGGTGCATCGGCAGGTGGTTCCAGAAGGCGTCGACGTGCCCGGTCTGCCGGCGCGACAAGCTTCAGTACCTGCCGCCGGGCTACACGGCCGTGCATGACATGATGCACTCTGACCCGGAGGGCTCGTGCTAGGTTCTCTCAGCTTGCAGGGTGGCATGATCACTAACATGCCAGTGTCAAATTCAGGGCCTGCGAGCTGCAATTCAGATCTGATTCACACAATTCTGAACAAATGGAAGCACAGTGTCTGTACAGTAAGCTGTTCGGTCCTCGCTAGAGCTTCCAGTAGAGGCCAGTGCGGTGGAGGACGCCGGAGACGAGAGCCCAGAAGAGGATCTGCGCGAAGAGGACGTAGAGGAGGATGCCGACCCTGGTGGAGTGCCACACCTTCACGAACACGTGCTTCCTCACCCAGTAAACCTGCAGGCGTGTGTTGCTCTCATCTACTGAACTGAAGAAACCAAAGCGTAGGCTCGGTGCCATCTTAGCTTTACCAGCGTGTTGTTGGTGCCCTCGTAGTACCACCCGTTGAGAAACCCCTCGAAGATGCCCTCCGCGGCCATCACGTACACCAGCATCGCGTTCATGCCGATCCATCGCAGGGGCGCGAACGTAGTGCAGGTTCAGGATGTCAACCTGCCAAGAGCATTTTTCAGGACTCGACAATGCTACCAACTGGACGATTTGAATGATCAGTTTGTTTTTCTGAACATGTTCAGATCCTTAATGTCATTGTGCACATGAGGTTTTTTACCAGGACGTAGAGTAAGGAGAACACGATTCCAGCAGCGCCGGCAGTGACACAGATGTAACTGAATGTGTAGAGCTGCTTGTTAAGCGGAATTGCTGCAATGAATTGTGTAGAGCTGCTTGTCAAGCAAGATTAACATGTAATTTATATGAAGATGAAAATCATACGAGTTATTTATATGCTTTTTACCATGTGAAAAATGTAGAATGATCCCAAGAACAAGAAGCGCTATGCCCATGGCAACCCACTGCCTCAGCCTGTCTGTATGACTCTGAAATTTTAGAAACAAGAACACATGTCAGTAAGTGTATTGCAATCTCTTTTTTTTTGACACCACAATAGAGAGGAAAATGAGAGATAATATCACCTTTATATGGACAAGTACATGCCCGCAGTGGACACCTATGATTGTACTCAACACCGCAGAAAATGAGCTGCAAAATCAATACTTTATCTTTCACATTCAGTTACTACTTTTTTTTATGATCACCGGGAGGGGAGAGAATCCCCCACCTGAATTTCATTTCATTGGCCCTGATTGGCCCATCAAGATGGTTTTAAAGTTTGTTACAGCATTTTGTTGCCTGGTTACTATTACTATAGTAATTTTAAGTAGTTTCAACTTTGAACATGCTGCAATAACACATGTACCGTAAACATGACATAGTGACAGGTACCTTAGTATCCCTTCAGGTTCGAATGGTGCAACACACCATGCCGGGGCATCGTTCTTAAAAGGTCCCTCATGTGGGGAACTATCAGTACAGGCCTGCATGGACCAGGACAGTAGTTGATAAACACTGAAAATAACAGTAGCAAAGCGTTTTGGCAGAGAACACAAACCCAGTGCCTTCTCCATGCTGGTTTCTGGTACATGTGATTGATGCCAAGGATTTTGCGGTCAATGTAACCTACAGCATTGCAAGGGGGATTTAATTTCCCCCTTGTACCACACGTCACCTAAACATTAGCGAACATTGCAGATAAGCTGTATTATTTCACTGAAACAAAAACATTGGTAATTAGCTAATGTTCAGATAAATTCCACCATCAAAGTGTTGAGAAATCCTGTACCGTTAAAACTTTGCCGTAGTTTGAGCTGTCAGTATTTTGCACTCTGAATTCCCAGTCAGGAACATAGATCCCATAAACAAGGGACAGGTAAACCACTAGAATGCAGCATGCAACAATCCTTGTAAATGCACAGAGCACTCAATTAGCATGTAGAAATAAAACCTGTCAGTGTCAGAACTAAGAAATAAAACCTTGCATACCATTGGGAAAAGTACATTCTGAAGATAGAGAAGCCCGAACTTGACCGATCCTGAATCTTTGCATCTTTTGTAACAATCTCTAGAACTGCCACTACCAAGTATGCAAGAGCAATCCTCTGGAAGAGCCAAGAACCGGATTACTCTCGATCGTACACAGCCTCCTTCTAACTCATACTTTCAGAGAATAGGAAAATTTACTGAGTTTCATACCTGGAGAATTCCACCCCATCTTACGTGCTTCATGTCAACTCCGTATGTCAGGTTATCCGGAGCATGAGAGTAACCTCCTGAATATATTCATGGATTGCTAATCAGCTTTATTTCTAGAGCCTAGAGACTTGGCAATTTGAGGATCTGAAGAGCATATACAGAAATAACCTTGCAACAGGATTCCCCAAAAGAGCAGCTTCAATGTCCTAATGACTACTCTCCTCACAGCTCGACCACGGTCAGGAATTCTCTGCATGTTTGTGGCAATAAAAGGTTATGCCAACGAATACTGAAACAACAGTTCGTCGAAAAAAAATGCCCCACGGTCAGTGTTGAATTCAAACTTGACTGATGGCGTCGTGGCGTCTAAGCAAAGCGTGGAAAGGGACATCGCCTGATGGAGACAGGGCATGTACAGTAATAGCGTGAGACAAGAAGAAGGGACCTTGAGGGAGAGGGGAATGGCCATGCCGACGATGAAGAGGAAGAAGGGCATGACGAAGTCGGCGAGGTTGCAGCCGTTCCACGGCGCGTGCCCGATGACCGGCCACTCGCCGCCGGCGCCGTCCACCAGTATCATCAGCTGCACACAGACGAACGCACATGCTGACATGACATGCAGAAACACTGAACACTGCTAACTCGTCACTCTCTAGTCTGTATTCTGTAAAAACACATGATTCCTACCATCCAAGGCATCCATGCCACAGATTTCCAATATGAATTCTCGATTGTCAGTTAGAGACGACAACCCGGGGGAAAAGAATCGAACATTTGGGCACCACCGCTCAATTTGTAACTTGCAATCGTCAGTATGTTCAGAAACCTTCCTACTACTAACTTGGGCACCATGAGAAAGCTCGAAAGAGCAGGTCAAGTGTGTGTGTGTGTGTGTGTGTGTGTGTGTGTGTGTGTGTGTGTGTGTGTGTGTGTGTGTGTGTGTGTGTGTGTGAGAGAGAGAGAGAGAGAGAGAGAGAGAGAGAGAGAGAGAGAGAGAGAGAGAGAGACAGAGAGAGAGAGTCACTTACAGCGACGGTGAGGCCGCGGAAGACGTCGAGGGAAGCAACCCGCTTGCTCCGGCGAGGCGCCTTCTCGTCGCCGTCGGCTTCATCCACCATAGAACGCTGCTGGCGGCCTGGGTCCTCCTCGGCGACATCGCCGTGCGGCTGCTCAGCCTTCTTGCCTCCGTCCATGGATTGGATCCCACGAGCAGTCCCCACCCACCCGCGTCCAACAGGGCCGGGCAGCAGCGCCCGCCGTGCAAGTCCAAGCAGTAGAAGTGGCCGAAAGCTCCGTGTCGCAGACGGGCCCGGATATGTTGGATCAGAGGAGGAGGATCCCGATTCCTTGAAGCAATCGCTCACTCGCCCATCAGCATGCTCGCGCAGTCGCAGCGAGTGGCGCCGAGGCACCAGCCAAAGCCAAGCCAAACATCCCTCTCACACGGCGAATCTTCGAGCCACTGGGCAGGAGTGGCACACGCTGACATGGTGGGGCACACACGCGCCTCGGATGAGATAGCATTTTCCGGTGGTCAGCGAACCTTGAATTTATTTTTATTTTTTTCGGGTTTCATCTCTAACCTACCTCAATTTACTTGGGAAAAAATAATATGTTGTTGTTGCTGCTGCAGGGGAACACGACGATCTCGTCGTTTTCCAATGGATGCGACAAGCTCGTAGTGGTTGCTCGTGTTTTTTTTTAAGAAATGGTTGTTCGTGTTTTGCTGGATGAGCCCGGTACCCACCCATCTCAACGCCTCTGGCTAGGGATTGCTGCTTTTGCCCCTGTGCTGTTCAGCTCATTTGCACTCTCCACAATATATAGTAGTAGGTGTGCCTGGGACAACTACAGTATCAATCGTCCTGTTCAAACTTGTTGAAACTTTCTGAATAATATAAGCCATATGAACTGATATGTTATTACTTGCAGTAACACCAAATGGATTAACAGAATAAACCATGCGAGATAGCATGGAGTATATAAACAAACGAAAATTAACCTGCAGCAATAATTTAAAAAAAACTAGTAAACGGCTGGGCCATGCAGCGGGGTTCTGATTTCTGAAGTGGACCAGCTGAAGCCCAAACTGCGCATTGGTCACTGCGAGGCGGCGATCTTGGCGACGGCCTGCGCGGAGATGGGCGGCAGGCTGAGCGAGCAGAGGCTCTCCCAGGAGGCGGCCACGGAGGGTGCGTCCTCCTCCTCCTCCTTCCCCTTATCAGCGGCCTCCTTGGTGAAGGCGCCGTGCATCGACCCCACCACGCTGCGGGCGGCCTCCCTGGCCTCCGGCAGCCGGTCGTTCAGCAGCTCCGCCGCCACCTGGAGGAGCGCCGACATCCCGAACTCCTTCATCGCCGCGATGTCCTGCGCGACCACCAACCAATCACGTCTCTCTCCGGATCGTGTTGCGTCGTTACACTCAAATTGATCAGATCGACGAGATATTTTGAGTTGTGGGCGTACCATCCTGGCGGCGCAGTGGGAGATGGCGACGGCGGCCTTGGCCCTGACCCTGAGGTTGGCGTGGTGGACGTACGCCTTGAGCTTCTTCAGCAGCGGCAGCGGAGGCATCGACGCCGCCATGGCGCGCATCGCCTTCTCGGCCTCCTCGCACACGAACCGCTTGTCCTGGGACGCCTTCAGCAGGAGTTGGAGCAGCTGCAGCCAGACATGAATTCAGCTGCTGCTGAGCAGCTGCAAACAAAGCCCAGTGTTCCGTTGCTGTTGCCTGTAGGGGATGCGAGAGGATGTACCAGCTTGTCGAACGCGTCGTCGGAGACGGAGGAGAGGAGGTTGCCGAAGGAGTTGAAGATGTCGGTGCAGGCCATGATGGATGTCTTCAGCACCGCGCTGCGCGGGCTCTTCATCGTCTTCACGATGGCCAGCATCACCTTCTCCCTGCCAGATTAGGCACGCACGGATCAGGTCAGGCGTAAGGGCCTCTTCAAAAATTTCCCCAAATCAATCGACAAATGCTTGGACTTACACGATCGGGTTCAGGAGCGCGGAGTGGTGGATCGCGAGGCGGCGCGCGTCGTTGAGCGCCTCGCACGCCCGGATCCAGTCCTTGGAGTCCAGCTCCGCGACCAGCCCCGCGGCCTTGGCCTTCGGGTGCGCCGCCGCCTCCAGCTCCTCCGACGGGATGTACTCCACGGCCTGCTCCCCTGCCGCGGCCGTGGCCCTGGGCGCCGAGTTCTCGTCGTTCTTCTTCTTCCTCTTGCCGCTCTCGGGGGAGGCAGCCTTGACGGGGGCGGCCTCGGTGGGGGCGGCCACCTTAGCGACCTTCTTGGGCCGTTCCTCGACGGCAGCGGGCATCGTGTTGTCGAGCGCGCGGAGAGCCATGGGTTGCCGTCGCCGGCCAAGCTCAACGTATGCGGTTGCTGTTCTTGGAATGGTGCTCGAGGATGCAGATGGAGATGGAGATGAGGCGGCGGCGGTGTCAAGTGATGCTGGTGGGAGAGTGGAGAGTGAAAATTGCCGGACCGAAGAGGTGGATTGGAAATTTTAAATGCGGACGGGTGGGGAGAGGGGAATGGAATGGACGGCTGTGTCCAACGGCTATAAAATGTTCAAACTCGCGGATGAACGTTGGGAGTTTGTGATGCAGCTTTGTTTACCGTTGCCAAATGGTTTTGTGAACGATTTTTTTTCAAAAATCAAAACCGAAGCAAAATCACAAGATGAGTTATGGCCTATGAGATGAGACCTGCACTATTTGATTTTTTTTCTTTTTTATAAATAAAACGAAGCAGTCTTTGATCACGTGTTCGGTAATTTTGAACTCATGCCTACCGTGAAAGAGAAATAACCGAATCGTTGGCGTAATAGAACTCCTGAAAAAGTGAACATGAACAGATGCTTGCAGGAATCATGGATGATCACGAGATAACTGGGGGAAACCTGCGAAAAGTAACCGAGAGAACACTGCCATTTGCTAATGGGGTTTCCAACCGCTTGCCCCACAAAGATGTTAAAAGTAATCACGGGAAAAGTTCAAAATCATGGTGCGTTCGTGTTTCTGGTGAACGAACAGAAACGTTTTGAAACTTGAGATTCCATATTTGTGCATTTGAGCCATTTTCATCGAGTAGATGGAAGATGGCATTTACATTACATAAAAAGTATAGTCTGCCCAAAACCCAAATAACACCTACAACCTGTGTAAGACAGTCACTCTGATCGATTGGTTGTGGCTGGTGATTGGTGCTGATTTGGTATGAGAGAAAAGCACTACTGACTGATTGGCTAACAAGCTAAGCGAACAGAGTGATTGTATTGTATAGAGCGGACAGTCATCACCCAAGCTCCATCTTTCAGAACACTATGACAAAGAGAAATTGGAATCTGTCAAAATTGTCTGAGATTTATATGTACAAAGGGAGGGGGGTGTGCGGCCTGAGTCAGGCAGTGCTCCATCTTGGCACAGCATTGTTAGCCTGAGACCGCCACCAGCTGTTCAGTGTAGCTTGTTCTTGGAGTTCCCTGTAACCTTCCTCTAAGAATTTTCCATTCTTTATCAGGCCACGCGCGGCAAACCCCATGAGCTCAGAAGGATCCACGTGACGCTGGAACCAGTGTGGAACATTGAATGAGATTGCTGCACTTGGGGCTGGAGAAAGGCTTTGTTCCACTTCCAGGGGCGGTTCAGGCTCAGCTTCCTTTGATTGCTCCTGGACAAATGAAGGTTCTGATGATAACATGGAACTCCCTATGCCAAATCCTTCCCAATCAACCTGCTGCCACAGCCTGTATCCACCATCACTCACATTTTGTAAGTGATGGTTTCGGAGTTCAGATTGCCGCTCTGATGCAAGTCTGTCAACTTCAACCTTCAGTTCCTGCAACCGCTGCCCAATTCTTTGTGTCGCTTTATCATACAAGATACCTCTAGAGATATGTTGAGTGTCATCGCTGTTGTCAATCATCAGGTCATCAAAGTTGATTGGGTCACCCACAACCACAATCACCTAGGAAATCAAATAAATAATGTAGAGTTCCACAAATATTTTTTTTATAGCATTCAATAATATAGGGCCACTCACCTGTTTCCCTGCTCTTGGGATACGTTTTCCAACAGGCATTATATCCTGCATTCCAGTATGGACAAAGGGTATCACAACTGGAAGGCTGTCAGCATCCATAACCAATCTGTCAAAACAAGAGGAAATTAAATTAAGTAAAAACTCAAAATCGATAAAGAAGTAAGAACCTTATTGCAAAAACGTATATGCATAAGAAGGATGCAGGTTTTGTTACAAAAACAGAAGCAAATCAATGATGATCAAGTATTCTTTTTTTTTAAAAAAAAAGGGACAGTATTGAAAGTTACAAATTTTCTAACCTTCCAACACCTCTCTTTGCAGGAGCAATAGTTTTCCCTCCATCCCTTGAACGGCTTCCTTCTGGAAATATATGAACCCACCCACCACTGTTAAGCTTTGAAAGAGCCATATCCATTCCCTGAGCAAAGAAAAAAAAAGAAAAGAGAGAGAGGCTATGAGTGAAGAGCAAGCCCAGAGATGCACGACTCGATACATCCAAATGCACTCAACCATACCTCCATGATCTTATGATGGTAATACATGAAGCCATCAACATATAAGTTAAGAGGGCAAAATGAAGTGCATTACAAACCCATTCAGGGAGGAGTACCAACACAAGGGTTCAGCGTAGTACTTCCTTAAGGAAAGCAAACTACCAGAAACTTTTATTCCCCTCATCTTATAATTGCTACTATCCAATCAAGGAACTCCCTAGTCCCTATAATAATTTGCAAATCCATATCTGCTAATTGTTCTTTAATATTTCTTGTACTTGTCACAATCTCCCTCCCGATTCTAAAATGTTGCAAAGCCTGGGGTTTAAATTACGTACTCCCACCATTTCCCCAGAAGTATAGCATGTTACTAAAAGGAGTGACATTACAAATTGCAAAAAACAATGACTGGAACCATGAGTTGAAGTAAAGTGATACACACCCAAAATAATGCCACATACTAAATTAAATACTGATGCTTTCACAGTATGAACCAAATGGATAAGTTCATCAATATTTAAAAAACTTTAGAGCATGAAGTGAATACTTGAAAAACCACAAGATGGATACCTTTTGGTAGATACCATCACCGCGAGAAACAGGTAACACCTTAACAGACCTGAAGAATGTAGACAGAATTGGATTTGTAAAGCAACGATCAGTCGCACATAGTGTCCATCTCAGCTTTTGCGCTTCCAACATAACAGATGGTGGGAGAAGGGAGGCAATTACGAATGGGTCATCCATTGCTGCCACATGATTGCTGACCTGTAAATGAAAATAACAAATAATATAGAAGAACACGCGAATAGAAGAATGCATAGTTGAGAAATATACAGTGAAGAAGACATCTGGCATGTCAGGAAGACCTCAAATGGAGAGTTATTGTATATGAGTATATCTGTTACCAAAAGTCATCTTAAAGAGAATATATGCTACAATCTAAGGGCATTCAGATTTGTTGAGTGTTAGCTACATCCCAGCTATACACAACAGATATATTGCAATTAAGCTCCATACCGTTAGAAGCGGTTTTCCTTTAGGTCTCTCTTGTAATGCCTGATGAAGCTTCTCTGCACCATAAATCTGTACACCCTCATAGATTAGACAAACGAGAAAACTAGAACAAAGTACTCAAGTGTTCTATTTTCAACTAGGATACCTGGACGGAATTAAGGCCATGCATAAAAACATAGCAGGCATTGCCAATAAGAGGAACAGCCAACGCTTGAAGTGAACGGAAAATAACAGAGTCTTCAATGCCATCAACCTCTTTGCCCACTGATTAACAAAAAATAATTCATCAGTAGGATCTCTTTTTATTTTTGTTATATGAGAAATAACCAACAGAATTTGAAAATATTAAATAATCAGGCTTCTCTTAGTTGCAGGCTGCAGCTCCAAATTTCCAATAGCCAAAAACGATACTAAAATATTACCAAAAATGATTCCAAATATTGTTCGAAACTGTAAATATTTACACGCAGCAACCACTACAATACTGAATTGAATCAGAGTCACCGGGAACGTGGGTACATTTTCGTCCAAATAGTGTTAAAATCACTCTTAAACAACATCCCACGTTCCACGTTCCTCAATCTATCAATCCAGGAACTTTTGTGACTGTGAAGTGAATACACTAACTAGCTTCAAATCGACGAACCAATAGCTACAATATCAACTCACAGGCATCACTATGACGTGTTTGAATTAAACGAGCAAAAATCGCCGCTGTATACCTTTCTTTCGGTAGAATCTCAAAGCACTGGACGAGGGCTTCGCCGCCGCCCCAATAGACGTCCCCGTCGAGGTCGAGCTCTGATCCGCGACCCGGTCTCCCTGCAGCAGGGTCCGAACGCGATCCGACCAGCGCCGGACCGCCTCGGTGGCGACGCGGCCGTCAGCCCGGCGCCACAGCCACCGGCGATCCACGGGCGCCACGCGGAACCTGTTGCGAATCTGTGTCCCCACCACCCGGGCCCGCTCCGCCCACGGAGCCCCTCCGCCGGCCGCCATTGCGAGCTAGGGTTAGGGTTTGCTTTCGGTCGGAACAGTGAATGCTGACTGGGTTTAGCTGCTGGCCTTCCAGAGGCGTCGAGAAGAGATTATTTTAGAGTTCCAAGCCTTTTTGCGATTGCTGCTCTTGGAACTCCCGGGTCGGGGAGGAAGAAAGCGTTGGCGGGGAAGGTGGCGGGACCCAGATGCAGAGGAAGAGAGTCACCGGAAAATATCAGGTGTGGGCCCGGTTCGATGGACCAGTTGGGCCAAGTGACAGTGAGAGGATGGTCGAAAGCCCCGAGCGGTGATAGGATGAGGACATTAACAGGACAGAAAGGCGTCGGCGACGGGTCCCAGGTGCTGAGATGCTGGCTCTAACGAATGCATCCAATCATCCAAAGCCAATTACGGTGTCCCAGGACAGAGGATTCCGACAAAATCTTGAGTTCAAAAAAACTTCCAACAAAATCATCTTAGAATACATAGATGTTGGCAATCATGAACTAAAAAAATTTGGTGATAAGATGCGCAAACAGTTGAGTTGAATAGATCAGGGGCATTCAGAAGAGGACTTCATAAAGTGGAACCCTCAATTATGAACCAGAAGCCCAGAACATGACACATATGGACGCCAATCCAGCTGCAAAATGCAGTGGGAGACAAACATCACACTACGTTACAGAATATGAACTCAACTCAACTCATATAACACTGAGGTGACAAAATTTGGGCATGGAACCATGCTAAATTATCACTACTTCAGCTCAATTCCGAAGTGATATCGTCCAAATCAGATCAGAATCTGAAGTCACAGTTATTTTATCATCATCCACAATGTTAGATGTGCTTACCAGTCCACCATAGCTCATACTGGTGTTATCTGAAGAGGAAAACGGAGCATAACTATTAGATGTTCGCATACGACCATACAAGAAAGAGGATTATAAGGTCTGATGCTTTTACCCAAATTCCATCTAAGCCCAGTTGTTGTGGTGCTAGTTGACGGTCCACCAATGGGAATCAAGCCACAGTGAGGACCTTCGACCGATTTCTCAATATGGATCTCGTGAGTATGCATCTTGGGGAGCAGAAAGATTGAACAGTCATCTGACAGGAGGACAATTTTGGTGTTTGAGAAACGGTATAATACATTGATATTCCCCATCTCATGATCGAACCTTCCACCAAGTGCACCAAGAACAAGTATACACAGCTGCAAATCACAGAAAATCTGTTAAGCTGATGTTGCATAGGTGGACGTTTATGATCAATTTAATTGAGTACGTTAGACTTGTCTGGGACAGGGAGCTCTCTTGTGACAAATGATACACATTTGTGCAAGTCCGTTGTGTCCTGATCATGTGATTCATCAACTATGTTTGTGCCCTGCCACCAAACAAAAAAAGTATCAGTTGCTAAGTCAGGAAAAATTCATGTGTAGTCAATAAAAGAGCTTGAAGTGTCAAGGCTGTAGGAACCAGGAGGCTGAAATTTAAGTAAGGTAACACTGGAAATGGTACAGCAGAGAAAGGACCAGAAAATAAGTACTTCCTCAATTCACCAATGGCCTCTACGAATTTTCTCAGAAGGTTAATCAGAAACAAGATACAGGGGATATGGAGGTGCCTAATTTCTTTAGCCCATGAGCTTCCTCAGGATATTCCAAAACTTATCCAGAAGAAAAATTGAGGTGCAGAACTCAAGGTAACAACGAAACAAGAAAGCATTAT
Organism: Panicum virgatum; assembly: GCF_016808335.1. Classification (NCBI taxonomy): domain Eukaryota; kingdom Viridiplantae; phylum Streptophyta; class Magnoliopsida; order Poales; family Poaceae; genus Panicum; species Panicum virgatum. Next base: position 69,687,183 of record NC_053149.1, read on the forward strand.
TACATTTCCACTTCTTACATGCTCTTTTCTCTTGATACAAAATTCCTGGACAAGAATCCACAGTAAAACAAGGTATTGCATGTTCCTGACTAGGAGGTTTGGACAATCCATATGCCAAGCAGTTCCACATAATTTTAGCATTTTGCTTTCACTTCACATATTAGTATTCTACTGTAATAAATAAAAATATCTCTATCTGATTACAAATGCGAGTCTTTCAGGCATTAACATGGTTTCAAATGTGACACTTTGAATACTGATTTCTATGACCATTTGTAATAATCTGAAATAAAAAAACAGCTATATGTTGTAAAGGGATTTTCAACGAATCTAGTAATATCAAATTTATGTTCTCAATCTATATATTTTTCGATATAGTGATGGTCGAAATTAAGAAATCTGACCAACAGAGATCTCAAAACAATTCATTTGGAATCAGAGGGAGCAGAGTGGTTTGGTATACAGTTTGAGCTTGCCAACAAAAACCAGACAAAGGAGAGTTTCAAACATATTTCACATGGACCCAGGGGCAAAAACGTTGATATGTTTATACTTTATACATGTGCACTGGAAATAAGTAGCTGGGTGCAGTATGACCATATGGTTCAGCTACCAAGCCTTAGCATGTCATTTTCAGCAAGCAATGCTAAATATAAATTAAAGTAGTTACCAAATTGGAATAATATTCCTTCACTTCTGGCCTTATTGAGTCCATATCCCCTTTAATTACATCTGGCTTGTACCTGCAGGAAGATAAGGTTACATTGAATGAAAACCGTCCTTAATCCTTCCCGACTACCAACAAATCAAACTGTCTTAAATCTCTTCCAACTAGTACTAGAGGTATGACAAACCAACAAACCATGCTCATTTGCCTGATGGAAAATTTTCCCACCATACATAATATTCTCAGCTGATTAATCATGATTGGAGTAACAATTTTTCAAATCTGAAGGGAAACACATAGAAGTTCGTCAAACTTACGGCAACCTACCAAATCCCAAAGAGTGCCAATAAGCACTCTGACACACACAGACATAGGTAGCAGGAGAAAACAAGCATACTTCAACATCATTAGAGATACAATAGAACTGGAAGAGCAATTTGTTAGCTGATGAAGTTACTTGTCTTTGTATCAAAGGAAAGGCAACCAAACCAAACATCCGCCAACAGCTGGGCGTTCCATGGCAACATATAGCAACTACATCATAGTGGCCAGGGGTTTTCAATCAATTTTATCAAAAGTGAAAACGATACCAGCTATAACATGTATTCCAAAAGGTGACACTGCAGATGCACACGCAATAAACATATTTGGGAATCCACGCAACTAGAAACCGGATTCGGCAAGGCACTCGTCGGCGCCATGCGAACAGCTACGTCGCCCTCGCGGCGCATCCGAAGCAGACAACTAGAGCAGGGCAGAGCAGAGCTCATGGTTGTCTGTCTCTGGTTCATTACATCGAGCACATGACGAGCATTTAGCCAAACACGCACGCACACGAAGTACGGGATGAGCAAACGGAAGAAGAGGCAAAGTTGAGGTTGGCATCACCTGGCGCGGACATCGGCGGGGTCCTCGACCGGCAGCAGCTCCGGCATGCCGTCGAAGACGCGGTTGGCGCCCCCGTCCGCGCACACGCGCAGGCGCGCTGCCTCGAGCAAAACAGCAGCACACGAGTCAGCCACGGCGAGAACCCATCAGGCGAACCGGAAGCATGCTAGCAATGGCAAAAGCGAGGCATGGAAGCAGGGAGGGAAGGAGGGAGGGAGAGGAGAGGGGCGTCACCGCGGGCCCAGAGGAGTGGCGCGAAGCGGGGGAGGCGCTGGTTGAGGACGACGAGCGCGTAGGTCGTGGCGGCGTCGTTGGGCGGGGGAGTAGTCGAGGCGGGGAGGAGGAAGGCGGAGGAGTGGGTCATCGCCGGCAGCGGCATGGTGGTCGTCGGCGGGGGCGGTGGTGGTCGGTGGGAAGGAGGGCGTGGGGACAGCCGGACAGATGGGAAAAGAGTTGCGACCGGCCCGCAATCTGGTGTGGTGAGGTGGGCTTCCAAAAGTCCCAGACTCCCAGTTCTCATGTGATGTGAGACACGGACGGGCAAGGCAGGCAGAGAGGCAGGATGGGGAGGTGGGCTTCCAGAACGACCCGCTGGATAGGAAGGGCGCCCCAACGTGGAACGAAACGAGAGGTCAGCTTCGCCTTTTTCCTTGTCCCGTCGCGCTCGCTGGCTTGGTGGGGCCATGTCATCTATGAGTAACGCCGTGTTTAGTTGCAAAAATTTTAGGGTGTAAAACACTGTAGTACTTTCGTTTGTATTTGGTAATTATTGTCCCGTCATAGATTAATTAGGCTCATTATATTCCTCTTGTGATTTACAAGCAAACTATGCAATTAGTTTTTTATTTCGTGTAGATTTAATATTTCATGCATGGGTTGAAAAATTCGATGTGACGGAGAATCTTGTAAAGTTTTGGAATTTTGGATGCAACTAAACAGAGCCTAAGTAGTATTATGATGAACTACCATTTGGCTTGTATTTATGTACTTCTCCGTCTCAAAATAAATATAATTGTAGAGTTCAAAATTTGTCCCACAAAAAATGCAACTTTGACCCATCTTCCACAAAAGACAAGAGTCTCCGAAAATTTCTTATAGAAAAGACAAAACAATATCCGGACTCTTCTCACAAAAGACAAAGAGTATTTTGGTAATTTCACATTTTTCATTGGTTTGCGTGCTTAGTCCTAAAGATATATTTATTTTGGCACGGAGGGAGCAGAAGAGACAGAAAAATAAAAAGAGAAAAGAGGACTGGCGACTCGCTACCAGGGTTAACCGAACCGTCGGTAACCGGTCCGGTTTGACCGGTTACCGGTCAAACCGGTCCGGACCGGTACCGGTTCGGTCCGGTATGAAACCGGTCCAAATTCAAAATTTAAATTTGAATTCAAAAAAATGAAAAATTCCCAAAAAATTCCTAAAAATACTTCAAGGTGCAATGAATCTAATGGTGTCAAATTTTCTCCAAAATTCGTTCATTTAGTATGGTTTTCGGAATTTATAAGTTAAATAAAAAAAGAAAAAGAAAAAAACCGCGGCCCATTAAGGCCCATCGCGCGGCAGAGGTCATTTAACGTCGCGTGTCCCTCAGCCGAAGCCTCACCAGCGCCTCCCTCACCCGCTCCCCCCTCACTGACTCCTGTCCGCCGCCAGAAGTCGCCGCCCGCCGCTCGAGGCCGGTTAGCCGCTCTCAGATCCCGGCTAACCGGTCTCCCTCACCGGTAAGCCGGACCGGTAGCAGATCTACCGGTCCCGTCCGGTTTTCCGCCCGGGGAGGCCGGTTTACCGGTATGGGGAGGCGGTAAACCGCCGATTAGCGTTGGTAAGCCGCGGTCAGGTTAGTTTTTTTTTCCCTAGGATTTAGGTGTATTTAGATGTTTTGTTTTAGGATTTAGGTGTATGACTTAGGTATATTTAGAATTTAGGGAAGATTTATTTATATTACATGATTTTTTGCACTATGTAGTAGGTTTTAGCTAGATTTAATTTAGGTGTATTAGATGATTTTTGACACTATAACTTAGGTAGGAGTAAGAATATTAGATGATATATTTTTGTTGTGCATGTATGCAGATAGACAATGGCAAGCAGAGATGTTGTGTGGGAACACGGTGAAAATCTTTATCCCGGATGGCGATGTAACTATTGTCGTACGCAGAAAGGAGGAGGTGGTGCGACTAGATTGAAACAACATTTGGCTGGGCGCGGGGCAGAGGTGATCCATTGCAGGAATGTGCCACCTGATGTGCGGGACTTCTTTCAGCGTGAGTTGGATAGGGCAAAGAAGGCAACTGCTGACCGGGCCCGAGAGAGGTTGAGACGGGAGAAGGCTGCAGCAGAGGGAAACTATCCCGGTGATGAAGAAGATGAGGAGGCTCAGGTGCAGCGTGCCATGGATCTATCGAGAGCGGAAGCAGAGTTCCGACGGGGGGTGGAACAGAGAGGAGGTGCATATGAGCGTGGAGGGGGTAGTGGTTCGACGAGGGGGAATGTTATGCAGAGAATGTTTCGAAAGTCCACTTCGCAGAGGGAGAGTCCTGTGGTGGAGGACTATAACTTGGCAGCTGGTGGGAGAAGAGGAATGACACAAACAAGGATTGATACAGGCTCCTGGACGCAGAAGGGTAAGAACGCAAAGGAAGCTATTGGTAAAGCTTGGTCAAAGTTTTTCCATATTGCAGGAGTACCTGGAAGACAGGCTGACAGTCCATACTTTATCAGCGCGGTTAGGGAGACACAGAAGTGGGGTAAGTTTTCTTTCATTGCAATGATACCTATAAACTTACATTTTTGTATCTTATGATTTTCATATGGTTGCAGGTGAAGGTGTCGCATCACCCACTGGACGGGATATTGATGGCAAGTACCTTGATCAGAATGAGCAAGACTTGAAGACGAGGTACGTAAAGTTTCAGAAAGACTGGCCCTTATTTGGCATCACGTTAATGTGTGATTCATGGACTGGTCCGACGAGGATGAGTGTCATCAACTTTTTGATATATTGCAATGGGGTCATGTGGTTCCATAAGTCTATTGATGCGACTGGAAGAATTCAAAATGCTGCATATTTGTTCAAGGTAGTCCCTCAACCTGTTCCATTCACATTGTGTATGTTTTGTCATGTTACTAAAAAATCCGTCTTCCATTGCAGGAGATTCGAAAGGTGGTGGAAGAGATTGGACCGGAGAATGTCGTGCACGTAGTCACCGACAACGGCTCGAATTACAAAAAAGCATGCAATGAACTACTAAGTGATGTGTATGACCACATAGCTTGGACACCTTGTCTAGCACACACCGTCAATTTGATGTTGAAGGATATAGCTCGAAGGCCTGAACATGGTGTTATCATCAAGCAGTGCAAGCGAATTTCAAATTGGTTACACAATCATGGTCAGTTGAATACAATGATGAGGAACGCAATCGGTGGTGAGTTGGTCAAGTGGAATGCCACTCGATTTGGAACCAACTACATGTTCCTAGAGAGCATCTATCGGAAACGTGATCGTTTCATGCAGTGGATGGCATCTACTGAGTTCCAACACAGCAAATGGGCGAATACCGAAGATGGTAGATTTACTCATGCAAGTTTTTCAAGTATGGAGTGGTGGGATGCATTGAAATATATCATCGACACAGTTCAACCAATATACAAGTTCCTCCGCTTCGCTGATCAGGACAAGAAGCCGAACATGTGTGAAGTCGTGATGGCCTACCAGACTATGAAACAGGAGCTGAAGTCTTTCTTTGGAACAAATATTTCCACACTGAAAGAGTATGTTGAGGTGGTGGACGAGAGGTTGGATGATGTGTTCATAGGCACGTATGTGGGTCCAGGTAAGCACACATCAGTCGTCTATTTTTAAACTCTATTGAAATAATGCTTATTTGAAGTGATTTATATTTTGCAGCTGCTGTCCTAAATCCGAGGTATGCCTATACGATGGAACCAACTCAACAAATGTTTCGTGGACTTAAGGATACATTTCAGCGCATGACGGATCTCCAGAGCGCCGTCCAGGCATTGCAGGAGCTTGACGTGTTTCGGCAGAAAATTGGCGAGTATAGCAGTGATATGGCAATGCGGATGGCGATGGACCCAAAGACATCCCCATGTAAGAGTTGTTCCGTATAAAATTGTTATTTTCTCTCTTCGAAAATATTGCTTACATACTCGGTTGCACATGCAGCGTCCTGGTGGATGATGTTCGGATCAAGTACTCCAAAACTGCAGTACCTTGCCATGAGGCTTGTTTCACAATGTTGTTCATCCAGTGGATGCGAGCGGAACTGGAGTACTTTTGCCTTGCTGCATACAAAGGTTCGCAATCGGTTGTCGCACAAGAAACTTAATAAGCTTGTCTATGTCAACTACAATCTTCGTCTCCGACTCGAGGAGGTCTCCGGCCCACTGATGCGTGAAGAAGGTGATTTCATTGACCAGCTAGCCCATCTTTCATTCTATGATGAGAAAAATCCGGTGCGGGAATGGATGGAATATGGTAGATCTAACCGGGCTCCAGTTCTGGACGAGGATGATGATGACGGCGACATCCCTCTCCCGTCCCATATTGTCAGAGATCAAATAAACGTGTCAGATCTACGTGAGGCTACGGGGAATGATTCCATCAGCGATTGGGCACGTCAAAATATAGGTGACACTCACCTAGGGAAGAGAAAGTTGCACAAGGGGCCTAAGAAGGGTGACTCGAAGCGTCGAAAAGGCAAAGGAACAGCAAAACCAGTGAGCAGCGACACCGAGACTGATGATGGCGAAGGTGAGCGTAGTCCTCCGTATCAGGAGTCCGAGGATAGCAGCTCGGCCGATGATGGTGATGATGGTGACGGTGCTCAGCCTAATGCTGGTGGTGGAGGTAGTGGTGCTGATGATGCTGCTGGTGGTAGTGGTCATGCTCGTGGTGTTCGTTTCACAGGTATATATTGCACATATAAATACACACATATTTCTGACTATTGACTACTAATTATGAAATATGGTTGATTGCAGGGGAAACTCAGTTCACACATGCTACTCAGGACACCGACCATGGAGCACCGCAATCGCAGAGGAGAACAGGTGGACCGACGGACTATGACAGTCCACAGAACTCTTCTTCCTCCTACAGCGATTCGAGGCACTCTTTTCACTATCCCATTCCTGACATCAGCATGCAGTCACCGACGAGATGGGTGTACGAATGGGAAGACCCCCATTTTTACACTATGTTAGTTCAGGAATGGCAGACAACATCGGCGTGGACGGGCCAAACTTGGCAACACTACAAGGCTGAGCTGCTTAGAGTGCGAGGTATCGCTTTGATGTCCACCGCCGAATACCAAACCGCATCTCAAATGGGGGTCTTCCCATTCCTACGTTGAACTTTTCATTTCATGTGTATAAGTGTATGACTCCGTATTTGTATGCACCCTATTACTATTGTATTTGTATGCATAATTATAACTCATTGCTTTGGTAGGGTCATTTACATTAAAATGTGCATAGCTCATGTCGAAATTTCCTTTTATTTCACACCGGGAATCAATTTTTCAAGCGGCGAAAAAATACTCTAAACAACCGGTATACCGGCCAAACCGGCCGGTATACCGGTGTAACCGGTCGGTATACCGCAGTGAGCCGCAACACAAAACCGGCCGGTATACCGGCCAAACCGGCCGGTATACCGGTATACCCGGCCGGTATACCGGTCGGAACCGCCACCACGGTGAAATTTGAATTCAAATTCACATTTGACCGGTTCCGACCGGTAACCGGCCTAACCGGACCGGTAAACCGGTACCGGAGCCCGGCGGTTAGGCCGGTCCGGTCGGGAAATTGAACCCTGCTCGCTACACGCCCACTCCGGCCGACGAAAACAAGCTGCGGCTGCTGACATTGGCTGAACAGCATGCACAGTAGTGGGCCCGCCACCATTACCGCCCGCAGTTGGTGAGGAGTGGGCGACTCTATTAAACCTGCTCTAAACTCGCAGCCTCGTCGACATTACTGACGGCTACCCATCCAAAAATTAATGCAAGTTCAAAATTTATCCTATAATAAATGAACATCTATAAATAAGATAACTTAACTCTAGTTATTTTTCAGATATAATAATTATGTATTTATATAGAGATATATGTAATTTTTCACTAACATTCATTTATGCACCCAAACTCTAGAAGTGAATTTATTTTAAGATGGAGGAAGTAACTAATTTTGCTAGTAGTTTCGTGATCCCGAATCAACAGATTGCTGCTGTTATATGCTAGCGTGTGCTAGATGTTTGGACACAAATTAGGAATATTAAACATATGTTAATTATAAAATTTATTGTATAAATGGAGGCTAATTTATAAAATCTACTAAGTCTGTTTAGTTCATAATTTGGTCATTGCTATAGTAAATATGTGCTGATGGTAGATTATTTAGGTTTAATATATTCATCTCTGAATTAGCTCCCGCTTATACAATCAGTTTTTATAACAAGCTCATATTTAATCTCCTTAATTAATTAGCATCCAAACATTCGATATAATCTGAAAAAATTAGCCCCTGTATCCAATTATTCAGACATCCCCATATTTTTATCGCATGCATGATAATTATTAATGAGCAGCCACGCACTGAATATATTAATTATAATATCGACACGCCGCTGGTGTTTCAGGATCGAATCGTAATGGAGTAGCTCGTACTAATCCTGATCGATACGACGCCGTGGACGTTGCCTAGCTGCAGTAGTGCGGTCAGTGTACGGCGGGATACGACAGCGACGCCGTGCTCATTTAATTTCTTAGGCATCAAATAAATCAATTAAAAAAGTGTCGCTCGTGTGCCTTAGTAAACTTAATGGCGTACTCCACCACTCCATTTAGCTACTAATACGATATCCACGTTGGGGGGGGGGGGATAATTCTCTGAACCTGTAATTGTCATGCGCCTTCTTACCCCATTATCGTACCATTTTATCATGCATATTAATCAACTGGGTCAATGTTTTGTTTGTTTATCAAGAGAGAAGAGTCCGAGCTGAGCTTGCACGAATCGACAGTAGACTTCCATATAACAAATAAAATATGTATCGTGCTGTGCTTATTGCATATGTAATAAATCGACTCTTTTGTTCAACAGCAAAACCATTGCTGTTCATGTTCAGATTAGTTAGTTTAGGACGATCAATTCGTCGATGATGAATCTAGTGTAACCAACATGGTACTATTTATGCCATTTCGAGTGATTTTAGTGATCGTATGACAACACAATTAATGGGACTAATAGTTTTGTTAAGTGAACATTTCTAGATCTCAGGGATAAAGTAAAAAGGCCATGCAAGGCAAAACACGAAGAAAGAACTCAAATAAACGCTGAATTGGACGAGTTCTACTGAAATCAGTAGCACCGGAAGAACCGATGCCCATAGCATCGGTGCATCCGATGGTTGTCGGAAGAACCGACGCCCTGGCTTTGTCACAAGTCTGTGCGCCTCTGAAGATCAAGTGAAGAAAGAAGTGAAGCACCGGATGAACCGACGGCGTCATGAGAAGCATCGGTGCATTCAATGTACTATGTTCCAGAGACGATGTCAAGCGCGAAGGAGCCAAGTCTTCAGCACCGGTTGAACCGGTGATGCATCGGAGCATAGCACCGGTGTAATGACGTCAGCAGGAGAGAAAGAGGCCAACGGCTAGTTGAGTGCTGTGAGTGACCGGTTTAACCGACACACAGTCATCGGTTAAACCGGTGGTGTCGCAGACAGTGCGTCAGAAGCTCAACGGCTACTTCGGGTCTAAGAGTGACCGGATGAACCGACGCCACCGCAGGCAGAGGCCTCGGTTCATCCGATGGTATGCTGTTTTCTGCTGACCGTTGGAGCAACGGCTATAAGACTTGGTTGGCCTGTATATACGCCTCACCCCGGCCATTTGAAGCTTGCTGGAGTCCCAAGACATCTCATACACATCCAAGAATACCTCCAAGCCATCCAAGAGCATAAAGATCAAATCCTTAGTCCTTAGCACAAGCTTTGTGAGTGTTAGCGCTAGGTTAGCTCTTGAGTGAGTAATCAAGTAAGGTTTAGATCATTGTGCTGTGGTTCTAGAGTGAACCAACATTGTATCTTGGTGCGCCGGCCATCCTTGGAGCTTTGGTGGCTCGCCGGCAAGTCAACGACCCTCTGGCTTGGTGTAGAGCGGCGTCGACGATATTGTGCGGGGGACGGAGACATCTCCTTTGTGGGCAATCTCCCTTAGTGAAGATCGGGATCAAGGTGACAGTGATTGTGTTCACGGAAGAGACTTGATTGCCGGGAAGCGATACTCTTCGTGAGTGCTTCAACAACGTGGACGTAGGGGCGCTTTTGTGGTAATCCGAACCACGGGATAAATCCTCGTGTCGAGAGTTCGCTTTCTCTCATCCCTCCCATTAAGCTTCCGCATTTCATATTGCAACTTGTGTGCCTTTACTTTCTTAGTGTAGTATCTTGTTAGGATTGGCTATAGGTTGCAAAATTCTTTTGGGATGAGGGTTCCACACTAAGGTGAACCATAGTTGCACATCTAGATAGCTTGTTTTAATTTAAGTTTTGTGCAAACTAGTTGGAGCCATAGGTTAAAGTTTTAATTGTGCCTAATGCACCCCCTCCCTTTTTAGGCCAGAGCACCCGATCACTTTCAAGCTAGATAGCTACTCCGCAAGCAATTGTACAACCTTTATACCCTTGATGAGAAAGGGGAAAGATCATCCACCAAAAAGTACAAATTGGCCTCGGTTTGATGGAGGAAAAAAATTCCAAACTGAAACAAATTATGTCTCGCCAACTGTATATACATTTTATCACCATGTATGTATGTATATAAATGCTCCTATAAGTTAAACCATCCTAGGGAACCCTCGCGAATGAAGAACAATTTACCCCGGCCCCTTGATTGGCCGCCGTTCCCATCACAAGCAGCGGTTGATTAGGCCAAACACGACCACTAAACCCAGAACGAGCAGATGATCCACCTCCGGTCCCACCGTCAGCGTCAGAACGTCCTCCCCGAGCACGACCCCGGACGCCGTCTGCTTCCGCGCGATCGCCGCCACGATCGCGCCGTCGGCGCCGCTGATCTTGTAGTCGGACTTGCGCGAGCACCCGCCGATCTTGTACGTCGCCCTCCTCCCGCTGCCATGCATCGCCACCGCGGCGCCGTTCTTCCGAGTCCTGCGCACTCTGAACCACGGCCGCGTCTGATCTTCTCCATCGTCGAAGCACCGGCAAGCTTCCCATCTCCTAAACATACAGAAGCTCTGCGTAACAATGGCGACAGAAGAAGAGATAACGTTGACACGGGATGATTCTTGGCCTCTAACAGTAACTTTTCATGGCGGCGTGTTTGATGCATGTGTAGTACCTTCCTTTGGATCCTGAGGAGGTTGTTGCCGGCGCGGTCCATGAAGAAGACCTCGCGGCCGCCCCGGCAGCCGTAGTTGTCGATGCGGTAGGCGAGCCGGCCGTCGGCGCCGTAGACGGTGCAGCCGTTGCCGTTGAACACCAGCGACTTCATCCACACCGTGTACACCGCCGGCTTCTGCTCGCCCTGCTGCGACGACGGCGATGATGCCGCAGCCGCAGCAGCTTCAGGCAAGGGTTTGACCTTGGCCATTGGAGGGGCCGGGGAGCTGACCGCCCGTCCCGCCACCTCCGTGTTGTTGGCCGCTTCGTTGAATAGGAATTATAGGATGGGGGTTGCCAGTTGCTTGGTCGTCTTCCATTCCATATGATCTCTCTCATTTTTTTTCCCACTTTCGGTTTCGGGGGACTTAACTAAAAAAGATGAGTTGCATATGTTTCATTGAGTACTTAACTGTATTTTCTAATCATACGCGCCGTCAATGCGTCATTTGATATGGTACTATATACGGTAATGCTAGCAATCACCTCCCCCTAATTCCATTCCTCTTCTATTGAATATACACTAGCCGGAGCTTGGGGGCAGCGACGCGCCCTCCGTGGGCGGCCGCGGTTGAAGCCGCCGGCGAGCCCTCCACAGGCTGCGACGGCCGAGCCAGCAACGAGCCCTCCACGGCGGCGGCCAAGGCCAGCGGCGCCCTCTGCGGCAGCGTGCAGTGCACAAGGGGCGCCCACAGCCGAGGCCAGCGAAGCGCCCTCCGCGGCGGCCGGCGTCCAGGGCATCCGCGGGAGCTCCGGGGCGGCGTGCACGAGGGCAGCACGAGACACACCCCCTCCCCCCAAAGCGGCCTCCTCGGCTCGCCATCCTCTATTTTTTGTTAGAGTTTGTCCCATGTTGCAAGCGAATGTTTCAAATATTCTAGAAAGTGTTGCAAGTGTTTCATGCAGATGTTGCAAAAGTAGATTTGGATGTTACGATGTTGAACGTGTTTCACACGCATACTGCAAGTGTTTTATCTGGATGTTGCATTTTATCGAGAGATCTAGAATGTTCCATGCAGTATGAAACAGATGTTGTGGCAGTTTTTTTTCTCGCCATTGATGGATGGATGGATGGATAATATTTTTTTTCAACAAGCTTTGATGTTGCAAATATTGATTTTTGATGTTGCGTATATGAGTTTTTCTATGTTGCAGATGTTGATTTAGATGTTGCACGGATCGTCCGACGGGAGACGTTCACATCGAACGCCCGAACGCTAGCGAGCCCCAGCGTAGGACGACCAATGCAAGGTTGTTTATGCTCAATTCAAGCCTTAATTTGTACGAGTCACCAGTCACTCAGCGATGAGCAAGACCAATAAAGAAACATCACGTTTACCCTGGTGTGCCTCTGCCCTCTGGAGTTTAGACTGATCTATCATCATCATATAATCTAAGAATGGCAAACACAGTAGCCAACGAAGAAATTCAGATACATACTCCTATGCATGTGTTCATATCAAGAGACAAGCGTACTTGGTGTTCTAGAGAGCGTCCCGTGTGAATATATGTTTGTGGATGAACGGTAGGATTTGTGGAAGCTGCTTGTGGGAGGTCGTTTCAAACACTACCGCAGTACCGCTCCTCCTTTGTCTGATATCATTCCGACATGACAGAGTAACATCCGTGCCGTGCACGCACCTTTTTTTTTTTGAGGCATGTTTCTCCTGCTTTTCAGGAAACGTCATTTTTCTCTCGCGAGTCCTGACGGAATAAAACAGGTACTGTGTGTGTAAGCGCAACACTGAATTTGCTAATTATATATCTTCCAGCTCGCCAGGATAAGATAATTAAGAGGATCATCAGATTAAACAATTGAAGGGCTCTAACAGAAAATTCAGAGACTTGTGCAGATCAGCAACCATGGTCATAATCACAATGCATGCAGTTGAAGCTGTATTGTATCGGATACGATGTGATATTTGCTCGAATATTTTCTGTGGGCTTGAAACCCATTGTCGGTACCTCTGGACTAGGTGGGCTTGAAACCTATTGTCAGTACCTCTGGACTAGGGTACCCTTCTTGCTCTGTCAAGATTCGTGTAGTTATCCGTAATTACGCCCAAAAGAGCTGAGCAATCGAACCCCAGGGGTCCGACTCCATCTCACCAGACCAACGGCCCCGGACCCGCTCCCAGCTCTGGGACGGGTCCGGTGACGCCACGTGTCCCAGAGAAGGAAGCACATAGCCAAAAACAGCCGGGGGCCCCGGACCTCCCACGGGGTCCCGGACCTCCATTTACTATCCGGACCCCTCAGCAGGGAGGGAACAGACACCCCGCCTGGGGGGGTCCGGAGCCGCCACGTGTCAGCAGGCGCAGGTACGCGCGCACGGCTGCCAAGCTTCCTCGGGAAGACTTGCCCACCTACCGCATTCAATGCGGGAGACGTAAGCGCGCTCTGCCACAGCTTGCCAGGCTGTACTGTTGATCGCGCGTTACCAAAGCGCACAGTGCAGCCGCTGGCGCCACCCACGCCACGCGCGTCAGTCTGCAACGCCAGTTAGACACGACAGCTCGGCGACGGAATATCATAACGCCTACGCGGTAGACCCAACACTACGCCGCAACCTACACCGCCTCAACGGGCGCCTCGCCGATGGGACAGGAGAAGACCCCCCTCGGTCAGAGAGTCTACAAGACGATGAAGTTTATCCGACAAGAGATTCTCCATCACTGTAGCTCCATTAGTGTCTATTTAGTATAGTATACATCCTTATTGGACCCACCTGTCGGGGTCCAACACCTGTGTACGCGCCCTCCTTCCTCTATAAAAGGGAGACGCCCGTTAGAGAAGGACTCAAGTCCGTAGGGGGACTAGAGGCAGAGGATAGACTCATCCGCAGACTCAAGAACAATACTACTCCCAGTGGACCTAGGGTATTACGCTCCGGCGGCCCGAACCACTCTAAAATCCTCGAGTGTTCATGTGTTCTTGCTGGAGGGGTAGATCGGTCGAATAGCTTGCACTTTCCCGAGTATCCACCCTCAGGGATTAGGCGGGTGCACTACGCCACTCGGCTGTGGCCCTCCTCTTAGAGCCACGACACCCATGCTTGCATTAAAATTTGCTCAAGACAGAAGGAACCTTCGGGCGTTGAATATCAGCATGCATGTATATATATACACACGGTGTTGAGGTTGAATACTCAGTAATAATGTATAAGTAGCAAAACATTGCTGACTGAATCATGCATTGTGTCTCACAAGCAAATAAATAAAATGAAAGAAAACGACATCTAAACGTTTGGATCTGGCAAATAAATAGTACAATACACGCAGTTCTCCATACATATATATAATATATGGTTTGCACGTCTATGATCAAATTCAAGGTATACGGTCTCCATTCTCCTGCCTCCAACTTCTTCACGTCTTGTTTGGATCAAAATAATCTGTATACATATACAATTTTCTTTTATATATCAATAATCCTACAACTAGCTATAGCACAAAAGCTTACTCTAGTCTTGTTTTAAAGAGTGTTTCAGCAAATTCAGTTTAGTTTAAGCAGCAGTGAAGTACCACGGATAGGTCCACTTACGCTGTTGGCTCGATTGGTCACGCACCTTAAAATGTTTCAATGGGCTATTTCAATTTCAAGTGGTGTGTAGCACCTCTTTTGAAATAAGCAAGAGCCCTGGAAGAAAGTTGAAAAGCAAACAGAAACGGACATGTATGGACTGACATCTTTTTAAAAGCAAAACACGCAAAGAAGAGTCATGTGACGCAACAATTCTCCTATACAGCTATACTGAACTGTAAAGTTATATTCTCAAAAGTAAACTTATATGCATGAACAAGCTGACTAATGCAAGACCAAAATAAATGGAACAAATGGGCAAATGCCAAGCAGCTGAACAAGGCATATAGCAGACAAGTACAAGTTGGTTAATTTGTTGGCTACTGGCTACTGCTCCCTTATGAAGACGCTTTCTTACTACAAAGCCGAGTCAAAACAAAACAAAAAATATATCAATATTGACACATTGTAATGCTGTTAACATTTGAATAGTTCACAACAACAAAAATATGCATAAAAAAGCGCAAGAAATACTTCACTATACTCGTGGTCCATCGTACACAGAGTGTATAATAATGTACACACGGCATCCCTTTCCAAAAGACAAAAAAAAAAATAAAGTACTACGGCATCTGATCCCTGATTAGCTCCTTTCAACAATCCTTTCTTGAATTAACCCTTGTGAACATTGCATACAGCACGTCTAGTTCTCAAAAGTAAATATGATATATCGGATACCAAGTATTATAACATATAAACATGCAATGATCTAAGCCATACTCATGCACATCTTGCATTGCAGGCATTATGAGGCCGGGCATGGGTGCACCAATAATATCGGCAGGCCATTGCATTGATTCTAGATTTTTTTTGTTTTCTTGAAACAATATAGATGCCATAAATCAATTAATACGAACAAAACAAATTTACAAATGAATCCATATATTCAATAAATCAATTAATATGGTGATAGAGATTACGAGGAAAAAAAGTTCTGTAGATCCCAATGAAACAGTCTTTCCATAGAGGAAAATCATTGCCTACTAGATAGGGATGAAAACGGTCGGGAAAACCCCTCAACCGTTCCCGCAACTGTATTTTTTGGTCGGGAACGGAAACGGGAAAGGAAAAATCGGACGGGAAAACGAAATCGGTATTACGGGATATCGGGAACGGAATCAATCGGTCGGGAGCATGCCGATTACGATCGGGAATCGATAACTCAAAACGGGAAAATACATACAACCACTTCAAATATTTAACTCGATAAAATAATTACAACTATGCATAAATAACATGGAAACAAGACTCGTATAACTAAGAAACACAGGTAAAGTGAATCACGAATTCACAATTCACGTTGGAACGCATGCAAACAACAATTCACATTTCCAACACAGGTAACACAGCCGACTACGACAAATACGGGAATTCCCGCGGAAATTTTCCCGGCTGAAAACGGGAACCGTAAAAACGGTCGGGAAAACACCCCAACCGTTCCCGTTCCCGTTCCCGCCCGTTTTCCCGTTTTGTTTTCCCATTTTCCCATTTTTTTCGCGGAAACGGTTTACGGTCGGTTTAAACGGTAAACGGAGCCGGTCGGGACG
Organism: Panicum virgatum; assembly: GCF_016808335.1. Taxonomy (NCBI): domain Eukaryota; kingdom Viridiplantae; phylum Streptophyta; class Magnoliopsida; order Poales; family Poaceae; genus Panicum; species Panicum virgatum. The sequence continues at coordinate 69,703,300 of NC_053149.1, forward strand.
GGATTTTCCCGTCCCATTTTCAACCCTACTACTAGACCATCTACCGCTTGTTTTAATATGGTCTTGCCCCCCTCCCCCCATCCATGGGTCTCCGACGGTCGCACTGCCTACCCCTCCCTTAGAGCCGGCCCTGATGTTATATCAAGATGATATACCAATAATTGAAAGAAATTCCCGACTTCTGACTAAAGAGCATACAACCTTACACAAAAGAGCGAGAGCAAGCACTCTTTGTGACTATCAATCCGTATACTAGACCGGCACCCATGTGTCGGGTAAAAAAACTTCGTGGCCATTTTTGCCAAGCGTTGAGATGCTGTTGCAACTAACTCATGTGTATTAGGTGTTTGGAAAATAGCCTATATACGAAGCTAGTGCGATACTGTGATGATCAAAAAATGCCCATAACAATTACAGCGAAGACAAGGTTACCACCTTACAATCTTGCAATATAGGATCCTGTAAAAACCATCCACCAAAAAGGGAAATCATCCTCAGATTGGTGGGAAAAAAGGACCCAAACTGCCACATATGAAACAAACTCTCCCTAAAGTCACTGTCTATCCTCCTAACAACCAAACTATAGCTGCAAAAACCAGACCAAAAAAAAAAGAACAAATTCGTTCTTGACGCCTTTGTGATGCAGCACTTCCATGGAGGATCTTCAGCTATTCCAAACTTCACAAACACCGGTTCATGAGGCCCCATATGACCACCAAACCCAAGGCGAGCAGATGATCCGTCCCCGACCCCACTGTCAGCGTCAGGACGTCCTCCCCAAGGACAACCCCGGACGCCGTCTGCTTCCGCTCGATCGCCGCCGCGACGGCGCCGTCTGCGCCGGTGATTTTGTAGTCAGATTTGCGCGCGCACCCGTCGATGGCGAACGTCCTCCCGCAGCCATGTATCCTCACGGCGGCTCCGTTCTTGCCAGCCTTCTGCACACTGAACCATGGCCTCGTCTCCTCGCCGAAGCCCTCGCCGTCGTCGAAGAACCGGCAGGCCTCCCACCTCCTGAACATCCCAAAGCTCTTTCTTTGGATCCTGATGAGGGTCTTGCCGGCGCGGTCCATAAAGAAGACCTCGCGGCCGCCCCTGCAGCCGTAGTTGTCGACGCGGAAGGCGACGCCGCCGTCGGCGCCGTACACGGTGCAGCCGTTGCCGTTGAACACAAGCGACTTCATCCACACCGTATACGCTGCCTGCTTCTGCAGGACTTGGGGCTCATCCCCGGAGGGTGAGCAGGAGGGAGGCGACGAGGCTGCAGGCAGGGGCTGGATCTTAGCCATTGAAGTTGAAGGGATGGAACTGGAAGAGCAGAGGTGATTGTTGCTTCTGCTGCTGTCGGTAGCTACCTGCAGGCTGCAGTGAGATGGTGAGGGTGGGGAACCAGTGGCTCGTCACCCACATACATTTATAGGCGCTTCAAGTTTTTGAGACTTGATTAAAAAATTATGCAGGTTTCTGGGTCCTTGTTCTTGTACGCGTCATGCGGTATGATATAATAGTGCGATCCTAGAGTTTTTTATGCTCAATCCTAGCTTTGTACGAGTCAGCAATGAGCAGTTTAGCACCACGTTTACCAAGTGTCTTTTGAGTTCAGAGAACTCTTGCCATGCCAATGCTATAGTAGGTAACGAGAAACTTGAGGGGGGTATACTATTACAGGCAGGTTTGGATTAGCATGCCTGTGTTCATATCAACTAACCCAGTGTTCTAGACTCTTGAGTTCGTGTTAGACATTACTAGCTGCTGGTGATTCATGTTATCATGTATGGCATCAATGAACGCATTGTGAACAGCTGGATTTGTGTATGAATGCTTTGTGTCATTGTGTGCGCATGCATGCGTTCTATAGTGCCAGTACCCAAGTTCTACTAAGTACTTAAGTTCAGCAGTACCAGTAAGTTGCTAAAGCAGAGTAACAGCTGATGCGTCTTGACAGGCCATGACTTGCTCAAAAGCAGTTCAGGATTTCGATCTGACCTCAGACCGACAGGTAATTTAACATTGTTCTTTTCAGCGCTATATACAAGGAAGCATGGTGAAGGATAAGTGCTGACACTGTCACACCTGCTTGATTTTCCGGCGGCTTCTCCTCGAAATGATGTGGCGGCCGATTTATATTGTTGATCAATGATCATCCTCCCTTCTCTCTGATGTCATGTACAGGGACAGACACCCATAACTTAGTTTACAGATCATTTATCCACACATGGCAGAGTACCATAACAATAAACAATCTCTGTCATGTTTCTAATCTACTACCTAGACTCCTAGAGTGCATGCACCCTTGTGCTTTTGAGATGAATTGTCCTGCATTTTGGGAAATGGCCAGCTTCTGGTGATGGCATAAAATGGATGTGTATGTTGATACTCTAATTGATTACTCCATCCGTTCCAAATTATAAGTCATTCCAAGAATCTTGGAGAGTCAAACTTTTTCAAATTTGACCAAATTTATATAACAAGATAAAAACATTTATGATACCAATTAAGTATCATTAGATTCTTTGTTAGCTATATTTTCATAGTATACCTATTTGATGTCATAAATCTTTGTGTTTCTCTCTATAATTTTGGTCAAACTTTTAGATGGTTTGACCCTCCAAGATTCTTGGGATGACTTATAATTTGGAACGGAGGGAGTAGCTTCCAAATGGCAAGCACAAGATGAACACAAGAGCCATCAAATTAAAGTTTAAACAATGTGGAAGCTGCCAGTAAATTGGGAGCCTTGTGCAGATTACCAACTGTGCTAATAATGCGCGTAAATTATTTGCAGATGCAGTTGTACCTGATCGATCGATGTGATATGCTTTGGAAGTTGGAGGGTTTCTGAAGATTATTTTCTCTATGGCATGAAACTCATGTGGACATATACACAAGACGGAAGGAATCTTTTGCGGATTGAAAATTAGCAGATATATGGAGTTGAGAATCGAGTTTAAATAATAAATAGACAAAGAAAACTTCTTGTGAACTATTGAAGAGAAATAAATTGACGCACTAACATTTTGAAATAAAGATACTTCAACGGCTCAACGTTTTGATGGAACAAAAGTACACTATGCACGTTCCCCATACATATGGGGTTTGCAAGTTTATGATCAGAGTATTCGGAGGTTAGCAGCAATGTCTTGCTAGTTTGGATTATGCAGAAAACTTATTAATAGGGATTTTATACAGCAAAAAATATATGTCCTATTTTTTTTGCTTTTCAGTCCTGTATCTGAAATTTGTTCTTAATTTTAATTAGTGGTTAATCAATTTATATAGCAGCATAATCCCAAGGAAAGAGTACAATTGCATCAAAAATAGAATAGCGTCAAAAAGTACCACAATTCTACTGTACTAAACTCTAAAGCTATGTGCCTATGTCCCCCGAGAAGAAGTATAAGGCTATATCCTCTGAAAATAAAGATAAGCAAGGGTAAAGGACAGTTCAACAAGCCAGGGAGCAGAGCAACAACTACTACTGCCTAGTACATGCTACAGGGGGTTTTAGAAACTGCTTTCTGAAGTCAGCAGAGAGCTATACATATTGATGCTCTCCTACAAGGCTACAACTAGCCAAGCAAAAAAAAAAAGGTATTGTTGACATGTTGTCATTCATCTCACGCTTTAACAGTTCATGTGGATGAAAACATGCAAGTCAGCTATGCTCCACGAACCATTAGTGCAGGCTTTCTTTGCTAGTGTCTTCTCAATATGCAAAATGGGACAAGAATTTACTTGCATATCAAACTTTGGTTGTTCATGCTAAACTTATGATCAAAACAATACCAATGAGAACAGATAGATTAAAGCGTGTAACAAAGCAAGCCTGCTTCATAGATTATAGCCTTACAATTGTACATCCGTAGGATCCGGCAAAAAAACACCCACCAAAAAGGGAAATGTGTCCTCAAATTGGTGGGAAAAATGACCAGCTATTACCTATATGAAGCAAACTCTCACTATATATGTGTCCTCCTAAGAATCAGTACGTCTAGCTGAAAAAAAATGAAAAGAACATATTCGTTCATGTGATGCACACTCTTGGAGAGTCCTCTCGGCCGTCACATGCAACGGTTCATGAGGCCACAGACGACGACCATTCCCAAGACGAGCAGATGATCCACCTCCGACCCCAGTGTCAGCGTCAGGACATCCTCTCCGAGCACGATCCCGGACGCCGTCTGCTTCCGCGCGATCGCGGCCACGCCCGCGCCGCCGGCGCCGCTGATCTTGTAGTCGGACTTGCGCGAGCACCCTTCGACGGTGTACATCCTCCCGCCGCCGTGCATCGTCACGGCGGCCCCGCCTTTTCTGGCCTTGTGCAAGGTGAACCACGGTCTCTCCTCCTCGCCGCCGTCGAAGTACCGGCGGGCCTCCCATCTCTTGAACACCCCAAAGCTCTTTCTTTGGATCCTGATGAGCGTCTTGCCGTCGCGGTCCATGAAGAAGACCTCGCGGCCGCCCCGGCAGCCGTAGTTGTCGACGCGGAAGGCGACGCGGCCGTCGGCGCCGTACACCGTGCAGCCGTTGCCGCCGAACACCAGCGACTTCATCCACACCGTGAACACCTGCTCGCCTCGCGGCTGAAGGCGGCTTTGGCGCTCATCCGCGGAGGACGGAGACGACGAGGCTGCAGGTAAGGGCTGGATCTTGGCCATTGAAGGGGTCAAGCCGTCAAGGGGCTAATTGCTCTGCTGTTCTAGCCTGCCTGCTGTTGTTGATGGCAAGCTGCAGCGACTGATGAGGATGGTGTGGCAGTGCCCTGGTCGCCCATATATATTACGTAAACCCAATTAAAAAATTAATGGGGTCACTGGGTACTTGTTCTTATACGCGTCATGCACTAACTATATGATATAATAGTTCTGTACTAAAGCTGCTTATGCTCATCTAGCTCTGTGAGTCAGCTATGACTCTATGAGCGAGCAACTTCATTAGCATCACGTTTTTATTACCCGGTGTCCGATGGTTGGGAGTTTTGCTTTAATTAATCGATCGTAGGATGCTATTACAAGGCAACAAAAACTTTTAGGGTTATACTACTGCAGGCAGGGTATAGTATGCTACTCTGAAACTCAGTATGCACTAGGAGTTATAGTAGCCTAATGTTCTAGCTAGAGTTCATTTTGGAAATTAATAATTAGCATTATTGGGAGCATGTTTTTTTTTGCACATACGGTCTACTAAATACTGGCAGGTATGAGTGAGTATAGACCATAGAGACAACCCTCAGAGCACAAATTCAGTTGGCACTCTTCATTCGTATAAACAAGTATATCAACTAAATACTGAGCTTAATAAGAACCGATATGTGTAGATAGAAAGTGGATGCTTCAGAGAGAGAGAGAGAGAGAGAGAGAGAGAGAGAGAGAGAGAGAGAGAGAGAGAGAGAGAGTCCATGTTCTTTGGCAGTTTGGCGCTTGAATGCGCATGAAACGAGAAGCCATCATACTCCCCTGCTCATCATCTTTTGAAAAATAGTGAAAATATGATCGTGGAAAATTATGCTAGATAGTGTATGCTGAAAATATCATGGAAAATTATCCTCCAAAAGTTCAGCTCCAAAATACAATTTAACCTTATGGAACCGTAGCATTTCATTTTCTCTTTCGTCTACTTCTTTATTTCTAATTTTCAGGTTTCAATTTCAACTGAATTTGTTCTTTATGTTTATGCATCAAATTTGGTATTGATTTTTGTGCCTTGGTATATATTGAATTTAATTTGGATTAATATAATGTCTGTCTGATTTCTCATAATTTTCCTTAACCATTTTTAACTTCTCAATAATGTTCTTGCTTCATCCAATGCAGTTCAGGATTACGAACTAATATCAAAGCAATGGGGATCACACCGACCATGTGCGATATATCGGATTTGATATCGATTGGACTGTGCTATTTACAAGAACAAATTAATGAATCAATGCATGATGCTAGTTTAATTTTCATAATCAAATTCATCTATTCCATGGAGCGATGTCACGGCAGCCCACCCACAACTTTGATTAGCTACATAATCAGCTTCCAGCTCGAGAAGATGATCAAGAGACGTCATCAGATTTAACAATTGATGGAAGGCCTGCCAGAAACTTGGGAGGCTCGTGCAGATTAGCATCTGAGATAATAATGTTCATAAACTAGTTGCACCCCATTGATCGATGTGATGGGATGCATGGAAGACTTCTGAAGATTATTTATCCAAATTATTAGGTATGTAGTGCAATATAATAATCTGTGGTCCACAAGACAGAAGGAATCTTTGGGCTACTAAAAATAAAGCATATTTTCCTCGTTGAGACTTGAGAATTGAGATTGAATAAAATGCAGCAAAAAAAATTGTTGACCAAATCATTTGCTTTTCTTCCAAACTTCTTGCAAATTAAAAATAAAATAAAGGGCATATCAATATATTTCCCTAGATCAAGATACCAGGTGAGAACCGAAGTGCAAATGTGGCCAGAACTCCGTACATATGCCCTTCTATGATCGGTTTAGTGCATGAATTTTTCTGGGAGCAAGAACAAAAAAGCAGGTTCTTATCTTAAAAAATAAGCATGGATGATTTGCATAGAACAAAAGCAACTCCTTATACATATTATTTTGACAACGCTCCAGTGTAAGCTGGCTTTGATCTTCAAAAACAGAGGATAAATCTGGCAGTGGATTTAAAAAAAAAATCTGGCTTGGCTGTAGTCATTCACATGTGAATGATCAAGGCCGGAACTTTTTCCATAATCTAAAAAAAAAATCTGGCAGTGGCAAGTTACCTTGATTTATGTGTGTTATGCGCTTGTCAGTGAATCAACTGGTCAAACAAAAATAGGTGTGGACTACTTTTAAGTAAAATTGTGGCCTCTTATTCAAGTATTGATCACAGTGGCCTCTTTTCACAATGCAAGAAAAAAGAAAACAGAAGTTACAAAATAAAAGCAAATCTATTACCGAATTTTTTTTCAAAGCAAATATATAAAGCTGCACCTGAGTCTTGTTTCTCAACAGTTCTGCTTGTATACTAAAAAAGTATAAAGCTATATTCTCACAACAGGACTACAGGAGTGTAGAGCTATAAGCATAACAAAATAACCCATATGCAAGCATTGAAAAATTAAAAGGAAATGGACAAATGTCAAGCAGCTGGACAGCAAGGCATAGAGCAGAGCAACTACAGAGGTTACCTTTGTTTGGAGACTCTCCTGTCTCTGAGCTCTGAAATACAGATGCTCTGCTAAAAAATAAATCTAAAAGAAGAATTATAGAAAAATGCTATCCTGCTACACAGCCCAAAAAGCTAGCTAAAATATATCGGCTGACCAATGCACCTCAGCAAAAACATGTATATTGTAATGAGAAGATCATAAACTAGTTTGATACGGCATGGGAGACCATCGTGCACAAAGTGTATAACGTACATGCAGCATCACTTTCCAAAAAGACAAATAAAAGAGAGACGGTACAGCACCTCATCTCTGACTCTCACATAAACAAATTTTGCTAAAATTAACCTTGCTTAAAAAATTTATATGGCATATCTAATCCGAGTATTATAGCATTTATGTAGGACTATGGACTACTTTAAAGTAAAATTGCGGCCTCTTTTTCGCATAAGAGAAATAAAAATGATATGTGAAAATAAAGGCAAATCTATGACCGACATCTTTTCAAAGTGAACACACAAAGCTGCGCCTGAGTCCTGTTGCTCAACAGTTCTGCTATAAATGCACACAAATTCTCGGAAAAGCAGTGTAGAGCAACTGATCAAGCATAAGGAAATCACAGACATGGAAGACTGAAAAAAAGTCGGTTGGGGATACTGCCTCTGAACTCTGGAGTCTGAACTATAGATGCTCTCCTGCTACAAAGCAAAACAAATTAGAAAATATATCGCCATTGGGACACCACACGCGTTCTCAACAAAACATGTGGAGAAAAGAACAGAAAATACTTGACAGGACATGTGGTACCATTGTGTACAAAGTGTATAATGTACATGCAACATCACTTTCCAGAAAGAGAACAGCAAAAGAGAGAGTACAGTATCTGATCCTGGCTGACCGCTTAAACCCTTTATTTTCTCTAATTAACCTTGTAAACATTGCTGGTCACCTAATTCTTAAAATTTTAAACATGCCATATCTAACACCGAGTATTATAGCATCTGAAGTTCAGGCATGGTGAAGCCGGCCATATGCCTGCATGTATAAATGCAGCAGATGCTTTGCAGTGAAGCTCATCTCATCAGAAGTTCAGAGCAAACAATGGCCATCGTTAGGATCCAGCCGCTCTCTGCTCACCTGCAACCTTGTGCTGCTCCGACTGATCCGGCCGAGAAGCAGGTTTACACGGTGTGGATGAGATCGCTGGTGTTCAACGGCCACGGGTGCACGATCTACGGCCAGGACGGACACGTCGCCTACCGTGTTGACAACTACGCCTGCAGCCGCAGCCGCGAGGTGTACGTGATGGACAGTGACGGCAAGACGCTGATCAAGCTGCTCAAGAAGGTTGATGCATGAGATGTTACCGTATTTCCATTCTCTGATGACGAAGTTTCAGAATAACTGACACTTTGATTGTGTGATCTTTTCACTGCAGAATTTTGGGGTGTTCAAGACATGGAAGGGCTACTCTTACCACCACGGCCCTGCAGGCCTGGAACAGGAGAACTCCAAGCCATGGTTCAGCGTTCAGAAGGCTCATCGAATTCTGAAGAAGGGAGGGCAGTACAGTAGCAGCGCTGTAGTGACAGTTTGTATGAGTGGCAAGGTTTACAAGGTCGACGGCGTGTCACACAAATCAGAGTACAGAATCACCACCGCAGATGGCGAGTTCGTGGCGGAGACGAAGAGGAAGCAGACGGCCTCAGGGGTGGTGCTGGGAGAAGACGTCCTGAGCCTGACACTGGGCCCCGCGGCGGATCGCCTGCTTGTTGTCGGGCTTGTGGTCGTGTGTGGCCTCCTCAGCCGCTGCATCTGATGCCTGATCTGATGGGTGGAGATTGGAGAGTGATGCTGGCGTCATTTTTTTTTACTCTGCTTGCAGTGTTTTACTCATTGAGGAAAGGGGAAACGCTTTCAGAGTTTAGTTGGTTTTTCATGATTTTAGAAGCAATTTTCCCCAGCCGAAGGGTAAAGTATTTTTTTGAGAAAGAAAGTCACTTTCTTTCTTTGATTTTTGTTTTTTATTTCATCCTTCGGTTGCAGGTCTTTTGACTATAAGTTAGTGAGTGACAGTACTTTCATGTATTTTGTCAATGGAGAATTCTACGCTTTCCCCCATATAGAGATCTGATCCCACTTTCAGTGTACTTTTGTACACTTCGTTAATTGTCATGTGCGTGCCTTTTATCTTAATCTTTTTCCCACGCGCTACCTGTTTCCTCTTGGATTCACATCAATAACCAAACCCCTGCCTCCCAATTCCAAATGGTTGGTGAAACAACCGGAAGTCGATCCGTTTCAGCTTTCCCTCTTCAAACCTTTGTATGCGGGAAAGCTGGAGAAGTTGAACGTGGCGATACACTCGCCAGATAACATCCATGACCATTGACATCAGAGGCTCAGAGAAGTAGTTATGAGCATGACAAAGATCACTGTAATACCTGCAAATCTAACAGAAGCAAAGTCTGTCCCGATCATTCAGATCCGATGCCAATGGCTCGGTGCATTGGTTACCAAAGGCGCGGCCGATCTCGGGTCCGCCCGCGAACCCGACGCGATGCACAAGACCATCAGGAAGAAGTTGATCTCCGGGCAGTACACCTGGCCTCGTACTCCTCCGAGGTGTGGCGTACGGTGACGCGAGGGATGATGGACTGACGGATGATGGAGAAGCTGGCGGATATATCAGCACCTGGCTCGCAAGAATGGCCCCGCGACCACGAACACTGGCCACTTGACCAGAACAGGGGCGGGCGCCGGGAAGCTGCTGTAGAACCTTGTGCTCAGCTGCGAGGGATGTTTGATCAGGTACGCTGCTTGGGCGGAGTACGCGAGGATCAGCCGATCAGGCTGCATGGGAAGCAAGAAGTCAAGAACACATGTTTGAAACAGGGGCGTCACGGCCAAATTGGGGTTCCCGTGCGAAATATTAAAATGAACCCTAGTAGCCTAGTAAAAATAAAGAATAGTAATAACAAACAATAGTAATGTAATACTTATAAATGAGATATTTCAAGAATTATTATATATCTTCTTCACTTGAAAATTTTTATTCTTTGGACATTCTTTGAAATAAAGTTTTTAATGATACGCACATAATCAATCTTCTCCAGCATATCGCTCTCAAGTGCTATCATAGCCAAATTGTTAAGCTTTTCTTACATCATTGTAAAATGTAAGTAGGACTTTAATAGTTTGAATTTTAAAAAGCTTCATTCCGCTGATGCAAGAGTCACGGGAATAGTCAACATAACTCTATATGCAATAGTTGCATTTGGAAAGCAATCATGTCGCTTCAAAAGTTTCAGAATTTCAACTGAGCTCATATTAATATCTTTAGGATTGAAATCTCGAAGGAACATCAACTCCACATACAGTTCACAAGCAGCAGTATCAGAATTTTCATCTCTTGTAAGGGCTGCCTCAAAGATGATTTCAAGCTCTTACTATCCAATAACTTCAATGCTTCAGAAGTAAATTTGGGAATACAATGTGTGACTTCCGAGTGTTATTTGGGGGCTTGTTTTGCTATAGATTGATATGCAAATTAACAAAATTAAAGCCTCCTATATTACTATATATAAGGTATACTTCATATTGCTCTTCGAATTTGAGGGTACTGTGCGGTCGCATGGCCCGCACGGGTCTAGGCACGCCCCTGGTTTGAAATGTAGGAATTTCTCCTTTCAAAAAAAGTGCAGGAAATTCATAAGAAGCATCTTTTTATGGGAAACTCATAATTTAGAAACCATTAATTCCTTAAAAAAATTAAGAAACCATTAAAGGTAGTAAGTCATATGTTACCTGGATTGATGACTTGTTGAAGTGACCCAAATCAAGCTTCAGCTCCTGGTTATGATCACAAATATTCAGTAATATGTTAAAGTATACCTTCAGAGAAAAATAATGACCGTTATAATAGTAGGTGGCCATTGCTTTTCAATGCCTGTATAGAGACTTTGAATTTAAGAGAACTAGAACTACCAGGTCGGAAGTTTACTTGGGCAAACTCAGCGGAACACCCAACTTTCGAAAGACTTGATAGGATCCTGGTTAGCACTGATTGGGAACAGAAATTTCCTTTATCAACGGTCGAGGCCTTAACTAGAGAAATTTCAGATCATACTCCATTTTTGTTGGATACAAATCAAGCGTCTCACAGAGGGAACACACCTCTTTTCAAATTTGAATTAGGGTGGCTCGCTAAAGACGGTTTTTTTTATTTGATAACAAATGTGTGGAAAGCTGAAAACAGAGGCACATCACCATTTCAGAGATGGCAAAACAAGATCAGAACGGTCCGCAGATATCTGCGTGGATGGGCGAAAAACCAAGTAGGACAAAACAAAAAAAAGAAAAGTTTCCTCCTCCAATAGCTGGATATCTTAGATAGAAAAGCTGAATCCACTCTGTTATCACCACAAGAGTTGGAACACAAACGTGTTTTGTCTACGGAGCTTTCTGGGTTGCTTAGAGAAGAGGAACTTTATTGGTTCCAGAGATCTAAAGCTACCAGACTTTTGCAAGGGGGCGCCAACACGAGTTATTTTCAGCTTGTAGCTAATGGTAGACATCGTAAAACTAGGATCTTTCAGCTAGAACAAGATGAGGGGTGTCGGGTACCATGATTAGGGGCACCCTAACCAGGGGACTAAAATCGCCCTAAAAACGCAAACACATGTTAGGCAACCGGGCCCCCAAAGGCCTACAGCCTCCTTCCAATTTGGAAGAAAGGAAATGACTCAAAGAAGCCCAATACGCGGCCCACGTACACAGTGCGGCCCATCCAAGCCCTCTCGAACCCGCGGGGCGACCTCGCCTCGCTCGAGGGCTCCCCGCCGAGACCCTCGACTGCGCTCCGCGTCTCCGCCTCGCTCGAGGCCACCCCTCGGTGGAAAGGACAAACGGCCCTTCCGCTCACCCGCTCGCCGTACGGAGGCATTAAATTCCAACCACTCCTCGCGGCGCCCGGGTCAGACGACGTCAGGCCTCCATTCCCCACGGTGGCTGTGACCGGAGTCCCGTCCGCCAACTCCGGTCACTGCTCCGCCATTCCGGACGCTGTGGCGACACTGTGGGAACCTGCGACGCACTGCAAGACGTGCTCGGCACTGCTCCAGCCACTGTGCTGCCAACTCCCCGTACTTTCCTCGTGCTTTTCCCTCCGCAGGAACCCTCGAATGGCATGGGCACGACCCTCGGAAGCGGCTCCGACCTTGACCAGGACAAGACCCCGGCCTGCAGGACCCTCGGAACGCCGCCATGCCACGCCTAGAGGACGGTACCCCCTACAGTTGCCACCATGCCGCCCGCTGGAGCTACAAGGACGCCGGCGCGATCTCCGCAAGGCCAAGGACGATGCCCAGGACGATCGCCACGCCAGGCGCCACACCCCACAGTGTACTTTCCACAGTGCTCGACCACTGCACCCCCGCGATTCGGGGGGAAGACGACGACTTCTCCTTTCTCCCGCACATGTACACCGCCCCTCATTGTGTCTATAAAAGGGGGAGGCGGGCTCTATCTTATGGGCTTGATCTGAGTGGATTGATCCGGTAGAACACAACACTCAGCACTACTCACAGAGCACATACGCTCTTCTGAGCCCCGATATTGGCACTCGCCTCAATCAACTCCTCCTCTAGCAGAGACCTGGGAGCTTCCCTCCCTCTCTCGCCTCACTTGTACCCCCTACTACAGGCACCCCCGGTGCAAGACAGTACAGTACTCTCACACACCCCTTTGCTGGACGTACGGCTCCGCGGCTGGAACCAGGATAAACCCGTGCGTGACTGTGTTGCCTCTTGCATTAACCATCTGGGATGAGGAACACGCAGCATCATCACTAGTTGGGTCCAGACCGCCGGGTCAGGACACCGACAGTTGGCGCGCCAGGTTGGGAAAGCTGCGTGACATTTCTCTTTTGTTCCCATTTGATCTCCAGGGATGGTGAGTAGATCCAACCCATTTCCCATGGGCGCCTCAGATCTGCTCCCAGCGGGATATGTGATTTGGTTCGGGAGTCCTGAGTTCAGGGCAACCGGCAACGGTTACCTCATGGAGCTCCTCTCGCCCAGACGCAACCCCGACGCTCCGACGTCACCAGCCCGGCGCAACAGGCGCTCGGGCCAGCGCTCACGACAAGCGAGCATGGAGTGGCGCAGGGTGGCACGCCTCAGCTCCCCCACGTGGGTTGAGGTTGGCATGTCACAACTCAGCGTTGCGGCTGACGGAGCCACCACTTCGTCATCACGTGCTCCGACACCACCATCGACCGCAGCCCCAGTGCCTCCCAGGGAGGGCGCGACTGCGCCGTCGACCTTTCCCTTCGGCATGCGCAACGCTGCCACCTATGCCTCTTCATCCAGCACCAACTTCACTGAGTATGAGGATCTGCCGGGTCATCACTTACTCTCGATCCGCAACCTCATCGCGTCATCTCCTGACGACTCCTACCACGAAACGGCGGGCTCGATCGCCGACGACATCAACTTCTTCATGGACAACTTCACGGCCGAGGAGGCCGAGGACTACTCTGGGGTCCACGACCTCGACGCTTTCCGCTCATTCCAGCTCGCGGCGGCTTACTGCCTCACCTGCTCCGAGGACTCAAGCGAGAGGGATTACGATCCCACTCGGGAGTGCTTCATGGTCCAGCTCACGGACGGGCAAATCGACGACACTCCGGGGAATGACGGGAACGGCGGGGCAGACACGCAGGCAAACCAAGCAGTGGTGCCTGTCGCAACCCCTTCTTCTTCGTCAAGCTCGGCGGCACGGCAGGCACAGCTAGCGCAACTCAAGGAGCTTCAAGCCAGGCTCGACGAGCAGCGCCGGCAGACACAGGAGCTGCGCACTGCGCTCGAGCAGCAGTGCACCGCGCATGGCGCGCAGGCCCGGGCGGCGGGGCGCGTCGCCCGGGAATGGATCCTAGATGACAACGTCGACAGACCACCAGAACTGAAGACGGCCAGCGAGAAACTCATCGCTGCGGCCTACCTACTCCAAGCAATGCCCGAGCCATCTACGACTCCGGGTCGCAACCTGCGCTACGAGGCACAGATGCTCATCGAGCAGGCTGCTGTGCAGCAGGCCGAGAGCTCTGCGTCTCGCATGCGCTCGACAGTCCCGAAGACCGGAGGTGCAGCAGACGGGGCGAAGGCACCCTCGGTGCACGACCGCATCGGAAGGACTCCTGCAAGGGAGCGACTCCATGACACGCGCGGACATGCTGGCGACGGCGACGCCTGCAACATCATCAATGGCAGGAAGTACACCCCTCGACGGGGTGGTCGTTTCGACCTCGAGCAGGACAGGGGCGAGTCACCGGAGCCTCCGGGCACCTGTGAGTTCAGCCGGGAGATTCGTACCGCTCCCTTTCCCCCGCGCTTTCGACAGCCCACCACCCTCGTCAAATACTCGGGCGAAACCGATATTGCGGTCTGGCTCAACGACTACCACTTAGCATGCCAGCTGGGCGGTGCTACGGACAACGCGGTCATCATCCGCAATCTCCCCCTTCACCTCGCTGACGCCACGCGAATGTGGCTCGAGCACTTGCCCGCAGACCAGATCCACGACTGGACCGACCTAGTCAAGATCTTCGTGGGCAACTTTCAGGGCACTTACGTGCACCCTGGGAACTCCTGGGACCTCAAAGGGTGTCGGCAGAAGCCCATTGAGTTCCTGCGCGACTACGTGTGGTGCTTCTCCAAGCAATGCATTGAGCTCCCCAGCGTCACCCACGTCGAGGTCATCAACGCCTTCCTCGAAGGCACGACGTGTAGGAACCTGGTGCACGAGCTTGCGCGAAGTCATCCCGCCAGTACCAACGAGTTGTTCGATACCGCCACCAACTACGCCGCCGGCGAGGAGGCAGTTGGTGCCATTTTTGACGACAAGGCAAACAAGCGCAAGGAAGATGCGCCCGTAGAGGGCAGCAGCGTCAAGACCAACGCCCCCGCCAAGAAGCAAAAGTGGGGGAAGAAAGGAAAGAAGCCGGCCCCACCAAACCAGCGAGGACCGGGACACATGGAGGACTCCAACGAGGCCTTCATCGCTGCCCCGGACCGTAAAGGACCTCGAGGCCCCCCTCGAGGCGGTGGAGGCCTGTTCGACGACATGCTCAAGAAGCCGTGCCCTTACCACAAGGGCTCGGTCAACCACACCCTCGAGCAGTGCGAGATGCTTCGGAAGTATTACAACCACGTCACGCATCGCGACAAGGAGAAGAAGAAGGATGTTGGCGACAAAGGTGGAGATGACGAGTTCCCCCCGGTGGAGAACGCCTTCTTCATCTTCGGAGGGCCGACGACGAACATGACCTCTCGGCAGCACAAGCGTGAGCGCCGGGAAGTCTTCTCCGTCACCAAGGCCACGCCATCCTACCTCGACTGGTCGGAGGACACCATTTCCTTCGGCTGCGAGGACCACCCCGACTACGTCCCACACCCGGGACGGTACCCGCTTGTTGTCAACCCCATCATCGTCAACACTCGCTTCTCCAAGGTGCTCATGGACGGAGGCAGCAGCCTCAACATCATGTACGCCCACACCTTGGAGCTCATGGGGATCAGACTGGACAAGCTCCGCCCCATCAAGTCGCCATTTCATGGCGTTGCGCCGGGGAAGCGAGTCAACCCCTCGGCCAGATCGACCTACCCGTTTGCTTCGGCACAGCAGCCAACTTCCGCAAGGAAGTGCTCACCTTCGAGGTGGTGGGGTTTCGGGGATCCTACCACGCCATCCTTGGCCGTCCCTGCTACGCCAAGTTCATGGCCTTCCCCAACTACACCTACCTCAAGCTGAAGATGCCGGGTCCAAAGGGTGTCATCACCGTCGGCTCCTCGTTAGAGCACGCCTACGAGTGCGACGTCGAGTGCGTCGAGCACGCAGAGGCTCAAGCGGAGGACGAGGCCCTCGTAGCCACCCTCGTCAAGATGGCAAGCGAGGCCTTGGACTCCACGCACCGGCACGCGGGCAGCTTCGAACCCACCGAAGGTATCAAGAAGGTGCCCCTCAGCCTGAATCACTCCAACGACAAGGCGTTGCAGGTCAGCGCCACCCTCGACAGCAAATAGGAAGTGGTGCTCATCGACTTTCTCCGTGCCAACGCAGACATCTTTGCGTGGAGCCCCTCGGAAATGCCTGGCATACCGAGGGAGGTCGCTGAGTACTCCCTTGACATCCGACCCAACTCCAAGACGGTGAAGCAGCGCCTACGACGCTTCGACGAGCTCAAGCGCCGGGCGATCGACGAGGAGCTGTAGAAACTTCTGGCGGCCGGATTCATCAAGGAGGTATTCCATCCCGAGTGGCTAGCTAATCCTGTATTAGTGAAGAAAAAGAATGGAAGTTGGAGGATGTGCGTAGACTACACTAGTTTAAATAAAGCATGTCCGAAGGTTTCCTTTCCTTTGCTGCGTATTGATCAAATCGTTGATTCAACTGCGGGATGCGAGCTTTTATCCTTTCTTGATGCTTATTCTGGTTACCACCAAATCAAGATGAAAGAGTCCGACCATCTCGCGACCTCTTTTATCACACCATTCGGCATGTACTACTATGTCACGATGCCTTTTGGCCTCAGAAACGCCGGAGCAACATACCAGCGATGTATGCTTCACGTATTCGGGGACCATATCGGGCGGAATGTAGAGGCATATGTCGATGACATCGTTGTAAAATCTAGGAAGGCGGACGACCTAGTCGCTGATCTCAGGATCGTGTTCGATTGCCTAAGGGCCAAAGGGGTCAAACTCAACCCCGAGAAGTGTGTGTTCGGAGTCCCTCGAGGTATGCTCTTGGGCTTCATTGTCTCCCAGCGGGGCATTGATCCCAACCCTGACAAAGTCTCGGCCATCACTCGGATGGGACCGATCCGGGACCTAAAGGGGGTACAGAGGGTCATGGGATGCCTGGCGTCCCTTAGCCGATTCATCTCGCGCCTCGGCGAGAAAGGCTTGCCTCTGTATTGACTCCTGAGGAAAATTGAGCGCTTCACGTGGACCCCCGAGGCTCAAGAAGCCCTCGACAAGCTGAAGGCATCGCTCACTCATGCCCCCATTCTCACACCACCCATGGACGGGGAGCCCCTCTACCTGTACGTAGCTGCGACGACCCAAGTTGTCAGCGCAGTGATTGTTGTCGAAAGACAAAAGGAGGGACATGCTCTGCCTGTCCAACGACCGGTGTACTACATCAGCGAAGTGTTGTCCGAAACCAAGACACGCTACCCGCAGATCCAGAAGCTGGTATACACGGTGGTCTTGGCTCGGCGCAAGTTGCGCCACTACTTCGAGGCCCATCCCGTCATTGTGGTCTCGTCTTTCCCTCTGGGAGAGATAGTCCGCAACAGGGAAGCCGAGGGTAGAATTCCCAAGTAGTCCATGGAGCTGATGGGAGAAACTCTCACCTACGCCCCTCGCAAGGCGATCAAGTCCCAAATCTTGGCCGACTTCGTCGCTGAGTGGACGGACACTCAGCTGCCCCCACCACAAATCCAAGCAGAATGCTAGACCACGTACTTCGACGGGTCGGTGATGAAAACCGGCACCGGCGCCAGCCTCCTCTTCATCTCACCCCTCGGAGAACACATGCGCTACGTAATTCGCCTACACTTCCCTGCGTCCAACAACATGGCGGAGTACGAGGCCCTCCTCAGTGGCCTCCGCATCACCATCGAGCTCAGCGTCAAGCGCCTCGACGTACGCGGTGATTCTCAGCTCGTTATCGACCAAGTGATGAAGGAGTCTAGTTGTCACGACCCAAAGATGGAGGTATACTACAGCGCAGTACGCCGCCTCGAAGACAAGTTCGACGGCTTAGAACTCAACCACGTCCCGTGCAAGTACAATGAGGATGCCGACGAATTAGCCAAGATCGCGTCCGGGCGGACCACCGTGCCCCCGAACATCTTTGCTTGTGACATCGCCAAGCCCTCCGTCGATTTCAAGGATCCGGCGGAACCGGGCACCTCGAACGCCGAGCCCCCCTCTCCCCCCGGCGGGAACCCCTCGGCGGATGAGGCCGAGCCCATGGACACTGACTTCGAGACCTCCTCCACGAACGAGGCCGAAGCAATGGAGATTGACGAGGCTCCACTTTCGCAAGACTGGCGCGACCAGTACCTCAACTGGATTAACTGAGGGGTGCTACCCTTGGACCGCGCACAGGCGCGACGTGTCGCTAGGTGAGCCAAGTCTTTCGTCGTGATCGATAGAGAGCTGTACAAGCGCAGTCCCTCGGGCGTCTTGCAACACTGAATCCCGATCCTCGAGGGCAAGGAGCTGATCCGGGACATCCACGCCGGCATCTGCGGTCACCACGCTGCGCCGCGCACCCTCGTGGGTAATGCGTTTCTTCAAGGCTTTTACTGGCCCACTACGGTCACCGACGCCATCGACGTTGTGCAGACCTGCGAGGGTTGCCAGTTCTACGCCCGGAAGACACACCTCCCGGCCCACGTTCTGCAGACCATCCCCATCATGTGGCCGTTTGCAGTGTGGGGACTGGACCTCGTTGGCCCACTACAGAAGGCGCCCGGGGGCTTCACCCACTTGTTGGTGGCAATCGACAAATTCTCCAAGTGGATCGGGGCTCGACCCATCGGCAAGAATAGATCCGAGCAAGCTATTCTGTTCTTTACTGACATTATCTTCAGGTTCGGGGTCCCGAATTCAATCATCACCGATAACGGCACTCAGTTCACGGGCAAGAAGTTCTTGGCGTTCTGTGATAGCTACCACATACGCGTGGACTGGTCGGCTGTGGCGCACCCACAGAAGAATGGGCAAGTGGAGCATGCCAATGGCATGATCCTCCAAGGCCTTAAGCCAAGGATCTTCAACAAGCTGAACAAGTTTGGCTGGAGGTGGCTCACAGAGCTACCCTCGGTTATCTGGAGCCTGAGGACGACCCCGAGCAGAGCCACGGGCTTTACCCCGTTCTTCCTCGTCTATGGCGCCGAGGCCATGCTCCCCACGGACTTGGAGTACGGGTCACCGAGGCTCAAGGCATATCAAGAGCAGCAGAACCAGCAAGCCCGCGAGGACTCGCTGGATCAAGTGGACGAGGCTCGAGACGTGGTGCTGCTACACTCTGCGCGTTATCAGCAGTCCCTGCGAAGATACCAAGCGCAGAGAGTTCGACGCTGAGACCTCAACAAGGGCGACCTGGTGCTGAGGCTTCGACAGGACAACAGGGGACACCACAAGCTTTCACCACCGTGGGAAGGCCCATACATCATCGCCGAGGTACTCAAGCCCAGCACGTACAAGCTGGCGAACGAAAACGGCGAAGTCTTCACTAATGCTTGGAACATACAGCAGCTACGTCGCTTCTATCCTTAGAATTCCAAGCTATTTGTACATCGTTTGTACTCGTATTTATGATTTCCCAAAACAATAAAGGAGTATGTTTTACTTGTTTATTTTTTGGGAACTTTCCGGACCCTCGGGGGCTTGGATGCGCACGAACACTGAGGTACGCCTGGCTTTCCCTCGGCAAAGCCAAGCCTCCCTCGGGGGCTACTACAGGGGGAACACCCGAACATCCCCAAAAAATCGCCAATGTTTTTTCGAAAAATTTCTGTATCTAAGTTTCTCGTATACTTAGAAAGCTAGACGCAAGGCGCAAACGACTAAGGAATGGGATCGGCCGAGCCGCGGGACCGGCTACGCCTCCGTGATATGGCATCCCCACTCACCTCCCTACGCCTAATTCATTTGTGAACGCGAACTTCCTCGCTGAAAGCTATCTTAGACACATACGAGAACACAAAAGTTAAGTAGGAAAAAGCGAAGGCTCGAACGCACAAGGCCTCGATGGGCCACACCGTCGATTTACGATAACGAATTACTTAATCTAGAAGTACAATTATGACAAAGTACTAACTTATTACATGGGCTCCAAGGCCCAGACTTCCAACAGGTTATCATCCCCCCTTGCGGGTCTTCAACGGCATTGAATTCAGCTATGGGGGGATGTCAGCTTCAAGCTTCCCGGCCAGGACGGTGGCGAACCCCTCGACGGTGGCGTCGGCGTCGTTCATGATGGCCGACGCAGTGTCCGGGCTGGCATTGGTAGGGACGACGTACCCCGACGACACCCCCTGGAGGTCCATAATGTAGTGCATTGAGGCCACGGTGAGGGCTCGTAGGACACCGAGGCGGAAAGTGCGCTTGGCGTGCTCGGCGATCTGGCCACCTAGCGCTCGCAGGCGGCTGATCACCGAGCTACCAGACACGGCGCCGTCCCCCTCGAGCTGCTGGCACACGCTCACAGCGGTCCGCTCCAGTTCAGCGTATTCAGTCTGCGTTGCCATGAGCGCGGTGTTGACCGCCTCCTTAGCTACAGCCTCGTCCGCCACTTTCTGCCTCAGCTCTAATCAGAGGAACCAAGATAAGCTGTGATAAATTCAGATCAAACGACAATGAAATTTTGAACACTCACCCGTGATATTTTTCTGCGCCTCTTCCTGCTGGACCCGGGCGACCCCCTCGAGCGAGGACAAGGAGTCCTCCATCTCCTTGAGGGTGGCCTCCGCGTTCCGGACGGCCACCTCCTTTTTCCTCGAGGGCTCTGCCCTTCTCCTCGAGGGTCCCAGTCAGCGTAGCGATGGTCGCCTTCTCTCTCTGGAGCTCGTCCTCCTTGCCTTGGGGCTCGGCCTCGTTGCGCTGGAGCTCGGCCTCCTTCTGCTCGAGCGTCGTCCTAACACGCTGCAGCTCGGCAGTCTGCGCCTCGGCCTCCTGAGCCTTCTGCTCCGCCGTGGCCCTCTGGACATCGCGCTCGCCGGCGGTCCGCGCCAGCTCCTCCTCTAGCATGCGCTGGCACCCTCCCAGACTGGTCAACTGGGTGTTGGCGTCGATATTCCGGAGCACTAAATCGGCATTGTACTGCCCAAGCCAGCGCATTTGGGAGTACAACCGGGTCAGCTCGGCGCTCTTTTTGCGCGAAATGTCCCTCAGCCGCTACAAGTGGAAGAGCATGAGTAAAGCACACGAAAACAAAACCAAACACGAGCAATTCCCAGGGAAAGGCGCTTACGTTGCTGATATGGAAATCCATCGTTCTATGGAGCTCCAAGGTGCGGTCGAGGTGGTCCTGAATCTGAAAGCCGACCTCAAATTGCGCCTTCCAGACCGCTTCCTCCTCCTGCCCGCTGCGGAGAAATTCCAAGGGGATCCCGGACTGGATAATCACCCCATGATGGGCCCCCTCGGACGTCCCCGCGCTAAGTACCTCCTCGGAGGCCGACGCGAACTAGTCAATCCGGTCGGCGGCGCTGGCCGCAGCAGCAGGGTCGATGTCCCTCGAGTCCCCGAACTCATCGCTGCTCAGCGGCAGCTCCACCACCGGCTCCACGTTCTCCGGCGCCGTTTGCGCCGTCGCCGCTGTAACAACACCCTCGTCCCCAGCCCTTGCAGGCTCCGGGACGCAGGGTTCCTCCACTGTCGGCGCCCTTGGGGCCGACTCCTCCTCCGTGACACTCTCGACCCCAGCCCTCGGGGGCTCGGGTTTCCTCCTTTCTTTGGCTGGCGGGGTGCTCCTGCGCACCCCCCACCAGCTCCTTCTCCTGTAACAGGTTGGGTGGTGCTATCTGCGTCGCCCCGATCGGCCTCGATTTTGATGTCCGGCCGGGCGGCGTCATCCGCGCCGCCCCCGGCCGACCTCCTCCTCGACGTCAGCCTGAGCGACCGTTACAACGCTGCTCTGGCAAGCGTCGCCCCCACTCTCCGGCGCTCGAGCCAGTTGGGAATTCTGGGCCCCTCGAGCCATCACCTCTTGGAACTTCGCAGCCTCCGCTACTATGTCCACTATGGGTAGGGGCTGTGGCGCCGTGTGCGGCATTGCACGTGCCCCGGTCTTGAGGGCCTTGGTCGGCGCAAGCTGGGCCGCATCCCTGGCGATAGCCCCGGAGCTGGGTAATCGGGGAGGAAGCGTTGAAGTCAACAGGACTGGAGGGTCGATTAAACGAATACGAAGGATGAAATCAAGATCACTTACCCTGACCGGGCACTCATGCTGCGCTTGCCCGAGCCGCTCCTCCGGGCCCGCGGCACGCTGATGCCTCCCGATGACTGGCCCGAGGGCGCCACCCTTGGGTGAGCCTGGCGCCTCGAGACCGTCTGCGCGGGTGTCTCCGCACTCGCCGTGGACCCGCTGCCGCCAGTCCACACCGCGGGTGCGGGTGTCCTCCTACCCGTCACCGGCGGGGGCGACCTCTGCCCTGTCACGGGCGTAGACGATCTCCTGCCCGCTGCCGGCGTGGGCGACCTTTGTCCCGCCGCCGGCAT
Organism: Panicum virgatum; assembly: GCF_016808335.1. Classification (NCBI taxonomy): domain Eukaryota; kingdom Viridiplantae; phylum Streptophyta; class Magnoliopsida; order Poales; family Poaceae; genus Panicum; species Panicum virgatum. The sequence continues at coordinate 69,725,755 of NC_053149.1, forward strand.
GGGTGCCCCCCGCTATGTCCTCGCGGGGGGCGGATCCGCCAATGACCCCGATGCGAGCCTCGCCTCACCCAGCGTCACTGTCACATCCTCGCCGCCAGCCCCTCGATAGACCGGCGGGGAAGTTGAGCTCGGCGTCCGAGGAGTCCTCCTCCTCGGTGGACTCAGGTGTGGCAGGCCGCGGCTTTCCCTCCGCGCGTGCAATCTTGCACTCCTTCTCGTGCTTTTCCTTCCTCTTCCTCTTCCTGGCGGTAGCCTCCTCCGCCGCATCTTTCTTCTTCTTCACCACCACTCCGTGCAGGCGGATGACTTCGCGTTCCTCCAGGACCAGAGGCTTCGAGGTGTAGCCCTTGTGGATCACCCCCTGCAAACGCAACCAAGTCAGGATCAAGGAGTGGGGAGAGGAGTAGCACAAATCGACAACGAATTGAAACTTGAACTCACCACAGAAAGGTACCCCGTCTCGGGGCGCATCTTGATCTCCCAGAGATCGTCTGGGTTGTCGGGGAACTCCGCCACCACATTCTTCGCCCTCCGGGCAGCGACGTCACGGGGGAGCAGCACGTACGACGTCCTCGAGCCCGCGCTCGGGGCCTCGGGGTTGAGGTCGAAAATTGGCAGGTTCCTCTCCGTGAGAGGAATCACCCTCTGCCGATGAAAGTTTGCGATGACGGCCGCCGCCATCAACCCCTTCCTCGCCAGACGCTGCAACACGTTGGTGAGCACCTCGAGCCTGGCCTGATGCGGTGGGGGCGATACCCCCCAGTTCCACTTCTCTGGCCTCTCCCGGAGCACCTTGTTGGTGAACGTCGGGAGCCGGTTGCCAAAGTTGCGCAGGTAAAACCACCCTCGTGTCCACTCAGCGTTGTTCGTCGTCATCTTGTTGAGGATGTACAAATTCGTCCGGGTTGGGCACAAGTGGAGCATCAGACCGCCGGCGCGGGCGAACCTCTTTGGCTGGCCCCGCACATTCTCGACGTAGAGCTCGCCGCGGAACAAATGGATCCATAGATCCCAGTGCGCCTTGATCCACAGGTAACCCTCACAGAGGGCGACGAAGACCACCGCCTGCGTGATGGAGTTGGGGCCGAAGTTGTGCAACTCCACTCCGTAGTAGTTGCACAGTGCTCGCATGAATCTGCCGATGGGAACGCCGAATCCCCACTCGTGGAGCCGCACGAGGCTCACGACGTAGCCGTCGGGGGTATTTGGCTCGGTCTCCTCTGGCCGCGGGGGAATCCACGCCGGACGCTCCGAGTTGATGTTCACCGGCAGCAGCCTGTTGGCGACCAGCTGCTCCAATACCGCCGCGGTGGCGGTGGATCTCCCCCACGGCAACGGCTCCTAGACATCCGACATCACTTCGAACCACCGGGGAATGCGGGAAGGCAAGCTCTACGATGGCTAAGGTACGTTCTCGCTCCCTCCTTCTTCCTCCTCTCGCTCTCGGCTCTGGGCTCAGGATGCAGGGGAGGTGGAGAAGGCAGGGGAGATGAAGGCAAAGTGGCCAGGTGAGCCCAAACAATCCCACCTTCCTCGCTTTTATCCATCAAGACGGGCGAATTCGCCGCTGCAGCCTGAATCCACCGAATTGAATGCGGTATATTTTGCTATCACCGACAGCTGGGCCCCATGACCGCGGAGTCCCCCACGTGCGCACTTGGCAATAATTACGGCGCGGTAACCGACGGGCGCGGCACTACTGTAGCACTGTTCCATCCATCCGCCGCCGCCCACTCCTCTTCGCCTACCCGAGGCAGCGGCCTGAAAAGGCGTGCCCTGCACCGCGCTATGTGCACTGGGCCACGTAGCCCACGACTAGTGGGAGACTGGCGTGCACAACCGGCGACTCCGCGTCGTTTAACGAATCGTTATGGAATATTCCTCCCGGGGATTCCTTATCGTCGAAGGAAATCGATCTCGAGGCCTTACTGATCAGGGGTTCGAAGCCTGACCCGTTGAGGGTTCGACAGGCGCCCCAGATCACCAGAGTCAGGGACTACATGGATGTGCCGTACAAGCTACCCTCGAACACGGAGTTCGAGACATCCTACGTAGTGTTCAAGGCCAGTCAAGGGTGCCTAGCAGGGGGATCCCATCGAGGGAGAGCACCGAGCCCTCGGACACTATCGAATGGGTCCGAGCCCTGCCTAGCGAACCTTTGCGAGCACTTTATATGACGTGTCCATGGACCATGAGCTGACCCTTATCGAATGGGGCACGGACGTCCACTTGAACCACCCGATAATAGCTCACTGAAGCAGCCATAGCTCGCGGCCCGGGCATGGGTAACATGATGTGCTTCACCCCTCCTCCCTGCTGAAGGGCGACGAGGGTCGTAATAAAAGTCGAGGGTCCTCTGAACGCCTTCACGCAGTCATGGGTAGCATGGCTCAGGCCGCACCCTCGAGTGGATCGACAAACGTCGATTGTGAAGCTCCACGTGTTTAGCCAAAACCCCCACTTTTAACACGCGCCTACCAGATGGTTCAACAGGACCCCGAGTCACTGCGCCAGCATGAAAATGCCGAGGCCGGCTGAAAGGAACGCCGATGCCGGTGGAAAAGGAAGCTGAGCAGCCTCCCCAGTAAAGCAACCAAACAGGGCGACGTTTATAGCCCTTGGACGAGTGCAAACACTCCCCCAAGGCCTCGGGGGCTACACCCGTGGGTGCACTGACACGCCCCCACGGAGGAAACTTCACACATTCGAGGATCAAAATCCTCTGCAGGCCTGCTCGAACGCCTTCAGCAGCACGATGGCGACTTGCCCAGCGGCGGCACCATGGTGCTCGAGGCAACTATGATCTGCATAGGCAACTCGGAGTGGCCACCTCACTACTTCTCCAGTGACGAACCCCGATCCCGGATTAGACTCCTCTAACAATGCTCCCTGGAGCACCGTTGCGCCCCCGCCGGGCAAACCAAGACCACCGCGGTCAGTACCCGAGTCACACCCTCGAAGGGTTAAGCCTCCGCAGGGCTGATGCTCACCTTTACACCCTCGGTCATCCTCTCCGAGAAGAAGTAGGAGACTCCATTGCTCTTTGCAAACAAAGATTACAAAGGGTTACCAGCTCGAAGCCGTCGAAAAGTACAAATGCATTGCCACCTAGCAATTTTCCCTGTCTTGGGGAAGAGCGAGCGCCGATGAAGAGCACCGAGTCCTTAGCCGGCATTACGACCAGGCTGCTCGGGATTGCGAGGAGCAGCCCCTGGACCGAGCGGCCCCCTGCCGTGCGCGGTGCGCCGAGCCAACGAGGGGCGAGCGGGCGGCGCCTCCGCGCCTGCGCCAGCGCCGAGCGGGCTGTCGGCCGCCGGGATGCAGGTGAGCGCCGAGCAGATCCGGGATGGGGATGAGCGAGCCGAGTCAGCCGACGAGGGGCGGAGGGGGCGTGAGGCGAGGCGCAGGCGCTGCGCCACTGCGGGCAGCCGGACTGGGCTGCCTAGGCGCCTGGCGGCCAAGCGAAAGCGGAGCGGGCGGGATTGCTGCTGTGCTGCGCCGCCGCGGGGTCACGGGCGGGCGGGGGGTGGAACGGGGGTGAGGGGGTCACGGGTGAGGAATTAGGAGAGTTAGGGTTATATAGTTAGGGTTGCTTTGTGGGCTTTTATTGGGCTGATAGATTCGGGCCTCCGATGGATGATTCGCGGGTCAGAATTGAAATCCGCCCCAAACCCGAACTTTTTCGGGTACCCGAAACCGCAAATCCGCGGGCGAAGATTAGAACCCGAACCCGAACCTGAAACCCGCAAACCCGAAACCCGCGGATACCCGCCCCGAACCCGCCTCGCTACCATCCTTAGAACCTGCGACGCACTGCAAGACGTGCTCGGCACTGCTCCAGCCACTGTGCTGCCAACTCCCCATACTTCCCTCGTGCTTTTCCCTCTGCAGGAACCCTCGAATGGCATGGCACGACCCTCGGAAGCGGCTCCGACCTTGACCAGGACAAGACGCTGGCCTGCAGGACCCTCAGAACACTGCCACGCCACGCCTAGAGGACGGTACCCCCTACAGCTGCCACCACGCCACCCGCTGGAGCTACAAGGACGCCGGCGCGATCTCCGCAAGGCCAAGGACGATGCCCAGGACGATCGCCACACCCCACAGTGTACTTTCCACAGTGCTCGACCACTGCACCCCCGCGATTCGGGGGGAAGACGACGACTTCTCCTTTCTCCCGCACATGTACACCGCCCCTCCTTGTGTCTATAAAAGAGGGAGGCGGGCTCTATCTTATGGGCTTGATCTGAGTGGATCGATCCGGTAGAACACAACACTCAGCACTACTCACAAAGCACATACGCTCTTCTGAGCCCCGATATTGGCACTAGCCTCAATCAACTCCTCCTCTAGCAGAGACCTGGGAGCTTCCCTCCCTCTCTCGCCTCGCTTGTACCCCCTACGACTGGCACCCCCGGCGCAAGACAGTACAGTGCTCTCGCACACCCCTTTGCTGGACGTATGGCTCCGCGGCCGGAATCTTTAAACCCGTGCGTGACTGTGTTGCCTCTTGCATCAACCATCTGGGATGAGGAACACGCAGCATCATCACTAGTTGGGTCAAGACCGTCGGGTCAGGACACCGACAAGGGGACTATTGTAGGTCATGATAATCTTAAAACTTATATCACTGAATACTACAAAAATCTTTTTGGAGAGCCAGAGCAGAATGATTTTTCTCTAAATAAGGACACTACGGAGGACATTCCTCATGTGTCTCAAATAGAAAATGAATTTCTCTGTGATGAGTTTCTCTGAAAAGGAAATTAGAGAAGCGGTGTTCCAAATGGAACACAATAAGGCACCTGGTCCGGATGGATTCCCAGCGGATTTCTACCAATTTTTTTGGGAAACTATTAAGGCTGACTTGATTCAGCTGTTTGTAGAATTCCACAGGGGCGAGTTGCCTTTACACAGTTTGAACTTTGGTGTGATTACCCTATTAGCCAAAAAGGAGGATGCCACCAAAGTGCAACAATACAAGCCGATATGTCTTTTAAATATTAGTTTCAAGATTTTCACAAAAGTACTCACGAATAGATTATCCATTGTAGCTTAAAAAATAATAAGACCATCTCAAACAGCTTTCATTCCAGGACGGCACATCCTGGAGGGAGTGGTCATTCTACATGAAACAATTCATGAAATGCATAAGAAAAAGAAAAAATGGGGTTATCTTAAAACTTGATTTTGAAAAAGCATATGACAAGGTGAAATGGCCGTTTCTTCAACAAGTGTTGCGAATGAAAGGCTTTTCAACGAAATGGTGTGCTTGGATTAATCAAGTGATAACCAAAGGTTCGTTAGCCATAAAAGTAAATGATGATGTTGGGCACTACTTCCAAACGAGAAAATGAGTTAGGCAAGGAGATCCTCTTTCTCCCATACTCTTTAATATTGTTGTTGACATGCTGGCAATATTAATTGAGAGAGCCAAAGAAAACCAGCAGTTCAAGGGAGTAGTCCCGCATTTAATTGATGATGGTCTTTCTATTTTGCAATATGCTGATGACACAATTCTCTTTATGGAATATAATCTTGAACAGGCAAAAAACCTCAAGCTTTTACTATGTGCTTTTGAACAACTGTCTGGCCTCAAGATTAATTTTCATAAAAACAAATTATTCTGCTTTGGGGAGACCCAGGCTGTCCAAATGGAATATGAACAAATCTTTGGCTGCAGCCAAGGTATGTTTCCGTTTCGATACCTAGGAATACCCATGCATTACAGAAGACTTCAAAATTAAGATTGGAAGGGAGTTGATGAAAGATTCCAAAAAAAGTTAAGCAGATGGAAAGGGGAGTATTAACTCTGGGCTTAGCAGCTTACCGTTGTTTATGTTTTTGTTCTTTGAAGTTCCTCGTGAGGTTCTAAAAAAGCTAGATTTCTATAGATCTAGGTTTTTTAGCAAAGTAATGAACATAAAAAAATATAGGCTGACACGATGGAGTATCCTTTGCTGCTCAAAAGACCAAGGGGGTTTGGGAATCTTAAATCTAGATGCACAAAATAAATGTTTGCTAAGCAAATGGCTTTTTAAGCTAATAAATGAACAAGGAGTGTGGCAAACTCTGCTTAGGAGGAAATGCCTTCGGTTCAGATCTCTTACTCAGGTTGAACACTTGCCTGGAGATTCACATTTTTGGTCGGGTCTCATGAGTGTCAAATCTGAGTTCCTGAGATGGAGCAAATTTAAGCTGGGAAATGGGTCTCAGATCAGATTCTGGGAAGACTCCTGGCTTGATAATGAACCTCTTAAAAATCAATACCCGACCCTGTATAACATTGCCAGGAAAAAATCTGCGTTAGTCAGCCATGTTCTAAGCTCGACTCCACTAAATGTCTCTTTTCGTAGATCTCTAGTGGCTAACAACTTACTCTTGTGGCACCAACTGGTGGCTAGAGTAATGGATATTCAGCTACAAGATCAAAGTGACACTTTTGTGTGGTCTCTGCATCAGAATGGGTTTTTTTCAGTGCGATCTATGTATAGGGCAATAACAACCACTAATATAATACCTCATAATCATATTATTTGGAAACTTAAATTGCCTCTTAAGATTAAGATTTTTATGTGGTACTTGATTAAAGGGGTTACTCTCACTAAGGATAATTTAGCTAGACGGCGATGGAAAGGGAGTTTAAAATATTGTTACTGTAATCTTAATGAAACAATACAACATCTTTTTTCGATTGCCACAATGCTAAATTCTTATGGAGACCGGTAAGTGTTGTTTTTAATATACATATGCCGTTAAATGTGAATCATATGTTCACTTACTGGTTAAACGGGCTGAGAAAACAATGTAAATATCAGGCCTTAGTGGGAGCATGTGAAATTTTATGGGCCATCTGGCTGACTCGAAATGACATTACTTTTAACTGTGCGCGAGTTTCTTCGTCTCTGTAGGTGCTGTTCAGAGAAACTTATTGGATCCAGTTTTGGGCGCTGCTGCAAAAAGAAGAGGAAATGCCGCCGGTGTTAGAGGGGTGTCGCGCACTTGAGTGTTCTTACATGGAAATCTTCGTTCGAATGGATGGTCTTTCATTAATCGGATTGCTTATGTCTAAGCACTTTTTAGTCTCTTTTATTTCTGCTACTCTATTTTGTTTTGCTCGGACGCTTATTGCTGTGTGGATTGTGGTTTTAAACAGCTATATGTATCAATCGATACAGAAGCTGGAATATGTTTAATATATATTCCCAATTCTAAAATGTTGAGATTTCATACCGAGCCAAATAGGAGGCGCCAACTTTGTTCGTGCATGATTGCAGGAGCAGGATTGCAGGATCACCACGGTCAAGATGACAACATGCTCTGCAACAGGTATAGCAAAATAGATTGTCAGTCGATTTGACAGTTATTGACAGCTTTTCTATCAGAATCAGATGTCAATAGCACAACAGAGAAAACGATCCATTAATCTCTTCTGGACTAGTTATAGTAATATTTATTACCTTGTTTGATGTTGGAAGACCTCTCGATTGGATTCCTTGCACGGCAGAAAGAACTGAAAAAAAAACATACAGAGAAATCGAATGAGAACTGATCTGCTGCTTGAATGCACAGCACTTCAGACGAACGGAGGAGACGATCCAGTAGCAGGAGACGGGCACCGGCGTGTCGCTGTCGCTCTTGAAGCTCACGTGCTGGCGCAGGAGCGAGTATGCCGCCCACGCCGTGGTCGTCGGCGCGGAGGACGACGTACTTTACGAGGCTCACCACGGTGAGCGTCTAGAGGATGAGGCTGAGCACGCCCTGGAAGCCCGCCTCGCCGGCGTCCGGCAGGACCAGGGACGAGAGCACGTATCGTCTGCCACCTCGTGAACACCTATCGCTACGAATCCTAGCTTCTCCCACCGTGAACTTAAATTGTGTAGCGATAGATGTGGTTAGAAGTTTATTCTACTTCTTACTGTTTACGCATATAATTGCCAAATGTCATGCATATATTCAGATATGCAATATGTTATTATCGGATAGGATTGTTGAGCATTACCATGTAACAATTATATATTCTAGAGAATATTAGTAGTGATTGACTCTAGTTTATTCTAGGGAACATTATCAACAAATAAAAATTTGTGTGTTCATCTCCATGACACACACACCCTCGAGAAATAAAATGTTTCCTATTTTTATCGTTCCAGTTTTGTTTAACCACACTAAAAAATTCTCTCTTGTTTTTTTTAAGATTAAAAAATTATTTTTTGTGGGGCAAGAAAAAAAAAGACAATGGAAGAGAAGAAAATCTCGCGACTGTTTGTAATAACCGTAGCGCATTCCTCGAACCCCGAGCGATCGCCTTTTTTCTCCCTCGCCTTTCTTCAACCTCCCGACTCGTTCGCCTCTCCCCACCCCACCCCTGCTCCCACTCCCACATCCCACCGACACGCGGCGTGTCACACGCCTGCGCAAAACCCTAGCCCCAGGCCCGATGGCCGCCCCGCCGCAGCCGCAGGCGCCGCCGGCGGAGGAGGGGGCCGCACCGGCCGCTCCCCTGCCCGCCGCCCCGCCGGGGCCGCGGCCGTACGAGGTGGCGGTCGCGGCGGCCGAGCTCCGACCGGTGGACTGCAACCTCGCGGCGCTCTGCGACCACGTCCAGGCGGAGGGCTTCGGCTCCGGGGCCTTCTCCGATGTCGTCGTGGAGGCCATGGGCGCCACCTACCGGCTCCACCGCCTCATCCTCTCCCGGAGCGCCTACTTCAGGTGAGCTCTCGAATGCAGAGCCCTGACGCTCCTGCCGCCTTCGATTCCTTGGGAATTGAAGTTTCTGTTGCGATCTGATCGTCTGCAACTGCCTAGAGTACTTAATTGCATTTCTAAGTGACATTTTTGTCTGTTTGGTTGCGTGGTTGGGACGTCTGGATCCCTTTTCCTGTAAAATTTTCATGTGCTTTGATCCCTCTTGAAATGTTTAACATTAGAATCTGACCTTATCCATTATGCAAATATCATGTCCATTACACCCTTAAAATCTGTAAGACCTTCCTTTGTACTCTTCTGTGTGATAGGGCTGGCATGTCTTGTTGTTGAGCCTCGGTTCAATTGAACCTAGTTTTCTCCTTCTATGACTTCTAAATTCCATATTCCCATTTAAGGTGTCAATCATTATTGAAGTTATACACTGATCTGACAGAATGATTCCTAGCTAGTGTTTCCATGAGATTTCAAATGGGAGCATAGGCATCAACAAGTACTGTACTGTGGGCTGTGGTACATGAGAAAAGAAATCATAGTTTCCTCCCTTTAGGGATCCTATCAGATTTGTGCACACATATTTCCCTGATCACTTTTAGGAGAAAATTTAGAGATCTAGTCCTTCTCCTATATGATACAATTAAACTAGATGTTAGCCATATTGTCATGGTCTCTGCGCTTCGGCTTGGTGCTACATTTATCTCTATATGATTATATAAGTTCAAAAGGAATCTTGCTCGATCCATTCCTACACTTTATCCATTTTGCCTTTTTCTTATATTATTTCCGACTAGCACATATAATGTTATTGTCATTAAAAATGAGTAAAATACTAACAACTTCTTTATAAAAACGACCAAAAGGAATATGCTACATGGTCCTTGGAGAGAGGCTGGAGCACCTACCGTGGTCTTGCACATTGATGATGCAAATGTTGATTCAGAGGCAATTGCAATCGCTCTGGCATATCTTTATGGGCAACCTCCCAAGCTTAATGATAACAATGCATTTCGGGTGCTCGCAGCTGCATCATTTCTGGATCTTCAGGTCGACTTTCAGTTATTTATTTGGTAATTTTCCTCTGTGCCTTATTCTGCTATGTTATTTTGACTCATGATATTGTCAATTGCAGGACTTATGTACAATATGTACAGATTTTATTATTTCTGAGCTTTGGACATCAAACTTTTTACAATATCAGGTAAGGTCATTACTGTTATAGCTTTTCCTTGGATCTGTATGCATTGATAAATTGATGAGATCAAGTTTATTTTAAATTAAAATATTTGCCTTATTCTCCTTGATCATCCGCCCTGGTCTTAACTTTTTGTTATTGACAATAGTTGTTTGCTGAAAGTCAAGATTATGGTAGTCATGGAGAACGTGTCAGAAATGCCTGCTGGGGTTATCTTTGTCAAAGTGCCACACTGGAACTACGAGAGGTACTTATCATTTGTAGGACCTTTGCTGTTGAAATGCTATGGAAACTTTTCAAGATATTGTTATTGACTTCTTCTAGATCTTTTTTTTTGTTTTGGTATTTAAAGACCATATCCATGCCTTAAAGTCCAGCAATGTCTTGCTTTGCATTACATGAATTATCTGAGTACTTGTTTTGGTATTTATATCAAGTAGCATGTATTCTATTCTGTAGTGAATGGGGATTGTATAGGACATTTGGTGTACAAAAAATGCTGAGAAAACTATTCTATTTTGCGCTATCTGAGTTTAGTTTTTTTTTCTTTCATCAACATGAGTGCTTGCATTTTTGGGTAGTCTTGGCTGGGATTTGTTATTCAATTTACGTTCTATATTAATTGCCAACATGCTGGGGCTTTTTGTTACAATATTATTTTATTTTGGTCTTGAAAGGTGCTACCAAAGCTTTCTTCACAAACTTTGCATGCTCTCCTTACGTCTGACGAATTGTGGGTCCCTAATGAAGAGAAACGGTATGTTTTGCGTTTATCTGTCTGCTCAATGATATTACAAGCCCCCTTTTGTGATGACAACTTATCTTGGTACTTGAAGGTTTGAGCTAGCATTGTTTACTCTACTTGCAAAGGTTACTGTGTGCGAGTTACAAGTTAGTGGAAATGAAGCAAGCTCACCGAATGCTGATCGATCCATGAGGAAGGGGAAGTCTCCAATGAATGAACCTGGCGAGGAACAGCTAATTGAGTCTGAATTGCAGAACTTGAAGTTGCATGATAACTTGGGGACTGAAATTGCCCATAACATTATTGCTATTTCAGATATGGTAATCCCCTGGAATATCATATCATAATGATGCTCAAAATTTCTGCCTTTTGTTCAATATGCTATATTTAACATCAAGCATGAAAACTGCACTAAGACTCTGCTGTTGTTCTGAAATTTAGAATGGTCAAGCTTCCAAGAGGATGGAGAATGATTGTTCTACTGGAGGACCATCTGGAGAAAGCACTTCATATCAGTTTAATGAAAACATCTGGCTTTCTAGTGAGCAAACTAAGAATTATTTCTCAAGAACTTCCAGTAATGGGGTTGTTCCTACTGAGTGGGGTAGGCCTAATGCACCACTTTGGGGTGGTAGGGTTGTTGGGCGGCGGCAAGTTAGATGCATTAGGGGGGCCTCTTGTCTATCTACTGATGAATATAATGCTTTTATGAATATCTTTGAAAGGGGTTCTCTTCTCTACTGCAACATGTCATTTGATGCGCTGTTAAGCGTTCGAAAGCAACTTGAAGAATTTGGATTCCCTTGCAAAGCTGTCAATGATGGTCTTTGGCTACAGGTATGTACTCTAATCTCTGCCTTGTAGTACATTGTTCTTTTATGACCTTTTAAAAACTTTGATGCTTTATTACTGCAGATGCTTCTGTGTCACAGAGTGCAAGCGATAGTTGCCGATACTTGCAGAAATTGTTGCCTAACTAGTAATTCTTGTGCCTGCAAGCAAGCATATGTGAGCTCGCATACACACTACAGGCAGGAGCATGACCGGAGCAGTGCTTCTGGCACAGTAGGTAATATCTATCTTGCAGATGCCCAGGGTGATGGGAATGGTGTGCTTGGGCCTGTCCGTATTAATGTAAGAGGAGCAGTCGATGGACTTGCTGGTATTGGAAGAGGGAACTCAAATGTGCCTGGTGCAGCTTGGGCTCCTACACGTTATGTCTTCTCCCGTGTCCCTTATGGGCTTGGTTCAAGAAATGGTCAGCAATTTGCCAATGATGAATCAGAACCTAGAATTGACCGCAATGGAGATATTTCAGCAGATGGCCTGACTGCATTGGTTAATCTTAGCCAAGAAAACAATGCTGCCCATCAGCAGGCTGAAAGTATGTTTGAGACTGGCATGCAGACGAGACATCGCAGTGTTGCATCTGTTTCCACTCCAGGTGGTTCTTCGGTCCAGATGCAGGAGTCAAAGGAGCATGAACTTGGGTCTGATTGGGAAATTGCAGAGGACTCAACTATATCATTAGACATGAAAACACCACTTAGCCATTTTCCTCCTTTCCGCTTTGGGTAAGATTACTTAGTTTTGTGTAGACTACTCCAGGAAAAACTTTCCGTTTCCTGAATGTCAAGTAATATCTCCCAAACTGTTTGAAAGTTTATTTCTTGAGTACCAGTTGGGTTGTTGCCTTGTTGATAAATATGCCATGGCAAGAATAAGAAAAATAAAAATAAAATATTGCATAAAAAACAATAAGGCTAGCCCGCCAATGTTCTGGTATTTATACTTTATCATCGTAGGCGGTAATGACCTAGAATTGGATGTGCACATTGATTCCTTTCTGGCATGACTTGACCAGCTTATTGCTGCTCACAGGGTTGAGTTTGAGGATGTGCACAGGCTTGCTGATGGTCAGGTGAAACATTCGTCTGAAGTATTTTATGCAGGCTCTTTGTGGAAGGTTAGCATTGTTGTCTTAAATTTATCCATCCTTCTATAATGGCCCAGCTAAGTGGTATACTCATTTGCAGGTGAGTGTTCAGGCATTCAATGATGAGGATCCTCATGGGCGACGCACCCTTGGTATTCTTTATATTGCCATCTTCTCACATTCTTAGCTCTTGCCTCTGATGACTGTCCAAATATAGTAATGTCTTGCACCACTTTAACTGGCAATGCAGGACTTTTTCTCCACCGACGCAAGGCTGAGTTTTTAGACCCCTTGAGGAAGGTGAGTAATTTACTGAATTCACTTGTCAGTGGATATTATGGTTCACTTAACTGATCAACTGTATTCCTTAGGCTCACATGTACGTTGACCCTCGGGAAAAAGTTACTGCTCGGTATCAGGTACTATCCTCTTTTCATCTATTCATCATTTGCTGCCGAGGTACTGTGGATATGGCCTAATTTGCCAATTTGTTTGTTGCTCGTAGCTCATCTGTCCATCAAAGAGAGAGGTTATGATATTCGGAAGCCTTAAACAGGCTGGGACGCTGCTACCAAAAGCCCCAAAGGGCTGGGGCTGGCGCACTGCTATACTGTTTGATGAGCTTGCGGATCTTCTCCAGGGTGGCGCCCTGCGAATCGCTGCAGTAGTCCAGCTCGTTTAAAACAACTTGCAAGGTTGGTGATATCACAGCAGTGTATGTAGTTGACACCTACAAAATAACTCTCCTCATCTATATCTCGTTCAAATGCCGAACTGCTTAATCATGTGCTCTGTGCTCATGCCCTCGAAGTGTGTAATAAGGGTTGTATAGTCGCTCGTGTTTGATGTATAGGTGAACCTTTAAGGTCTGGACTCAAATTGGGTCCATGTGGACTTGTAGCAGCTGTTGAGTTTTTCAAATGAAAAATCATTGTCATGACACAGTCCATTATATGGATGTTATCTTGACCATTGCAGTAATTTTATGAAGTTTAGTCAGTAGCACGAGTTCACGGGCAAAAAGAAAACCTAGAACAATTGAACGAGGGACGTCCTCTTCGCAAAATCTTCCATATAACATCTGGTATTGAGGTGAAACCTTTTTGTTCCTTCGTCGTTACTGCACATGTCTGTTTATCAGAGCTACTGCAAATGTCTGTTGCGGGCATAATCCTATAAAAAAGTAAAGAAAAATTCATATTATATTTTTTGAGTAGATGTGATGCCTGCTACCACGTGGGGAAAGAAGGCATTGGTAAAGTGGCAAATTAGATTGATTGGCATAATCATGGGAGTAAATTGAACAAAATTAATTTAGGGACCTATCGTAGTTGATTTTAAAAATACTCATATATATTTTATATTGAGAGCTTTCTAAAATATCTCATGCACCATGAGATGCTATGCACCACCAAGTAATCATGGAATTCCTGTAAAATTGCCACTTCTTATGCACCTAAAAATGACGAATGTCTTTTCAGTATTTCAAAACCGTACTCAAAAGTCAAACCTGCCTTTTCGTTTAGAAAAAACTTCCTGATGAATTCCTAGACGTTTGCAATCTAAATGGCGAAGAGCCGCTGTTGGCTATCAAAAAATTCAAACGAAGAACCAGTAGCTCGTAGTGAGAGGAATGTATCGCTCAAAACAAGAAAGACCAAGGTGGGAGTCGTGACTCATGAGCCGTGCACGAAGAATCAAGTATCCATCTAATGCCAATTACAAAGTAAATAACTATGTAGCAATAATCTTGTTCCGTGTCAACTATGGAACACAAGAGCACCAACGAACACCAAAAATCGAAAGCGAAAACAAAAGTACAAGGTGCAAGAACTGAACGAAGTACATGGAGCTTGCATTCATCAGACCGTGGCGCCATGGACCCAGGTCGACCCGGGCCGATCGCTAGCCCCTGCACTGGGTGATGGCGGAGCAGCCGCGGGAGTAGGGGTTGGCGGCGCCGCTCGGCCGGCAGTTGTAGTAGGACGCGCCGCGGTACGAGCACGGCACGTTGCCGGCGCTCATCGCGGCGTAGCCGATGTAGCCGTTCCCGCCCAGCTCCCTCCTCGCCACCGCACCGTCGTCCACGCACTCACCCACTGTGCCCGTACCGGAGGCCATGCCGCCGCCGTGGGCGGCGGCGGCGCTCCGCTGCGGGGTGGCCGCCACGATGAGGAGCACGACAGCGACAACGACCGCGAGCGCCGCGCCGCTCCGTAGCGGCATCGTGCGCTCCCGACCGGCTGCCGTCTGCCGGGTGTTGCACTCTCGCTGCTGCAGTAGAAATGTAGAATGCTCCCGTGCAGTCCTGCTTGTGTCCCGGCCGGGGTGCCGGTGGAAGCGTAGGAGCTGAAAGATCCGAGGACGAGTTGGTTTAAAATATTTGGAGTTTGAGAGGGGCATGTGGAAATTCGCAAACACTTAAACCCTTTTTATAAGCAAAGTAGCTCTAGATCTGATGAGGGTATGGACTAGCTAGTAGCTACCATACAAGTGTCAAGCATAAACAAAAACTGGGTGTATATATATATATATATATATATATATATATATATATATATATATATATATATATATATATATATATATATGATTCAAATTTAGGTGTTAGAATTGGGATCCTGATAAGTAAAAGACGTTCTTGCCTGATAGGATCGAATTGTATGGTTCTACCAGATTTTTAAGAACTCCATATGTTTTATATTAAATCTGAAGTTTTTAAAAGAATTTTCATATCTTACTTTTTTTAGAACTTATATTTAACTTAATTACTTTTGGAAAGTTGAGCGTATCTGCTCAATCCAAATTGACATGTAGGAGTAAGATTTTTTTTGGTCCGGATTGAAATCATACATCTCGAGGGAGCTTATGAGATGAGGTCAACCTCAATAGTCGTGTTACATGAGTGTCATGAGTATTAAATTTGCTGACATGACAGGAAAGATAGAAGAGGGAGCGTCATGTCTCCTCCAAGTCGGTTACCTAGTTCACGGTCTTAATAAATGTACGATGACACTCCCCACTTAAAGTTGGCTGAGGATCATGGTGAGTTAAGATTCATAGGAAACAAAAAAAAAAGCATCTAAGAACTAAGATGTATTCGTGACATGACAAGATCAGTGCACTTTTTTGTCTATACACAAGCAATAATAACGCTGCACGAGATTCATGCAAATGTGTCGGTGGTAACATGATATGCCAGATAAAAAAATTACTACATTGTTAGCCAGAATCCTTTGAAGTTCCATCCACCTCGCGGCATCGTGTTGACTTATTTGGCCGGGCCTCTTGGGAAGAAGCTTATAGGCTTATTATAGTTGACTTGGTAGCTGCAATCGTGCTTAGCTGCCCCGCGTTTAGCGGAATCCTTGGTACTTAACCAAGTGGTATCTCGCCATAGCTACCTGTTCCAAGCTTTCAGTTCCATATTCCCTTCCATTCACGCGCATCTGCAGCCAACAGCCCAACACAAACGTTTGCGAGGCCGAGCCCAGTAGCGCTGTCATTCCGGCCCACATCTTTTGCGTTAGCGTTGAAAGACATGGCCCAGTAGGACATTCTGTCATAGCCCAACCATTTGGACAACCCAAAAGCGCGCGGGGTTACAACAACGTGATGATAATGGACTTGGGCCCTTTTGCCGCAGAGGTGTTGGTGGGTTTCTTTCAGATTGTGGGTTTAAGCCCACTGGCCCACACCACGGGTGCTTCTGCAATCCCTATCCTGCTGCTGCATGGACCTGCAGCCAGCAGCTCGATCGAGCAAAGCTTTCGGCCAAGACGAACGCGGAACGCTCCAGGGGTCACAGCAAGCACTGTTCTTTTCCAGGGGTCACAACAAGCACTGGGCTCCAGCCCAGACCCCAAATTTACCCTCCAAAGCACACTACTGCTGTAGCGGCTACTATTTCTCAATCTGTTCCCCATTCTCTGATGTCTGGGCTGCGAAAAGTGCGCCCACGCAAAGAGTGTCGGTGCACGAACTGATCAGATTCCACGTGAAAGGAATCGCGCCTGTATGTAACACTAACAGGACAAGACCAGGACCACAACCACTTGTGTGTTGATCAGATTCCATCTGATCGACGAGCTAAGCAGAGACGAGGCTTGATGTCCCTTTTTCTTCCACATCTTGTGCTAGTACGTATCCCTGAATTGCTGTTACTAGTCGCCGTTTGCAAGCAGCCAGGAGGGATCAGGTTCGCCACCCCAATTAAGATGAAAGATTACAAGTAAGCATTGTATGCACGAACAGAACGAATCATTAGGACCTCTTGATGCGTACATGTCGCCTATTAATAATGCCAATTACAAAATATGGGGCAACAAGAAGCTTGCTCCCTGCCAAATCATCGATCCATCCCCCAAAACCCAGCTATAGAACAAGAAACGGAGAAGAGAAGAGCAAAGGGGTTTCGCCTTACAGACAAGCTGCTGCTGCTGCAAGAACGGAGACGACGAGACCATGCCGCCCGCCATGGCCCGGCCGCCGGATCGCTGGCTAGCCTCTGCAGCGGGTGATCTGGGAGCAGCCGCGGGAGTAGGGGTTGGCCGGCCCGCCCGGCCGGCAGTTGTAATAGGACGCGCCACGGTACGAGCACGGCACCTGCCCCCGGCTCATCGCCTCGTAGCTGATGTACCGGCTGCCCCAGAGCTCCCTCCTGGCCGCGCCGCCGCCGCCCGCGCACTCCACCACCGTGCCCGCAGCGCACGCCCTGTCGGCGGCCGCCGCCCAGCCTTCCGGATCCGCCGCCGTCTGTCCGGCTGCTCGCGGCGCGACCACGGACACGGCCAGCAGAAGCACCGCGGCGACGGCGAGCGCGGCGCGGCGCGGCAGCGGCATTGCTCGTACGCGCTCTCGCGGCGCGGTGGGGGGTATTGTTTTTTTCGCAGCGGGACCTCGCCAAACGGCTAATGAATGTGCAGCTAGCGGCCGGCGAGCGATCATGGACGAGGACGATCCCGATCCATGGCGACATGGCACGCCCGCCGCGCGGGCATTAATATTATACGGGCGCCATGCCCGCGGGCACATGACGCCGCCTGCTTCTGGCACGTCGGGGGCCGGGAGCACGTGCCGGCGCCCCCGTTCTTGCTTGGATGTATGCTCCGGTCCAGCCCTAGTTTCTGCGTGTCTCGTCGTCAGCTCATCAGATCTGCGAGCTGCTGGACGCAGCGGCGTTTCAGACTCGGCTTTCCTTTGCTCCCCCTGACATCTGCATATGCAGCTGCCTGGCTAGATTCGGTTATTCAAATGGGGCATGCCCGGCTGGCCGTTGCCCATCTCAGCTTAAAATCTTGCATTGCACTGGCAGGTAGCAACAGCTCATGTTCATCGATGCAGATAAGAAAAAGTCAAAGATCCCTTGTTTTGATATTCTAAGACATGCATAATGCATCAGTTTTGGGCCGTGAGCCCGTGACTGTATATAAGAAGCCCATAGTGTTAAACCCATCAGAGGCTCAAACAACAGTTTGTATAGAAAAAGCACAGAGTGTCGACCAACTTGTTTTTTACAGCCCAGCATTCGAACAAAAACTGCACCATTTTGGGCCGGCTCCTTACCTCTGTGCCACGAGGCGCGCGGCCCACATGATATGTTCCCAAATTAGCGGTTTTTTATTTTTTTATTTTTTATTTTTGTTTTTTACAAAAATATATTTTCGATTTAGAAATTTACATGAATATACCCCGGCCGCCAGCTGCCGGGCGGCCGGGACCTCGCCGCCCGGCAGCGGGGCGGCAGGGGCTTTTGTGCAAAAACTTTTGCTCAAATAATTACGCGCAGGTCCCTGGGGGCTGGCCGCCCGGCAGCTGGGCGGCCGGCCCTGGCCGCCCGCCTGCTGGGCGACCGGCTCTCCCACCCTTATATAAGGGTTGGCTGGTCCCCCGCCCCTCATTTACATCACTAAAGTTCCAGAAACCAAAAAAAAAGAGGGAGGGAGGGAGCGAGGCGAAGCTTTGCCGGATTTTCGAGCCGGCGACCGCAGGTAATCAAAATTCTTCTACGCTTTACAAATAGATTATGTTGTAATTATTTTTGTTGAAACAGTAGATTAGCAATCTATTTAATTATTGTTAGGAGTGATTAGTAGTACATTTAGGTACAGTTACTTGTAATGATTAGCGTTGATACAGTACATTTAGTGTTAGATTAAGTATTAGAAAGTACTAGAAAATTGTTAGAGAAGTGTTAGAAAGTCTTAAAAATTGGAAGATAATATTAAATTTTTTTAGAAAATTATAGAAAATTTTAGAAAATGTTAGAAATTTTTTTAGAAAATGTTAGAAAATAGTTTAGCAATCAGTTTAATTATTATTAGGAGTGATTAGTGGTACATTTAGGTGTAATTACTGATAATGATTAGCGTTGATATAGTATATTAGCAATCTGATTGCTCACTTGTGATTGCCAGGGCTCAACACCATGTCATCCTCAGGATCCACCTACATTTCATGGAATAAGGTGACGGAAACAGTTCCCCAAGGAGTCCAGGTGCCTATGTGTTTTTGCGGATCCTTGTGCAAACTAATGAAATCAAGGGTTTTGAGGGACGACTTTGGCAAGAGATTCTTCATGTGCGAGAATTACGAGTACGACCCGTCCAAACATTACGGCAAAGACCGAGCAAAGGTACTACAAAACACTATCAGAGTTTGTCACTTTCAGATCTAGTAATGACTTCTAACATGATTTGGGGGAAAGACTCCACCGCCTCTATGTGATTTCATGCCGTGGTTAGACACCGAGCAATCTCAGCAGGATAAGGACCACGTGGAGCGTCAAGCAAGGTGGGCTGCATAAAGGTGGCAACGAATGTTGCATGAAGAACAGATGAAGGAGAAGCGCAAGAAAAGCCAGGAAGAGATTCAGAAGAGGATTGCAGAAGTGGAACGTCAGAAGACAGAGGAACGTGAAGTTGATAGGGAGAGGAAGCGAGAGAGGGCCCTCCGTGCTAAGAAAGCAGGGTCTGAAGCTATTAGGAAGGGAAAATATCCCCGGTGCACTCAGTAAAGCACCACCATGTAATCCCGGCATTTTACATTTCCTAAGACATGTTAGGTTTACTCACAACACGAGGTTATCATGTTGCACATGCCATGCTTTTCATTGTTCAAGTATCTAGTAGTACGAACGCCTTATGCATCTGCTTTGTAATCGTAGCATTGTTTACAAAACTTTATTGCAAACCGAAAATTTATGATTCCTAATTAACCTTCTATTTTCAGTACACTATATTCAGTGAGCAATATAATTGAACCCTTATATAAGGGTGGGAGAGCCGGGCGTCCAGGGCCGGCCGGCCGCCCCGCTGCCGGGCGACCGGCCCCCAGGGACCTACGTGCAATTATTTGAGCAAAAGTTTTTGCACAAAGCCCCTGTCGCCCCGCTGCCGGGCGGCCAGGTCCCGGCCGCCCGGCAGCTGGGCGGCCGGGGTATATTCCTGTAAATTTTCAAATCGAAAATATATTTTTGTAAAAAATGAAAATAAAAAATAAAAAAAATAAAAAAACCGCCCCAAATTATGCCGTTGACTCGTGCTTCTTTCCTGAGAGGGAAAAAATAATATTTGGCCCTGTACTTCTCAGACAGGGATCAGCTGACCTCTCCAATCGAGAGCAGCTATCTCTTGGGCACCATGTTAACATTTTTTCGCCCGAGGAACTACAAGCTTAAACTAGCAGTCCCTGCTTCCTAAATGGCAGACTGTGACGGCAATTTTCATGCCAGCTTTGCTTTGGGTTAAAGAAACAGTTTTGTTAACGTACTAGCCCCTTTTGCTTTCATGGGGATCGTGAAGAAAAGCGCACAACCATCGGTATCAGTTAACTAAACTAACCGCATTTTGGAATCCATAATTGGTGCCCCTCCGGAACCCAAAGCAGAGGCGTGTCGACCCCAAACGCCACTGCTGCTCTCTAGAATCCTAGCAATTAGCTGTCGAGAATATTCAGAGATCACAGGTCCCTGTGGCCCTGTCTGATACTACCCTGTACATGCTGCCCCTAATTACCCTATGCCCGTTCTCTGTTTCTTCCTCCGCTTTGCTTTGGTTTCAGCCGCCATCTAGACCCCACCCACCAGCATCAGGGTCATGAACTTTCTTGCAATCTTGCCTACTCCATCTGCATCATGATGCCTGCGTGTGCACTCTGCATTGTACTTGGGCAAGCTTATCCGGATTCACAGTTTGTCTGCCGCTCTTGTCTTCCATTCTGGATGAGTCTCTCTGTTCAGGTCGGATCAGAGTCAATGCATCATGCCCGAGGCTCAACTCTTTTTTTTTAAAAAAAAACGAGAGGCTCAACTCTTTGAAAAAAAAACAGTAGGAGCAGTAGCAAGTTTCAAAAGAAAGGATACCCGCAAAAAAAGGTTTCAAAAGAAAGGAGAAGGAACAATGAAAAAGTTAAAGACTGTTCACTAAGTTCTTTCGAGGAATTCGAAGAAACTTTATGTTGGAGTTAGCTATCCTTTCCCAACAGGATTCTGGACAGGATCATACTACTACTGAAATATATTCACTTAATTAACCTGCTGATTGATTGTCATCACAATGTCAGGTGCAAGATTAACAGGGTAACAACGATACATGATAGCTCGTGTCTTTGCTCATATTTCTTCTGTACAAAGTTCTCAACTGGATTCGAAGAGATTGGATTGGATACCTCCAGTTTAACCAAGTCAAATGTTACAAAATTGCTTTGATGGATGAACACTCGTGCGCCAAGCATTCAACCTCAGCTCATCTTATTGTAGCGTAGCGCCATGAAGCCCGAGCAGTGCTAATACATACTGGTTACGTGTACTCATTCTAACCTCTAGTAACATATAGCCGTGCTCGATCACGGGACGGCGAGCTACTAGCTTCCTTCCTCTCCCTTCACATGACGCTGCAAGAATTGGCGTTCTCGTCGTTGAACATGTCGCCGTAGCCGTCACGCGGCGGCGAGAAAGCGCTCCTCTGCGGCGGCGCGCTGTAGTAGTAGTCCTCCGACGGAGCGGACTGGTACTGGTAGCGATACGGCGACGGCTGAGGAGCGTTGTAGTAGTAGGGCTCGTACGGCGAGGGCCGGCCGTAGTAGGACGGCGTGTACTGCTCGTCGATGTAGCCCTGCGACGGCCCCGGCCTCGCCGTCGGTGCCGGCGCCGGCGCCGGCGCGGGGGCGTAGTAGGACGCGCTCATGCTCGGCCGCGCCTGGTTGTAGCTCATGACCAAATGCTGCGGCGGCGGCATGTGGTTCCCGTAGCTGCCGCCGACGCCTCGGTCGTACTCCACCGTCACCCGGGCGTCGACCGGCTGCTTCTCCAGCTCCGGAGGCTGCTGCATCGCCTTCCCCTTTGGTTCCTTGGGTTGCGGCGGCGGCGGCGTCTCTGCTGCCGCCGCGTCCTCGCCGCTGGCATTCGCATTGGCACCGGAGGTTTCCTTGCTCTCCTGTTTTGGGGTCTCGCCGGCGGTGCTCTGCTTAGGCTCCGGTGGGGGTTGGTGGTTGCTCGGCTCTGCCGTGGCGGCGTCGGCCTTGTCGGCGCCCGGCTTCTCGGCGGCTTCGTTGGGTTTGCTCTGCTCGTCGGCTTGGCTCTTGGGCTCTTGGCTCTGGCTGTCAGCAGGTGGTGGCTGCTGCTGCATCGGCTGCTCCGGCCACAGGCTGGCCTGCTTGCCGGACTTGCGCAGCTTGGCAACGAGGGCGTAGGGATCGAGCTTCGTCGAGGCCGTCACCATGACCTTGTTGCTCCGGGCATCGATCTCGCATCGGTACACGCCTTCATCAAGATCAAAAGAACACAATTTTAGTCTGGTTGCTGTGTCCAGTGTTCACTTTACTGTCATGGATTCTGGATGTTCATGCAGATAAACAAGGTTGGTTGCTTGCAAACAAAGCTACCTCCTATCAGTTATTCAGTGTGAAATACTAATTCAATTCAAGACCCAAAAGCTTTTGCGACATGCGGAATTCTCTGGGAGGCGGCTAAAAATGTGCAACTACATGGTAAGAGATTGTTGCACTACACTCCAATTCTGAGAGCAGACAGAACTTACCATTAACGTTTTGGAGCACTTTCTTCACCTTCTTCTTGCATCCCTCACAGTGGATGGACACCCTCAACACCAGGACCTGAAACAGGACACACGAACCAACAGAGCATGATCAAGCTGAGATGATCTATTGAAAGAACAGACCATGAACCACTAGCCCTAAAGAACATCATCACGACAAAGAAAAAAAAAGAAATCAGTGACTCCAACAGGGATCCTCTGAACGAGAATCAGACCGGTGACCGGAAGAATTGCTCTGAAAAGTCAAAACATTTACTGAAAATTCAGGCCCAGAGAAAGAGAGAATAATTCAGGTACCTGGCACTCTATAGGCTCTGAGGCCATGAGAGCGAGGCGAAGGTGCTCTCCGGAGGACGAGAGGAGGGGAAAGTGTGGGTGGAGTCGTGAACTGTGGGGGAGGGCTGAGGGAGATTTTATATATACTCCCCACTAGTTTATCAGGTGAAAGGAATCGAAACAGCCTCCATACAGAAGCCTAGTGGGTGGGGTTTTCGTTGCCCGGTGATTTTTTTTTAATCGGTTCGTGACTAGGGGAGGCGGCTTTACAAATTGGACACAGCCTTTGAGGCTTGGAGAGGAGGTAAAGATGGCTGTCAAAGTGAAACCAAACGTATGGAGCCATGGAGGTGGTGATGGTTAGGTACTAGTAGTGCTCTTCTTCCTTTGTTTCTCTTTGCTTCTTCTTCCTTCCTTTCATTCAGAGCTCATCATGAGCTGTACAGTAGAGCTGAGATCTTGATGATGGCAACTAAAGCTGCTTTTTGTTTGGAGAATTACACTTGGGCATCTCTTCTTTTGCTGGTCGCTGTGCTACCTACTGTAATAGAGCTAGATTTTTTCCTCCTCCTTCATTCCATGACTGATTGAGAAACATCTCCATATACGATTCTTGCATCAAAAGCGGGCAAACCATCGTGCCACGTCACCCGTTAACCCGTTAACCGTCGGATGGATCGATCATGCAATCTGGTCCGTCTAATGTGGTTTGGTGCGGATCTCTCACCCGCTTTGTCTTCGATCCGAACTATCGCGAATCCTCGCCAACCCGATCGCAGCCACTCCCGCACCTCTCTAATCCTCCCAGCGCGCACTGCCCCAGTGCAGGCGGGGCGCCCCCCTGGCCCTCCCGCCTCCCTCTCGCCGTCCTCGCCGCCGTTGCGCAGCCATGCTACTGTCACGGCCGTGCTGCGCCGCTGCAGTTGAGGAAGGAAGCTCGTGTGGCCAGCGGACTAGGGCCCGCCTCCCACTGAGCCGTGGCCGGGGACAGCGCGGGCCCGGTGCAGCTCAACGACCGGACAGCCGCCGCCATCGTGGCCTTCCCCGGCCGGATTGACGACATCACAGCCTGCTCGCCACCAAGCGGCACGGCTCCAGGCCACCATTGCTCGCGGATGCGGGGCTACGGGCCCTCTCCGCCCTCGATTCGCCTCTCCACGGGAGCATGCTATCCCGGCCTAAGCCCAGCTTTGCCCCTCGCTGCCAGTGCGGCCGCCAGCTGCCTGAAATTGGCTCTGCCGAGCCCGTTCCCCTACTCGGTTGTAAGGGAGAAGAGAGGGAAGGAAGAAAAATGATTAGGGAAGTTCTTCAGGGTTCCCAATGCAAAGATCTAGAGTCAGATAAATAGTGCTGCATAGTGCTAATGTGCTGCGGGTTAATTCCTTAGATGTTTAGGGTTCCAGGTGCAAAGTCTTTGTCTTAAGTGGTGATTTTTTTTTAAATTCTCTAAATCAGCTGAAAATTGATAAATGAGTAGTAATTCGTAGATAAATCCAAAAATAACAAATCCAGTTTTGTTGAGCTTCACATATGTAGATCTATGCAATAATCACGTACTATGACATGTTTTAATAGAAAGTTTTTGATGTAAATGCTTGGCTATGCTTTTTAGTGTGAAATTCATATCTTTACTCCACATATGTGAAGTTATCTTGCTTCAATTACCATGAAAATTTTATGATAGGCTATTCATGTGATGCTTGATCTGTGGTCAAAAAAAAATTATCTTCATTGGTGCATCTATGACTAAGTTATTTTTTTTAGGATATGAAGCGCCTCTGCTGCTTGCTTCCCATGAATGGTGCCATGGTCTACTCCTCTCCTAGCACGAGTTCCGCAGGATGAGATCACCACATAAGGGTACACTTCACCAAGCCGCACTTAGGGATATGCATATTGAACTGATGGTACCCTTGAGGAAGAGCCAGCGCCTCAAACGGATGGCGATGGCCGAGACCAGCCAGGCTGCTGCGACGGTGGTTTTGGGCAGGCACCATTGCCTCCAGGATGAGATGGTTGGTGGCAAAGAGGAGAATCCACGGCCAGGCTACAATACAGTCAGTAGTCCCACCAAGGTGAGTGCTGATGGATCTGCTGGTGGCTTCTTGGTTGTGAATTTTGTGGCTCAATTTGTTCGATAGGAGCTTGCACCTCCATAGCTTAGTAGTTAGTTCTGAGTTCTAACCATAGGTAATCAATGGTGATGAGGTAAATCTGAAGCTCATAGTGCATTGGTTTTGTGAACCGTAGCTACTGTCAAAGTTTCTAAAGAATTGCTTGTGTGGAATTGAGATAGCTCTTTGAATTATTGCTGGGTTTTTGCAGTTATATATCTTTTCATTTTTTGTTAGCAGCTGATTACCATTATCAAATAGAATGGGTCATCTTTCCTGGTTTCGCAGGAAAACAACGCTCCTAATTTTATCAATAGACTTATGTTTTACTTTATTTCCTTTCGATAACCTTTGAAATTGAAAGGATTTTGCTCTCATTGCAGAGCATTTGTGACATAGATCTATGACATTGAAGGTAATGTTTATGTTCCTGAAATGAGCAGGCCAACCCATGAACTATTTTTCCTAAACTGCTTCACTACATTGCATCGCAAACAAGACACCTCATTGTCATATCTGATAGTAAATTTGTTAACAAACTTTCAACCTAGAGGGCTGCACTGATTTTCTCCAAGCTCTCCGCAACAATCAAACCTTCATTGGGTTATCCTTATCGAGTAGTGTAAACTATAAAGATCACTCAGCATATTTGTATCAACTATTGAGTTAATACACATATTCAGTAATTCAATTATCTAGCTGATTTGACCCTTTCCTCACTTGACCCTCTGTGTTTGTTTTTAGATTTGTAGTTCGGTTGATATTCAATAGGCTATTCATGTGACGCTCGTGTAACTGCATTTATAATAGGCTATTCATTGGTGTATTTATGATAGTATATTCATGTGATGCTTGATCTGTGGTAAAAAAAATTCAGCTTCATTGGTGCATCTATGACTAAGTTGTTGATTTACCTAGGTTTGCGCTTGTTTTACAATTAATTTGAGTATGTGAAAAGGAAAATATGCTTCCAGTTCAGATTTCAGTTCTTCTCTGACAAGTGGAGTGAGTGCCACTGAGTTGTTATACTTCAGTTACCTAAATTCAAAGATGATTTCAGTCAACAGTCTAATGCAAACACAGTTAAAGGGACAACTGATGCACAAGAGACAATTTTTTTTCTCCTATAGGCCCCACTGGATCCAATAGGCAGTCATCTTGCCTTTTTAATTGCGTATTATGATAGGTGGTTCACATATATCAAGCGCCCCCGGGTATGAATAGCAAAGAACGAGCAATACAAAAAATATCTTTACCCATAAAATTTCCTGGCTAGAGTTCATTTGCTATGTAGTGCAATCGAGTCTAAGCATAGTGGCATTTGTGTGCTAAGCACATCAGCATTCTCAACATGGATAGTATCGTGCTAATATCCAAAATTCATATATCGAAAGCTATTAGTTCTTCTCATTTTGCAATTACATCAAACTTCTGTCTACCTATACTCCTCCCTCCAAAATAAATAGTTTTACCCCCTTCTTTTTCCATAATAAATATAGCCAAAAAATACCATTTTGACACCAAAAATAATATCTTACTTAAATAATACATTCATAACAATGGGATATAAATTATGACACCTATGCAAAAATAACAGAGTCTCGAAATTGTCTTATCTAGACTGCTTTAAAAAAATGTGCATACGATAAAGTCTATGCTAACTACTAGTACTATGATAAAAGGTACTGCGCGGCGAGACCGCGCGCCTTTCTAGTTAACATCGATACACGCAGCATGCATGCATGGACAGATTCATATCTAATCCTCGTGTAATATCCACATTTGTGTGCAAGTGCAGTCATCAAAAGGTATTTGCAGGGCGAGACTTTTTAGATACGTGTGCTCACAGAGAGTCAACAAAGAATGGAGGACACGCTTGGGAACAAAAAAAAATGTTATGTTCAGACAAAGACAAGTACACATGCATGCAATTTTTCCTTGGCACGCAATGGTCTTAGCTTGACAATCCTATATAAACGCCAACCATATCACATCTCATCGCTCTTGTCCGCGCATGCTCTTCTCCTAAAAAAAACAATAGCACCGAGAAACGAAAACAAAAAATGCGTCCCTATCCCTTGTACGCTTTCAGCACCTTAACTTTTTCATACTATTATTACTGCGTGTATAGTCAAATTTTGACGTCTGCAGCTTCCCTGTCTCCTTCGCGTGTACCCATCCGTATCCCCGCACACGTGGAATCCATCGGTTCGCTCCCCTCCAGGAGCTCGGCCCTCTGTTTTTTATGGTGCTATCCCACGCCGCGAATCCGAGAGATAACGGAGCCGAGAAATTAACGGAGGGAAAAAAAGCTCCAAAACCTCCAAACTCATCGAGCCTTGCGAGATAGAATATCATGTTGCCCAAATTGACACCTCCCAGCTCGATGTCCCACCACGGTGATCTCAGTTCGACGCAAGTGACAAGCAAATGCTGAAATTGATCTCCCCGCCCCCAAAATTGAGATCTCATGCAGATGCAGCAACAATCGAACTTCTCGCCGTCCAAAACAAGAACCCACATAACCAGGATCGTGGCCTCTCAAATTGAAATCCCGCCGCCGGAATCAAAGGTCCTAGCCACCCACCAAAATCAGCTCTCACCACTGAGCTTGGGCATGCTGCTGCCCAAATCGAATCTCTTGCCGAATGTGAAGCTCACCACAAACCGAATCTGACTTCGTGCCTCCAGCTCCAAGGTCCAAGCCTTAGCTTATTGCCGCAAAATTGAGCTACTCCATAGGGCACACAAGCAGATAATGGAGATTCGGCGAGATTAGAACGGAGACGGGGGATAATCCCAACTTCAAGCAGAGAAAAGAAAATATTAGAACTGGGACAGCCGAACGGGATGACGGCCGCGGTTTCCGTTATCTCGCGGCGTGGGACTAGAGATCTAAAAAAACGAATCGCTAAGCTCCTGGAGGAAGCGGATGGGTTCCACGTGGCGGGGATACGGATGGGTACACGCGAAGGAGGCAGGGAAGCTGCAAAACAAGCAAAAGCGAAGGTGACTCGTTGAAGGAGACGGCACTACTAACAATTACAAATACAAACACAAAGAGCGCAAGCAAATAGCATTCAGCGACATGACCCTCCCTCCCCTTGGAGTGAGCTGAGTCTGTTGCCGAGATTCCTTGCCCTCCCACAGAAGTGTTCTAGCGTTGCGGCCAAGTAGTGGCCAGCTTCGTCACGCCAGATAACCAAACCACTGCATGGCCGCCGCTTTTGTAGTTTTTTTTCTCTCCCTTTGTTTGAGCAGAAGCTTAAAGCTTTTGTACGAGCTGTTTTGTTAATGTTTTATTTGCCCGGCCTAGCCGTGCCAAAGAACTGAAGGGTGGTTTTGTTTTGCCTCGTCAGAAAGCCGATAGAAAGTCGATCGGCGAGGGTGTGGCGACGCCTTTACTTTGTTTGCATGGAGGAGCGGAAGAAAGCATCGATTCCAGGAGGCGACGAGCGAGCTATAGCCTTTTTTTTTTTGACAACGCTTGCTGGTTGTCCGTGGGGGTACGGTGTTTAAACCCCAATCAATCTCGCTTTACATAAGCCATCATTAGGCGCAAATTGATGCTCGATCGGCCCCATTTGCAAAAGCTGAATTCTGGAGTGATCTGGAATTGGTATTGTTTTTGCAGAAACGTGGACGGAGGAATACAATGCCCTGCTGTGCTCCTAAAATATGACTCTGTTCGGTTATCGATGCGTTGTGTTGGTCAATTGGCAAAGTTTCTGTTAGGCTATCACGTACTAGCTGCGCTGCGGAAAGTTTTTTTTATTTGAAAAACACTACTTCATCCATTTCAAATTATTAGTTGTTTTAATTTTTTCTAAAGATATAAATTTTTATTATGCACCTAGATATAATAATATATATCTAATCTAGAAAAACTAAAACGACCGATAATTTGGACGAACCCAGATTCAATCTCGGCATGGCACGGGGTAGTGAATAAAAAAAGAAAGACACTAGCTGCGGAAAGTGAAATGCGGATCATTTATATATGCCTATTAGTTTTAGACTATGAAAAGATTAGAAGCGGATTGTACTGAATCTGAAATGTGTCTTAGATAGTGGATTGTTACTGATCACCACAAGATCAGAGAAGATTGAGCACGCCGAGATTAAGCATTGATCGGCGTACGTTGGGTTGGACCCCGAAAATTCAACGAACAACTGTAGAAATAGACGTGTTGCGAGGACTTGGGACTTGGGAGGGACGTCAAGAGATTGTGACATCCAAACCATGCATTTCCTTGCGGCGCTCCGAGTCCAAAGAAAAGGAAAAGGAGACTCTTGACCCTCGAGCACCGTCGATTTTTAACAAGCCGCTTGATGAGTTGGAAAGATTTTTTTTTCGAATAAGGGACTTGGGAAATATCCTGAAGCATAGCTTTGCAAGCAAGACGATTAAGGTCCTTGAGCTGCTAGCTACTCCCTCCGTTTCAAATTATAAGTCATTTCAAGAATTTTGAAGAGTCAATTTTTTTCAAGTTGACTAAATTTATATAACAAAATAATAATATTTATGATATCAATTAAGTATCATTAGATTCTTTGTTAGCTATATATTTTCATAGTATACCTATTTGATGTCATAAATCTTTGTGTTTCTCTTTATAATTTTGGTCAAACTTTGAGATGGTTTGACCCTCCAAGATTTCTGGAAAGACTTATAATTTGAAAATTTGGAACGGAGGGAGTAGTTATGTACGATCCTTAAAGCGCCAAACAGCTTCCCAAACAATCAAGACCAGAGATCTTGCGTCAGCAACCACACGGATTCTATCTAGCAACCATTTCGATCGACGCATATCTGTTGGCTCTCAAGATTCTCCGTTCCTGTCACGAACACGGTGACGCTTCTTCCAAGAAAGATGCCGGATCACAGCAGCCCGGCACTGGCATGGGCGTCCCTTGGCCGAGTTTCCTCCTCCTCTCGCCTTCCTCCTACATATCCTCCCATAACCACAAACAAAAGCTCCCTCCTCCTGGCTTTAGCTGTAAAAGCGGGAGAGACACCACAGACAGCGACGGCACGGACGGACCTCTAGCTGCACGCTCGCGAAAGTAATGCAAATTAAAGGAAGCGGCAGTGGGGTGGGGTGGGGACGACGCGCTCGAGGAAAAGCGACGAGATGAGAGGGCGAGAGGTGGTGATGGTCAGGCAGGCACGCACAGACCGCCATTTCTCCATGCTTGTGGCAAGCGGTTTGCGTCGCCGTCGCCGTCGTCGTCTTTAGGTTTTGTCCCGGAGGGAGGGAGGGAGGAATATGGCCGCCAGCGCCAGCCCATGGCTCTGATGGCCATGACGTTTGACGTGGTGTTGAGCTGGGACGGGCACGTATGCGGCGGCGGCGGTGATGGAAAAGGGAGGTGATTAGGATTGGAATGGCTACTACTTCTTTAGGATTCCTTTTTTATATTGGGAGGAAAGGAAAGCAGAGGCTACTACTGCCGCTGCTGCCTCGAGAATGATGCAACAACATCAAGTCGGCGGCATAGGCCCGTCCGTCCTATAAAAGTGACGGTAGGCCCCTCCCACGAAGTCAAGTAGGCCCATTTAGGTATAACACCTGCTCCAGCCCAGCCGACCAGCGTGGGCTGATGGGCTCCCTATGTGCAAATCCTTTCCGAACGGCGCGCTGTTGACGAGGGGCAATAGAGTACTATATCAAAAGAAGAAGAAAATTAGGTGCAGAGCAGTGCAGTGCAGTGCATGCATGCATATTCTCCGCGGCAACCTGAGAGGCTGAGACCGCACACGTACGCAGGCAAAGCATTCTTTTTTTTTTCCAGGCCTCCAGGGCAGGAGGGGACACACACTATTGTGGGCGTGCAGCGAGCCAGTGAGCATCTGGATCGTCACACGGATGGCCGCGCTTGCGGGGGTCGATAGCTAGCTAATCAGGAATCGCGTCGACAGATAAGATAGGGAGCTAGAGACAGAGAATGGGGAAGATGCATGGCCGGGGGATCGGATTTGTTCTTAAATTTGTTCTTTATTTATTTCGAATGCCCCATCCCTATCCCTATCCCTATCCCTGGGTGGTGGTACATATTCACCCACGTCGTTTTCGCCAATCATCACAGCGCCGCTAGCCCGTCTTAATTATATATGCCTGCGAACGTACATGGTGATACGCTCACTGTTGGTGAATTCTGGTGATCTTGGCATCTTGCATTGCGAGCCTTGATTCATTATTCTCGCCCATGGGAGTAACATCATCAATTACATCAATGCTAGCCTCTGCCACCTGCATGCATGCTGACCGAGTTCTGATCGCCCCGGCGACCTTCCTTGACGCCGACCGCCGGCCGGCCTCCGGCGCATGCAGAGCGAAGCGGCCGGCGGCAGCAGGTGGGCAATCATGGATGGATCACCGAGAGGCCGCGCCAGCAGGCATCCAGACACCACAGGCAGCGCGGTAGGCGGGCATCCAGATAATAACGAGGTGCACGGTGCCGATTCGCTTGGTTGCCAAAGAAATGGGCGAGCCATCCAGCATGGGATCGGATCCTAATAATAAGTTTGCTTTTTGCACCAGCCTTATAATATATATTTTCATCTCAATATCTCATATCAATCGATCGATCGATCCATCGCGGTCGCCATCTTCTCCAGCTCCGGCCGGCCGCCTCATTGGCTAGGGCTCTCGCTCATCAAGAGATGATCGGCTGGCATAGAGAGAGAGAGAGATGAGACCAGGACTGGATGAGACGACGATAGGGGGGAATTCGATTTTGCATCGATCGATTTGTTTTCGCTGTCACCCGTGACGCATGCATTATCGATCGGCATCGGCTGCAATCCATCGGCGGCGAATGGATGCTTCCGGCCATATGCGATGAGGCGCGCCTGGCCTGCCAGCTAGCCGCGCTAGGTGCGTGGGTGTGGGAACCTAGCTAGCTTCGTGGATCGAGGATTGGATTCCATGGACATCACTGTTCTCCGCACTGTGCACGCATGGCATCATCCATCCATCCCTGCTGGCTGCTGCTGCCCCATTCGTCCATCAAATCTTTGCATTCGTATTTTCATGGATTTACACGATCAGCGAGAGAGCGTACACAACCTAGGTCTTGTTTAGATCACTTTGTATTTTGCATTTTTACATTTTTAGAAGAAAATCTTCAACATTTGAAGTATTAAATGTAGACTAATCAGAAAACTAATTACAGCTTTTGTCTGTAAACTACGAGACGAATCTAATGAGTCTAATTAATTCACCATTAGAGATGTTTACTGTAGCAATTTAGCGTCTAATCACGTTCTAATTAGACTCATTAGATTCGTCTTGCGATTTACAGTCCATCTTTGTAATGCGATTTATTTTTTAACTATATTTAGTAGTCCATGCAAGTGATTTACAAAAATTTTGCATTTTGGGTTTTGGGATAGCCGGGAATATAATGGGATTCCGTTGTTGTATTGTTTTGTGTTGTTTAGGTAGGCACAGGATCTGACAAGGACACTGCCAAACCTACATACTGAGATCTACGTAAAGCCTGTAGCTCGTAAATCATGACGATGGCAATATGAATCTAGCAGATCGTCGAGACGACAATGCCTCGCCATTGGGGGTGACCATGCACAGCCGCAGGCACGGATTCTCTTTCCATCCCCATGGCAACCAATCCTTACCCGGCCGGAGCTCTGAAGCCTCCCGGACCGTCCATTCTTGATCGCCGGGGCCCCGCCGGGACGGCCGGCGCAGCGCGCAAAGTACGGTTCGCGCACATATACCGCGCCCGGGCGGGCCGGCCGGTCGGTCGAATCCACCCGTCCGTCCACAGCGCCCGCCCTTGTATTATTTATAGCCGCTCGCCCAGCACACCCTCCTCCGCATCCCAACCCCCGCCGGCCGGCCGCCGCCTGCAAATTACAAGACAGCCAGCAGAGAAGCATGTCGGGCGTGTGGGTGTTCCGGAACGGCGTGGTGCGGCTGGTGGAGAACCCGACGTCGGGGGCGGCGGCGGCGGCGTCGGGGAAGCGCAAGGCGCTGCTGCACACGCCGTCCGGGGAGGTGGTCTCCTCCTACGCCTCGCTGGAGCGCAAGCTGGCGGCGCTGGGGTGGGAGCGCTACTACGCCGGCGGCGGCTGCGGCGACGGGATGCTGCTGCAGTACCACAAGCGCACCTCCGTGGACCTCATCTCGCTGCCCAAGGACTTCGCCCACTTCGGCTCCGTCCACATGTACGACATCGTCATCAAGAACCGCGACGCCTTCCGCGTCATCGACGCCTAGGATCGATGATGATGCCCATATAGCTACTACTTCTTGCTGCTCGCTTGATCGCTCGCTTGCATCATCATCATCTTCATCGTCGGTCATCGAGCTAGCCTTCTTGCATCTACATATCTAATTAAGCTAGTGTGTACGTCTGATCGATAGATCATCAGTTTGTACGTTCGTTCGTACATATGTATGCAATCTTTCACGTATACGTGTAGTGTACGCGCGCGGCTTGCCGACGTATATTTGTACGCGCCTGCATATAGGGAGTAGTCATTGATTTGGTTGCCGTGGTCTCCTCCTACGCGTGTGCATCCAGTATGGTATGTAGTAGTACTGAGTTTTTTTTTTGTTTTCAAAATATAAGTATTACTGAGTTTTCAGTGGTTGTTTTCTTTTTCCCTGCCTTGCATCTCATC
This sequence comes from Panicum virgatum, assembly GCF_016808335.1. Taxonomy (NCBI): domain Eukaryota; kingdom Viridiplantae; phylum Streptophyta; class Magnoliopsida; order Poales; family Poaceae; genus Panicum; species Panicum virgatum. The sequence goes on from NC_053149.1 coordinate 69,759,432, forward strand.
GTGCGTGCAAGTGTCGACTGAACCTACGTGTGGAATCATCCGTTCTTGCGATGTTTCTTTGTCACCTTTCAATTTTTCTATAAAAAAAAGAGTGTTTCGATGGTACTGACTCAAGATTTGTGTTCAGTCTCATGGGTTGTGAAAGCTTAGTCAGTTGTTTCTCTCAAGAAAAAGAATTATTCAGTTACTAAATAGTTTTTTAGGTCAGTTACTGAAGAGTTTTAGGGACGATGCTTCACTGTCCATTAGATCTTGTTATTAGGCTGGTATGCATAGCATTGTAGAAGCAGTATGTATCATTGCATTAAGAAGAAATAGAATGTCAAAAGTTTCAACGCGGGCCATAAGAGTATCGTATGGCTATTGTAAAGTAGCCATGGCGTCGATCGTTCATGAGTGCACAGGACAGGATACAGCTAAGCCCATGGGAACACGAACACCAGAGAATATACGTTGCTAACTTGCTGTCCTCACGTTTCCTCTGCTTTCGCCTTTCGGACATTTTTTTTTACCTCTAACATTGGCATCATATCGTTCATCAAACGTTTCTGCAGAAGCCGTGCGAAATGGTAAATGGTTCAAATGTCGTTGGCATTGACTGAAGGCCGAGCTCTCTAAATCTTCTTTAATTTTCTTCGAGCCCAACAGCAGCACTGACAAATGTGCAAAGATTTGCGAGGCGGCGTGATTCAACTGTGGCGTATTGTGCCGTTCTGTTTTTTATTTAGTCGCTTGTAAGTGATCAAGGCTGGAACTCATCCATATTCTAAAAAAATCAGAAGAAATGGCCCAACACTATTGTTTTCCTTTCTAATTACCCACCAAGCTCGGCGGCGGGTCGGCAGCCCAAGTATCTACAGGCCCAAAAGGCTGGAGTCCTAGGCACGGGCCCGGGGGATTAGTACGAGCGCGATGTTTTTTTTCTTTACTTTTTTTTAAAAAGACCTTTTTCTTTTTGGGGTCTCCCGAAGACCCAAACGCAGGCAGCTCAAATTCATCTAGGAGAAAAGGGAAAACGAGCGATCAACGGTAAGGGGGCAAAAAGGCGCTCATCGAAGTTCACAAATGATCAACTCTACAATACCTGGCATACTGCTAATCACACGAACAATTACTGGAAGCCAGCACGAAGAGAATAATATAAAGTGAGGAGCAAAGGCAAATTCATCACATATATAATTGAGCACATCCAACGCGCAGTTGTTATTTATTCAACGGATCTACGGTACCAAAGCTAAGCTTTTGTGAGTCGACGCGGGCGCGTGAGCTCATGCGGACGGGAGCGGCGGCAAGGGGATGGCGGCGACGGTCTTCTTGAAGGCGGGGCGGGCGGCGATGTCCTCCCACCAGGCCTTGACGTGGGGCCTCTCGTCGACGAGGCCCGCCTTGGGGGTCTTGCTGAGGCAGAAGAGGTAGGACATGTGGTTGGCGTCGGCGAGCGAGAACTGGTCGCCGGCGAGGTACTTGTTGCCGGCGAGGTGCGCCTCGTAGACGTCGAGCACCTTGGCGAGCTGGTGCGCGTGCTTGTCGACCACCACGGGGTCCGGGGCGCCGCCCAGGAGCGGCTTGACGAGGAGCTGGAACACCAGCGGCGACACGTTGGGGTAGAAGTGGTGCGACTCGACCTCCAGCCACACCTCCAGCTTCGCCGACGGCGTCGGGAGGAGGTCGGGGCCCTCCGACTTGTACTTGGAAGCGATGTACCGGTTGATCGCCCGGGACTCTGCGATGCAAATTTCAAGCGCTCGCTCCGTCAGAATTTCAGATTCAGCAGGGCTTTTGGTGACTCGATTCGATGCAGGCGTCAGGTCAACAAAGGTTGGGAGTTGGGACAGTAAGATGAATTCGGTCTCATTTCGACCAATTTTTCACCAGACAGATGGAATCATCAAAGTACTAGTAGTCAACTAGCAAGCATTAGGCTCATTTTTTTAAAAAATAATCACGGAACTAGTAGTAAGGTACAACGGAGATACTGTTCCTAGATCAGGATCTAGTGGTTCATTTGAAATGGCGAGTGTGAGCTGATAATAATCATTAATCAATTGCGAGGGGGAACTATCAACTACTAGTAAACAACTGAGCGGTGAACGAGCAGCGATGTCCGTCAGTTACATACCGTAGAGAACTTCATCTCCGTCCTCCAGCGCAGGGATCTGGCCGAAAGGCTGCGAGGAGGGAACAACAGCACATGAGGATCTGGCCGAAAAGCAACGGAAGCCGAATTGAAGGGAGCGGGCGTACGTTGAGGGCGAGGAATTCCGGGTTCTTGTGGGCGCCGGTGCGGAGGTCGACGGGGACGATCTCGAAGTCGAGGCCCTTCTCGTTGAGCACGGTGGCAACGCGTATCACGTTCGCCGACAGTGGCATCCCGTACAGCTTCCGCGGCGCCATCGCTCCTCTCTCTCTCTCTCTCTCTCTCTCTCTCTCTCTCTCTCTCTCTGCTGGGGAAAGGCAGAGCAAGTCGGTCAATTCTCACGCGTCCACACAGCGTGCTTCTTTATAGACACAACACAAGACAGCGGAGCGGAGGCGACGTGCCAGTCCGAGTGGCGCCCACGTCATTATCATCGACAGGCACGGAGCTGGCGCGATATTTCCTCAACTACCTCAATCTCAATCTGAACCGGTGTGAATTCTTCGGTATGCGGCGGGGAGGAAGCTGCCTGCGTCGACTTGATGGCGCACGGCGGCGTAGGTACGCGGCATGGCGCGCATGAATGGCAGAGAAGGAACTGGATCGGGGTCGTTGGGCGGATGCCGGATAATCGCCCAAGATTCACCGCTAGCACATGCCAAATTGCCAATCCACAGGACACAGGAGGGGCGAGGGGGAGAAGTCGCCACTGCTCATCTATCAAGGAGTCATCAAACAGGCGAAACATCACCCAAAACGATCAGTACATCGGTCACGAAACCGAACGCAGCGGAAAAACGTGCAACGCCAGTTGATTTATTCGCCAAATGAACGTCAAAGTATTCGCCAGCAGAATAAGCTAGTAAATGTAGAAACAACGTTAGGCTATTTTATTCCCATTCATCATAACATCGAGATGCATTCTATTATTATGTTCATCTGCAGAAGGGTGTTTTTGACCCTCACACAGAACATACTCCGGAACCAACAAGATATATTTACAAATAAAATATGAGCTTCTGCTTAGCCCTCGGGTGAACGAGAGCGCACAAAGATACTGTACAATCCTGGTACAAGGGAGATTAATAGCTTATGATTACAGTATACTGCTACTGTTGATCCGATGGTTTTAGGAAATTGTAGCACTCCAGCTGCAACATTTCTCCTCCATTAACAGGGTCAAACTGGCATCTGTTGAAGCTGCAAAATCATGAACGAAAAATATCAAGCCCAAATCTGTAGATGCAAACTACAGCACTCAAGTGTTGAATGTTCAATTTCATGCCCGTACCTTCCATCCATACCAACAACTGCCACGGTATTCTTCTCGTGTCCAAATGCAACAATATACTGCTCACCCTCATGAAGCCTGAATTGAGCAACTGACCACTCTGAGTGGAAATATTTCGGCAACACACCTGCCAATGATGGAAAATAAACAACTAAATATGAGGCCAATCAGGAAAGGAAAATTGGAAACAGCAAATACGCTTCAATATTGAGATAAAGATCTCATCCCAGGTAAGTATGGTATGCTAAGCTACACCCATAGTATCAAACAGAAACCACTTGAAGTGAACAGGTGTATTCTTTTCTCAAGAAAAGGAAAAAAAGGAAAGGAAACAATCTGGAAAACTATTTCACAGTAACCAAAAGGGAAACTATTTCAACACATGCTCGTTCTGAGTCGAGACATTTGAATGGATGGCTAGCCAACTTACCCTTGATGAAGGAAAGAGGAGGACTTATATGGGGAATTTCAGGCTCTGGAGCAGGCATGGGCTTATCATTGGCATTCGATCCCACATTGATCTTTAGATTGAACACATGAATTGTTCCTTTATCACTGGATACAGCCAAATACTGCAAATTATTTGAGAAAGCCAAGCTATATATTTCTGCTCTGTCGGCACCTCTCCTTACCTAAAACAGAAGAAAGCAGACACAATTAATAACCATATCCTCAGTAAAAATATGTACAGAACACGTCATAAGTTTGCCGATGCTTAAAACAAAAGCAAATTTAGAAGAACTAATACACAAAAGAGTAACATAAGTCGGTCATAGTTGCACAACGAGATTCATAAGTAGGAAACTTGATCAAGAAATGTAAAAATTAGAAGCAATTCGTGGTATTTAAAACAATATATAAAATCTAAACACTCGTACAAAAAACTTTGTTGGTGGATGCACGCATTCATTTTTTTTCTCAAACAGTAAACCCATTCTGAAGAGCACCAGATGTCACAATCACTTTCTCTTCACCACAAAATCAGTAACACCTAACTCTACCCTAGACACAACCTGCATTTTCCCTACACGCTACCATCAACACCACATCCAACCCTGACACCAAGGTAGAACCCAAAATCCTAGCCGTCTAATGTTGCATCACTGGGGTTGTTAGTTGTTTACAACATCATCTAGTCATACTTAAGTACTTAACTAGACGCATGCCACTACATCCACCACCAGTTTCAGCGGTGTCATTGCTCTTATTGCCATAATTTGGGCAGGTGGGATGCCCTTGGTGAAGGTTCTTCAAAATCTAGTGCTGAATGTGCAGTTTTGGAATATAAAGTGTTGGCAATTTTGGATTGATAAATTGATCTTGGAGAAAACAAAAATGTAGAGCTTCATGTCAGCGTTTGATTGCGAAGTTGTAAGTTCAGATACGTTAGAATGGAAATTCAATTTTTGGCTCATAGCATCAGTGGTGAGGTATATTTACTTCAAGGAATCAAGGCTAGTCGACTTAAAAAAAAACAAAAAGCATGTGAACCGACTCCCAAAGCTCTGAAGTGCTATAAGGGCAGCTGCAATCCTTAAATTTTCTAGCGTCAAGAAGAAGATTTTGCAGTACACAGAGTGTGACATCATAAAACAACCTTTCAGCAAAAGTCCTGTTCTACACCTATAACTTTCTAAGGTATAAGTTTAAGTAAATAAACATAATGGTGAAGGGCAATTGTACTAGAAAGATCCAGTTATCATTAACCGATTCAAATATGTGCAATTCAGAAATGTTCAAAGGGACTCATGAACTTCCCTCAAAGAAGCTACCAGTAGGCAATTTTCACCGCCCTCTCAAATTATATTCAGTCAATTAATTAAATCATGCATGCACCGGCAATCTGTAATCATTTCATGTTTGGTCACGATCAGACAAAGCAATGTTCTGTTTCTACAAACAACCTGTAAAGAACGTCAAGCTAGCTGTGAAGCCTGCAGTTACTACAAGACCATCACAGTAAAAACGATCCATGTGAGCCAACGCTATACCATGCTAGCAAAAAATGTAGCACAATTAAACATATCATAAACTTGCTAGAAAAAAGGCAGCACAATTAATATCATAAACTACTCCAAGTTTGCATCCAGCAGCTGATCAAAGACATGTTCTTACCTATTCACTTGACCAAAATCAGTTTTTGTGAATTTTGAAGTTTGCCAACAGGACTTGCATGTTACAGTTACATAAATGTTAATTGTTAAGAAAACTTACTTCCTGCAGAAGATTGCCCTCGGCAGCATTGTATATTCTGACCAGCGTTCCTTTGGTGCTAGCAGTGGCGATCAGCCTCCCATCCTGCGACAACGCAAAGCACGCAACACGGGAAGTGTGCGCATTGATAAACTTGGTCTTCCTTGCCCCATAGTGTTCCACCCTGACCTGCCCCTTCTGCGCACCAGGGCAAACCAGCACGATCGACCCAGGCTGTTGCGACACGGCGCAAAGGCCCTTGGGGTTGGGCGCGGTCTCAATCTGGTGCACGAGCTTAAGGTCGGCGAAGTTGTACACGAAAATTTTGTTCTCGAGGACCACTATGATGCGGTCGCGGCGCAGGCGGACTCCGCGGACTGGGGAGCGGAAGGAGAGCTCCCCGATGCAGCGGCTCTGGTGGTCGTCCCAGATCATGACCTTGTTGGGCGGGTAGTGGGGGTTGTCGCCGCCGCCGACGAGCGCGAGTATGTTGCAGCGGAAGAGCATCTCGACGACGCCGATGCCCCCTCCCCCGCTGCCGTCGCCCTCGGCGGCGAGGTCGCGGCGGAAGATCTCGCGGAAGGGGTCGCAGTTGTAGATGCGGAAGCCCGACTTGGTGCCCGCCGCGAAGCAGCCGTAGTCCTGGTTGAAGGAGATGTGGAGCAGGTCCATCGCGGCGGGGAACGGCCTCCCGGCCGCGCCCCCGGCGGGCGCGGGGGTGGGCGCGGAGGAGGCTGCCGACGAGACGGACGAGGAGTCATCGCTCTCGCTCTCCTCGTCGCCGGACGGGGTGGGCTCGATCGAGGTGGCGGGAGCCGGCGGCGGTGGCGTCTCCGGCTCCGACTCCGACTCCGGCTCCGGCTCCGGCGCCTCCTCCTGCTGCTGCTGCGGCAGTGGAGGCGGCGGTTCGTCGGGGACGGGGTTAGGGTTTGGTGGGGCCGGGGGGGCGGCGGCGGGCGTCGCCATGGGCGAGGGGCAGAACGGGCAGGGAGGTAGGGCTGCGGGAGGATTCGTGCCACGGGGGAAGCTCGGGCGGTGCGGGGGGCTAGCGATAGAGGTCGGGGTTGCGGTGGGGCAAGTGGGGCTGGAGGTAGGGTTTATTTACGGTGTTGCCATCGGAGTCGTCGAGGTGCCCTGGCCGTGTCGTGTCCGGTAGGCCGTGCGGGGAAGGCAGCTCATACTAGACCTGGGCAAACGTCGGGTCGGGTCGGGTTCGGGTCGGGTCAAGGTCGGGTCACGGGTCGCATAGGACGGCCCGCGCCTGACCCGTACCTATCACCGGGTCGGGTCGGGTTGGCCCGTGCACCCTGCGCGGGCGTGTCGGGTCGGGTTTTTTTCGGGTTGGGTCGGGTTTTTTGGCCTTTGGGTCGGGTTTTTCGGGTTGGGTCGGGTTTTGGGTCAAAAATCACGGCCCGTGCCCGGCCCGTTGATTGTTGCGGGTCAAAAAATACGGCCCGCGTCCACCCGCCACGTAGCTCGGGTCGGGTCGGGTCGGGTTTTTTTCGGGCGGGTTGGGTCGGGTTGTTCGGGTCGGGTGACCCATGCCCAGGTCTAGCTCATACCTTTCGTGGCGTAGGGGTACACGTCGCCGTGTATAATTGTTCGTCACTTCACACTTAGAGCAAGTTATGAGTGCGCCGACCGCCGGCTGGGAGGGAGGCGGCGATGGTGGCGGCCCGCCAGCTCAGCCAATAGCAACGCACGGAGTGCCTCTCCGCCGGCCTGAGCGGGCGCGGAGCGAGTCGCCCGCCTCCGTCTCTCTCCTCGGCCACGTCAGTTCCCAGCCCGTTTACCGCCGGTTATAATACATACTCTTATGAACAATATTAATTCGATCATGATTTCATGAATAATGACGGCAGGCGATTTGCGCCACAGTTGCCAGTGTAGGACCGGATCGCAATCGAGCCCGTGTTTACATGCAAAAATCAAAATTCCAATATTTTTTCCGAAATAAATCTAGACGAAATAAAAAACGCATTGCAACTGCTGACTGTAAATCGCGAGACGAATCTAATGAACCTAATTAGACCGTAATCAGATGCTAAATTGCTACAATAATGCTACAGTAAATAACCTCTAATGACGGATTAATTAGGCTCATTAGATTCGTCTCGCGATTTACAGACGAGTTTTGTAATTATTTTTGTGATTAGTCTATGTTTAATATTTCAAATGTAGAAAGATGTCTTTTCAAAAATTTTACTGAGCGCAACTAAACACGGCCGAGTCAATAGGATGGGGAAAAATGTGAACATTTATTTGGCCAGGTTTGGCTAGGAAGCGCGTCGCCATTCTATTCTAGTAGACCATTCGGCCAAGTTAGGTCATTGGTCTATCAACATCGAATCATCATTGTGGTGACCAATAATATTTTGCCATGTAAGGGTTTGTTTGGTTTCGGGGATTTTTTTTAAGTTTTTGGAATTTTTTAGTATTTAGAAGTATTAAATAAAAATTAATTATAAAACTAACTGCAGAACACTGGGGCTAAATTGTGAGACGAAGCTAATGAGATATATTAATTTATGATTAGCGGATGGTTATTGCAGCATCACTGTAGCAAATTATAAATTAATTAGGCTTATTAGATTCGTCTCGCGAATTAGCACACAGTTATTGTGATGTTAGATGTGGAAGTGGCACGAACGGTTGGGCCCGTAGGCTTTGCACATCGCTTTTTTTTTCTATGGGGAAGGGGAAGGTCGGTACCCACCGGCACCGAAATTCAAACTACAGGTAGTACCGCAGCTTGACTTTGTTAAAAAACAAAGATCGAAAATTTGCTTCACTTTGTTAAAAAAAGATCGAAATGTTATAGCTGACGCCAAAGTTCTGACATCGTGCAGAAGTGCTGATGCACACGTCAATTAAGGCATTGTTTAGATGTGAAAAGTCTTGGATGTAAAGCATTATAACACTTTCATTTGTATTTAGTAATTATTGTCCTGTAATTGATTAATTAGACTTAAAAGATTCGTCTCACAAATTATAGTTAAATTGTGTAATTAGTTATTTTATTTAGCTACATTTAATATTTCATGCGTTTAAAAATTCGATGTGATAGAGAATTTTGTAAAGTTTTGAAATTTCAAGTGCACCTAAACAAGACGTAAATTCACAATACCTGCGTTAATTAAATGTCGAGCGAGGTCAGGTCAGCCCCAGAGAACTGGGCGTTAATTAAATTCAGGAACCAGGTCAATGGAGATGCAGCGATTCTTATATATAAAAACAAAAATAAAAATGGAGATGCAGCAATCTGCAGGGGAGTTTGCAACACTGTAAGCGGTGTACTACGCCTACTCCGACCTCTGCGCAACACTGCATTCAAGCCATGCGGTGTACTACCGCCATTAAACTCCAGCAAATTGGATTGTCAAACGCAAAAAGCCGTAAACGTAAAAAAGTACAAAAGAATCTTACTAATTTAAAATACTAAATAAAGTCTATTTATAAATTTTTTTGCATGACTGGACTGTAAATCATGAGACAAATCTAACGAGCCTAATTAATCCATGATTGCAACAGTGATACTACAGTAACCATCCGCTAATTATTGATTAATCGTGGATTAATTAGCATCATTAGATTCGTCTCGCGATTTACAGCCCATCTGTGAAAAAAAATTTACAAATAGACTTCATTTATTACTTCAAATTACCTAGATTCCTTTGTAAAATTTTTTTTGCATTTACACCCATCAGATCTAAACAGGGCCTGAGGACATCAATCTACCAGAATCGCACAACTTCGAAATTTAAAATCGAAATTGCAATACATATACTGTCTCTGCAGCATCATATTTACATTACCATCGCATCAGGCAAGATGCATAATTTGATTTGGTCCTGAGACAATTAGGTAGTACTACAAACGAAACACATCACAAAGTCCAATGCAAAACAGAGGCCTCTGCTGTAGCATCAAGCCAGAAGGCTCTAGAAATCGAAGCCACCGTCGAAGCCGCCGCCGTCGTCGAACCCGGCGTCGTAGCCGGCATCGTACGCAGACGCGTCCGACATCATATCGCCGATCAGGAGCCCGCCGACGGCGCCTCCGAGCAGCCCGGCCCCGAGCCCCATCCCGAAGTTGTTCTTCTTCTTCTGCGGCTTCACGGCCTGCTGCTGGTACCCGTACCCGGCCTGCGGCGGGTACCCCCCGTACCCGGCTTGCGGCGGCGAGGGAGGGTACCCGTACCCGGCGGGCTGCTGCGGTGGGTAACCGTACCCGTACTGCGGCTGAGGAGCGGCGTAGGGCGCCGCGGTGCTGGGGCCGGCGGCAGGGTACGCAGTCACCGGCTCCCCGGCCTTAACCGGCTTGCCCGAGGCTGGCGGGTAGCCGGATGGGGGCGGGTAAGCGGTCGCTGGCGTATCGGTCTTGCCGGCGGGCGGATAGGCGGTGGGAGGCGGGTACGCGTCGGCCTTGGCTGCAGGCGGGTAGGTGGAGGGAGGCGGGTACGCGTCGGCCTTGCCTGCCGGCGGGTATGCGGAGGGAGGCGGGGTGTAGGCGGACTAGGAGGGGGCGGGGGCGGGGGCGTAGCCGGCGGCCGATTGGCCACTGTGCGCCCCCGATCCGGGGAGGAACTCCCCCTGTCTTAATATTTAGGTTCTGTTTGGTAGGGCTCCGACTATTTCAAAAACAGCTCTAGCTCCGGCTCCTCAGATGAAGCGGTTTATCTGGTGGAGTTGGAGCCGTTTTAGAAAATATTTGGCAAAACAGCTTCACTTGTTAGATTGATGTGTAAGCCGCGTGAAGCCACGATTTCATGGTTTCACCTTGCATGTGTAAGTCGCCGATGGCTTCAGAACCAGCTTCACGTGTGAAGCCGGTTACAAAACAAACGTTTGGGAGGGCTTCACCTGGAGCCGCTCGTGAAGCCGCTCCAGAAGCCCTCCCAAACGGGGCCTTACTCCGCCCTCCTTGTGTCTATAAAAAGAGAGGCGGACTCTATCTTCATCATCTTCTACTCTCTCGCTCTCTTCCTCCATGCACGCACATGCCCGCTCCCCGGAGCACGATATTGACAGTTGTCTCAATCACCTAGCAGAGATTTGAGAGTTTCCCTCCCTCTCTCGTGACCTCTCTCGCCTCGTTTAGATTTGAGAGTTTCCCTCCCTCTCTCGCCTCGCTTGTACACTTACTACAGGCACCCCCGGTGCAAAATAGTACAGTGCATTCGCACATCCTTTTGCTGGACGTACAGCCTGGCGGCCGGAACTAAGATAAACTCGTGCGTTCCTGTGTTACCTCTTACATCAACCATCCGGAGTGATTCTTGCATCAACCATCCGGAGTGAGAAATCACACAACACCATCCTAATTGGTGCCGGGGACCACCGGATGAGGATACCGACACATTCTCAAATGTGCTTCGCCAGCCGCCATTAAACTCCCGCAAATTAGACTGTCAACACAACACAACCAAGTGTTTGATTCAAACCAAAGACATCAATCGACCAGACTCGCACAACTTCGAAATTCAAAAACGAAATTGCAATTCATATACTGTCTCTGCAGCATCATATTTACATTACCATCGCATCAGACAAGATGCATAATTTGATTTGGTCCTGAGACAATTAGGTAGTACTACAAACGAAACACATCACAAAAGTCGAATGCAAATCAGAGGGCCTCTGCTGTAGTATCATGCCAGAAGCCTCTAGAAATCGAAGCCACCGTCGAAGCCGCCGCCGTCGTCGAACCCGGCATCGTACGCCGACGCGTCCGACATCATATCGCCGATCAGGAGCCCGCCGACGGCGCCTCCGAGCAGCCCGGCCCCGAGCCCCATCCCGAAGTTGTTCTTCTTCTTCTGCGGCTTCACGGCCTGCTGCTGGTACCCGTACCCGGCCTGCGGCGGGTACCCCCCGTACCCGGCTTGCGGCGGCGGGGGAGGGTACCCGTACCCGGCGGGCTGCTGCGGTGGGTAACCGTACCCGTACTGCGGCTGAGAAGCGGCGTAGGGCGCCGCGGTGCTGGGGCCGGCGGCAGGGTACGCAGTCACCGGCTCGCCGGCCTTAGCCGGCTTGCCCGAGGCTGGCGGGTAGCCGGATGGGGGCGGGTAAGCGGTCGGTGGCGCGTCGGTCTTGCCGGCGGGTGGATAGGCGGTGGGAGGAGGGTACGCGTCGGCCTTGGCCGCCGGCGGGTAGGCGGTGGGAGGCGGGGACGCGTCGGCCTTGGCTGCAGGCGGGTAGGCGGAGGGAGGCGGGTACGCGTCGGCCTTGCCTGCCGGCGGGTATGCGGAGGGAGGCTGGGTGTAGGCAGACTGGGCGGGGGCGGGGGCGTAGCCGGCGGCCGATTGGGTGACCTCGCCGAGCTTGTAGGAGAAGTTGAGGACTCCCTGTGGCTTGCCGGAGGAGATCTTGCGGACCTGGTAGGCGACGAACTTGGCGGGGACGGGGCCGTCGGGGGCGCCGGAGAGGAGCTCGGAGAGCGGGATGTGGACCTCGCCGACGTCGCGGTCGCCGAGGGCGCGCTCGGCGCGGAGGAGGACGTGGAGGGATCCGGCGCCGCTGGCCGGGACGTTGAATCGGAGCGTGGCGTTCCAGGTGGGGTTGCGGCCGCCGGTGCGGTCGGCCTGGATCCGCTGCCGCGAGCGGGGGTCGCCGGAGAGGGAGACGACGGCGTAGACCTCCATCTTGGAGAGCAGGTTCACCTCCTTGAGATCCTTGGCCGAGATCTGCGTCAGCTCCAGCGTCCTCGTCGCCATGGCTGCGGACGTTTCGGTGGAGAGAGAGGGGAGAGAGTCTAAGATGGATTGGTTCTTCTGAAAAATGAGATCCTTGGGGATTGTTTATACCCGAGAGGGGATCGGAGGAAGTTGCCTGGACATTTCTTGGACGCGCATCCTTCGCTTTGTCCATGACGGATGGGACTAAGAACCGAGTGGGACCGTTTGTCAGTGGATATGCTTGGTGGGGTGTAGGTCCATATAGAACGCGCGTTTGGGGCAGGTGGGTTTACATACACGCGGAAGTCATTAGCGTGGCATCTATGACACGTGGTCCCACGGGCAGTCTGGGTTCACACGACAGTGGGCCGGTCGGTGTAGGCTCCGAATCTCCTGCTCTCCTACGCGCGGATCAGCCGCAAAGGCAACGGATGGAGGCGCCCGGCCCATGGACCGTTTCTTTGCTCGGGGGTGCAGTGGGATCCGCGTTGTCAGTGAGCACCAGCTCGTAGGGCCTGCCCACGAACGACACGCCTCGTTGGGTGCTTCGAGTGGTGGAGATTTTCTGCGGCGTTGACCGGCACCGTGTGGTGTCGCTCGCAGCGTATTTCGGCCGTCAGTGGCGGCAGGCGACGATTCTCTTCGAGGCCACGGAAGAAGGAGGGGAATGGCTGAGTAGGGCATCGCCGTAAGCCTGAAGGAAGCTCTCTACGCGTGAACGACGCTGCTCATCCGTTGATGTGGCTTTCTTCCTCAGTTCCTCTGAATAGATGCATATTCCCCTTTCTCGTGACTTCATTGTTTTTCTTTTGAAGAAATGACTTCATTGTTGCCATATTGCTTTTTCCAGCGTCATCGAGTGGTGAAAATTTTCTTACAAACCACTCGGATGATGGTAGGATGGCTATATCTAGTTCTGAGTATTTTTACCATTTGAACTGTATAATACGTTTTGTCCTATCCCGAAACTTATCATTTTCCACGGCCTAGCTCGTGAAATTTTTTGGATTCGGCTACTGTAGCACTTTCATTGTTATTTGACATTTAGTGTCCAAACATGAACTAATTAGGCTTAAAAGATTCGTCTCGCCATTTACAGTTGAACTGTCTAATTAATTATTTTTTCAACTGTATTTAATGCTCCATGCATGTGTTCGAAGATTCGATGTGATGGGTACTGTATGAAAATTTTTGGAAACTAAGCAGGGCCTAAAACCATGTGTTACTTTCACGATGACAGGCTTTTGTCTTTAGTCATGGTATTGCTCTTTTGCTTCTGCCAAAAAAAATTTCCCTTTCTCGTGACTTCATTTTTTTTTTTAAGAAATGACTTCATTGTTGGCATTGTTTTTTCCAGCGTCATCGAGTGGTGAAAATTTTCTTACAAACAACTCGGATGATCGTAGGATGGCTATATGTAGTTCTGAGTATTTTTACCATTTGAACTGTATAATACGTTTTGTCCTATCCGGAAACTTATCATTTGCCACTAAAACCATGTGTTACTTTCACGATGATAGACTTTTGTCTTTAGTCATGGTGTTGCTCTTTTGCTTTTGCCAAAACTTTTTTCGTCTAAGGCGTTGTGCAATTTTTGTACCGCCTACTTGAGCATCCAACCTGTGAATGCTGAGGCTGGAACTACCCATAATCTAAAGAAGATTGATATGTATCTATTGATATTTAGACCAATTAAAATCCGAAACTATGTATCTTCTTCAAGCAACCTTTTTTCCCTCTCTGATATCCAAGGAAGGGCATGTAAGTGAAGAGTTGGTAAATAGACTTGAAAATTCACTTGGAATTGCGACTTAATGCAGTAGGAAATAACGTTTGCATGTCTAAATATTGGCTTTGCTATTTTGGACACTAAATTTTTGTCTTATTAGTTAGTGGTATAATCGTCCTTAGAAACGAACATCTTCACTTACATGCCCTTCCTTTCGGAATGGTAAGGACGTGAAAAAGTTGACGGAATGGTAACTTTCTAAATAAAGGGATCTTTTGCTAGTATTAATCTGTACTGGGACATTTTGATGGTAAATTTATGAAACCAACATCTTTCGGTGTCACAGATCCAATTTTACCATTGATATTTTACAAGCATATGTTATGCTATCCTCTTCTTTCCAATTTATACGAATCACGTGGTTGATATTATATATACCAACTTACCATGGTTGCTGTCTTGTTAGGAACTCACCTTGCTAATGTTTTGGATTGTTTGGGTGGATTCAAATGAGTTATATTATCTAATGGGGTGGGGTGGAGTGAGTTCTATGTAAATATAGTAAATATAGATTGGAGTGGAGTGGGGTGGGCTGAAATGGATTCTTTATGCAAAACAGTATGATTATATATAAAGGTCGGTCCTGTAAGAGCCAGACATTAAAAATAAAATCTCGCGTTTATATTATTAAATTTTATCGAAATTGACTGAAATTTATTGAAGATGGCTTAGTATGACTAGCAGATACTTTATGCAAATCAATGTAACTAGAATTACACGTGGGTCCCATATCATGAGCCGGACCCTAAAAATAAAATCTCGCGTTCACACTATAAAATTTTATCGAACTTGACTGAAATTTGTTGGAGATGACTCAGTATGACTAGGAGCTACTCTGTGCAAAGCAGCGTGCTTTGAATTATACGTGGGTCCCACGTCAAGAGCCGGACCCTAAAAATAAAACCTCGCGTTCACACTATAAAATTTTATCGAAATTGACTGAGGGCGCGTTTAGTTCCCAAATTTTTTTGGGGAAAAATACTGTAGCAATTTTCAACCGAAGATTAGGAGGGCTAAATATGATCTAATTGTAAATCTAATTACACGGATGGACGGGAAATCGCGAGACGAATCTATTAAGCCTAATTAATCCATCATTAGAGATTGATTACTGTAGCACGATATTGTCTAATCATTGCATAATTAGGTTCATTAGATTCGTCTCGCGATTTTGCCCAGGGTTGTGGAATGGGTTTTGTTAGCTATCCACATTTAACACTCCTAATTAGTGATTAAACGTTCAAAGTTACTGCAGCACAAGAAAATTTTTGGAAACTAAACGGGCCCTGAAATTTGTTAGAGATGGCTCGGTATGACTAGCATCTACTATGTGCAAAGCAGCGTGGCTAGAATTATACGTGGGTCCCACGTCAAGAGCCGGACCTTAGAAATAAAACATCGCGTTCACACTATAAAATTTTATCGAAATTAACTGAAATTTGTTGGAGATGACTCGGTATGACTAGCAGCTACTTTGTGCAAAACAGTGTGGCTAGAATTATACGTGGGTCCCATGTCAAGAGTTGGACGCTAGAAATAAAACATCGCGTTCACACTATAAAATTTTATCGAAATTGACTGAAATTTGTTGGAGATGACTCGGTATAACTGACGGCTACTCTGTGTAAAACGGTGTGGCAAAATCTACACTTTAATTTGTTGTTTGGGAAATGAGTTTTTATTGGGTTGTAACCATAGTTTGGCTAATAGTTTATTACATCTTGACCTGAAATGTTTGGGTTGGATTGGTTTGTGGTGGTGGTTTGGAGTGGTGTGGGTAATATTAATTTCTCTAATGAGAATGAATTGGTGTGTGTATAGTCTGGTTTCCAACCCATTTGCAGGGTGGAACACGTCATGTCCACTAAAAAGCATCTGCAACATATGTTCTTATATTTCTTATGTGAAGAAATAATAACATATGACAAATTTTCCTTGAAGGGAGTTCGCTGAGTAGTTTTAGTAGACGCCTAGTTGCGGCTTTGATTCATTTACCTCTCTATAAGACTACTAGGATGGATGCCCGCGCGACACGCGTGTGCTATATTTTATTAATAATAATAATAATAAAATTTTTGATATAATAGGAGAATTCTTATTTATAATCATAGTAGAGTGCACGTACCGCAAAAGTTCTAAAAAAAACTTTGAAATCAAAATTTTATAAATAAATGATAGTTTTATTTTCGTAGCAAAGGTGTATACGGATTATATAGCAAAGATATACACGGGGCATGGAAAGACAATCTTCATAGAAACAAATAGAATACATGGGTAAAATTAAACATCTTGATCATAAAATAAGTTGTGAAATTGACAATTAATTGCTAGTGTATATTTACATATATGTATCTACAGGAGAACAAATTTCAGTTACTAAAACAGTGATAGTTGCCTATACAAATATTTCACTGGTATTTTTCAATATCACAAAAAAATTGCCAAGACTCGGAAAAATAAATGAATAGCTCTTATGAACATCTGCATAGCACTATGGCAGAGAGCACCAGACCCTCCCTCACTACTTTCTCCCTGTGCCTTCCATCCCTGAATCCCTGAGTAGACTCTCCACCTCCATATTATTAGCACGTGACACAGGCACATGTTTAAAGTTAAATTATTTAAAAATGATTAGATTATATCAAACTACTATTTGTGTCCTTTCAAAAAGATTGTTTCAACGCAGTCAACTATCATCAAAATCATCCATTGGTGTTCCATTGCTCACAATCTCATTGTCCCGTTGCGTCATTTTCTGTATTAGTTTGGTTCAGCAAGGATGTCACACCTACAGTGAAGACATTTGAGTCAGCAACTTCATAATCTGATATATTTGAGATTTTATTGGAAGGACAAGGTACCTGCTGGTTTGATATTGTTGTTAGAACTGCACTTGGCATTTTTCTAATGGCAGGCTTTCCTCCTCTTACTATTAAGCTCTGTTTTCTTTTCTGCTAGCAAGCTTGCATGTATACACAGTGACAGTGGTAACACCTATAACCATGGACGATGCTTATATGCACAGCAAGACTAATCAAACAATTATAAAAATAATTCCAGACAAAATAGTACCATGGTTGTTCTCCTAGATATTAGATCCTTCACGATTTGGTCACTTTCAACGGTTGCAAGTGTTTGTGATGTCTCCAAGTGGGTGACGACCATCCATTGCAGGGGACCTACTATGTGATGTCTCCAAGTGGGTGACGATCATCCATTTCAGCAGTTGGCAGATTTATGTATCTGCAACGTAAATAGTCGTAGTTTAGAATTCATCATCCGTAATATCATATGGTTTAAAGCTTCGCACCCAACGCTTCCTGTTAAGAATAAATGAGTAGCATCGATGCCAAATTAATTCTAATAATCTATACTGATAGGCAAAATCGTGATTCAGTAGTATACACGGCAGCTCATACCCTCGTGATGTCCTGCGTTAGCATTAGCATGAGCAATAGGCCATCTGCAGTAGCATTAGCATTAGCATTAGCAATAGCAATAGCAATAGTACCATCTGCAGTAGATTTAAAAAGGGCTTCAGGTGGCAAGAAAACTAAACTGGGTCGTCAGCTAATTAAGAAACTCGTAACAAGATTGGTGTGCACAAAATCAGATAGACCTGGTTCATTCTCCTTGTTGCTTGCACTACATTTCTTCCTCTTATACGCATCACGACGCTTCCTGTTCCGTTCCTCTCTTTGAGCATCTGTCAACTGTCATAGAGGTTGAACGGACTCTATCCCGTTCTCTTCTATGATCACGTGCATCATTAACCATATCTGGGCCTGATACACGAGCATAATTGTGAGGTGATAAAAGAAGAGAAATCAAAAGGCGAATTATCAACGTCCGGAGTTGTGAACCGAATAACTAATAGTACCTTTGTTATTGTTGAGAGGACCCATCTGCACGCACAAGCATTCATCAGACAAATGCAGGCCCGTGAGATCGGTAAAACACCAGTAAGGTGGAAGGCATACAAAACATACGTCGTCAGACTGGCAGCTGCCCTAGAACTTGGAACACAGGTGACGGCGTGCAACGACGTGCTCCGGCGCGGGGACGGCGTGCGGAGAGCGCCTGCCCTAGAACGTGGAGCGCGGGTGACGGCAGTGAGACGGCGTGCTCCGGCCCGGCGCCGGCTTGCGGAGAGCTCGCCGGAGCGACGGAATGGCGACAGCGTGCTCGGCGGCGACAGGGCCGATGGGCCACGGGTGACGGCCGTGCGACGCCGTGCTCCGGCCCGGCGACAGCTTGCGGATAGCGCGCGCCGGCGTGCGGAGAGCACCGGGGACAGCCAGGGTTAACCAAAGCGGTCCGGCCCGGTTTGACCGGTTAGGGCCGGTACCAAACCGGGCCAAATTCAAAATTCAAATTTGAATTAAAAAAATGAAAAAATTCCTAAAAACACTTCAAGGTGCGACGAATCTAATGGTGTCAAATTTTCTCAAAAATTCGTCCATTTAGTATATTTTGTAGGTATATGAAGTTAAATCAAAAAAGAAAAAGAAAAAAAATGGGCCGGCCCATTAAGGCCCACCGCATATGGCGACCGGTAAACCGGGAAACCACTTTTAAACCGTCGGATTTTTTTGTTAAAACACCGGTAACCGGTCAGACCGGACCGGCAAACCGGTCGGAACCGGTTACACATGTGCTTTTGAATTTAACTGGTTTCCACCGGTTTCCGGTCAAACCGGTCCGGTAAACCGCTACCAGAGGGCGGCGGTTTGACCGGACCGGTCGGTTTTGTAAACCCTAGGGACAGCGTGCGAAGAGCCCACCGACGGGTCGAGCGTGGGTGGCGGCCGTGCGACGGCGCGCTCCAGCCCTGCAGCGGTGTGTTCCTGCCCGGCGATGGCTTGCGGAGAGCGCCGGGGACGACAGTGACGGAACTACAATTGCGTGCTCGGCGGCGACAGAGCCTAGATCGACGGGTCGCTAAAAGAAAAGTGTTTACTCCCGTGTCCCATGAAGGGAATATGGAAGGCTCCCATGATTTCCGGCAATCTCGAACTAATTGCGAGCGAGGGGTGAGGGGATTCAAACAACGACCGTAGATGCGGATAGACTTGAAAACCAACGATCAAGGAAAGGAAAGGAGAGGGGCACCGTATTATGGAAGGTAACCACGCTGATTTGGGCTGGACGGCCAATGGGAGGGCGGGTACACGGCGATGGGTAGACAAATGCTTTGGTGACAAAAGTTTGGGAGATCGAGGAGGATTGAACTGGTGGGAGGGTGATTTTCGCTTCACCAGGCCTTCCGTCAATCACTTTGCGCTTACATGTGGGTCTAAAACTGGTGGTTTGTGAGGTGAGTGGGTAGGTTTTGCTTGATAAAAAGTGTTTCAATTGTTTAGGTTTTTTATAGTAAGACTATAATACTTCTTTCGATGTAGCAACAAGGTGGGATATATAATTATATATGTTGAAATAATATGAACTTCATCCTTTTCTTCTAAAAGGAATTGGCAATCTGAAGCCGAATTTAACAAAGCAACAAGCTATTTCCAGCAATGTTTGGTGTCTTCTTTTTTCTACTTTACTATTGCTCTCTATCATGCAAGTTTTCCCCACAATGACACTTTCTTCCTTTTTTATTCTCCTTTATTGCGTGTTTTCTACACCACAACATATTTTTTCCATTTTATTTCTTCTTGTCACACATCATTGTTGCACATCAACAACGATGTTTTATGTCATTTTTTCTAGCTTTCCATTTCTTGTTATCGTGCAATTTCTCCTATGACAATGCTTTGCTTTCTTCCTTGGTATTTTTGTTATCGTGAATCTTTCTCTCGTAGCAACATCCAGGATAAGAATACAAATCATAATTGAAAACTACATTTTGATATTCTCAATCAAAGTAGTCATGCTACGTATGGTTCCAACTTGGTTTGGTAATTTTACAATGGTTGGTTACTTTGGTTACCAGATTTCTTGACCTGGAATATCCCAGAACCTTGTCAGACGAGGGGAAACAGGCTCCGCGGGCATGAACCCCTATGCGCGTGCGCCGCGCGAGTAATTTGATTGACGCGTCAGTTTCGTTTCATGCCCGCGGCCGCCTAACCAGGAGAAATTCAAATTTCTATTCGGGTGATCGGGCCTTCGTTTAGTTGCGTCAGTAAACTTGTTGAAATGGAATATTTGCACATTTCAAGTATTAAACATAGACTAATTATAAAATTAATTACAGAACTCGTTTGTAAACTACGAGACGAGTTCATTAAGACTAATTAATCCGTCATTAGCACATGTGTACCGTAGCAGTTGCTGTAGTAATTTAATGTCTAATCATAGTCTAATCAGACTTATTAGATTCGCCTCACAATTTACAAACAAACTATGCGATTTGTTTTTTATTTCGTCTAAATTTAATATTCCATATATATAAATTTTTTTTGATATAATAATTTTGAAATTTTGAATTTTGCAACTAAAGAAGAGGCGGGTCAAAAACGATGAGAACGTTCCTCTTGGACAAACGAAGGAGCAGCCCCGTCTCGAAGTCCCGTCGAAGCAGTCCGCCGCCCTGCTGCTGGACCTGGACCAGACGCAGAGCGGTCGACCCGGGCCGCCCCCACCAGTCCACCACCACCCCGCCGTCCCAAGAGCCAAACCGCCTCTTTGGCCAAACCACCCGGCCTCGCCTCGCCCGCGGCCCGTCTCGTCCCTTCTCGCCGCCGCCGCCGCCGCCGCCGATGGGCTCCGAGGAGGAGCCGTCGCAGATGCGGCGGGCGCTGGTGGACTCGCTCGCGGGCGCCATCTCCGGCGGCATCTCCCGCACCGTCACCTCCCCCCTCGACGTCATCAAAATCCGCTTCCAGGTCCCCCGCTCCCCTAATATCGCTATTCCCTTCTCGTGGTTACATTTGCCGCCCCGACTGCTGAGGTACTCCTTGCTGGGGCGCCGACCGCTGTTCTATCGGGAGCTAGATATCGTAAGATCGGTCGGTTGGGATCACATGGGAGAGTTTTTGGGGATGTTGGTGTGTGTCTAGGGGGAGGAGGTAGGTTTGGTTTATGTATACTGCAAGTCTTCAATCCGTCTAGCTCCGCGGATTCGCTCCTGCATTGCTTACCTGCAGCAAAATGGGGTTTGTGGGTGCCTGCGGCTGTGTTTGTTCGTCTTTATTTGTGGTTTGAGCGTGGGGGGATCGATCAATTTGGAAACGGACTATACGTAACACTTGAGGTTATGGGATACACGCACATTAGCTGCATGGTTCGAGGGCTATTTCGTTGCTGAGCTAACTGCTAAGCATGATGGCTATTTATTTAAGATGATGGTAGCCAATTTTAGCATATTTCATTTGCTTACTCAGTAATGTTGACGAGTTTCTGGTGCCTTAACTTCTGGTGAGTTCTACTGAGGTTGGACGGTTGGAAATGCAGTTTGTTTCTTGAAACTGAGGGTGGGAAATTCTGTTTAATCTAGTGAATTTGCAGACTCACCTGAAGCCTGTTATTTTAAGCTTTCCAAATGCTAATATGCCTTTTGGATAAATGGGAATATACGATCAGGCTTAAGTGTAAGATTAATAAAAATTCGTAGTGTTATGCTTGAATATGGTTTTGAGGGCTCTGTTTGTCAGAAAATTTACTGTTGATCTTTCCTGCTCACTCTGCAAATTGAAGCTTTCCATTTTCTGCAAAGATATCAAGAAATAGTGAAAATTACCTGAGTAAGAGACTGCAAGAGACTATTTATGTGACAGTATAATTTTATACTAGTACATTTTTCTTGATTTGTTTGCTTCCCCACTAAATTTTCATGATAATATGTAAATATCATTGGATGAAACAAAACCTTACCCTTTTCGTACATTGTGATTTTTTCACACATTATATTGGCCAAGCTATGGTTATTTTAGATGCTCAGGGGCTTCTTCAATATTTGCAGGTTCAGTTAGAACCCACAACCTCATGGGGTGTTCTTCAGAGGGATGTATATGGACCTTCCAAGTACACTGGGCTTCTGCAGGCAACTAAAGATATTCTCAGAGAGGAAGGTTTGCCGGTATCTGCCTTGACTTAACACTCCTTGGCTCATGCCATATTGAGAACAACAGTCTTTGTACAGATACTCTTGCTTTTGCACTTGCATGCCTTTATACTATGTGCTAAACTAAATAGACTTGTATCTATTGGTCTTGTACTATGTCTTCTTGCTGGGTAGAGTCGTGCCGTATAGTCTGTATCTGGAAGAATTCAAATAATGATTCATGTCTGTTCGAGCCTTGTTTTGTCAGAGGTGTTTTGGGTTTTCCACAACTTTGACATCCCCATCTACTTATTAGATACTGTTGGGTAGATTTTTGTTGAGACATGGACATATTGATATCTCGCAATTCACTGAAGCTTGTTTGGCTCTCAACAAACAAATTTGTCTAACTTGCCTAAGTTGTGTGGCGGGAAAAAACCGGGACCTTGAAAGTTTTGGCACTTCGCAGGCCTAAGATGTTGCTGGCAACCAAGCACCGCCTAATCTTGTCGACCTGCCTAAGGGAAGTGTGATAATCTGTGGCAAATTTTGGCGTAGAGTACTCACTTGTCCTTAAGCTGGGATATTTGTGTTTTACTCCTGAAATCAATGGTACTAAACCATGATGTCTAAAGAAGTCATGACATGCTAATATATCACATGCAAAATAAATGAGGTGTCACCAAAGAAACCAGGCATAGCGTGGGTCACTCTATGTCCAGTCTTCTTTTTCTTTTATACACCCTATTTCTTGCCTTTCTTGTTTTCTGTTCGGCTTCTTAGTATATGAATCCTCATATTAATCATATATGTTCTTAGTGTGCAAGATGTGGAAATTTCAGGGATTTTGGAGAGGAAATGTACCTGCTCTGTTGATGTATATGCCTTATACAGCCATACAGTTCACTGTTCTACACAAGCTAAAAACATTCGCTTCTGGTTCATCTAGAACAGGTATCTTTTCTGCAAAAGGCACACACACAACTTTATTTGTCCATTCTATATTGAAATATTAGCTTCAATGGTCATTCCCCAAACCTTAATGATAATGCTTGCAGTCATCTTTTTTTTTTCTTTAGAGATTGCATTCTGTTGCGTGGCATGCTAAAATCTTGCCTATTACCTGCACATCATATTACTAGGTCAGAAAGTGTGGTGCTGTAGAAGAAAAGAGTACACCTAGACTTAACCATTGTGCTCCTTCGACATTTAGTTGTTTGCATGAATCTTTGTTCTGTCCATTTTTTTTATTCTATGTGTTCTCAGGAATCCAGTTTTCATCTATTGTTTTCTTCTTCTGATGGATTGGCAGTTATAATTTTCATTGAGGACAAACTGTAGGTTTGCAGTTCCCAGTGGCATACTTGCCCATATTCTGCGTTTTGGAATCTTTGATAGTTTCGTCTTCTGATTAAATGATAAAAAGAACGGGATTATTTTGTAGCTCACAACTTCGTTTGGAGTTTTATTTTTAGTGAACTTCGTTGGGTGTTATGGTACATGTACCAAACTGTTGACCTCCACAGGATTTGTGTTTTGTTTGTTTGTGTCGTTTATAGGAGTTGACAATGCCATGATCATAACCTATTTTAACTTAAGTGGTGGTGGTTCAAATTGGTGCTGTGCGCAATTTGTTGTTAGCTGAATAATCTGAACATTTCCCCGAACTTATATCTTCATAACTGATGCCTTTTCAAATGTTGGTTAGCTGGTTTAACTCATCTCACTGACATAACAAAAAATTATGTATATCGTTCAAAATCGAAGCACTATTGTGATTATCTGCATCTCTACAATCTTATTTAGTCTGCTGAGTCTCTCTCTCTCTCTCTCTCTCTCTCTCTCTCTCTCTCTCTCTCTCTCTCTCAGAGGATCATTTGCACTTGAGCCCTTACTTATCCTATGTAAGTGGAGCTCTAGCAGGATGTGCAGCAACTATAGGGTCATATCCATTTGACCTTCTGAGAACTATTCTTGCATCTCAGGGTGAACCAAAGGTAAGACTGATATATATCTGGTCCGTGAAACTGCTTTATTTTTGTTTGAACACTTCCGGCTTTTCTAACTTGGTGTATTGATAGGAGGGATGGGGAATTCAGTGTTAGAGGTATTAAATTTCTTTGCTTGGTCAGTGTGTGTTCCGGATTTCAGCAGGAAGGAAATTGAGAGTTTTTAGGTCCTGCAACCACTATTTCAAACCCATGTAGAGGGCTAATAATTGGAAGGACATTTCTGTCTGAAGATGAATGGATGCATCTCGACCTTTCATCATTGTTTAAACTAATGTCCCATAAATTTACCATCCCCTTTGCCAAACGAGGTGTTGGGCTTTGAATTCTACTTCCTATGCCCTGCCTCACCAATTCATCATAAACTCCCTGTTTAGTTATGACTTATGACGCTATTAACTTGAGTTTGGAACTGTGCTTATTCTTACATCCCAAATGCTGTAGTTTCATGGCTGAAGTAGTTTCTGGGAGAAATTTTGTCCCATCACTGCAAATATATGAAAATATGCTGTGTTCATTTGCTTTTTATTAGTGCATTACTGAATTCTATGCATTTTGCTGAGTTTTTATTCTACCTTAAGCACTCTTTTTAGAAATTATGTATGCCACAAAGGGTTTGTTCACAGAGACTTGTACCTTGCTTTGTAGGTTTACCCCACTATGAGGTCTGCATTTGTTGATATAATCAAAACTCGTGGTGTTCAAGGGCTTTATTCTGGTCTATCTCCAACTCTTGTTGAAATCATACCATATGCTGGCTTGCAATTTGGTTCATATGACACTTTCAAACGTTCGATGATGGTAATGACACAAAACTCGCAGTTTTGTGCATACTTATACTAATGGACAGTTGCTTCTATGCCGAATACGTGCTTGTCAAGAAAACCAACTACTTCTCTGTGACTGCGGATGGAATGGAACTGAATCTTCCTGACTGTATTTTCTGGCATGCAGACATGGAACAGATATAGATATTCACATCTTAACTTGGGTAGCGAGGATGATTCAGTATCAAGTTTCCAGCTGTTTCTTTGTGGTTTTGCAGCTGGGACATTTTCAAAGGCTGCATGCCACCCACTTGATGTTGTAAAGAAAAGATTCCAGGTAATGTTCTTGTCTTGAAAGCCACTGATTTTTTCTACTTGCTTCGTGGTATTTAGATTTATGCAAATAACTTAATATCGCATGGTTTTGGGATGCAGTCACTGTGGTTTATCATACTATGGTTGTCTGTCAGTTCTCACTGTTCGGAGGAGTATAGAGTCCTTTATATATGTGTTAGTAGAGTCCTTTTCTATAAGCGCCCATGTACTGCCCCATGGGGCTACTGTAAGGACTCTATGAACTTATACATAAAGGACTCTATACTCCTTAACACTCATCACGCTCGGGCGGACCAGTTACCATTCCCTAACTATAAAGGCAGTTGCAGGATATGACCTTCTCTAATACTAAAGCACATGCCATTCCCTTACTAGATAGACTCACGTTAGATAGACTAACTATTGGTATTTGGATCATTTCTCCTGGCACACCCAACATTGCTACTTGCCAGTATGTGGTACTATACCACTGCATTGAAGAATGACTGAATGAGCTCACCTTAGCGCCTCTTATGCAAACCACCAATTAGGTGTGGCGATGAATTACTTGAGAATGACTCATGGATCATAATAGATTTCATGTCTTCTGTTATACTCGAGATGTATTTATCTTGAGATTGCTAGCCATGAGATGATCAGGTTTCCTCTGTCATAGTGCAGATTGAAGGACTAAAAAGACATCCAAGGTATGGAGCTCGAATCGAAAGCAGTACATATAAGGGCATGTACCATGCCTTAAAAGAGATCGTCGCAAAGGAAGGGTTCGGAGGCCTTTATAAGGGGCTTTTCCCCTCTTTGGTGAAATCGGCCCCTGCTGGTGCTGTGACGTTTGTGGCCTATGAATACATCTCAGACTGGTTAGAGTCGATACTGATGTGAAAATCTTCGATACAGTAAAGTCTTTATCCCCCAGTTTTTCTGTTACTGCCTATGTTCTTTCTCCGATCTCCATGCTGTTGTAGACTCGGAGTAGTGTAGTCTGAAAGAGGCTGCAGTTCCTCTGGATCTTGCAGTCCAATAAAGGTTAGGGAACCTGCTAAAATCTGCTGGATGATTCTATGTGCTGCTGTGTGTGCATGATAGTTCGCCTGCAAAGCAGTCGCTGAACCTGAAACTGGTTTGCAGGATTGGGAGCAAGGCTGGAGTTGAGTGAGTTCTTTTTGGATTATGGAGCGATCAAGATACCATCTTGAAAATGTTTTCCCACACTCTGGAATGTAGGCGGATGGAGACCACAAGGTCAATCATGAAGTGCATACATTTCCTTAGAGATCGGATACCTGTAAAGCCTTACATAGAAGAGCTGTTTTGTCGTTTCTTGTTCTTTTTGCCCCCATTGCCTAATGTGGTGATAGTGCATTCGTTGGTCTGTAACACCGAGGCTGAGTAAAACTGATGTAGAGATCGTGACACATGACGAAAGTCAAAAGCAGCCGGCAGTTTTGTCGAGATCGTGTTACGATTCTTTTTCCCCCCCTGCTGAAGTCATGTTATCGAGTAAGTATGAACAAACATTGTATGCCACTAAGCTGGCTTATGATAAGGCAATCGTAACTCACCAAACCATTTGTTGCCCGACCTTTGGTCAGTAAGCTTTGTTGCTTCGGTGATGGTGCTTGGCAGTCATATGGTTGTTATACGCGATTAAACTTTTTCTTGCAGTTGCAGGCATCGTTTTTTCTTCTTCTCAGCTACTGCACTGGTAAAAGTTGTGATCTAGAAGTCTGGCAACATCTTGCGCTCTGCTTCTCCTGAAGGCAACCAGTCTCGTTCATACGCTATTATTTTTCGTTGTTTCGCAGGCTCTTAATGGTTTATGCTGTTATGCACGTGTCGAGCGTTATGCGGTTTATTGTTTGCAGGCTTGCAGCAACGTTAGATTGTGCATACGATATCGCTCGAGGTGTTACCATCCGATCCGTTGATGTCAGCTGAATAATCAATTCATGATTCGCGAGTAGCATTTCTAAACGATAGACACTGACATCGTGACCCCACCGCTCAGTTCCAGTGCTTCCCCTAACTAACGAAGCGAAAGGCTAAAAAAGGGGGGAAAAACCTCTCCCACTTCAACTCTTTCCATCTCATCTCCCTCTCGCGTCCCCATCTGCTTCCTGCTCGGCCGTCGCGGCCCACCTCCAAACCCTAACCCCACCGCCGTGCCGGCCTCCTCCGGCCACGACGTCGAAGAGGGCAGCGGCGGAGGCGGCATCCTGATGCCCAGCCTCCCGGTAGGGCTATGGAGCTCGTCCCCTTCAAGCCCGCGGCCGGAGCCCTCGTCGAGGCGGGCTCCGGGACCGGCGCGGGCTCGATCCCGGCGATGGTTGCCGCGCAGCAGCAGATGCTGCACGAGCAGGCGGACCAGCTCCAACGCCTCGTCGTCGCCCAGTGCCGCCTTACCGGCGTCAACCCCCTCGCCCAGGAGATGGTGAGTCGCTCTTGTTTCTAGCCGCTGCTTATCTTACGTTTCGCCTGTTCATGCTTTGAGCTGTGTAACTTTTTGGTGAAGTAGCATGCGAATTCCTTCGGGGGGATTATATGCTATTGGGTGCGGGTAAAAGCATAGGTTCTTAATGGTGATACGATCCGAATTTGCAGTTCTAATTTTAACTCGTGCATTATAGTTCCTATACTGCAGTGCCCCATGGCAGAAAGTTATTTATATTCCTGAAATTAGGTTAGTATATAATAGCTTTGTAGATAGCATTCCAGAACTCTAGATAGATTTCATCTAATATTTAGATCCTAGTACATCTGTAATGTAATGGTACGTTATTATGATTCTGAAAGCATGTTATTGTACAAATTAATAGCAAAGTTCTTCTGTTGACCGCGACATTACGAAACTACACTTATTTAGGAAAAGAAGGTGTGCTGATTCTTCCTTAGCTGCAGATATTCAGGATAGGTCCTGTGTATCTTGGAAACACCATTAAACTCGCTGTTTTTCTGTCTGTATATGCACTGTGATGTATTGTGCAGTGTTGTGGATTGTGAATGTCAAAAGTGTTATGGATTATGAATATCGGAAGAGGAAACTTTTGAGTGGACGCAGAAGATACATTTTGAACATTGTTGGATATACACTTTTGTTTTCTCCATGTTTTGCTTGCTCACCATCTTTTTGTGCAATTTAGCTTTCTATAGCCTTTGAACACACTGTATGTCCATGAGTCCTCGCTGCTGTATTTTCAGTTAAATTAGTTTGGTTCAGCCATGGACTTATGTTGCATTTGATTGGTTCTTGCAGGCCGCTGGTGCATTGTCCATCAAGATAGGTCAGTTTATCCATGTCAATTGAGTTCATCCTGGCATAGTACATTTTTTTATGTCTTTACAATATTGATAAAATGACATGAATCTTGGTGTAGCGTAGCTGACATACAACAACTTTTTATTACTCCAAACCTGATTGCTGAAGAGCTGTCATGCACTGAGGACTTAGATGAAGAGCTTGTGCTTGAAATCTAGTAGTCTAAAATGAAACAAGATCTGTTTTTCACGATCATATTTCTTGCAATTACTTGTGCAGGTAAAAGGCCAAGGGATTTGTTGAATCCAAAAGCAGTTAAGTGCATGCAGTCACTTTTTGCTTTGAAGGATACTGTTGGCAAAAAAGAAACCCGGGAAATTAGTTTACTTTGTGGAGTTACTGTTACTCAGGTCTGCTCCTCATCTCACATGGGATATTGTTCTATACTTTATGCTTTTGTGTCTGTGTGTACCCTCATGAACTTGTTTAACATTTGAAAAATGCCATCATAACAAGAATCCATAGAGCTGGTCTGAACAGAATTATGTCTTATCCTCTGTATATTTTAGTCTATCTAGTGGATTCTGCTTTTCTTTCTTCTTTT
This sequence comes from Panicum virgatum, assembly GCF_016808335.1. Taxonomy (NCBI): domain Eukaryota; kingdom Viridiplantae; phylum Streptophyta; class Magnoliopsida; order Poales; family Poaceae; genus Panicum; species Panicum virgatum. The sequence continues at coordinate 69,788,477 of NC_053149.1, forward strand.
TCACTATATTCGGAGTAGTCAACTCTGTTTGCTTTCAGTATTACTGTCTGTTAAGTGCAGCTAATTTTATACCTTGTTTCCATTTTTCTTTTCTGTAATTTTCAGTTAATGACCTGTAAAATTTTTAGGTTAGAGAGTTCTTTACAAGTCAACGATCGCGAGTGAGAAAATTTGTTCAACTGTCTCGAGAAAAGGCATTGAGAGTAGAAGCATCCAAGGAACATGACAAGGCGTGCTCCATAAGCACTGATCAGATACCTCTTGACATAGAGGCGCAGGCTGAGGTTATCGAACCTTTGAGGACTTTAGAACCAGTGGTCCCACAAAGCTCTTCACAACCAATGGGTGTCCCACAGATCTCTTCACAACCAATTGGGCTCCCACAAGGGCTTTTGCAGCCTATGGAGGTCTTCCAAAACTCATTGCAACAGGCAACAGCCCAGCAGAACTTTGCAGCCCCTGTAATGCTATCTGGGACAACGGGTGTGCAACCAACTGATGCTAACATTAGTTCCGACTCCGTTCAAAAGGAAATTAAGAAAGAGGAAGTCCATCCTGGTGTTGAGTCAGAAGATAAGAAGTTCCTGGAAAGTATCTTTGCCCTAATGCGGAAGGAAGAAACATTCTCTGGACAGGTCAAATTGCTGGAATGGATTCTCCAAATAAATAATGTTACAGTTCTTAGTTGGTAAGATAGTACCTCTTTAGTATCAACAGAGTTTTGAATGATCGTAATTATGCTTGGCTTTACCTTTTCAATAACCTTTCAGGTTTGTAACGATGGGTGGTTTAACCATTATGTCAACATGGTTGAGTCTAGCAGCAATTGAAGAGCAAACATCGGTTATTCTTGTTATTTTCAAGGTTCTTATATTTTTCATTAGTAAAAACATGTACTTATGTGTGGTATGTAAATTTTTTGACTCATCTTTCTGGTCAGGTGCTTCTCCACCTCCCCTTACATAAGGCTTTGCCAGCCCACATGTCAGTTGTGCTTCAAACTATTAACAGGTTGCGCTTTTATAGGACTCAAGGTGTGTACATCTTACCACAATGCTTCTTTATTTTGCGCATGCTTATTCAATATTGTTTTTTCTTTTCTATTATTTCAAACGTGATCTTCTAGGATAAAAATATGTTAATTTGCACTCTTGCACGTGATATTTTGAATTGATGATTTCAAATCACTGATCATGAAGCAGATGAAATATGAACTCCTATAAAAGCACCTTAATGTTGTGATAGCGAGCCTTTTGATTATAAAGTGTCAAAAAGACCAGAGTAAAGCTTATACTCCCTCTGTCCTGAAATGTAAGTCATTTTGGTTTGTTCTAAGTCAAACTGTTCCAAGTTTGACCAACTTTATAGAAAAAAGTAATAACATTTTGGATGTCAAATGAGAATAATTAGATTCATAATGAAATATACTTTCTTAATTTACTTATTTGATGTGTTAGATGTTAGTATTCTTCTCTATAAATTTGGTCAAACTTAGACTACTTTGACTTAGGACAAAGCAAAATGACTTACATTTCAGGACGGAGGGAGTATTTTTTTTTTGAAGTTTGATCATTGTGTTTCTGTTCACTTATCCCCTCTAATATTGACAAGATTCCATTTCCATGAGAATATTATCTGATGTAACTGTCCTAGCATTTGTTTCCATTACCTATCCTGCACTAACAATGTATTAACTATTAAGTTATGCGGATATAGATTTTTCCTGTTTGCTTGGCCTCATTATTAGAACTTATCTGATTCCAAGATCAGACATATCAAGCAAGGCCAGGAACCTCCTTTCCAGATTGAGCAAAGTGCTTGTAAGGAGTCAGGCATTGAAGAAACCTCAGAAGGAATTAATGTGTAAACAACGGTGAGTTTTGCTTTCTCACACTGTAACACTGAAGTGCTGTGCCTGTTAGTCTCTGTTGGTTGTTTCTATAGTTTTTCAAAGGATCAAATTACAGATTTATATTTCTTTGCAGGATAAGTGAAATTCTCCGCGATGAGTCTTGGAAATCTGAAGTTGATATTACTGTAAGTATCTATAAGTGATAGCATATGTCAGAAGATTAACTTGTTTGCTAGATTAATTTTTGTGCTCTTAACAGGAAGAGATACTTGCCTTGACTGACGGTGCAAATGAGAGCAGGTATGTTTCCTATATATTCTCTTCATGGAGCACGATTGAATTGCAGTGGAACTAAATTGTTTATTTAGTATCCATTTGACAAGTAGTTTGACTTGGTTTCTTTGTTATGTTGCAGTAAGCCTGAGCCTAGAAAAGCACCAATGCTTCTCACTGCTGCCGCTGATGAGAATAAAAGGACTGCTACACAAACAAGTATCCTTTTACCAAATTTTAGGTTCACCTACTTAATTTTGCCTCTACCATTCGGTGTATAACTTAGGGTTTTTATAGAAATGTTAATTTCATCCGCAATATCCAAGCATATACTACTTATCTGAAGTAAACAAACTTGCATTTTGTATTACTCTGTTCTAAGATGTTTGTGTTTTTAGCAGTGTCTTACACACTTTATAAAATAATTTTTTAGGTAAACAGCATTTCGTAAAAGTTTCTTCTCAGGTAATTGTGTGCAGGGAGTGAAGATTTTCGCCGAATTGAATTTATGTTAATTCTTTAATGTTTAGTGAACAAGGTTTTGCCAAATTCCATAGTTATTTATTTTTCAAGTACTTCTAGGTCAGACTGCATATATTTTATTATATTATTAATTGCATGCTTTGTAAGAATAATTTATTTGTTCAATTCGTTAGTTCACCTATCTGGGTATCTATTGTAGCTCAAACTGCCCTAGTCAATCTCCTTATCTAATCTTTAGAATCCAAACAAAAACGAAAGGTTCTACTTGTAGAACCTCCAAATAAGAAAGCTGCGGTGAAGAATGTTAACTCCGTCAGGAACATCTCTACAAACAATAGCAGACCACTATCTGCAGATGATATTCAAAAGGCAAAGATGCGTGCCATGTTCATGCAGGAGAAGTATGGCAAGGTTGACACAAGTAAAGCGAGTGATAAACCACAAGCACTGGAAACACCAAAAACATCTGGATTAGTCAATTCAACTGTATTGCCTGTGCCTAGAAATTCCCTTAGATCAACTGCACAACTGGTTGACACAAGCCCATCAACTTCTAACCAGAGTACAGTTCCTCAGCCTGATAAGCCAGAAATCTCAGGCGGTTTGAAGTTAAGCATAGGTTCCCAAAAGAATGTTATAGAGAAGTTGGATTCCAGGAGAGTCCCTTGGAGGATACCACCAGGTATATTTTTGCTTTGTGCTCCTCCATTTGCTATTTTATTGAATGTTGAATAGATCTTAGCTGCTTATTGGACAATGAGAACCAGCAAAGTTGTACAGAAAATGATTGAAGAACTAAGCATGCTGTTACCTGTGCAAGCCTCCGTGAAATACGAAATACATATATTAGGTATCGTTCTTCAGATCAGTGTGTTTCCAAACAATACACCTCCATGGACCTTTCATGTTAAAGGATGCGGAAGTTAGTTTTTTTTTCCTAATCCTGCACATGTGGTGTGTGCTTCCTAATGCCGTAATCAACTCATCTAAGGTAACAGTTAGCTCCACACATTCTGACCCTTAAAAAATTGGTAATGAAATGAAGTTTTTCTTTAGGGCTGGTTAATCAGCCATCCATATTTGGTTAAGACTTCAGAATGGAAAGAGTGTCATTTGTCCATCAAACTTTTGGAAGAACAGTGGATGGCAGTACACCTTTCAGGAATGGCTTGAGAGATTAACAACCATGTTTATGTACTGTGTATCCTCAAACAAGGATCTATCATGTTTCTGTTGGAAGGTTTGCAAGCCCACAAAGCTTGTGCACTGACTAATGCGAAACAGAGGGTGGTTTTCTGCGAGCAGATCTGCGAAAACACAATGACTGCTGATATTAATGCATTCCCCCATCAACACCCAACATTTTAGCCGGTGCGATAAATTTTAATGCATCAAAGAGGACAACGGTAAAACCTGAAATTCAATAAATTTGTATTTGTCAGAGAACAACCTGGCATTCTTCTGCATACAATTGCGCTTCGCACCAGTGTAAGTTTGTTAGCTCAAAAAGCATTGGCGAGGTGGATTCCACTTGCTTACTTCACGGAGAATGAGGTTGCTGATAGTTGTGTTCAAGACCATTTTCCAGGACTTAGCAGATGGAAAGGCCTGTGTTCCTTCCTTATAATAGATGCTCAGTACATTGGAGATGTGTTCTGTACCCGATATTGTAGTAGTTACTACATCGACTAGCAAGTTGGTTACTATCAATGAGAGGGATGCAGTAATTTCGTAAATTGTAACTTACAAAGTTTATTAATTCTTAAGAAAAAACTTGAAATCCTTTTTGTCCAAACCCTGCTAGAGAATGGTTATACTAACCATTATGATAATTAGTTTTGAGAAACTAAGTTTAAACGCTAGGAACTACGCAGCACATCCAATTGTATGTTACCTATTGCCGAGTTTTTGAGGGGTTAGCTTTTGTAACTTGCTATGTTCTTTTACGAATTTTGCTAAAAGGTTGACTTCCACAATATTGGCTTCTTTGATCTTTGTTTGAAATTGATTGCTTCTTGTTGCAGCGGTATGGATAGACCCCTCTTGGAGTGTAGGTGATGGTGACAGCAGCAAGGAGCTAGAGGTTCAAACACAGAGAAACCGGCGTGAAAAGGAAACATTTTATGCAAGTCAGAAGGACACCCCGTTGAATCCAAAGGACCCATGGGATCTGGAAATGGACTTTGATGACAGTTTGACCCCAGAAATTCCAATTGACCAGGCGCCAGATGCCGACACTATGGAAACGGATAGTGTCGGCGCAGCTCCTAATGCAGTGGCTCCTGTTGAGGACAAGCAAATTGGATCTACCTCATCAACATCTGTTTCAGTTGTTAACAGCATGAATGGGGAAGATCCTGAGCCTGATCTTGAGTTGCTTACGGTGCTACTCAAGAATCCACAGCTTGTCTTTGCTTTAACATCTAACAACGGTGAGAATGTGACAAGCGAGCAGACTGTTGCACTTTTGGATACACTGAAGCGGACTGGCCTTGGACTCTCAGAGTTGGTCAACACGCTGGGGAATGGTGCTGGACCTCCAAAAGAGCCAGAGCCAGAACCTATTCCTACTTCGCTTCCATCACCAACTCCGTCAGACCAAACAAGGGTCTGTCTGCTGGCTTTTCATGTTATCCAGTTTTAATTCTGTCTTGTGTTATTCATATGATATTCTTTGGCAGGCTGCCTGGGGATCAGAACACCCACCACCGGCGAGGGCTCCGAACCTGCAGCAGCCACAATTGTCAAACCGGGGGAATACACCTCCCATTGCAAATACCGTGCAGCAAAGCTTCTCAAATGTTATCAGTTCGTTACCCTCACAACCTTATGCTCCAGTTTCGGTTTTACCAGCACAGATTCAAGCTAACGTCCCATCTCTACCTCAGTTGGCGGTCTCCATAAATTCGCCAATTCAACATGTTTCCCCTGTGAATAACCATCTGGATAGAGCTTCAGTACATCAGCATGGCCAGCAATATGCTTTGGCGTCTGATCCTGTTGCTATATCCTTGCATCAGCAAGCAGCGGTGAACAAATCACCCCATGGACTCCAGAGTATCCCGAATCATTCTGTAGTGCATTCGTCGATGCCTGAGCCTGATGCATCTTATACAACACTCCCTTGGCAATCTAATCCTGCTCATGTCACCAACATTGGACGAAATGCAACAGCTGAACCATGGGCTGCCCGCACAACTAATTCATATAATACTGCATCTGCAAGCACAGTGCCATATGCTAGCCAGAATGCTTTCGGTGATCAAAGAACGCACAGTGCATACAATCCTTATGGTTCTGCCGCAGTCTCGTCCCAAACTGTTCTCCAAGGGCACGGACGGGACAGAAATGGTTACAGCCGACCCACGGAGTACCAAACGATGGTGCGGGATGGCCACCAGCGACACTCAAGGTCACCTGATCCTAGTGCTGGCCGGAACTATGGTGGCACGCAAGGTTATAAGCAACAGCCCTTAACGCACTGGAGTGCAGGGCAAGGGCAACAGAGCTACAATACTGAGCCCTCGAGGCAATGGAGTTCTGCGCAACAGAGCTACACTCCTGCGGAGCCCTCCACAAAGCAGTGGAGTTCTGCGCATCAGAGCTACGCCCCCGCTGAGCCATCAAGGCGGTGGAGCTCTGAGCGTCAGAGCTACAATGTTGAGCCCTCGAGGCCTTGGAGTTCCGGCCAGCAGGGCCAGAACCCGGAGGCATCGAGGCAATGGAACCTGGGGAAGCAAGATCCCTACAACCCTAGTGATGGTCGAAGATCGTATGATCATCACTGGAGGAGATAACAGAAGTTGTATATTAGCTAGATCGTGAATGCGGTTCTTGGGAGGTTTTCTTTCATTTGATGTGAGGCCTGTTGTTGATTCGTTACATTGGGCTTTGTGGTTGCGCAAAGGCCATTGAGAGAGAAAAGCCATAGATTTATATCAATCTAGTTTTGTCTCAAAGGGAAAATGTATCCATCTAGTTGTAGAGGGGAAAGAAGAAGGAATGAATGAATAACTGAATGAGAGACATGCGCCGGCTCGAATCAAGGGATGGAAATGTCGTCGAACGCGTAATGCTTTCTGAGGATGCTCTATTTTCCGGAATCTGCCACACTCACATGCTCTGTCTCGAAAGGTCTAGCGTATTTTATTTTTACAGAAAAATCTGATTGAAAGAATTACTAGTATCTGATATGTAGAGTACAAGGCTGTTAAATTCCTTTGGAAATAAAAATGTACTGTTTGTTTTTTTCTTTCCCCCAGATCTTCTGTGCGAATGTTAGTTAGTGTACACTAAAATTCAGATTCACATTCCAGCCTTAACCCAAAAACAGGCCCATGACTTCTCTGAAAGAAAGCGCGACGAGCCGCCGCCCACCCGATGACGCGTGTGGCTGCTTCCAACTGAGTCGGAACGTGCCTGGACTAGCCCGAGGCGGAGAGCACATGTGCAGGCGCATGATGCGCCAGTCAGACACGCATTCCATTCGTAGGTCGGTCGCTCCGCTGGCGGCTGCCGCTGGTCGGCGCACACGCTCCACCAGTCCACCACGCCCTCACCGCCTCCAGAGAGAGCGAGAAAAACACGCAAAAAATCGCCACGAAAACCACAAGAAAAAGCCACCCCACCTCCAGGCTCCACCTCCTCTGCTCGGCCGCGAACACCCCCTCCTCCACCCCGCTGCCGCGTCCCGTCGAGAGAAAAGCCACACACGCGTAGGCATAAGCAGAGCGCGAAGGCCAGCCGGACAAGCCGCCGAGCCGTTCCCGTTCCGCATCCCCGCGATGGCCACGGCGGCCGTGGCGAGGCACCACCAGCACCGCGGGGCGCCCTCGCGCGCCGGCCCGCGGCGCGCCGGCATACGGTGCTCGTCGCCGGCGCAGGAGTTCGCGGCGCTGGCCGCGGTGTTCCGGCGCCGCCTCGTGGTGGGGGCGACGACGGCGGCGGCCGCGGCGGTGGGGGCCAACTTCGGCGGCGTCACCAGCTTCCTGCTGGGCCTGTCGCCGGAGCTCGGCAGGTCGCTCCGCCTCGACGTGCTCTACCCCGTCGGCGGCTTCACCCGCTGCCTCGACTCGGACAATGGATTCGGTAACCGCACCGATCTCGCCTGCTCCTCTTCCTCCTCCCATCTTTGTCAGCTCGGCAATTGGCATTTGCTTTTGCATTTGCTTGAATTGAGGGCGATTGATTGGGTGCAATTGTTTTGTCTAGATGAGAATATGAGATGAAGCGTTCAATCTCTGCTTAATGATTGCTTAGTGCTATTGGTAGGTACTCGTCAACAGCAACAGTACAACACCTTGAATTGATGCCAGTCACTTTCCTCCTGAGTCACATTGGGCTATTGCTCTGAATTTTAAAACGTGTTGTTACACATAAGCTTAGCGTGTCTTAATGCTAAGTTGCTAACCGCTCTAATCATCTTTCAGAAAAAGAAAGACCTAGTACCTGCCCTCCGGTCAACCGTGCACTTCACGTCTTTACATCAACATGATCCTGATTGATTCATGGTCACCTGGCCTAGTGGATACCGATCACCGATTTCACATGCGAAGAATACATTGGAATGTCTTTCTAGTTCAACATCATGCATATTTATAGTGCTTGGTGCACACTGAACATCAGATAGTAACTGGGGGCAAAAGAAGAAAAAAAAGGGTGCAGTCTTTGACCGGAGAAAAAAAAATCAGAGGTCGCATTAGGTAGAGATGATGCTTACCTGCCATCGGCCACAAAATTAATTCGGGTGTGCACGTTGTTGTCAAGTAGCAATTTTCTTCCCCACCGGAATGCACAGAAATAGGATGCCCAGTGATTCCTGTGCACATTCCACCTACAGAAATTAAAAGGGCAGAAAAAGTATACAGATCCTAAATCACCTTTGGTTAATTGCTAATCAGATTGAAGGTGAATTAGTTTTCTAATACCTCATTTCATTTGATTTAGAACTATAGTTTCTTCCCAGCGATTGAGTGGAGACAAAGAAATATGAAATTCCCAGCTTCTAGAAGTGAAATTTTCTTTGATCTCTGTTCTCGAATCCTGAATTAAGAATCTGAACAATTTTGGTCGTGAGGCCTCCAATTCTCCACTGTCCTCATGTTTTTTCTTTCAAATGGGAACATCTTGTTAAACTAAGAAAAGCTGGTCACCTCTGGGGCTAAAGGCACGAGTGGCTACAAAAAGTGGTCCCTGGTGCTGCTAGTTACTATATCCAACCTGCATGTGATGCCTCCAATGGCGTTGTATGTGTAGATCACGGGCTATCTTGTGCCACATTTAGGACCAGGAATGGCATGCCACCTAGTCTCCATGTAATCACAACTGATCATTGCTGTCATTTGTGGGTGATTCCTAACTAGATAATGGGTTAAGGATTTTTTGGCTACATGTTTCCCTTGAGGAACAGGGTACCATAAGCTTGATGTTTTTTTAAAATATTTGTATTAAAACTGGTGCTAATAAGGAGACTTATGTGAAGTGTCTGTCTATAAGTAACACTGCACAGGCTATTTCATTCAAAGTTTCAATATGCATCTTCCAATGTATTAACTGTGAGGTCTCTGAAAAATGCAGAATTCATTTATCCGTCAAGTTGGGTAGGAGATCAGACTCTACTATACAGGGAAGTGAAAAGAGCAGAATTGCAGAGATCACTGGACCCCCCTCCCCTGAAAAGTGGGAGATTATCTTCTAGACCTCGGAACATCAGTGAGCCTGTGGCAGCATTTGGGCCCCCGGGATCCAATGGGGAGCTCAATGTCAGTGTCATTGTGTCGCCAGTACCTCAAGACTTCTCGTAAGTCCACTCAATTTCTCAATTGCAGTTTGCTCCTCCAAACTGCAAAGCTTATTTAAACATCGTATTTTAGTTTGCATATAATAATCAGCGGGACACAGAAATTAAAGAGGAGCAGTTAAGCTTGTCTTGAAAAATTGCCACACATGCTGACTCCTAACGAGTAGAACTTTTTTTTACATAAGCCATCAATCTGAGGTGTACTGTAGTTTTTTTTTCTATTAAATAAGCAATGAATTGGTTTATACAGGATCGAGGCTTTTGGTGGTCCTAAAGAAGTGGGAGAAGTGGTGCTCAGAAGGATTGCGAGGACAAGGCGAAGCCCAGATATCAACGCGACGCTTATTGACGCTGCCTTGAGAGAAGATGCGGACAATGTGAAATACTACAAGCAAGAGTTCCGAGTCGAGAGCCCTTCTTTCCGACGGCACAATGTTGCGGTCTGCTGCGCGAGGGACGGCAAGCTTTACACCATGAACGCACAAGCACCAGAGTCGTCATGGAAAGCGGTTGAGAAGGAGCTCTTTGCAATGGCGGATTCCTTCAGCCTAGTGAACGATGTTTGATATAGCAGAAGGGCAGTTTTGTACCCCTGAGCGTTTTTAGTATTTTGAGTAGCTTGTAACTTCCCATGCTGCCATGCATATCGCATTTGATATCATGGTTCCAATAATAGACTAGGGGAAATCTTACTATTACTAATTGGAATTTTTTTGAAACCTCACGCGAAGCAACATAGGATTTAGGTGGACATTCTAAAAAAATAGATAAATTCTACAAATTCTCATAAAATCATAAACATCTGGTCATCAATCCGACAACTATAATCACAATAGTTATTAGATCTATTAATTTTGCTACTAAATTACCTACCTCTGCCATTATAAAAGTAGATTAAAATAACCCCCCAAAATATGTATCTAAATTACCCACATCCACTGTTATAAAACAAAATCTGAAGTAACCCCTAATCTTCATGTAAATTATCCACCTATGATATTATAAAAATAATGCAAGTAACCCCCTAAATTGGTATATAAATTACCCAATTATATCATTATTAAAGTTAAAGTAACCCCTAAATCCGAATCTAAATTATATGATTATAACAAAATAATAAAGTGCACCAATAGAAAATTCTAAATTATTGTTCTATCATTATTAATATATTATTTAGGTTATTTCTTATATAAAGATACTGCCCATGGTATGTGTCAGCATGTAGTCATGTGTGATGGAAGAGCGAGATAAGAATAGCAACTTACAAATAAATAGTTTAATTAAATGTATACTAAACACACGTGGAGGTATAATGCAAAATAAATTCTATTTCGACTAGATAATGATATTTTTAGAGTATGTGTTAGAATATTTGGTAGATGAAAGAGGGTGCGAGATAAATAATTATAATTAATAGATACTAACCTCCGTTCACAAATAATTGACAACTTTGACTTTATTATTCAAAGTTTGACCTTCAATTTTCTCATAAATTCATTGTTATGCCATTTTAAACATGTGTTATACTTAAAGTATTCTTGACACAAAATACAATGATACTCTAAGTGTTTTCATTAACTGGATACTTTTTAAATAATTAGCGGTCAAAGTAGCAATAGTAAAAGTCAAAGCTGACAAGTATTCGTGAATGGAGGTTAGTATAATCTTTATATTTATATTATTTCTAATTAGCCGTGCGGGAGCATGGGTTGATAGACTAGTGTATCATCAATGCTGCTGTCATGAATTACAATCATAGCTGAAGTTTTCTTGTGCACGCATTGATTAGAGAATCTAATCTAATATTGTTTCATTGTGTCGATCCAAACTTGTGTCACCATTTTTCTTAATAAATTGAGCACATCAAGTACCTGGCAAACCACTTAACTGATAGCCATATGATGAGCTCCGTGTAACCCTCTTAACCTTCTGTGGCAGTGTCACACAGCAGAGGAAGTAGCAATATTGTGGTTAGACCATTTGTGCTTGAGGAACAAACGGCCACTGTTTCCGTGTCTGTGACAAGGACGCATTCTCGCCATACGCCATTGGCCTTGTTTGGTTCACTCCATTCTATTCTCTTCGAGGAGAGAATCTTGCATGCATGAAGTACTAAATGAAATCTATTTGCAAAATCTCTTCAGGAATGAGTGTAATTTTTCACGACGAATCTAATGACGGTAATTAATTAATGATTCGTTACGGTAATACTACAGTAACCATACTCTAATCACGTGGTCAAAGGCCTCATTAGATTCTTCAGGGTTCTTAGCGCAGGGATTCTGAAGTTGGTTTTCTAAACTGGTTTTGTTTGACACCCCTAATTAGTTTTTTTAATATCCCTAATTAGTGGTCAAAGTGCATTCTAACTTATTCTAGGAAAAAACCAAACAAGGCCATTGACGCCATCGCCATTGTAGGCTTGAAGCAAAGTTTGCGCAATTTGATCATCAACTGGGCTGACCATCGACCGGCCCAAATTACTAAAAACAATGAGGCCCGGGGACAAATAGGACGCCTAGCCTCCTCGATCGGACTCGGTGTCGGTAAGTTGTGTTTCTGCCTGCCTTCGGACGCTCGGAATTTCAAATCCGTCAGCGATGGCGGTTGAAGCCTTGAGTCCGATTGTCCGAACGCCGCGGCGAGCACGATATATACAGAGTACATATGTGGCGCGCCTGCAACTCAAGCAACTCGCATCGCTAGCTACCTATATTCGGTCGGCCGTACGTCGTCGTTGTCACCTTCCGGCGTCGATCGATCAGCCTCAGCAATGGAGTCACGGGGGAAGAAGGAATCGGCCCTCATCAGGCGCCGAGTCAAGGCCACCACCGAATGCCTCGGCGGCGGCGGCGGCGGTGAGCCCGAGTTCTCGGTGCAGCTGAGATGTGTCGTGACCAAGTACATCACGGCCGGGCGGGGGCGCGGGCAGAGGCGTGAGGGCAACTACCGCGGGGGCGGCGCCGAGGCGAGCTTCGTGGCCACGTGCCCCGAGGACGTCCCGGGCGACGAGGACGGCGTCCGCGCCGTGATGCGGCGGCTGCTGAGGGCGATCCGGCCGCTGCGGGACCTCGACCTCACCGACGACGAGTGGGAGGCAATCCTGCCCGAGGACGTCGTGCCGCAGATCGCCGATCTGGCGCGGGGCCGCGACGAGGGCGACCACACCGCCGTCGACGTGCTTCTGGCGGTGGTTCGGCACGTCAGGTACAGCGCGCCAAGGGTGCTTATGACGGGGTGCAAGGAGGCGGCGGAGGGGAAGGCCGGCGACGGCGGGTGCAGCATCTGCTTCGAGGCGTTGCGGGAGGCGGGAGTCCCCGTGGTGGAGCTGCCGGGCTGCGCGCACGCCTTCCACCGGCGATGCATCTACAAGTGGTTCGGGGAGATGCCGACGTGCCCGTTGTGCCGGGGGAGCGTGACGAAGCATCTGGACCCGGAGCTGCGGAAGCATCTCGCCGAGTTCTACGGTGATGATCCAGACCCACCCACTGCGCTGGATGACTAACCAGCAAACATCGCCCCGGTTTGTTTTTGCTTACCTTATAATCTAAACGTGGTCGAGAGGAGCAAATATTTTTTCGCTTCTCGTAGTTCAAATCTCTAAAACAGATTAGCACAGAAGCGAAAATAAACAAGACGTTTGGTGAAATTATCGCTTATCCCCACCAATAAGATTATAATCGGAAACAAACACAACCATCGTCATTGCGGTGCCGCCATGTGGTCCGTGAGCGCTCGTATCCCGCGACGCTGTTGAGCCAACGGTTGAGCGCTGCCAACAATCCGATATCTTCCAAAATATCTCTCCCAATAAATGTGATACTCATTTTATTTCACCATTTAGTTTTAACAAAATCCATAAGGTTCCGTTTGGATGTCGATATTGAAGACCTTAGTATTGAATTGGATGCAATACCAAAGTAGACTAGCTTTGGAAATAGGTAGTAATGCCAAAACTATTGTTTGGATGTAGATGCAATTGCTACGAGGAATTCAACTGGAAGCCAATATCGATTCGCGTTTGGATGTGCCTACTATAAAATTGGAATTAGCCCATCTTCATCGTCTCCTCTCCCTCGCTCTCCTCCCTGCGCGAGAAGCCTCTGGGTAGCTGCCACCATGCTAGCCCCTCCTCACACAGAGGTCGAGCCCACAAGCGGGTGGGTCTCGCGGTGGCGGAGCTCAGGGCCGATGGGTATTTGAGAAAAGGGAGGTGGCGGAGGAGGGGTGCGGTGGTGCAGGGGGCCGCCACGAGGAGGAAGGTCGCAGCGGCGTAGGGGTCTCCAGCCGGAGGGAAAAGGGGATGAGGCGCCACTGCACCAGTCGTGGGGAAGAAAGGAGGGGGCGTAACCCATGGGGATGAGCCCCTCTGTGCTGACCGCATCGAGGAGGTGCGCTGGAAGCCGCTCCTCCGCCCTGGCCCCATCGAGGAGGTGCACGTGCCGGTCGCCGGTTCTCCACCCGGCCCCGTCGAGTGATGGCCCGGCCCGCAGGAAGGTGAGGGGTGGCGCAGCCAGCCCGCGCTGGCTGGGAGTGGCAGCACGACCCATTGGAAGGGGAGGGGATGTGTGGCTCGCCGTCGCCGCGGAGGAGATAGAGGAGAGAAGACGCGGGGGAGATGGGCGCGACGTTTCCAACCAATACAGAGGGGGAGGGCTCGGTATTGGAAGTGAAGGGGTGAGGGCGGGGTGAATGTCATTTGGTATTGAGGTTCATTTCCAATTCCGAATTCTAGGACATCCAAACATCCGATATTCGGAGCTACCAATGCCAATTCCAAATTCTGAGGCTGAATATATACATCCAAACACAGCATAATAGAAAATACCACCTTTATTAAGAGAGACATATTGGAAGATTAGAATGAAGACAATGTAGTCAAAACTTTCATGGCTATTAGAAAGCGTAGATCTGAAAAATAGTGTCGTGATCCTATTTGTTATTTAAGCTTATATCATTTATATTCCAAATTATTTGTGTGTTATTGTAAACTATCTAGATTGTAACACTTATTATACCATTTATTAGTTGTGTATTGAATTATTAGATATTTTTTATAAAATTTATCAAATTAATAAATAGATTTTACTGGATTGCATATAAATACTTTGGTTCGGCATACCACATACCTATGCAAAAATTTCATTTACCGACCATGCCCGGCGGCGACTTGTCATTTTCGTAACTCCCTCAACAGATCGAATCGACCTTGAAATTTTGCACGTCGATGCGGAGTTCCGCCACATTCTCCATGATTTTTCTGCTGGTTTTTTATGGACCGGTTCTCCGTCTCCATGATCTGCGGTGGTCGCGATTTGGTTCACCGGGCGGTCATGTCGTTGTCCTCTGTTTCAAGCCGCGGCATGTGCGAGTAACGAGCGTTTCTACCGATTTCATTTTCCAGCTAGTACAAGTTCGTATGATTTTTAAAATTGACATATATATACTATAAGCCATCAAAATATAATTAAAAGCCCGTTTAGTTAAAAAAAATTTCACCTAAAATTTTTTACCTCCCTTTGAACACATGCATGTAGTATTAAATATAGTTAAAAAATAAAACTAATTGCACAGTTTGAATGTACACGACGAGACGAATCTTTTGAGCCTAATTAGTGCATAATTAGCCATAAGTGCTACAGTAACCCACACGTGCTAATGATGCAGTTAAAGGCCTCAAAAGATTCGTCTCACGGTTTCCAGGTGAGTTCTGAAGTTTTTTAATTAGTATCCGAAAAACCCTCCCGACATCTGGTCAAACAGTCGATTTGACATCCAAAAATTTTTATTTTGGGTACTAAACAGCCCCTAAGCAAAAAATTCAGTAGCAAGTCCATGCAATTGAAAACTGCAGGTTTCGTTTTGACAACTATGAAAAATGTTCTAGTTACAGTCATGTCTGAAGTTTCCTCTGCAACAAATGCCTGGACATTCTAAATCTCAATCTGTGACATTAAAAGCTCGCCGGAGCTTGCCGGGATTGAGGGAGATGAGGCTGGGTGGTGTCCATTGAGAGATATGCTGGATTTTAGTCAGTTGACGAGGAGCAAATCTCAATCTTATTTCATGACAAGGCAGATGCAAACTCCTCGTGGCAATTTTTTCGGGACAATGATTCTGACATTCATACTTGAACACCATTCTGCAGAGTAATTCAGGTTTAAAAGGAGAGATGCATGCCTCTCAACTGTACTTGTTGGCTATCTCCACGAGTAGTTCCGTGAGCTCCCTTGGCTTTGAGAGCATCGGCATGTGGTCAGCTCCCTGCACCCCCCTCACCTCCGTGCCGGGGTTCCACAACGCCATCCGCCGCAGGAACTCCGGCGAGAACAACGCGTCCTCCTCGGCGACGACGCACACCCGCCTCACCGCGCCGTACCGCTCCGCCGTCAGCACGGCGCCGTTCATCGTCGCGTCATTCTGGAACCGCTGTGACGGCCTCACCGCCGCCATCGCCAGGGTAAGATCCTACACCGCGCCATCATTTAGAGGAAGCAGAACGATGGGGAGTAGACAGACCATCTCCAGGATGCGTCATGTCGAATTAGCAAGCTAGTACCTACCTCAGGGGGGGCTGAGCTGATACAGTCTCTGCTCCAGGTACCGTGGCCCGAACTGAAGGGTCTCCACGGGATGCTCGGGATCGCCGCTCGTTTCGAATTTGCAGTCCATGTAGAAATCTTCTGGCCGCTGTTCTTGCAAAAGCTAGATAGTCCAGGCGATCATGGTTAGATTGAATTAGAGTGAAATCTGCCACGCTTCTTGTCCTTTTTGACGAATTGAAACAACGCTCGGCCTTGCATAAATTTTCAGTTTGTTACCTGTTGGAAGACGAGCGTCATGGGCTTCCCGGCGGCGGGCATGGCGGCCGAGACGAAGACCGCGACGGAGACTCTGTCAGGGTACCTCTCCATGGCCAGCGCGAGGCTCCGCCCGCCGAAGCTGTGGCCGACGAGGACCGCCTTCTCCCCGGCCGGCAGCGCGGCCACGGCGTCCAGGAGCGGCCGGCTGTACTCCTCGAAGGACGACACCTCTTCGGCGCGCCCGGGTCTGGCGCCGCACGCGGCCATGTCCAGCGCCGTGACGCGGTGGCCGGCGGATGACAGGGCGGTGGCCACCTTGTACCAGCGCCACGCGCCGTGGCCGAACCCGTGCACCAGCACGTGGTGGTGCTGACGCTGTTTCTTGCCGCTCTCCATGGTCTCTGCGGTTAGATGGATCTGGGCGGCTTGCTCGAAAGAACACTTTTCTTTATTTCCCCTTTTGATAAGGCTCGCAAGAAGCCAATAACACTTCTATCGGAGGAAGAAGACTAGAAGAGGACATATGGTGATAATCCTTCTTTTCTTCCACTGAAAAAAGTTATTTATTTATTTATTTTCAGGCTTGTCCTGTGTGATGAGTTGGTAGATGTAGCACCATATTTCAATAATTGAACAACCAGTTTCTTTTTTTTGAAAAAAACATCTCTCTCACTCTCATCTCTCATTCAACCTGTTCGCTGGTGACTGGTACTGCTGGCTTACTGATAACTGGTGCTGATTGGTGTGAAAGAAAAATACTGTTGTCTGTTTAGCTGACCAGCCAGCCGAATAAGCTGATTGAGTGTCTAGTTATATGTTCACACATTTGATATGGTTAAATCTGTCAGATTTTTTAAATATGCTGGCTGTTGCAGCACAATCAAACTTATAGAAATTTGACAAATTTGGTACCAAAAAAATATGTTATCAAAAAATAAATAGCAAAAGTCTTGAAATTAAGGCCGTCTCTCAAGGCGGCGGGAGGGGTGACCGTCGCCGCCGCCGGAGGGTGAGCGACGGCGATGGCCTGCGGCGACGCCGTAGTCTGCACTCGCTCGCACCCCCGCACCTCTCGTTTCCCCCTCCTTTTTTGTTGATCCCTCATTATAGAATCTCCATTCAACGGTGGGGCGGACGGCAGATCCGGCCTCGTAGCACCCTGATCTACCCCATGGTGGCGCAGGTGGAGCCGCCACATTCCAGTCTATGGTGGAGTAAAACCGGCGCCTGCTATGTCCTGCCCGCAGCTGGCACGGCGTGCCATCGCCTCAACAGCTGGATTCGGTGGCTCCCTGGCGGCGGCGGTAGCTCGACGCATGGTTGGGCACTCTAAGAGCAAGGCTAATGATTTAGCCTGCTACTTGCTGCAAGAACCTTTGCAGCTCATCTCCCAGTCCATTTATATAATGGTTTAGCCCTCCATCATAAATACATGGCCCACTTGTCTATCTCACAAAATGTCTTGGTTCTTGTGCCGAAGCTGACTGTAAGCTAACAGTCCACTTCCCCTCTCTCTCCTCTTCTCTCTCCTCCACCTCAGTATAATACTTGCTCTAATGCTGGCTACCCCACGTGCAGCTCCTGCAGCGCAGAAGGTGGCATCTTCTCGGCTCCACGGGTTGACGGCCGCCACAGCCACCATCCCTCCATGCCGTTGCGACATTGGGTGCGGCCCGTACGGTTCTTCAACAACTGCAGGTCAATTTTGGTGTTTGATAGGTGCTGGGTGAAAGCTCTGCCCGGTGTAATGCCGGTGCCGACAGCTGTGATGTCCTTGTGTTTCACATTCCTTCTTGGAGGCATCGCCGTAGCACCTCCATAAGCCAAGTTCCATTCTGAGGGATTTTGGGTGAAAATCCATTCCGATCTTCTTGTTTAGGGATGGCGACATCAATCGATTCGATGTCGTTCCCTTGGTGAAGGCGTCGCTTTTGGAGATTCCCTCATGCCGCTGTTCACAATGCCCCCTGTGCTCTCGGCAATACCGGGTGCCTTTGTTTCTTCTTCTACGCACATTTTTTGGAACTGCTGATACAGGTCGTTGGTTTGCATCATGGCTCAGCGAGTGTCCCCATTTGGCGCATCTACTCAGTTGACGGTCCTCTTGTTGATGGTGTCATCAAATCTTATGTCAGGTGGTGTTTCCATCCCTTCCGTCATTCCCTACAAGGCTTCTTCCCCTTGTATGACATTGGATGGGGATCCACGGAGACCGGATATGCTACGAAAGGTGTTACCATCAGCTTCATGGAGAATCTTCGTATCTCGCGAGTCTTGGTTTGCGCACCTTCTGCCATTCATAATCCCCACATTGTTGGCCTGGCCCTCAGATGGAGGGTGACAGTGGAGCGGCGTAGCTACGAGGGATGGTATGGATATGCAACGGCCATGACACTGGGTGAGTATGTTGTTCAATGGCAGTATTAGTCAACGATTGGTGGTTGTTCTTTTGGCTTGTACATTATCTTCTGAAAATGTGTGTGGCGTCAACATTGTTCGTGGGCTTTGTGACTGTCACACCCTAAAATATTTAATTTTAGGATGTGAATATCTTTTAAAATTCATTAATCCATCTTTAGGGTTTCCCAAGAATTTTCCAAATTTTTCTGGCAATTATTCTGATTTTCTTGTGAGCTAAATCAATTATTTGAATGACTCTAAAATCTTTTTCACGATCTTCAAATATTTTATTTGGACTCTCGTGTCCCGAACTATCTTTAAGAAATTTTTCAAGAATTTCCAAATACTCGGGATATATTTTTCGTGGCTTAAAATATTTATCTAGACTTTTCTAGATTTGTTTTAAGCGTGAGATAAAAATATATTCTAGAAAATGAATCCCGGACTGGATTCAACTCATCTTGACCATCTGAGTTCTTCAAGGTCTAATCTTTCTACCCGATCAAGTTATACCCGAGACAGTGCCGTGTGACTCATTTTTAGTATTTTTTCCGACGATGCTCCATCCGCGCCAACTCCTACGATCGGCACCGTTGCTCAAAACTCGAGACCCAGCTTGATCTGCATCGGTCGACAAGCCCCTTTCTCTTCGTGACTCGAATTCTGTCCATTGGTACAGATCAATCTCAATCAATCTTAGCGTTCATTGTTTCCCGTCCTTTTCCTCGGCATAAGTAGCCATCCTGTCACTCCTTTCCCTCTCTCCGAAGTTACCCATCCCACATATCAATCTCCTCTTTCTTCCTGCACATGGTAGCCATACCGTGTCAATCCTTGCTTTCCTACGCACACACTAAGACGATGAGTTTGATCTGGCTGCACAAGCTCGACCTTATCGTACTCTTGAATGCCACTTGCAGGCCGAGTTAGTGTTTTGTCTGGAGCTCGTTTTGGGCTTCTTTCCAGAAGATATAGATCGTGTTTGCTATCATCATCACATGTATCGCTCAAGCCTGACCATCCTCGTCCTATAAAAGGTGCAGAGCGCTCGACCTTTCTCCTTCTTTTATCTTGTTGATTGATCCGCTCTCCCGTTCGGTTTGTCCACCTAAACGACTCTTTCTTTTTCCAATCTTTGGGCTCAACGCTGCTCAATCGACCACACGTTCATCTTCGGCCTACCAAAGTTCAACATCGGTCACACCCGTTTCAGCCTAGTTCCACCAACCGTGCAGTGTTACTGTTGACTGGGTCTTTGCGATCCGCATAGCGCTAGCCCAGCCTCTTCTTCCCCAATTTCTTTTCTTCGAGGTTGGTTTCCTTTTGGGTCTCTGGCCGATGCCAATTCTTGGGCCGAGCTCGCGCACCTGGCCGGCCCAGCCGAGCTAAAACCAATGTCGAGTCCTAGTCTTGCACGCCAGGATAGGGTCCCGAGTCACCATAAAGGGCGAGCTCTTGAGCCTGCTTGCTCTGCCGGCCCTAGCCATCACGAGTCACGACTCACGACACCCCTGCGTCGCCCCTCTCCCGAGTGCACAACAGCACCAGGAGCGCCGCCGGCCCCGCATAGGTACCCTGCCGTGTGTTGCCCTGGGCAGCGCCATGCCTCCCACAGGCCCTTGCATCGTGCCTCCCTGCGACCCTCCCTGCAGCAGCGCCCCCTGAAGCAGCGCCCCATCCTGCTCGGCCTCTGTGCCCTCAACCACACGCCCTTCCCCCCTGCATCGCGCCTCCTACCCTGCGTCGCTGCCCAGTTTTGCTCGACAAGAAACCAGAGCCGCCGCCTCTCCTTCCGGATTCGGTTCCTACCTCCACGATGCATCTCCGGCATGAGTAAGCGGTAAAACGGATTGCCCTTGATCTCCTATTTATTTCCCCCACTTTTCCCCCTCTCCCATGGACTAAATCACTTCAATTTTGATCAGAAGAAAGCTCCTGTACGGCTGCCATGGAGGAGATGATGTTTTTGCGATCTAGCCCCTGGAGAACAATATAATTTCTGTTATTTTTTTATATCATGTCCAATCTGCACAATACCCCCTAGCAGATTACATCTTTTCAGTCCAGCTCCACCTTGATCTTTTTTAGATCTAACTCTAGCTTTTGATTTATTTGCAAGCTCAGTTTTATGACTCCTGTAAAAATCAGCAGCTAACCCTCGCAGTCTATGTTTAATCGCAACAAGATCCCCGCAACATGTTTCTTGCATAGAACTGTCGTTTTTAATCCGTTTTGACCCGTTCTTTTTGCGCTAGTCTTCTAATAGGCTAAGCTTTCGTCTAGTAGCATCGTTTTGCGGTAGTTCCTGTTTTGAAATTAACTATAGATTTAATTTGATTAATGTCCTCTCATCTAATGTTTCAATTAAAATCCAATTAAGTCTTTACTCCGGTTTTCATAAGTAATGTTAACTTGATTATATCAACATAAATGTGTTTTAGCTATAATTTGTTAAGCCAACATCAATCATAAAGTTATTCGTTTAGATGCTCCAACATACCTGTTCTCTAATTAATTGTTTAATTAGTGTAATTTCTACATAGATAATTATATATAAAATTTGACTAAGTTTTACTTCGATTTTATAAATACAAATATAATGTGTTTCTTTTAAATGTCTTTTACATGTGGTTTCTAATTAAAATAAATGAAGTTTATAGTTCTTTAGTTTCTTTGTTAACATAAATCTCCCGATAGCTGTTTCTTTTCAACCCTAGCTACGTTTTCCGCGTTTCTTGCGTTCTCATAACTGTAGCAACGAGCCCTATCTTTCTGTATGCTCTTTTAAGTCTTTCTTTTATTTTGGTGTATTGTTCTTAGTTGTACTTGTTGTTTGGTTTGTATGTTTGTCCGATGATTGCTTCGAGTAGACGTATCGTTGTTGAAGCTTGACGAATCAAAAATTGCAAGTGAGCAAAAGCTGAAGAGCAGTAAGAGTAGGTTTTCGTTGGAGAAAGGCAAGTGACCCTAACCATACTTCTATCTATGATTTATTTACAAGATTATATGATTTAATTGGAACATGGAGAACCACCCAGGAAAACAGTACAACCACGATACTATATGGCTCTGATCTTGGCTGATTAATTAGATGAACTATATGTGGTGTTGGGGTGGCTCGTTTGGTGGTGTTTGGGCTTGTGTGGTGGAGCAGGTGAAGGAAGCTGTGTCTTCTGAGGGACTGCAATTATAGGGACTAACACTTACATATAGGAATTCTTTGTAAATGCCTCGTAGCGTCCCTATGCAATCACACCTCGGAAGTGTGGTATTGTGCCTAGCTAGCACATGCGTGGTTGGGTTCAAAGTTCTTCGGAACTTTTACGTGAATTGTGGTGAAAGTGTACAACCTCTGCAGAGTTAAAACTAACTGGTTAGCCGTGCTCCCGGTCAAGAGCGGCTTGGACCCTCATATGATTAATAAACTTGAAGATGGATATAAACCATAAGTGTACTCACCCTTACTTACTGCTGCTCAGAAGGAGAAGTTGTATAAAGATTTTGAAGATGATGCTGAGTTCTAGGCGTGCGCAACCCCCAATCGATTGCCTGTGAAGTTGAAGGCTTCGTTTCCAGGATAAGCTGTATAACTCTGATAGTCTTTAATTGTTTTAATTCTCTTTTACGTGATACTGTTACTGATTATTCACTTATAATATCTCTATATGTATGAAACTTGATCCTGACATACATATAACTATGCATTCGGTTTTGTTTTTAAAACCGGGTGTGACAGTGACATCTTGTATCCGGGTGTATCTTTTACTACATTTTTTATTGCTGAAAATCTTGTAATTTTTTGACCTACCCAAAGTCCTTTAGTGAAATTCAGGTGGGATCCCCGTGACTCTAAAAAAAGTCTAAAGTAATCTCACAAGATTCATAAAAATTAATATCACAAGAGTTGCTCTTCCTCCCAATCAACTGTACTTTTCCGCTACTTCCATGATGAGCTGCGCGAGCTCCGCTTGCTTTGAGAACATGGGCATGTGACACTATGTAAGAAACGATAAAAGAAGACACTATGTTTCGAGACGCAAATACTAGAACGCGTCTCCAAAATATTATTCCAGATGTGTCGGTTCAAAACCCGTCTCCAATATGGTCTTCCAGGCTTTAGAAAAACAAAATGCGCCTCCAATGACGACTTATTCCAGACGCGTCATAACAAAAAGTGTCTGCAAAGTATTAGAGACGCGGTTCAACAAAACGTGTCTGCTTTATGCAGACTATAGGAGACGTGTAACACCCCGGGTGTTTACGCAGTATTTTAATTAGGTGCCTGCACGGTAATGGTGTAGGTTTGCTATGCATCATGTGCTTGAATTACTTAAAAAGGATCTTTTTGTAATTATGAAAGGTTGTATGTGTAATTATGATTTTATGCAAGGTCCTTTATATAGTTAATTGTGTTTATAGCTTTTATGGAGGGTGTTTGTGCAAAATTTCAGTGCATTTATTGCATGGCAACCAATTTTGCTTGTAAGTCTATGTTTGTAGTGAATTTACGTTGAAAAAGACAAATTTCCTAGATTTCAAAATCCCTTCAATGATTTTAATTTTAGCTCTTGAATCTTTGGTCAAATAAATTTTTGCACAACATCAAAGTTGTAGATCTTGAAAAGTTGAACAACTTTCATGTTGGGCACTTTTTCATTTGAGCTTTAGTTCAAAAGTTATTGCTTGTTTACAGAAAGGTCCCTGGAACTTTTGGAAATTGCAAAATCGTCCTTATGACCATCTCCCCACCCTGCTCTGCTTCTCGCCGCCGGCCACCGACAGCGCCGCCCGCCGACGATTTCCCGGCCTTCCCGGCCATCAATTCGCCGTGCGCTGGCGCCCACGCGTCGCGGACGAGCTCCTCCCCCGCCTGTTGCCTCGCGCTGGCGCCTCCACCCCTCGCCACGCCGCCCCGCCGCGCCCAGAACCTCCCCGCCGGCTGCCACCTCGCCGCCGCCGTGGAGAGCCCAAACCAGAGGCCCAGCTCTCGATCTTTCGCGCGCCTGAGCACTACCAGAAGCCCCGCGCTCTATTCCCCTCCTCGTTTCGCCAGTTCCCTAACCCCACGCCCCAGAACGCCGCCGCCGCTCACCCCGAACGCCGGCGAGCTCCACTCCACCGCGGAGCCGCCAACCCAGGCCCGCTCCACCCCTACATCCCCCACCTTTAGCACCGCCTCGACCTCGCGCAGCTCCCAGGCCACTTCCCCTCGCCTGAACCTCACCGGAGCACCCTCGCCGTCGCTTGCCTCCGCCGCCGACCCGCCCTGCTCCGCCGAGCCGCCGCTTCCGAGCCCCTCCGCGCAACCCTAGGCCACCCAGAGGTGCGCCTTGCACCCGTGAAGCTCACGCACCCCTCCACTCTCGCCGCCGGTGAGCCCCTCGCCGGGAAACGGCCGGTCAACCGCCGCCTCCCCTCTCTGACCCGGCCCAGGGACCTCGGGTTGAAAGGAAAGAAAACCCAGGGGGTTATTTGCATAGGCATAGACTCAGATGAATAGTGCCAGTAGGGGCTGCTTTGTAATATTTTCAGTGAACTTTGAAATTCTAGATCAATTCGTAGAAAATTCGTAAATTAGCAAATCTTGATGTTTTGGAATCCTCTTGAAGAGCTCTATGCAGTAGAACCAGAATATGTTAGGCCTTAGTTGCAAGTTTTTGCTGTAGATGTTGTTTTGTGTTACTAGGTGTATAACTACTTGTTCTTTAATCTTTTTCTTATCTGATGCTTGAAAGCTTGTTTTGCTTTGAAATTTTGGTGGTAGTTTACTCATGTTACACTAGCTTTGCTATAAAAATTTCATGATCAGTTCTTTGTTGTAGCTTTTTATTTGATTTAATCTTTGTTTAATAGACTTTATTCATGGTAAATAGTTTCTGTTCTTAATAAATCCTGAAAATATTCATGAGTGTTCTTCTGGAGTATGTTAGCTTGTCCAGGGAGTTTGAGCTTTAGTTCATGTCTAGAACAGGAGCAAAAATTAAATCTTGCTAAACTGATGTCTGTTTAGTTTAATTTTTCTGAATTAATTCCGTGCAGATAAAATCATGAAAAATTCACAGCAGCTAGATCATCCCTGTTTAGATCTCATGTTAAATTTTGAGCTTCTGATCTTCTTTAGTTTGACCTGTGTAATTCTTGCTTGTTCTAGATGTTATCTGAGTAAATGATTTATTGTGATTAAATGATTACCTGTCTTGGCATGATTTTTGTAGGGTAGATTACTTTATTCATGTTCTGTTTAGAGTAATTTTGGTAGATTTTATTACTGTTTGTACTTTGATTTGTTGATTTATTTACAAACCATGACTTAGTGGTATGATAAATCACCACCACTCATTTTATGAAGTTAGTTAACTTCTTTTGTGCTGTTAATCATGATGCCTTGTGTAGTTAAATTTGTCATTTAACTACTCTATAAACGATTGCCCATGTTTGTTTATAATGTTGTTCTTGCACTGCATATAGATACGACTACTTTGTCAGACGGGACGTACGAGTTGATTCCGGAGTCTGACGGAGGTGATCTCGAAGCTCAAGTGAACACTGCGGAACTAACTGAAGCCCCGAACCAAAGTTCGGAAGAGCCTAGCGCTGAAATAGTTAGCAATTACCGAGAAGGCAAGCCCCGGACATAACCTATATTTCAAATTATTATCATTTACTGTTATTACTTACTTGTGCATTTACAGTTCTTAGGATTTGAATTGAAACCCTAGATGCATGATCCTAGGAACCTATGTACTGAACTCTAGACCTAAGTTCGACTATCTGCTAAGCTTATAGGAACGGTAAAAGTCGAGTGATTGCCTGTCACTCGCGAGCTTTATAGGAATTGCTTGTTTACTTTCTGTTATCAATATAAGGACGACGGACGGGGTTGTGTCGATATCATGTCCTATGTGAGACCCCGTCTGTGTTGATGAACTTGCTAAGGTCGCGGTGTGTGGTAGTGCTGGTTAAGTTTTTGAAAGTACTAGTCACATGCCGTAAATATGGTACGCGGCAAGCCTAGTAGCCGATTGGACCGGGGAGTGGATATACCTCCCACTCTATCAGTAGGGATAGGTTTTTTTTATATGTTGCGCAACACTACGACTTCTAGGGACAAGGTTCGGCCTTGGAGCCCTGTAGTCGGGGAGAGTGGCACTATCCACAAGCCGGGAAGAAAGGTTAACGGTTGTTTGGGAATGACCCGACGGTATTCCAGACGTGTGTGCTAGGTTACCCTTGCAAGGTTGAATTTCGATTCAGAATCGTCCGCCTCTCACGATGAAATGAGACTGCTTGATCTCTTTGCCACACAGAGTAATAAGAGCAACAATATTCTTATTAATCTTGATGTTTGCTTAGAAGTTTCACCATGAATGGTTAGTAGATGCTTACATAGAATGGTTAATCAACTAGAATCTTGAAGCTAAAACTTGAAAGTAAGGACCTACTCTTTATTGCTTTTCAGCAAAGGAAAACCAGAGCCTTACAAATGCCTTGCATAGTCTAGCTAAGGTGGGCTACTTATAACCGTTGTCGGTTAAGTCTTGCTGAGTATTAGAATACTCAGCCTTGCTGTTGAAATCCTTTTTCAGGTATGAGTTTTGAGGATCAGATCGCTAGCTTGACCTATCCTTGCGCTTTGCCTCCTGGCTGGTCCGTAGAATGGGATACGTCTTCGGCCGGCAATGACTATGACGAGTGATACCCGGCTTGGGCTAGCTTGGTATACTTTTGGCGACGTGTTGTAGAAATCGTGTTTCATCTTCCGCTGTTTAGACTCTGAATTTATAATTATGGCTTGTATAACTGTTTTACTTAAGTTGGTTTTGTAATAATGGTTTGAACTATTTTGTAATCACTACTGAACTTGCCTGTGTTGTAAATTTTGTGGTTGTAATATCTCTGGACTCGCCTTCGTGCGAGGTATGCTTGTTCGATCCGAGAATCGGTGGTTGTATCGGGACGTTACCCGACAGACCAAAAATTGTTCCGTTTGAAGTGCGTTTAAGCTAATGTTGCCTTTATGGTGATGGTTTACGCACTTGAGCCGGGATAATTTAGGCGGTTCTGCCACAGCTGGCATCAGAGCTACAAGCATATACCAGAGGTGTTGGAACCTTAAAAATCGTTTTCCATATAAAATTGGAACCATAAAGAATTTCGGAAAACTACGTTGGATTCGTTAAGAGTTGTGTTTAGAACGTAAAGTCCTAGGGAATTTATGGGAATTACTAGGTGGTTATTTTCTGTATGGTTTATGTTATCTGACTTCCAGCACTTTACATTTTGTCAAACCATACTCACAAGCAACTCTTATTATTGTAACGACGCACCTACGTGAGGTAAGATGGTAAGGATCCTCAGTCAGCTGAGAGAGTCTGACCTTCCCGTCGGTGATGCGAGCCGAACGCTGCCCTCAAGCAGTGGCTTACTTGAGGTGCTCCCAATATACCAACGATTAGTTGACTATATTGGAAGTAAAGTGTGCTCAGTCAGCTGAGGGAGTCTGACCTTCCCGTCGGTGATGCGAACCGAACGCTGCGCTCAAGCAGTGACCTACTTGAGCTGCTGCCAATATACCGACCTCGGTCGACTATATTGGGAGTAAAGAAATTTGTGAATACGCCTCTGAGTAGCGTATGCTAACGTTGGCCATACGGCGGAAATTGTATGGCTGCCGCTTCTATAGTGAGCGGTAATGTTTGGGAACGCTTTCATGAATGCTGGCATGAAAGGTTCATTGGATATATATATATGTTCTGTCAATCTTATGCAGGTACACTAACCGCGATTCGATAAGCTAAGAACGGTTAGAATGTATCGAATAGCTATATAGGGAGAGCCGTATTTATGTATACCACCGTGCTAACCACGTAAGCCCAACGATAGTTGGCAATTGTTTATCTTGTGAGGACGGTCAGGACGTGCATACATATCTGGTTGATGTTTGATTGGTTCATGATATTTAAAGTTGCTACATGAGCTTTTTAAGGAATTTCTAGTATGAATCGTTATAAGATAAGTGTTAGTGTGCTTAAAACATGAGTGAGTGAAACTCTGATTTTAGTAGCATGCTTGTTACGATGCTTAGATTTTCCTTAGATAAAAAAAAATATGGTTTCGAGTCATGCCTTCCTCCTAAGCCCCATCTTGTTGTTATAAGGATCTTTTCATTCCTTAGAATCTCAAATGATGAACCAGTACCAATTGTGGTTTATTATTCTTTGAGTAGGAATCATATCATCTTGTGAATTAGAATCACATTTGTTTTACCGCAGTCTTCTTAAAGCTTTATTTGAGAAGTCTTGAGATAATTGCATTACTCACATTTGAATCCTTTTTGATTCAGATGGCGACTTGTTCCCAGATCTTTTGGGATGAGGAGGGAAATGCTCATACCGATTGTCTGTACTGGGAGGGTTTTCCGAGGATTCTTTGGGATTCACTTCGTATCTTCCACTACCCAGATCCACCCCAGTACACGGGACGCCAGTTTTCGGAGGATGGAATTAAGAAGAACAGAGTTAAGATGATCATTCCTCAGCACCCCACCTTGGAGTGGCCACCGATTGAGATTGAGGTGATTGGGTATCGTCTTGTGGATGCGTTTGAGAAAGCAGCTCTCAACGCTATCACCACTTTTTGTGAGCACCACCCCGAGGAGGTAGCAGCATATCCTATTGGTTTGTTTCCAGCAGTCCGTACTGGCGATGCAGAGTGGCTGTTCAGGGTCACACACTTTGGGCACTTGATTGGAGATGTAGCGGATGAGACTATCGAGGCAGTAGTCAGATATATGAATGCCCAGTCTCACTACCAGATACTTCAGCAGCGACACATGGACCAGGTGATAGACTTGGCCCAGAGTTTTCAGCGAGGTCTTCGTCTGAAGGATATTCAGATTGGGGGACTTCAGGATGCCGTTGCTGGGAGGGACACTGCTATTGCACAGTTTGAGCATCAGGCTATGGAGTATGGTGCTGAGATAGAGCAGCGCAACACAGTTATCGGATTTCTTCAGGCACAGGTGAATGAGCTGCAAGCAGATTGGGCTGATGCTTTAGCACATGTTGGTATGCTCCAGGAGCAACTAGATGCCCCAGCTGAGCCGGCAGCAGCAGAGGAGGACCCAGAGGAGATCGAGGGAGTATCTGACTTAGATTCAGAGCACGCACTTGCTGAGCCTAACCCTCAGCCGGACGACTCTTCTTCCGGCAGCGCCTCTTCTGTGGGCAACCTCGACGACTTCTAGGCGACTTAGACTTGTCCTAGCTAGTTGTGTTCTCTTGTTGTAGCATATGTATATAGGGAAGATGTTTTTGTAAAATAGCCTTAGGGAGGAGTACCACTTGTTGTATTATACGTGGTAAGGTTAAGCGATGTTAGGTTGTAAGAACAAGGCTGCTTTGGATGTAATATAAGTAGCGACTACCAGTTTGGAAATCATAATCCTTCTACTTAGCAAATCTCTTTATTTGTGCATTTTCACGCCGTTTGATGAATACAAGAGGTTGCAAATTTTTGTGGCATATGTGCTCATCAAATGTTAGCATGTTGAATCTGTGAGACTAAATTTTAGTCCAACCCCTTCTATGATCTCTGTTGTTTAGCAACATAGCACATGGCGCTGAAGAGTAAATTGCTAGATTATTTCCTTTACCCTTTGCTCTCAGCATTGAGTCTTTATACGATGGAGCCTGAAGCTATCTAGCAGCTGACCAGTTTTGATTTTTGTGGGTTGCACATTTATGTGTTGTGCATATTGTGCTACACCGCATCTAGTTACATTTTTGCTGATTTTGTTTTATCCAAATGTATGATCATTGCATGTACCATTGATTTTGGAAGCGAGAAATATGTATCTAATGGATGTCTTCCATGATTACAGATGGTTGGTCATACACGCGGAACGCCTGATGGCTTTGGTTGTGAAACTGGCAGTGGATCTCAGCAACCACCGCCACCCCCGTCAAATCTGGCCGAGTTAATGGCCATGCAAACAGAACTGCTTCGCCAGCTAGTCCATGGGCAACAAAATCAGCCACGCCAACAGTATGGAGGAAGGGAGGCACAACCAGCGGGTTACCAGGAATTCTTTGGTACCCAACCTCCACTTTTCAGCAAAGCTGATGACCCATTGGATGCCGATGCTTGGCTTCGTACAATCAATTCCAAGTTTGCTTTGTTAGCGGTACCATGTATTGATGCGAACAAGGCCCCCTTTGCCGCCCAACAGCTTCGCGGTCCTGCACGTTTATGGTGGGATAATTATTGTGAAATGCAGCCTGATGAACATATCATATCTTGGGAGGAATTCAGAACTGCATTCAGATCACATCATATTCCGGATGGACTGATGGAGAGAAAGTTGAATGAATTCTTGGCTCTAGATCAGGGAACCCGCACTGTTCTTCAATATGCACAGACCTTCAATCATCTGTGCCAATATGCGGGCCATCATGCTGATACTGATGCCAAGAAACGTGATCGTTTCCGTCGTGGCCTCAATACTAAGCTCAAAGAACGTTTAAACTTGGTTCAACCCCATACCTATAATGAGCTGGTGAATATGGCCATTACACAGGAAGATTGTATTGCTGCACATCGTGCTGAGAAAAAGCGGAAGGCACCAACGGGACCCTCGAGTGCCCAGCCACCAAGGTATCGCCTGGTGCAAAATACTCCACCTAGGCCTCCACAAAGAAATGCCCCAGTGGGTAGGTTTGTCTTTAGGCCGCCTCAGCAACAGGGAGGATTCAGACCTCCAGTGCCTCAGCAACAGCAACAACAGCAGTTTAGCCCAAGGCCGAATGCCCCACAGTTCAATAGTGGGAATAGTAATAATCGATGTTTCAACTGTGGCAGTGCTTCTCATTTTGCCAAGAATTGTCCACAACCCAGAAGAAACAATCCAGGGCAAAACTCTAATCAGAACAACAACAACAACAACAACAACAACAACAAGGGCAAGGGTAAGAGGCAAATAATGCAAGTCCGGCAAGGGCGAGTTAATTTCACTACTCTTGCAGACCTTCCAGCAGGAGCACCAGTAATGACGGGTACTTTCTCTATCCACAATAAACCCGCAGTCATATTATTTGATTCTGGTGCAACGCATAGTTTTATAAGTGCCAAATTTGGAGCAAGATTAGGATTGGATTTTTGTCATACTAAGGGATCGTTTATGATAACAACCCCTGGTGGGAAGATAGCTTCCAATCAAATCACTAGATGTGTGCCAATTAAGCTGGGTAGCAAATTGATAAAGACAGACTTGATCTTGCTGAATTTAGAAGGCATGGATGTTATTCTAGGCGTGAATTGGATGACTACACATAAAGTGCTATTAGATATCTCTTCCCGGGCTGTCGAGATAGATTCACCACATCAAGGAGCCACCATACTCTATCTACCCCAACGAGAGTACATTAACTCTTGTGCCTATGTCGCAAAAGAAATTAAACTTGAAGATATCCCTATTGTGTGGGAGTATGCGGATGTGTTTCCAAATGATTTACCTGGAATGCCTCCTGATAGGGACATCGAGTTTGTTATCGAACTTCAACCCGGTACCGCCCCTATTTCTAAGAGGTCGTACCGAATGCCTCCAAATGAATTAGCAGAATTGAAAGTCCAACTCCAAGATCTTCTTGACAAAGGTTTTATACGTCCAAGTTCTTCACCATGGGGATGTCCAGCCCTGTTTGTGAAGAAGAAAGACGATAGTTTGAGGCTATGTGTTGATTATCGACCACTCAATGCGGTCACTATTAAAAACAAGTATCCTCTTCCCCGCATTGATATTCTGTTTGATCAGTTAGCTGGAGCTAAGGTTTTCTCTAAGATTGATCTTCGTTCTGGCTACCATCAAATAAAGATCAAGCCTTGTGATATTCCAAAGACTGCTTTCTCTACCAGATATGGACTATATGAATATTTGGTTATGTCTTTTGGTCTTACCAACGCCCCAGCATATTTTATGTACTTGATGAATTCAGTCTTCATGCCGGAGCTGGATAAATTCGTCGTGGTTTTCATTGACGATATCTTAATCTACTCCAAGAATGAAGAAGATCATGCTGAACATTTGCGTATCGTTCTCCAACGATTACGAGATCATCATCTTTATGCCAAATTCTCCAAGTGTGAATTTTGGTTGGACAGTGTGAAATTCTTAGGTCACACTATCTCCAGTGACGGTATATCTGTTGATCCAACTAAAGTACAAGAAGTGATGGATTGGGAATCTCCTATTTCAGTTCATCAAATTCGCAGTTTTCTTGGTTTAGCTGGATATTATCGTCGATTCATTACTGATTTCTCCAGAATAGCCAAGCCTATGACGGAGTTATTGAAGAAGGGAGTGAAGTTTGTTTGGAATGATAAGTGTGAAGAAGCTTTCCAAACTCTCAAAGCAAGATTAACTACCGCTCCAGTATTGTCTACACCGGACAGTACTAAACCTTTTGATGTCTATTGTGATGCGTCGGGTACGGGACTTGGTTGTGTGCTTATGCAGGACAACCGGGTTATCTCTTATGCATCAAGAGCTCTCCGAGATCATGAGAAGAATTATCCAACCCATGATCTGGAGTTAGCAGCTGTCATTCACGCTCTTAAGATGTGGAGACATCATCTTATGGGAACTCACTGTAATATTTACACTGACCATAAGAGTCTCAAATATATCTTCACTCAAGCGGATCTCAACATGAGACAGAGACGCTGGCTGGAGTTGATAAAGGATTATGATCTAGAAGTGCATTATCATCCAGGAAAGGCTAATGTGGTTGCGGATGCACTCAGCCGCAAGTCACAATGCCATTGTCTATCTGTAGAACCATTCAATGAAACTCTATGCCAGGAAATGATGAAGTTAAACCTAGAAATGGTACCTCAAGGAAGTTTGAACCATATATCCCTTGAGCCTACACTTCATGATAGCATCATCATGGGACAATTACATGATGAGGGTATCAAGGTTATCAAGGAAAAGTTATCACAGGGAGAAGCAAAGTATAAATGTTTCAGAGTGGATCATAGGGGAGTTCTATGGTTCGAATCCCGACTAGTGGTACCTAAGGATCATCAGCTTAGAAAGCAAATCCTTGATGAAGCACATCTATCGAAGTTTTCGATTCATCCCGGTGGTACCAAGATGTACCATGATCTCAAACAAAATTTCTGGTGGACTCGAATGAAAAGAGAGATCGCCAGATATGTTTCTGAGTGTGATGTCTGTCAAAGAGTTAAAGCTAGTCATTTGAAAGTAGCTGGTACTCTCCAACCTTTATCTATTCCATCCTGGAAATGGGAGGACATCAGTATGGATTTTATCGTTGGTTTACCCACTACTCCTCATAAGCATGATTCTGTTTGGGTAATAGTTGATAGACTCACCAAGACCGCTCATTTTATTCCAGTACACACCACTTATTCTGCCAAGAAGTACGCAGAGATTTATCTCGATCAGATTGTTCGTTTACATGGTATTCCAAAGACGATTATTTCTGATCGTGGGCCTCAGTTTATAGCACGTTTCTGGGAGCAAATGCAAGAATCCCTTGGAACAAAACTGATTCGTAGTTCAGCTTATCATCCACAAACAGATGGGCAAACTGAACGAATCAATCAAATCCTTGAAGACATGTTGAGGGCATGTGTTATTCAGTATGGCAAGAATTGGGTTAAGTGCTTAGCACTGGCAGAGTTTTCATATAATAACAGTTATCAATCCAGCTTGCAAATGGCACCATTTGAAGCATTATATGGTCGAAGGTGTCGAACTCCTTTGAATTGGTCCCAAGCTGGAGAACGCAAAATTTTTGGGCCAGATTTAGTCTCTGAGGCAGAGGAGCAAGTCAGAATTATTCAGGTTAATCTTAAAGCAGCTCAATCAAGACAGAAAAGTTATGCAGACAAAAGGAGAGATCCTTTACAATTCGAGGTAGGAGACTTTGTATATTTGCGAGTATCTCCTACTAAAGGTGTTCAACGCTTTGGCTTAAAAGGGAAATTAGCACCCCGATACATCGGACCATTTGAAATTATCGAAACTTGTGGACCCGTTGCCTACCGACTCCGTCTTTCATCTCAATTGGCCGCCGTTCATGATGTCTTCCATGTCTCACAACTTCGGAAGTGCACCAGGGTACCTACTGAAATCCTTGAACCACAAGATATCGAAATTGAATCCGATCTATCTTATACGGAGTATCCAATCAAGATTCTTGACACAAAAGAAAGAAGTACTAGAAGGGAGAAAGTTAAAATGTACAAAATCCAGTGGAATCAGCATACTGTAGAAGAAGCTACTTGGGAAACTGAAAATTTTCTCCAAAGAAACTTTCCCGACTTTCTTAGAACCAATCCAGGTACCAAATCGTTGCACCCTTTTCTTTCTATAATCTCGGGACGAGATTCCTTTTAGGGGGGAAGGCTGTAACACCCCGGGTGTTTACGCAGTATTTTAATTAGGTGCCTGCACAGTAATGGTGTAGGTTTGCTATGCATCATGTGCTTGAATTACTTAAAAAGGATCTTTTTGTAATTATGAAAGGTTATATGTGTAATTATGATTTTATGCAAGGTCCTTTATATAGTTAATTGTGTTTATAGCTTTTATGGAGGGTGTTTGTGCAAAATTTCAGTGCATTTATTGCATGGCAACCAATTTTGCTTGTAAGTCTATGTTTGTAGTGAATTTACGTTGAAAAAGACAAATTTCCTAGATTTCAAAATCCCTTCAATGATTTTAATTTTAGCTCTTGAATCTTTGGTCAAATAAATTTTTGCACAACATCAAAGTTGTAGATCTTGAAAAGTTGAACAACTTTCATGTTGGGCACTTTTTCATTTGAGCTTTAGTTCAAAAGTTATTGCTTGTTTACAGAAAGGTCCCTGGAACTTTTGGAAATTGCAAAATCGTCCTTATGACCATCTCCCCACCCTGCTCTGCTTCTCGCCGCCGGCCACCGACAGCGCCGCCCGCCGACGATTTCCCGGCCTTCCCGGCCATCAATTCGCCGTGCGCTGGCGCCCACGCGTCGCGGACGAGCTCCTCCCCCGCCTGTTGCCTCGCGCTGGCGCCTCCACCCCTCGCCACGCCGCCCCGCCGCGCCCAGAACCTCCCCGCCGGCTGCCACCTCGCCGCCGCCGTGGAGAGCCCAAACCAGAGGCCCAGCTCTCGATCTTTCGCGCGCCTGAGCACTACCAGAAGCCCCGCGCTCTATTCCCCTCCTCGTTTCGCCAGTTCCCTAACCCCACGCCCCAGAACGCCGCCGCCGCTCACCCCGAACGCCGGCGAGCTCCACTCCACCGCGGAGCCGCCAACCCAGGCCCGCTCCACCCCTACATCCCCCACCTTTAGCACCGCCTCGACCTCGCGCAGCTCCCAGGCCACTTCCCCTCGCCTGAACCTCACCGGAGCACCCTCGCCGTCGCTTGCCTCCGCCGCCGACCCGCCCTGCTCCGCCGAGCCGCCGCTTCCGAGCCCCTCCGCGCAACCCTAGGCCACCCAGAGGTGCGCCTTGCACCCGTGAAGCTCACGCACCCCTCCACTCTCGCCGCCGGTGAGCCCCTCGCCGGGAAACGGCCGGTCAACCGCCGCCTCCCCTCTCTGACCCGGCCCAGGGACCTCGGGTTGAAAGGAAAGAAAACCCAGGGGGTTATTTGCATAGGCATAGACTCAGATGAATAGTGCCAGTAGGGGCTGCTTTGTAATATTTTCAGTGAACTTTGAAATTCTAGATCAATTCGTAGAAAATTCGTAAATTAGCAAATCTTGATGTTTTGGAATCCTCTTGAAGATCTCTATGCAGTAGAACCAGAATATGTTAGGCCTTAGTTGCAAGTTTTTGCTGTAGATGTTGTTTTGTGTTACTAGGTGTATAACTACTTGTTCTTTAATCTTTTTCTTATCTGATGCTTGAAAGCTTGTTTTGCTTTGAAATTTTGGTGGTAGTTTACTCATGTTACACTAGCTTTGCTATAAAAATTTCATGATCAGTTCTTTGTTGTAGCTTTTTATTTGATTTAATCTTTGTTTAATAGACTTTATTCATGGTAAATAGTTTCTGTTCTTAATAAATCCTGAAAATATTCATGAGTGTTCTTCTGGAGTATGTTAGCTTGTCCAGGGAGTTTGAGCTTTAGTTCATGTCTAGAACAGGAGCAAAAATTAAATCTTGCTAAACTGATGTCTGTTTAGTTTAATTTTTCTGAATTAATTCCGTGCAGATAAAATCATGAAAAATTCACAGCAGCTAGATCATCCCTGTTTAGATCTCATGTTAAATTTTGAGCTTCTGATCTTCTTTAGTTTGACCTGTGTAATTCTTGCTTGTTCTAGATGTTATCTGAGTAAATGATTTATTGTGATTAAATGATTACCTGTCTTGGCATGATTTTTGTAGGGTAGATTACTTTATTCATGTTCTGTTTAGAGTAATTTTGGTAGATTTTATTACTGTTTGTACTTTGATTTGTTGATTTATTTACAAACCATGACTTAGTGGTATGATAAATCACCACCACTCATTTTATGAAGTTAGTTAACTTCTTTTGTGCTGTTAATCATGATGCCTTGTGTAGTTAAATTTGTCATTTAACTACTCTATAAACGATTGCCCATGTT
This sequence comes from Panicum virgatum, assembly GCF_016808335.1. Taxonomy (NCBI): domain Eukaryota; kingdom Viridiplantae; phylum Streptophyta; class Magnoliopsida; order Poales; family Poaceae; genus Panicum; species Panicum virgatum. The sequence goes on from NC_053149.1 coordinate 69,824,716, forward strand.
TGTTTATAATGTTGTTCTTGCACTGCATATAGATACGACTACTTTGTCAGACGGGACGTACGAGTTGATTCCGGAGTCTGACGGAGGTGATCTCGAAGCTCAAGTGAACACTGCGGAACTAACTGAAGCCCCGAACCAAAGTTCGGAAGAGCCTAGCGCTGAAATAGTTAGCAATTACCGAGAAGGCAAGCCCCGGACATAACCTATATTTCAAATTATTATCATTTACTGTTATTACTTACTTGTGCATTTACAGTTCTTAGGATTTGAATTGAAACCCTAGATGCATGATCCTAGGAACCTATGTACTGAACTCTAGACCTAAGTTCGACTATCTGCTAAGCTTATAGGAACGGTAAAAGTCGAGTGATTGCCTGTCACTCGCGAGCTTTATAGGAATTGCTTGTTTACTTTCTGTTATCAATATAAGGACGACGGACGGGGTTGTGTCGATATCATGTCCTATGTGAGACCCCGTCTGTGTTGATGAACTTGCTAAGGTCGCGGTGTGTGGTAGTGCTGGTTAAGTTTTTGAAAGTACTAGTCACATGCCGTAAATATGGTACGCGGCAAGCCTAGTAGCCGATTGGACCGGGGAGTGGATATACCTCCCACTCTCTCAGTAGGGATAGGTTTTTTTTATATGTTGCGCAACACTACGACTTCTAGGGACAAGGTTCGGCCTTGGAGCCCTGTAGTCGGGGAGAGTGGCACTATCCACAAGCCGGGAAGAAAGGTTAACGGTTGTTTGGGAATGACCCGACGGTATTCCAGACGTGTGTGCTAGGTTACCCTTGCAAGGTTGAATTTCGATTCAGAATCGTCCGCCTCTCACGATGAAATGAGACTGCTTGATCTCTTTGCCACACAGAGTAATAAGAGCAACAATATTCTTATTAATCTTGATGTTTGCTTAGAAGTTTCACCATGAATGGTTAGTAGATGCTTACATAGAATGGTTAATCAACTAGAATCTTGAAGCTAAAACTTGAAAGTAAGGACCTACTCTTTATTGCTTTTCAGCAAAGGAAAACCAGAGCCTTACAAATGCCTTGCATAGTCTAGCTAAGGTGGGCTACTTATAACCGTTGTCGGTTAAGTCTTGCTGAGTATTAGAATACTCAGCCTTGCTGTTGAAATCCTTTTTCAGGTATGAGTTTTGAGGATCAGATCGCTAGCTTGACCTATCCTTGCGCTTTGCCTCCTGGCTGGTCCGTAGAATGGGATACGTCTTCGGCCGGCAATGACTATGACGAGTGATACCCGGCTTGGGCTAGCTTGGTATACTTTTGGCGACGTGTTGTAGAAATCGTGTTTCATCTTCCGCTGTTTAGACTCTGAATTTATAATTATGGCTTGTATAACTGTTTTACTTAAGTTGGTTTTGTAATAATGGTTTGAACTATTTTGTAATCACTACTGAACTTGCCTGTGTTGTAAATTTTGTGGTTGTAATATCTCTGGACTCGCCTTCGTGCGAGGTATGCTTGTTCGATCCGAGAATCGGTGGTTGTATCGGGACGTTACCCGACAGACCAAAAATTGTTCCGTTTGAAGTGCGTTTAAGCTAATGTTGCCTTTATGGTGATGGTTTACGCACTTGAGCCGGGATAATTTAGGCGGTTCTGCCACAAGACGCGTTTCAAACAAACGCATCTCCAATGACTACTTATCCGAGACACTTCAATTCTAGACGCATTTTGAGGTAAACGCGTCTGGAAAAGAATGAATATACAGACGCATTTTGAGATGCCCTGTCTTCACTCGCTCTGTCTTCACTCTCCTTCTTCCCGTTGTGCTCTGCTCTGCTTTTTGGGACCCCGGCGATCGTCTGGCAGGCCGGGCGCGGCACGGCGGACGACCGGCTGGCCGGCCGGCGACCTACCCGCGGAGCACCGTATACCCACGCCATGCCTCGTCGTGCTCGATCGCGCCTAGTAGGTAGCTAGCCCCGGCCCCCCGCGCACGCATACGCGTACTCCCCGGCGGCCGCCGGCCGCGCGCGCCACCGCCGCCGGGGGCCTCCCACCGCCATTGGACCCTCCCACGCATCACTGGCTGCCCGCCGCCGCGCATCACTGCCCGTCGCGCATCACTGTCGTCGTCGTCGCCGCGGGCGGCTAGGCAGCAGCTGGCCGCGTGTGCTCGGTCGTCGTCGTCGTTTGGTCGTCGCCGCACATCATCAGGCAGCCCCCTCTGCATCCCCTCGTCTGCGGCGTCGTCCAATTAGGGGACGATGGCCGCCCTCTGCATCTCGCCGTGCTGGTCTCTCCTCCCCTGCCAAAAAGGTGAGTTTTTTAATTGTTCATTCATGCACAAATAGTTGAAATAATTTATATTATGTATTTAATATGTACATGTAATTATATATATTGAATATATTCAATTTGTTGAATAATATTTTTTTATTTTGTTGTTGTAGTCTTATGGAGCCATTAACTTGTTAGCATCACCTTGCGCCGCACATCCCCACGGCTTGGTCACTAGCTGCATAGCTAGCCCCCAAGGTGAGATTTTGAAATTCATGCATAACTCTATTATTGAAATCCCCACAGATTTTTGAAATTCATGAATAAATTTTAATTTTGTCGTGCTCGAATATGTAGATGGCAAACCGGACGTGGATGTACCTTAAGAACCGCACGTGTGGTGAGTACTTGACTGGTTTGAAGTCATTCATAGATGCAGCAGAGACAGATCAGTTGAAGCAGGGCAAGTCCGCCATAAGTTGTCCATGTGTTGACTGTGAGAATGACATTCAGTTCTCAAGTTCAGTTCATGTCCATACCCATTTGATCATTCGAGGTTTCATGGATGACTATATTTGTTGGAATATGCATGGAGAAGAAGGTTGTAATGCTTGAGACCTTGAGGCCGGCCGTATGCATCAAGAAACCGCTTGTAACGAACAATCTGGAAAATTTTATGCTTGTCAAGATGAGGAGGAAGTACACTCTGACAATCAGGCTGTTGGGAATGATCTTAGTGACGATGACCTAATACAAATCGGTGACAACTATGACCATGTGGCTGATCAATTGGAGGAGATGGTGTGTGATGCCATGGGGTACGATGGGCATACTATTTTGGAGTTTGAGAAACTGAAAAAGTTGGTGACAGACATGAAGACACCACTCTATCCGGGCTGCAAAGGGAAGTACACGAAACTATTTTGGACGAGGAGGGAGTGCGGCGGGCGTTTGGACGCCGCGGTGCGCCGCCCATGGGGACGAAGCGGCCGTCCCCACAGCGCATCTGCAGCTGCGCGTAGATCTGGTGCAGGGACGCGCCGCCCATGGACGCCATCGCCGTCGTCGCCGGCGAAGGGGAAGGGGTGGGGGTCGCCGGTGAAGGGGAAGGGGCGAGGAAGATGGAGAAGGGGTCGCCGGTGATGGGGTCGGCGTTTCGATCTTTATGTAGATGGAGAAGGGGAAGGGGCGGACCTAGCGAGGGGAAGGGGACACATCCATACACATCGAACTTCCTTAACTGATGCGATGGTATGGGCTCTGCGCTTTCGATACAACGGCCGCGGTTCGAGTCTTGGAGGCTGTTGGTGTCGCCCCATTTTTTGTGTTTTTGCACCACCCAAAATATATGTTCTGATAATATGTACAAAAAAAATATGGTTTTATCACTGAAATTCCAGAGTAGCGCAATGGTTTAGGTGTGTCGGCCGGAACTCGTAGGTCTCGGGTTCGAACCACGGACCAGACCAAATTTTTTTGGTTTATTGGCGCAGCAGCTTTCCAATATATTCATAATAAATTAGACATGCATACTGAACTGAAATTCTAGCATACTCCAATGGTTTGGCCGCGCGGTCTTAAGTCTACGGTCGCGAGTTCGAGTCCCTTCAGAGGGCCCTTTTTTTATTTTTATTTTTGCAATTTTTGTGGGCCGGCGAGGCCCAAAAGAGCTCTAGGGTTACCCCCATACTGACATGCCGCTCGTCCCCTCCCATCCCGACAGTGCCACCCCTCTCATCCTGACACGCCGCTCCTCCCATCCCGACAGTGCCGCCCCTCCCCTCCCCTCCCCCATCCAGGCAGAATCTGGGACCTCTCCTCCCTGTTGCGCCCGCCATCGAATAGGCAGCCGCAGGCAGGCCTACCAGGAAGCGCCGCCATCGCCCATCTCCACACGGAGGCGCTGGCGTCAAGATCGAGATGAGCGCCGCGTCGCCACCGCAGGGCCGCTCGCGGGTGTAGGCCACCACGCGGAGTGCAGCTCACGTGCAGGTGTCCATGGCGGCGGCATAGAGCTGCCGGCCACCAACTACTTTATCAACGTGCTCATATAGGTCAGTGGCACCATTCCTTCTCTCTCTGCTAGTCTAGGGTTAATTGGAGGGGCATCTGAATGTTATGACCAAGTTGTACCTTCAATTTCTGGCAAACTGATTTGCTTAACCTTAACCCCGTGGACCGTGGTTCTGTGTTTTGGAATTCGAATCCCTCGTGAATATACATGAGAGAGAGAGAGTAAGAGATTAATTGGTGTTCCAACTTATTATTGTACACAAAGTGTAGCTTTGGCTTAATCTTAGGCCATATTATTGTACATCCCACTGCAATGTTTTTATGGATAACTGGAATATATGTGCTCTAGTTAGTTTTATTCAGTGCATAATTGCTTTTCATTCTTGCTGCAAGGAAAAAAATTTCTAGGTAGATGAACTGCAATTTCTGTGGTGTAGTGAAGCTTCAGCTCAAGTTTTCTGTTCTTATTTTCTTCTAGTCATTCTAGCTAGGTAGATGAACTGCAATTTCTATCAAACTGATTTGGTTAACCCTAACACCGTGAGCAAATTTATTTAGGAGCAAATTTATTCTAGTATTAGAGTGGTTAGTGTTAGTTTGTTTTAGGAGCTAATTTAGACTAGTACTTTTTTGGCATAATGGTTTAACATATGCAAAAGGCAACACAAGAGAAGGACTAGGCTTGGAATACTTCAAGCACCGCGTGCTTCGCTTCATCAAAATATGGTTAGTGTTAGTTTGCTATGATATTATTGGCCGAATTAGTACTTTATTTATGGTAATCTCTTATCATCTCATGATTGTTAGGTGAGTTCTGAATCAAGTTGGGAACATGAAGCTAAGACTGGGGTGGCTAAACCTGGTAACGAAGCGGGATCAGATTATGAACAGAAAATTAATGGATCTGCTGTACAGGAGCTTGATGACACTGATGGTGAACATCAGCAGCCTGGAGCTACGTGTCGGGTTAGAAAGCCAAGGACATCAACAAAGTGGCCAGTGGACAAGATGGTAGTCGCAGAAATTGATGAAGTGGGCTTACCCACAGAGAGAAGACATATATTGAGGTTGCGGAAGCTTGCTGGTCTGATTGCTAGACAAAAGCTCTCATTGGTCATGCCCAAATTCAATAGCCTCACCAAAGTGGATAAGTGGAGATTATTTGATCAGTATGTCACACCCTTCTTGGAGTTCCCGGCACAGATGAAGACTGCAGGGTTTAAGCAAGTCATGAAGAGGACAGCCAAGAGTTGGAGAACCCATAAGAGCAACCTTGTGTGCAATTATATCGCAAAAGGACTAGAACTGTTTGAGCAGCACCCCTACATCGAACAGAAAGACTGGGCAGAGTTTGTGAAGTTGAAACAATCTGAACCAGTCCAAGAAGAAAGTACAAAAGGAAAGGTTCTTCGGGAAAAGAACGTGCACAACCACCACATGGGCTCATCAGGCTATGAAGGAAAACTAGAAAATGGGAGGAAGAGGACAGAAAATTAGAAGCTCTAGGGATCCCTAATCCATGGGATGAGTACCCAGACGGGCGGCCCAGGTATTGGCTGCGAGCTAGGAGTACTCTCGAGATTTCAGAAGGTACTGCTCGGATTAGGTGGAACCAAGAGTCAACCAAGAGAGTGGCTGAACATATCATAGAAAAGCAACAGCATGCAGAGTCTTCAGGCATAAGCTGGGTTAGGGAGCAAGATGTTCTAACTTCTTGTTTAGGCCCTGAACAGCCAGGGCGGGTGCGTGGTGTGTCCAGCTACAAGGGCTGGAAGCACGAATGGCCACAATTTTCGTCTATGTACAGGAAGAGGAAAAGGATAGCCTCGGTGGATGTGGAGAAAATAAAGGCTGAACTTAGGGTTGAGGTGACAGAGGATATAATGTCAATGCTTGCTGCACAGGGATTGCAGATACAACCAATTTCCAGGAACCCAAGCCCTGCACCTGGAAGGAGGAGCAGTTGTGCATCTGCTTCGGAGCCTACAAATGTGGATGGAAATAACAAAGAAGATCATCATGAGGATATGGATTTGATGAGGGTGGATGTAGAGAATAGAGAGGATCAACATGACGATATGGATTTGTTGATGAGGGGCCGAGATTTAGATCTTGATTCTTTAGATGTTCTGACCGACCCCACACCTTGTGCACTCCTAATCTACCCTGGAGGTTATCAAATTGAGGTTGTAAGGGGTCTGGTTTATCCAAAACAAACAGAACTACACACAGTCCCAATTCTCGATGACCATGTAGTGGTGAAGGTTGAGTATGTACACATGAACTTTGATGATCATGTGCTTAAACCTCCTCCAAATGATGAGACCTTAACTCTTGGACAGGCTCTTATGCAAAGGATACAGTGGAACAGGCGTCATATTATTGTGAACCCTAAATCATTGGATGGTTCTTCTCAAAGTGTGGTACAACAAATAATGGATGCATCTGCTGCCAAGAGTACATCCTTAATTCCTTCAAAGGATCCAAGCAAGGACATTTCTAGGAGTGCATCTGGTGACAAGAGTGCTGCTGCTGTTGAGAAGCCATCCAAAAGCAGCCAGCCTAAGGCGGCGGCGGCTGCTGCTGACAAGAAGGTTGCTGCTGCTGAGCCTGACAAGAAGGCGGCTGCTCCTGCTGCTGTTGACAAGAATGCTTCTGCTGCGTCTGAGAAGAAGAAAATTGCTGCTGCTGCTGCTGGGAAGAAGAAGACTTCTGCTGGTACTGCTGCTGCTGAGAATGCTTCTGCTGCTTCTGAGAAACTAAAAGCTGCTGCTGCTAGTGCTGCCGCTGGGAAGGCCTCTGCTGGTGAGAAGAAGAAGGCGGCTTCTACTGCTACCAAGGAATCCAAGAAACAGCCATCAAGTGTATGGACCAAAGCACACCCCAAATTCACTTATGGACAAGCTATTCTAACTGAGGCAGAACTACTTGTCGCTGGAACTTCCACTGTTGAACTCCACAATTACTACATGAAAGGTTGTAAGGGAAATAAAAAAATGGCATTGTGGTGAAGTACAGGCGTCAGCATTTTTGGCATGATCGTGACACAGAGGTTTTCCTTGTTGGATTCGATAATTTATATGACCTCTTCAAATTTGATGCATTGGATGTGTCACTTCTGCACTGTTTCACATTGTAAGTTTCAATTCCTCTACTATCTTTGACACCAGCATATAGCACTAGCTAGTTAGGGTAATGTATAGTTTTACTTGCTTCATTCCGTATGCTTGCTTGACATTGGTTTTAATTTCTTAGATCTCTGCTTCAAGAAACTAAGTCAAAGGCCATGCCTGTGGGCTTTCTTGATCCTGAGCTAATGTCCCTGTCAAACATAACATCTGACAAATCTTATGTGGTGGATTATTTGGGAAGGGCCCTCAATCATTATGCTAAGAAGGAGATAATTATGTTTCCACATAACCCCGGTGGCCACTGGATTTTAGTTGTAATTATTCCAAAATGGAGCAAGGTTTTGTGCTTCGATTCTCTCAGGTCCAAGGCACGTGATCATACCTTGTTGAAAGAAGTTATTGATGAGTGAGTACTTTGTTCCTAACCATCACCATATTTTATAAGTTAACTTTGAACAGTGATGAATAACTGAGCATAAACAATTTTCAATTTACATGCTTGTAGGGCATTTAATTCATCATTCCCAGTCAGGGGGAAGGGAAGTAAGAGCTTGACACATGTCTCCAAGTTCTCGGTAAGTGCATGTTAAGACCAAACGTATATAAGGGATTAAGTGTCTTGGTGATTTTTGTGCATTGACTTGTTCAGTCTCCAATAAATTAATATTTGTATTTCTGTGTAATTGTTGCCGGTGCCACCAGCAATCTGCTGGTAATACCTGTGGTTTCTACACACCATATCACATGCTAGAAGCAATGGAAATACTAGGAATGGATAATTCTTTGGTACAAATCAACTTATCTCTATGATTTTTTGTTCTGCATTTAGTTTCTGCATATTCAAATCAACTATATCCTTCTGCTTTATTATTTGTGCCTTGTTCTAAAAATATTTTACTGAAATACACAGGATTTTGAAGTGATGACAAATCCCATCGACCAAGATGTAATGGTCAAGATTCGAGAAAGGATTGCCTCCTTCATAATGACCCGAGAAAGGATTGCCTCCTTCATAATGACCCAGGTGATCAGCCCTAAAGGAGAGTTTCATTGCGACAATCCAGGTCTTAATTATAATTGAACAAAAAATGTCAATTGTACTGTTCTGTGTATGAAACCAAGGGCCTGCAGGATATGAAACATGGTGTGCTGTTCTCTGTGTATGTATTAAGTTTGATCTTGTACAAGATGATGATGATGAACATGATGTGCTGTTCTTGTACTATGTATGAAGATGATGAACATGATGTGATGTTCTTATACTATGTATGATGATGATGATGTGTATCTGCCAATTCTGTGGTGTTTCTACTCTAATGCATGTTCTGCCAATGAGCTTCTGAATTTGTGAGCAACAAAAAAAAAAACACAGACACGTCTAAACTAAAATGCGTCTGGGCTATATTTAATAAGGGAGATGCGTCTATACTCAAACGCGTCTCTAATCAATTCATTAGAGACGCGTCTAATTTATACTGGTGTCTCCATTTTTATTTAAAGGAGACACGGTTAAATAACGCGTCTGGGATAACCCTACAAAGGAGACGCTTGTTGAGAAAAATACGTCTCCAATAAGCATTACCAGATACGCGTCTAGACAAAGCCGCGTCTACAGTATTGTTATTGCAGACGCGTAAAACCACGTCTCCAATGAGTGTTATTGCAGACGCGTAAAATCGCGTCTCCAATGACACCACATCAGTGACACAAATTTACAGACAAAAATGGATTTCGTCTCCAATAAGCCTCCATCCGCGTCTGTAATGAGTGATTCTGACATAGTGCGATCTGCTCCACGGATCGCTCTCACCTCCATGCGGGGGCCATAGGAGGCCGCCATCCGCCGCTGCTCCTTCGCCGGCCACGTCTTGTCTTCCTCGGCGACGACGAAGACTCGGCTCACCACGCCGTACCTGCCCTCCATCAGAACTTTCTCCCCGGTCATGACCTCGTCCCTAAGGAACATCTGCGCCGGCCTAACCAGCAACCTGGCAAGTGTCAGATCCTTCGTTGCAATGCGTCGAACGCAGCAACTGTCAGCACCTGTCGTCCATGGTTAACGTCACAGTTGCTAAGCAATCAGGAGTGACTTTGTGTGACCTCTGGAGGGCTGAGCTGATACATCCTCCGTGACATCCACTCGGGGCCGACCAGGAATGTTTCCGCTGGATTCTCCGAGCCTCTCCCCACAATTCCAAATGTGCAATCCAAGAAGGAATGCGACGCTGAATCTCCTTGGAGATGCTAATGTTCGTTCGTGGAACATCAAAGAAGAAAGTGATTCAGATAAGAATCGATTGTTTTTTGTTTTCTTTCCCTTTTGGGATCCTTGATGCTTGCTCTAAATATCACGATACAGAAATCAATCTGAACCTGTTCCAGGACCGCTGACATGGGCCAGCCGGCGACCGGCATGGGCGCGGAGACGAAGATGGCGACGGCGACCTTCTCCAGGTGGGCTTCCATGGCGAGCGCGAGGTTGTGCCCGCCGAAGCTGTGCCCGACGAGGACGACCTTCTCCCTCGGCGGCGCGGCGGCCACGACGCGGAGCAGCGGCCGGGAGTACTCCTGGAACGAGCGCACCTCCTCGGCGCGCACGGCGCTGGCGCCGCACGCGGGCAGGTCGAGCGCGGTGACGCGGTGGCCGGCGGATTCCAGGACGGTGGCCACCTTGTACCAGCACCACGCGCCGTGGCAGAGGCCGTGCACGAGCACGAAGTGGTGCTGATGCTGCCTCTTGCTGATCTCCTCCATCCCTGAACTCATGGATGGTGAAGTCAACCCAACCTTTGGCAAGAACAACACCAAGAGGCGACGGACATGGAGCCCGGTTCACTTGGGTCTGTTTTTTTTTTTCCCTGCCTGACCATCACATGCACACACGCACACCCACCCCCTATTATTCCTACAAGGACATTTGAAAAACTGAATGGGCAGATCCCTCCTTCCTGCCGTTGTTCTCCGTCATCGCATACTGCACGTGCACGAAGAGGCGAATAATGGATTTGCAACGCGACGGCTCTGGTGATATTGGCGTCTGGTTAGACTGACCCCAACAACATTGGCATCACCAAAGGCAAACCGGATATGCCCCTTCAATCCATACTGTGCATGACCAAATTGTCTCCAACAGAGTAGGCATAAAGTAGCAGGCACTTTGCCTTCGAAGAGAGAGACGAAGTAAAAATACATGACCTCTCACTTGCAACGCATTTGAGGAGTGGACAAGGACCGTGTGTTGGAAGAGGAGCCGGAGGCAAGCAGGCGGCACCACGCGAGGACACGTATGAGAAATGCTATTGCTGTTGGAGACATGACCAAACACATGCCTGTTGCATCACTGTACACACGAGGCAGTCCTCAATTTGCCTCTCAAAATTGACTCTCATTATTGGAGTCAGATAGAATGCTAGTGCCAAGGCACTCGCTTTTCAGCTGCACTTTGCAATTTGGTAGTTGTGGCACGGAGCTCCAATTTGATTTAGTTCTGAAAAGTTTATAAGTTTGAATTATAAACTAAATTGAATTTACTTTAGCTAAAATAATCTAACAAATTTGGCATAAACCTACAAACTGTAAAATTGAAATTCTAACATCATAGCCATTAAAGTGTAGAGTAAAAAACTTGAGCAACTTGTTCTGAGCCAAACTTATCTAAATTTGATTAGGTTTATAGAAAAAAGTACCAAATCTACAACATCAGACTAATTTCATTAAATCCCTTAGGAATTATGGATTGATATTTCTTTGATATTATGGAATTTATATATTTTCTATAAATTTAGTTAGTGCTAGAGAGGTTTGACTTTAGACAAAACAAAAGTTTTTTTTTCGAAAACAGACGAAACAAAAGTGACTAACAACTACAATAGAGCGAGTATTTGTGTTAAAATGTTAACATAAATGCGGTACTGCCTTGGGGCTGCAGGAATTATATGATAGCCGGAAGCTATGCAGAGTTGCAGGCTGCCAATATGACCCCCCCCCCCCCCCCCCTGCACTGCAGCCTTAGAGGCCTTGATAATCTAATTTTATTACATGACATAGATGCAAACTTTCTCTGACATTTTTTTCTGGAGAACATTCCAGCATTCATACTAGAGCACTCATAAGGCCATAATTTTTGCTGATGGGTGTACGATCAGGTATGAGTATGTGCTTCTCGGCAGTACCTGTCTGCTACCTCCACTAGCAGTTCTGAGAGCTCCCTTGGCTTTGACAACATCAGCATGTGATCAGCTCCCTGCAACCCCCTCATCTCCGCGCCGGGGTTCCACCACGCCATCCGCCGCTGGAAGTCAGCCGACCACGACGCGTCGTCCTCGGCGACGACGCACACCCGCTTCACAGCGCCGTACCCCTCCGCCGTCAGGACGTTCCCCTTCAGCACCACATCGTCTTGGAACCGCTGCGATGGCCTCACCATCGCCATTGCCAAGGTCAGATCCTGCATCGCACCGTCAGAGGAAACGGCCGGAAGGTGACTAGAGCCCATGCCACTTGTCAGGGATTTGCATTTCAGGAACCAGTGGCCATTACTGTCACCTACCTCAGGAGGGCTGAGCTGATACAATCTCGTGGCCAAGTACTCCGGCCCTAGCAGAAGTGTCTCCACCGGATACTGAGGATTGGTGCTGGCGCCGAATGTGCAATCCATGTAGAAATCTGGCCCCGTTTCTTGCGAAAACTAGCATATTTGCAGGAATCGCTGTCAATTAATGGCGATGTTGAGCTTTTTCGTAAATACTAAATACAGTACCATGGAGCTCGGGGGAAGCGGCGTACCTCTTCGAGGACGAAGGTCATGGGCTTCCCAACGGCGGGCATGGCGGCCGAGGCGAAGACCGCGACGGCGACGCTGTCCGGGTACCTCTCCATGGCCAGCGCGAGGCTCAGCCCGCCGAAGCTGTGTCCGACGAGGACCGCTTGCTCCCCCGGCGGCAGCGCGGCCACCGTGTCCAGCAGCGGCCGGCTGTACTCCTCGAAGGACGCCACCTCCTCGGCGCGCGCGGGGCTGGCGCCGCACGCGGTCATGTCCAGCGCCGTGACGCGGTGGCCGGCGGATGACAGGGCGGTGGCCACCTTGTACCAGCACCACGCGCCGTGGCCGAACCCGTGCACCAGCACGAAGTGGTGGTGCTGACGCTGCTTCTTGCCGCTCTCCATGGTCTCTGCGGTTAGACGGATCAGGGCGGCTTGCTCGAAAGAACACTTCTATCGGAGGAAGAAGACTAGAAGAGGACATATGGTGATAATTCTTCTTTTCTTCCACTGAAAAATATTATTTATTTATTTATCTATTTTCAAACTTGTCCTGTTGTGATGAGTTGGTAGATGTAGAATCATGTTTCAATGATTGAACAACCAGTTTCCTTTTTAAAAAAACATCTCTCTCACTCTTATATTCAACCTGTTGGGCTGGTGGATGGCTGGTGGGTGGTGGATAGTGGCGGATCAAGAATCTCAATTTAAGGAGGCTAATTTTTCCTTTTTTTTTCCTTCTCACTTTTTCTTCTTCCTCCTCCTCCTTTTCTTCTTCTTCCTCTTCATTCATGGTTGAAAATTATTGGGGGGCTCCATTGGATCCATGGGGTAGTGGGAGCTCTAGCCCCCTCTGCCCCCACGTTGGATCCGCCCCTGGTGGTGGATAATACTAATTTATTGTGAGAGAAAAATACTGTTGGCTGACAAGTAATTTGTATTGATTTGGTCTGTTTTGGCTAACCAGCCAGCCCAACAAACTGATTGAGTGCCTAGTTATCTGCTAACACATTTTATATGGTTAAATCTGTCAGATTTTTTATACATGCTGGACAGTTGCAGCACAATCCTAAAGCATAATCAAACTTAGGCCTTGTTTAGTTTCCAAAATATTTTGCGCAGTATCCATCACATCGAATCTTCGGACAAATGCATGAAGTATTAAATGCAGTTGAAAAAATAATTAATTACACAGTCTAACTAATTAACACAAGCTGAATCTTTTAAGTCTAACTAGTCAATAATTGAACATTATTTGTCAAATAACAACGAAATGTGCCACAGTACCAAAAACCCAATTTTTTTCACCAACTAAACACACCCTTATAGAAATTTGATAGAATTGTACCAAAAAAATATGTTATCAGAAAATAAATAGCAAAAGTCTTAAAACTAAGATTGTCTCGCAGGGTGACGGGAGGGGGCCGAGGGGCGACCCCTGCCGGCACCCAAGCCCCCACGCGAAGCCTCCTCCTGGCCGTCGCCGTCGCCGTAGGGTGAGCGACGGCGACGACCTGCGGCGGCACCAAAGTCTGCACTCGCTCGCACCTCCGCACTTCTCGTTTTCCCCTCCTTTTCCCGCTGAGCTGATCCCTCACTAGAATCTCCATTCAACGGGGCGGACGGCGGATCCGGCCTCGCAGCACCCGGATCTACCCCATGGTGGCGCGGGAGGAGCCGCCACGTTCTGGTCTATGGTGGAGCAAAACCGGCGCCGTGACGCGGTGACGCACTGGATTTGATTCTGGTCGCATTTATCTAAAGAGGAAGAGAAGCATTTTCTGAGAAGCAAATGTTGGCATGTAGAGGGACTGGTGGCCTAGTGCTAGAGCTGGCTTATTAGCTGTTTTGTGTCAGCTGTTTCAGTTTTAAACTTTGATCGAACGTTTGGTGTAGCTTGTGCTAAGCAGTCTGTGCATTGCTATTCTTTTGTCTATGGGCTGTCAACTGTGAGAGATCGATCGAGGCTGAATTTTCCTTAATCTAAAAATATTTTTCGCAAATTGCTTGGATTAAATTAAGAAGATCAACTATCCATAAAAGGAATATGAGGTAGCTCTCTGGCAGTCTGCCGCGTCCACTCGGCACGGACGAGGACGAACGCCTTCAAACCGTCGGCACCGGAGCTGATCCCAATTAACCTCCAGCTTCTGCGGAGCCACGAAACTGAGATAAACCAAGCAAGATTTTCCGGCATCTTATTCCATAACGACAGTGCTCAGCGTGCAAGCTGGCTTGTGTTCCCGAATCACGACATGTACTCCAATCTACTAGTAGAAGCAACAAGATTAGTTTCCGTACGTTCTAGTCGTATTTGTTGGCTATCCTGAGCAGGAGGTCGCAAAGTTCCCTGGGCCTGGAGCTCATGACGGCGTGGTCGGCGCCGGCGATCTCCTCCACCTCCGTGCCGGGGCTCATGGCCACCATCCAGCGCTGCATCTCCTCGGTGCTGGAGCCGTCGGCCTTGGCCACCACGTACACCTTCCTCACCGACCCGTAGTTGCCGGCCGTGAGCAGCGCCTCGTCCTTCATCACCGGGTCCTCCAGGAACTGGTTGCCAGGCCTCACCAGCAGCTTGGCCAGGGTCAGGTCCTGCAAGCATGCATTTGTGTTGCACAAAGCACAAGTCTTGAACTCTTGATCATGTCACCGAGCACGGATGTATGAACAGTCAAGAGAACGTCGGTCGTGTACCTCTGCGGGGCTCTCCTGGTAATACTTCTCTTCCATGAATCTTGGACCCATCAGGATTGCTACTCCATTTTGCTGTTGCTGCTGTTGATGGCCACCGTTTGGCAGTCCATGAGCAGGCCTTTAGAAGCAGTTCTTCGCATGAACTGCCAAACAAAAAGCTTTGTAAATTGAATGTTTCTTGATGCGGCCATAACGACTAGTCTGTGACGTGTCCGTTGGAACGGTGAGCTGAGTGTGCCACTGCTCCGTGACGTGTCAGTTCGTACCTCCTCGGTGGTGACTCCCATGTGCTTGCCGACGCAGGGCATCGCCGCGGCCACGAACACGGCGGCGGCGACCTTGCGCGGGAACCTCTCCATGGCGAGCGCGAGGCTGAGGCCGCCGTGGCTGTGGCCCACGAGGACGAGCCGCTCGCCGCCCGGCGCCGCCGCGGCGACGGCGTCCAGCAGCGGGCGCGAGTAGTCATCGAAGGAGCGCACCTCGTCCAGGCGCGCCGGGTGGGCGCCCGACGCGGCGAGGTCGAGCGCCGTCACGCGGTGCCCCGCGGCCCGGAGCGCGGTGGCCACCTTGTACCAGCACCACGCGCCGTGGCAGAGCCCGTGCACCAGGACGAAATGCTTCTTCTTACCGCCGCCGCCTTCCATTGCTGATTTTCTTTACGTGCGGGTGTGGGGTTCGCGATCAATGGATGCTGTCTGCTTTGGATTCATGGCCTTGCAAGGGTTTGATGTTTATATAGAGGTGGTGATGGTGTGCGGGCCAAGAGATTAATCGTCTCTTTGTGTTTCTTCTCCTTCAAGTTGATCATCTCATCTTCTGCTGCAAGAAGAAGAAGAAGAAGAAGCAAGCGTGGACTGTGGAACCAACTCATAGCAGCTGGCTTCTGCTGACTGAATAATGGACAGTTCTACATTGAGTGGGTAATGCGCGCGTTTAATAATTATAAGATAAGAATCAGGATTCGCTGATCCATCCACTTAATTTTCAAACACAAAGCCGTCAGCAGAGGACGGTGGAAGCAAACGCAAGCATTTTATTCCATTTCACGACACCTAATGCCATGGATCAAGATGGAGTGCTTGCTGCTGCAAATAGAAATAGCTGCCTGAAACGTTCATTGATCTCCTGCTCAATCGTGCTTGTTGGCAATCTTGACCAGAACATCACAGAGCTCCTTCGGTTTGGAGATCATGGCCATATGATCGGCTCCGGCGATCTCCTCGACTTCCGCGCCAGGGCTCAAGTCCACCATCCGGCGCTGCATCTCCTCGGTGGTGCTGTTATCAGCTTTGGCGATCACAAACACCCTGCTCACCGACCCGTAGTTGCCATGCGTGAGCAGCGTCTCGTCCATCATCATTGGGTCATCCATGAACTGGCTGCCGGGTCTTAACAACAGCTTCGCTAGCTCAAGATCCTGCACACCGGATGATGCATGTCTGTCAGTTTTCTGAACTCTATTCATTTCAGCACATACAGAAATTTCTTTTGTTTTTCAAGGGGAAAGGACGTCATTATATTCTATTCATTGTGTTCGTTTGATGGTTATCTCTTTTATTAACATATATATCATTAATAGAATATAATGACGTGTGTTCACCGTAATTTGTGACAAAGTAGTTTTGTTACCTCGGTTGGGCTTTGATCATACACTCTGGCCGCCAATAAGTTAGGGCCAAGTAGAACTGCAGCTCGAGGTCCTTGCTCTGTATTCAGAAGCATCGTTTCGCTGTCCATGAAAAAACCTGGTTCGATCGTCTCCATGAACTAGCACAAAGAAAGGGTATTTAGCACTTACAGGTGATGCATAATAATCTACAATGCAGAATCAAAAGCGGCGAAAATGACTGCTGTACAATTTAGTTGTATGTGAAGCATTTCGCAAAAATGGTAGGAGCTGTTCTTCTTTTCATATGAAACCGTGGCCAATCGAGTAACCGAGTCATGGCAGCGGTGATGTTAGCATAGCACTGAGTGACCAAGAAAGATTTTAGCTAACCTCTTGGATGGTGATGCCCATGTGTCTGCCGACGCGCGGCATGGGCGCGGCCAGGAACACGGCGGCGGCGACCTTGCTCGGGAACCTCTCCATGGCGAGGGCGACGTTGAGGCGAGCCGCTCGCCGTCGGGCGCCGCGGCCACGGCGTCCAGCAGCGGGCGCGAGAACTCCTCGAACGAGGCCACCTCGTGGAGGCGCGCGGGGTGCACCCCGGACGCGGCCATGTCGAGCGCGGTCGCCCGGTGCCCCGCGGCGCGCAGCCTCGCCACCACCTTGTACCAGCACCACGCGCCGTGGGACAGGCCGTGCACGAGGATGAAGTGCTTGTCACGGCCGCTCTCCATCGCTGCCGGAGCTCCAGCAGACGCCTCGACTGCCGCCTGGTCCTCGCCAACACCAACACGGCAGCGCCCTCAGCCCGGCCCTGTGCCGGTGAGCCGGTAGGTGACGCCACTACAGGAGGAGGCGCTGCTGCAGTTTCCTTGTGCCTGACGGGCCCTGTATGGCCGTATAAGCAATCAGGAAATGGCTCCAACTATTTAAGGCCCATTAGGAAATCTGAAAAATCCATATATGCAAAGTCTATTTTGGTTTTTCCTCGAGAGTGACGTTTCGGAATCATTGCGGCAGTAATTCATCGCATGCATGTCTCGGGAGTGAAAACACATGCAGAGAGTAATCAAATCCGTAATAAACACCGGTTGTTTTTCCCCCAAGAAAAACTAATGATGGGAGTGCTTTTCTTAGTATTTGAGCCAAACAAAAATAAGCCTTCCATAGTTGGATGGAGGGAGTAGCTGTCAGCGAGTCCCACACCTAAATTAATCACCTTAGTTTTTTAGGGCTTTCGCATCACGTGGCCCACTGGACAATTATTGCCTCATCGGATTTTTCTTTCGAAGTACAAGAACTATGGAAATATTTCGACCTGGTTGATTTGGTTGCCCCCACAACTTAGTCCCTCTGCTTTCCTAGTCACTTGACCCACATGTGGTCCATTGATTTCTTTTTTTTTTGCCTAATTTTGGCTAAAAGTTAAAGCTTTGTTCAATTATACATGAACTCATTACGGATCAGAAACGATAGAAATAATAAATAACATAACAAAAGATTGGTGTTTATTTTAGGTCAGAAACTAATTACAACAAAATAGACTCAACAAGATCGGTATTAATTCCACACCTTGGGACTCATGGATTGATTCTCGATCTCTTAATGTAGCTATCATGAGTATATTTTATTTCGATTAGTTTCCAACACAAAATAAGTTCAATTTTTTTATTATATCTCTTATTGCTTATATCATTCTCAGTCCGAAATAAATCCATGTATAACAAGAAGCCTGTTCGGCTGGGCACAAGTGGCTGGGGTGGAGCATGTTTCTTGCTGCCCGCCAAAGCCGCACTCGCATCGCATGCTCGCCCGGCGGCACCAGCAGCGGCGTGGTGGCCCACCCACGCGCTTGCCCGGCGGAAGCGCGGCGGCATGCACGCGCATACTCGCCCCGGCGGCAGCATTGCGGCCCGCACACGCGTGCTCGCCGGCCAAGGGGGCTGGGCTCGAGCTTGCTAGGCCGGGGACGGGACTCTGGCCAGCTAGACCTGGGCAGGCGGCCTGCCGCCGGTGGTGCGGCACGCTATGCCCGCAGCATCGCTGCGCCGACCTGCTAGCGGGATGTGATGGAGGTGGGGGTTGAGCAGGGCGGCACGTATGGCTGGCGGGACGGCAGTGTCTCAGCCGCGGCAAGAGAGCAGTGGAGGCTGGAGGACTGCTGGCCTGCGGGGACATGGTGCTCACAGTGCAGAGCGGAGGTGCGGCCGGGAGCGAGGAAGAAAGTTGATGGAGAGGGATGACAAGTGGGTCTGATGCATCATAGAGTGGGATAGAGGGAGACTAGCAGGGGCAAAAGTGTCCATACAAAAGTACGTTAGTTTTAGGATGCCTAAAAGTGGGCCCAATATGTCTTCCGGTGTCCATAATGGCGTATTTCAAAGTAGGGAACAATTGTAATGGTATTGGCATAGTTTCTTGAATAATAATGGTGTGCTTCAAAAACGACGAAGTTATAATAGCACAGATCCAATTAACCCTAAATCTTAGGCCTTGTTTAGTTGTGTTCATAAAATTTTTGAAATAGAATCTTTGCACATTTGAAGTATTAAACATAAATTAATCACAAAACTAATTACATAATTCATCTGTAAACTACGAGACGAATTTATTAAAACTAATTAATTCATCATCAACACATGTGTACTGTAGCAATTTAGTATCTATTCATAGTCTAGTTAGACTCATTAGATTCATCTCGCCAGGGCCGTATCTAGGCCCGCGCGATCGCACAGGGCCCCAAATTTCTGGGCCCCCCAAAATATAATGAGTAGAGCAAAGTGCACACCCGGTCCTTATACTTGTCTGGGTGTATCACCCCGGTCCATAAACTTTCAAAACGACTAAATAGGTTCCTAATCTATGTTTTTGTGCTGTTTAAGTCCATAATGGTGCTAACCGAGAGTTAGTCTATGGTTATATTTGCAGATCGCCCGTCAGCTTGGTACAGAAAGATATCCCACATTTGCTCTTGTTCTTGGACACTGGCGCCACATCTTGGCCACAGCCGCCGCAGGTTGCCGAGCGTGAGGCTGTGGCCATCGAGGGCGACCGCGAGGTTGAGACCGCCATGGCGAGCGTGGACGTGGAGCAGGCTATCACTGTCGGGGCCTGCGTCTTGGAGGCGCGCCGGCTGGGCTAACACCGCGGCCAGGTCCATCACCGTCACGCGGTGACCGGCGACCTGTTCGTGAGTGGCTTCCTATATGTTTTTTTAGGAAGACACGGGGGGGGGGGGCGATGAGTCCCCACCTATAATTATATTCCATAGATGCCGGGCGACCGGTGATGAAAGTTTTGCGCGGAGCGCAGTTACAAAGTTCAGTTACATACGGCAACAGTGCCGTGAAAATTGAGCAGGAATGAAGCGGCGAGGGGCGTTACATGACAAAGAGATTTCTCCAGTGTTTAATGTCACTACGTTGCGAAGCGGGCAGTCGGCAGCTCCAAAGCTCAGCGGTGTCGTGGCAAGAGGTAAGCAGGCGGCGGAGGTTTGGAGCGCGATGTCGGAAGACCACCTCGTGACAGTGCAGCCAGAGTTATCCAGCAGCATAGGAGGGTCATTGTGTGAAGGGTTCTTGAGGGACCGCCAGCTTGAGCCTGCACCATCCAGAGGTCGGCAACAGGGGGGATGAGGGACGGTTCCCAGCCGATGTGCCGCCAGAAGCGCTGTGCAAAGGGGCAGCCAGAGACCAGCTGATCCGCTGTCTCCGGGGAACGATTGCACAGCTCACAGACATCGGAGTCCACAATGTTCTTCATCTTCAGGTTGCTTTTGCATTGGATGCGCCCTTGGAGAAGAAGCCAGGCGAAGAACTTCACTTTAGGAGGAGCATGGTTCTGCCACACAAACTTGTAGAAGGCGCAGGTGCCATCCAGAGAAGTCGCCAGCTTGTATATTTTACCCGAGATCAGGCGGTGGTCAGTAAACTCCAGTGGGCTACAGCGCTTGTCGATGCCGACCGTCGGTGTCCAGGCATCCAGGATGAGCTGAATCGACGCCAGTTCGGAGCGTGCCTGGCTGCTGAGCCGCGGTGCAAGGAAGCACTCCAGGCCGGCAGAAGTGACATCGTGGAGTGTGGCCCCATGGTTGAGGACGTGACTGTACAGCACTGGAAAGGAGGAGCATAGGGGGGCGTCGCCGGACCAGCAGTCCTCCCAGAACACTGTGGCGACTCCGTCGTGAACGGCGATGCGGGTGATCTGGCGGTAAGCAGGCAACAGAGAACGGATGGCATCCCAGTGTGCGCCTTGGACATCGCCTTCCAGTGTGTGAACATCAACATGTCGGCGTACCCAAGTGGCCCAAGATGAGCCAGCAGGATGGTGTAGCCGGTGAAGTAATTTGAGCATCAGACACGCGTTCTGAACTCTGATCTGTTTGACTCCGAGCCCGCCGTCTTGCTTGGAGATGCAGACCTTGTCCCAGGCGATCAGGCACTGTGAACCATGAACCTTGTCTTGGCCAGACCAGAGGAAAGCACTGCGATGTTTATCCAGAGCGTCCACGGTCCCGGCAGGAAGAAGAAGAGCAGACATAAGGTGTGTTGGCATGCCATCGAGCATGGCGTTGAGCAGGACAAGTCGACCGGCATGGTTGAGCAGGGTAGTTTTCCAGCCAGCAAGCTTCTTATCCACCTTGGCAATGAGTGGGGCAAAAGCAGCCAGGTTGAACTTGACATTGGAGAGTGGCAGGCCCAGGTATACCTGAGGGAAATCAGCACATTGACAGTGGAGAACCTTGAGTAGACGACGCAGCTGTGACTCTGGAACTTGCATGGGGACGACGGTGCTCTTGTGGTAATTGATTTTTAGCTCGGTGGCGGCAGAGAATGAGTCCAGAGTGGATTTGAGATTGATGACATCTTCAGTTGTAGGTCGGATCAATATGAGTGTGTCGTCGGCGTACTGAAGCACAGGGCACGGCGCTTCTATCAGCGGGTGGCGAGCAGCCGAGCTGTCCTTGATTAAGCATTGGAGAACATCAGCAACTAGGATGAAGAGGTAGGGGGACAATGCATCACCTTGTCTGAGACCGCATTTGCAGGAGATCCAGGGGCCAGGACAGCCATTGACGAGTTCCGACGACCGAGAGGTCTCCAGTATTTGATCCATCCAAGTGAGCCACAAGGGGGGAAGCCTCTGGAGA
This sequence comes from Panicum virgatum, assembly GCF_016808335.1. Taxonomy (NCBI): domain Eukaryota; kingdom Viridiplantae; phylum Streptophyta; class Magnoliopsida; order Poales; family Poaceae; genus Panicum; species Panicum virgatum. The sequence goes on from NC_053149.1 coordinate 69,846,322, forward strand.
GAAGGATCCGATGTAATCTGCCCCAGTTAACAGAGTCAAATGCTTTTGCAAAGTCAAGTTTGAGAACCAGGGTTGGCTGCTTCCGGCGGTGACAGCATTGCACTAGCTCAGTGGCGTAGACGAAGTTCTCGGAGATAGAACGGCCACTGATGAATCCAATCTGATCAATGTCAACCAGAGACTGAATCTGCTCTTGCAGACGGGTTGTTAGGATCTTGGTTAAGATTTTGACAGGGCAGTTCTGAAGGGATATCGGTCGGTAATCAGAGGGGCTGGTCGCGGCATCTTTCTTCGGCAGAAGCACGATGTGCGCTCTATTTATGCAGTCAAGCTGCGAGGTGCCTGCGTGGAAGGTGTTGAGGAAGTGCATCATGTCTTGACCCACAGTTCTCCAAGCCGCCTTGTAGAAACCAGGACCAATGCCATCCAGGCCCGGGGTGTTGTTGGCATTCATGGAGGACACAACATTTAGAGCTTCATCGTCGGTGAAGGGGGCAACCAGAGGAGCAGCCTAAACTTACTGTCACTGAGATTAGAGGCTTGCCACATCGAAGTCCCAAGTGACAGAGTCGGCCTCCCCAAACAAACTGGAGAAGTGGGCGGTGAGGGCAGCCGACTTTGCAGCATGAGAGACATGGCATTGCCCGGCCGCGTCCACAATTGTCTGGATCTTGTTCCGTCGTAGGCGCTGGGAAGCACGAACATGGAAGAACTTCATGTTTGCATCGCCTTCCCGAATCATTCTGAACTTCCCCCATTGTTTCCAGTAAGCAGCGCGCTGTTGCACGAAAAGAACCAATCGGTCCTGGCAAAGTGTGCGCAGAAGGCGCTCTCCTGCACACAAGGAATGAGCCTCTTCCAATAGATCAAGTAGCAGGATCAAGAAACGGCAGTTATAGTAAATGGAGGGAGGGGTTTTGTGTTTTTTCTTCCAAACCTTCGCTTCCTGCCGGTAGGCTTTGACACGGGCAACCAGGGTACGAGCAGCATCGTCGTGATGTTGAGCAGCCGACCAGGCAGGCAGAGTGGAATCGAGGAACAGGGGGGTGTTTGAGCCAGGCATTTTCGAAACGAAAAATGGTGGAACGCGGGATATCAGTGTAGAGGGTGAGAAGGAGAGGGACATGGTCGGAAGTAGAGAAAATACGGGAAGTGAGAGTGCAGTCAGGGAACAGGCAGCTCAAGTCTGTGTTCAGGAAAGCGCGATCTAGGCGGGCGAGAGTTGGAGAACTCCTCTTGTTGCTCCAAGTGTAGAGCCGGTCAAGGAGGGGAAGCTCGAGTAGGGCGAGGGAGTTGATGCAGGTGTTGAATGAGTCGGCTAGAGAGGAGTTGAAGTGGTGGTTGTTCTTATCTGAGGCGCAGCGCAGGAGATTGAAGTCACCAACCAGGAGCCAGGCGCCATGGATGTTGGTGGCGAGATCACGCATTTCGTGTAGGAACGCGTCGGTGAAAGAGTGGTCGGCAGGGGCGTAGATGTTGGTGAGGGTGAAAGTTTTGTTTGAGGAGGTTGAGGAGAGGGTGACAGAGAGGGAGTAGCGGCGGGATATGAAGTTTTGCTGTGAGAAGGAGTTGGAGTTCCAAGCTGTGAGGATGCCACCACGAGTGCCAATGGCGGGGACGCACAGGTGAGAGTTGAGGGAGGGGGGAGGAAGGGAGGGTGTTGCGAGGGTGCGATGTCGTGGAGCTTGGTCTCCTGCAGGCAGGCGATTTGGGGGGAGGAGAAGGAGATGGCATCACGGATGTCATCGCACTTGACGGAGGAGCCCAAACCGCGGACGTTCCAGCAAAATAAAAGGTAATTGAGGCGTTTGGAATTCATGTAAACCAGGTGAACAACATGACAAAGAGAGGGAGACGGGGGGGTTACAACTTGAAGGAGAAAACAAAAGCATAACGAAAATGACACTAGAGGGACGCCTTATGCTAGGGGAGCGACGACGGGTAACTTGCGCCATAGCCGGATGATGCGCCGGAGTGACTCGGATCGAAGGAGTCATGGGCCAGACGGGCTACCACCAACGGTGACCACAGCCACGGCGTTCTGGTCGGAGCAGCTGAGTCCGGCGGCCTTGGCTAGGCGGCGGAGGTCGAGAGCGCCGAGCAGGTGTTTGCGCTTGAGGATCTTGCGCTCGGCGACATGCTTCTTTAGGGCGGCGAAACAAGGAGCAAGGCTCTCGCGGAGGGCCTTGCACTGCATGGCTTTGCTCGCGACATCGACGAACATGCCGGAGGTCTGGCTAGCGATGGGAGAGCTGTTGCGTGACGCTGCGGCGGCTGAGGAACGAGGGCGGCGACCGCGACCGGTGTTGGCTGGGTGGATGGTGGGTGAGGGAAGGGGAGTTGGGGGTGGCGGCGGCGGTGGGTCAAGGTCGTGGTCAGACAGCGACGCATGGGAAGAGGCAGGTGAGGAGGCAGGGGAAGGTGGCGGCGGTGGGGGAGTGTTGTCTAGCGAGGAGTGCCATGGCAGCATGAGGAGGGGGACGGACGGCAGCGGGGCTGGGGGGGAGCCGCGGTGGGGGACGGAGGGGAGAATGGGCGGGAAGGCAAGGAGGTGCAGTGCGGTGCGAAAGAGCTCGGCAACCTCGTCGAGGTCGTGGCGGCGTCCGAGCCCAGCCCAGAAGCCACCGGGCCTGGGAGGCCCGCCAGCGTGCCGCGGCCCACGAAGCGGAGCAGGAAAGAACGGTCCGGGCGGGCCGCGCAGCCCATTTCCACCATTGGGCGGCGGACGGCGGAAGAAGGGGCGCAGGTTCCCCGTGTCGTCAACCTGCTCAGCCCGGGGCCAAACCCTAAGGGTTTGGACCTGGAAGCTGGTGCCGATGCGGTCAGGGTTGCCGATGAAGATGTCATCCGGCAGGTTCCCAGGACGATGACGCTCGAGGATGACGCGCACAGATGAGCAGTCGGCCGGCTCACAGTCCGGGTCGTTGGGGTCATTGGCGAGGCAGTCCGGATCGATCTCGATGATGTTGCCGAGCTTGTGGAAGGCAGCACGAATCCCAAGGGGGGTCCAGTGTTCGTTCGGGAACTCGGTCGCCGCGACAGCGACGAGCCAGGGGGGGTGGATGGTGAAGCGGTTTCCGCCCTCCTCCAAGCGCTCCAGGTCGAGACGGCCACCGTCGTGGATGATGGGGGCCACGTCGATGACCACGTCGCGTTCCGCCCTGGAGCGAAAGCGAAGGCCCATTGTACCGCGGGAGGAGGGGAACAGCTTGAAGTGGACACTGTTGGCGACGGTGTAGATTGCAGCGCGAATGAAGGGAGCGGGGTTGACGGTGGGGGCCTCGGAGTTGACGAAGGCGTAGGCGGTGCGGTGAGCCTTGTCGAGGTCGCTCGGTGGCATCCACAACACATCGTCAGTGTTGGCCTCCGAGGCAGCAATGGATGGGGGCGTTCGGGGGAGCCGAAGGAGTTGATGAGGTCGTCGTCGCCGAGGTCCTCCGGATCGGAGTCAGCACCAGGGACTGCGCCAGGAGCAGCAGGTGGGGGTGGAGCGGCCGGGCGGACAGGAGAGGCAGAATGGGGCGGAGAGCGGCTGCTGCGCGAAACGGCAGCAGAGGCGGGGCGGAGTGTGGGCGCGTGTGAGAGGAGGTGACATGGATATCTAGTGTGAGGGCCGGAGGGGAAGGGAGGTGGGGTGGGGAGGACGGTGGTGGGAGGGTCGGGGGAGGAGAGAATGCGGTGGAGCATGCTGGAAATCGGGAGGGGAATGGCTTGAGGAGGCGATGAGATGCAGGGGGTTGAAAGCAGAGGGGAACGGGGCAGGGGAGACTAGGGGGCTTGGTGGAGGGATGGAGGTGGGAGGTGGTGGGGTGGGGGTGACGGAGGTGAGACGGTCACTGTCCGACGGGGAGAAAGGGACCACGGTGATCGGAGAGCGGCCGGCAGGGATGGGGACCGTCGGCCGGCAGGGCCAGGGGTTGGCGCGGCGGGGTGGCCATTGAGAGGCACGGCAGCGGTGCTCCATGTGGCCGGAGGCACCACAGCGATGGCAGCGGATGGGGTCGCGGCAGGCGCGGATGTGGTGGTCAGAGGCAAAACAGCACCAGCAGGCGTTGGGTGGGCGGGAGAAAGGTGCTGGGGGTGGAGTAGGTTTTGGAGGCGCCGGAGGAGAGGAGGCTGCTTGTAGGTAGGAATTGAAGGCCGGCGTTAAAGGGGAGACAGGGGGAGGACGGCATTGGGCTCGAGGACGGCGATGGCGGTCATGTCGCGTGAACTGGAGCCAAGCGGGGAGGCGCACGTCGAGAGAGGAAGAGGGAGAAGAGGGGGCAGGCTGGAGGAGTCAGGACCATTCAAGACCAGTAGATACGCAGATCTTTTGCGCATGCCGCAGGCAGGCAGGGGGTGGGGGGCAGTCGGCTGCAGGGAGGCAGCAGGCAAAGGGAGGGCAGAGGCATGGATTGGGGAACTGTTATGGGGCAGACGAGTTAAGGCAGGTGAAGTGCAGGACACGGGCGGTTGGTTGGGAGCAGTTAAGGCAGCTTCTTCAACCTTGGCGAGCTCAGCAGCGGCAGTGGAGGCTGCAGCAAGGGAGGAGTGGACGCGGATGGAGGACGAGGCCATGGTCAGAGACCCGTGGAGGGAGTCGAACGTCGCGACATTGGCACTGGCGACCCGAACGTGGAAAACCCTAGCATGAGACGAGACAGCACGCAGGAAAACAAGGGGGCAGTGAGATTGAAGTTGACAATATTGGTAACTTGAACCGAGGACAGAGAAGGGGAGGCCGGCAATGGAGTTAGCCAGAGAGAACCCGCGGTGGAGAGGGAGGCAGCAGTGGAGGGAGGGGCAGCGGTGCAGAAGAACTCGCGGAGGAGGAGGTCTTGGAAAGCGATACCTGGTCGGAGCGCAGGGCAACGGACGATGGCGAGACATCTCCCCGGCAGCCCGCGGCGAAGCTGCGGCGGCGGAGGAGGAGTGGGGTTTTGGGGGGTTGGGGGTGTGGGGTCGGTGGTGGAGGGTCGACGAGTCACTCATGGGTGGGTGGCCACCGGCGAACGAGGCCCGCCGGCGGGGGGTTCCCGGCTGGGGGGGCATCGCCCAGTGGGGGCTCGCTCATGGGGCTCAAACCGAGATCAACTTCCTTGTGCGATCCCTTCCTGTACGTGATGGTGAAGGCTGACAGAATCACGCCGGCAAGAGCGGGAGGGTGGACGCACGCGATCACGGTGGAAGACACGAGTTTTGGTGCTGCCAAGCGGCAGCGTTTTCAGTTGTTCATTGCTGAATTTAAAGCCTAGTTACAGAACTAACCGCGGCACGTTCGTGCACACGATGTGCCATCCCACACCACTGGGACGTGGCGCGCAACGAGCGCATGGTGACCACGGTGAGCCGCTGCATGCGCGCTAGCTACAACTAACAGAAGCTAAAAGTTAGGAGTACTAACTATGTACAAGATCCGGCAACAGGCTTATCTAACAAAGGCGCTGCCGCTCAAGGAGGGCTGCAAGGTTGAGGTGTGCCGCAGCTGGTGAAGGTGCTGCCGCTGGAGCAGATGCACGCTAGGGGCCTGCTGTGTTTTGTTCAGAATTGCTTTCGGATGTTTTTTTCTTTTAGTTGGATGTAAGAATGGTACATGTACAGGCTGATGAATAAAATTTGGTTGAAATGTGAGTGCTAATTGCCTATGTAAGAAAATCACAAGATTCGAAATCTGATTGCCATTTGCCTGTGCAAAAAAAAATAGTGCACAATCTATCAATTGTTTTGACTGAAAGAGATGCTGCTGCATCCAACAAAGGAAAAGGTCTAAACTGACTAACGGTTTATCATATTCAAAAGATAACTTTTGCTAAATTTTGTACAGACTTCTTAGGCACTACTCCCAATCTTTCTAAACAAGCTGATCCACTCTAATGTTAGCTGCTCCCTTGCATTCAAGATTTCTTAGCTGCTGCTCCCTTTCTTGGCTTCGAGTTCTTTGCAGGTGCTTCATTTCCATCCTTGGAGCTTGTTCCTGCAGCCTTCCTCTTCCTACCTACCAGTCTACCACTACCAAATCTGATGAATCGAGAAGAAAAAGAACCGATCAAACTCACCATAAACAGGGGCAGGTGCCCCTCTTGGCCGCAGCGTCGCCACCATCCTTGTGGCCACAGCATCAGCGCTCTAGTGCTTAGCCACCCGCCTCTCCTACTCCCAAGCGTGGAGGTCCTCGCTGCCCTCGCCGCCGTCCCTTCGGTCTCCCGCATCTCGACGCCCTCGCCGCAGCCCACGACGACGAAGCCGAAGGGGTACGAGCGACTCAAGTCATGAAGAGGGAGTCCAAAATGGGGATTAGCGAACCTGCGCCGCGCCATCTGTGTCTATGGACTTAAACGGCACAGAAACATAGATTAGGAACATATTTAGTTGTTTTGAGAGTTTATGTACCGGGATGACACACCCAGCCAGACAAATATAAGGACCGGGTGTGCACTTTGCTCTAATGAGTATACTAGGTATAGTTATATATTAAACTTTGTTTTAGTTATCTTTTACCCCAGTACGAAGTAAACTGTAGCTCAAATATGTCATATGAGAGGAAATATATCGCTTGATTATTGTCTTTCGATCGAATCCGCAGACTGCAGTGCAATTTTTTCCGCTTCCACCGTCACCGCTCGCCAAGCACGACACGAATCGTGACATCTGCACTTTCACCTTCCGTACTTCATTGGGCATTAGCAGAATGCAGCGACAGCACTAGGGCCCAGTTCATAGTTTCGCACAGGGCCTCCGAATTTGCGGTACGGCCCTGCATCTCGCAATTTACAAGCAGACTATGCAATTCGTTTTTTATTTTATCTAGATTTAATACTCCATACATTAAAATGCATTTTCAATGTGATAGTTTTGTTAGTTTGAATTTTACAACCAAACAAGGTCTTAAGTTCTTAACCAAACATGTCCTCTCGTCACTGCTCTCTGACTGGTGACCAATAATTATCCGTCCAAGCAGAGCATGTCTATTTGACTAGTGCATTCGGAATGGAGAGATCAATCGTGGCCTCCTTCGAGGCTGGGCCCTTGTGCTCGTGTTGTGAGCTTGTGCTTGCCGGATGGCGACGGTGAGTCCATGACAATGTGCAGCCGCAAAGTTGTTGCTAGACTGACACTGCCTCTCAAGCTCAGTTGCAACTGCATGCCTGGAGGTAGGATCTTCACTTCTTCACCAATCGCCGTCGCCGTAACATTGAGGGAATTTTGGATCTTCAGTTCTTCACCAATCGCCGTCGCCGTAACATTGAGGGAATTTTTCAGAGTGCTCGTTCAGAACTGGTAGCATCGTGGGAATTCTTCAGAGTGCTCATTCAGAACTGGCTTCACATAGCATTAGAAAAGAAATAATTTTTTCGTTAAGAATATTGCCCTTTGCACTTATCATTCTCTTCGTAACTATTGGCCCGTCCGTCAATACATATGATTCTGACAGATTCAATAATCTTCGTATCTAGCGATCTGTTAAGAGTGTGTAGGTCAAATCCAGGCCTGCTAGATCAAAGCCCGAAGGCATCACAGCAAGCAGACATGCAGACCTTTCCATCTCCGTACACACTACCATGCTTCCTTCCTGTTTTAGTATCCAGAGCATCGGCTTATTGTGCACAGATCACAACACTTCTTGTTATTAGGGTGAACAAAGAAACAGAAACACCATTAAAAGCAAGATTTTGGAGGTGATCAGATAATTGTAGTCTGAATTTTTGGTCAACACTAGAGTTTCTGTGAAAGCTTATCATCACATCAACTGCCCAAAATTCTGTCTATTTTCGTAAAACCCATCGGCAGAAGATGAAAAGCAAAATCAAATGAATAGACGAGAAATCGCATAGATCTTGGAAAGCTCAGAAGGATCCATTGGTTTCTCTCGTCAGGAGTCAGAAAATAGGTAGGTATTTTTTGGTCATCACAGCCTCCAATCAGATCCAAGGACAAACGAAAACAAGAACTAAAAGCAGACAGAATCCAAAGTAAAATCCAGAGAAAAAGTGTGGAAATCCTAATGAAAAGAAGGGCCTGTTTGTTTCCGCTTTTCTGGACTTCGCTTTTATGAGAATCAGGATTCTGAGATAAGCGAGCTGTCTGGAGAATCGGCTGTCTAAATAAGCTGGGTGTTTGGCAATCCTGATTATTTTGAGCCGATTCTCTGAGCTGAGTGGTATAAAGTCTGAAATACCCTTGAGGCTGATGATATCTCATTTGTTTGCTAAATACGAGCAGAATTCAATAATTCTTATAATTTTTTATAATCTTGACTACATAATTATATTACTATTATGTCAAATAGATTAATATCACAATTAGCCCAAGAGATGTACCAGCACTAATTTCTAAACATTGAGTACATAAATGATGGATACAACTAATTTATAAACTAAATCACGAAACCATAGCGGTAGCGATCGCATCACGAAATGCATTCATATCGACATCATCTCCAGTACCACCATCGTCATCATAAGTTGGATGAGGACTATCAGCTTCAACGTCTTCTTCAAAATGCGGATCTTCTAAGTCGCATTCCCTAATGAAATTGTGAAGGGCCATACAAGCAACTATAATCTTGGACTGCTTGTTAACTGGATAACAGGGCAAGTTCTTGAGAATACGCCACTTCATCTTTTGAACTCCAAATGACCGCTCAATCACATTTCTAAGGGATGAATGTGCATGATTAAACACCTCTTTCAATCCCACTGGTTGGTGACCATGACGCCATTCGGAAACATGATACCTTTGCCCCTTGTAGGGTGCAAGAAATCCTTTTCTATTAGGGTATCCAGAGTCAACAAGATAATACTTTCCTGCATATCAAATTTATGTCATGTTACGTAGCAATGAGTAGCAATGAGGAATTATTGATCGAAAAATAAATTGCCCGCAACTTGTTCTTACCATGAGGAGGATGCGGAAACTGGTCCTTGTATGTGACTAGCGTATCCAATAGTACACGAGTGTCATGAACAGAACCAGGCCAACCGGTGACAACAAATATGAACCGCATATCAAAGTCACATACCGCCATCACATTTTGTGAGGCATACTTATGGCGACCAATGTATTTGGGTTGCTCACTTAATGGCACAGTTACCGGCATAAATAGCTCAAAAATAAACTATGCATGTGTCCAATCCACATTCCAGCAACAAGGGGCGGCAGCGTACCTTGGAGGCGGCGGTGGCGCACGGCAGGGGTGGCGGCGGCGCACTGCAGGGGTGGGCGGCATAGATCCGGCGTCAGTCGACGGCGCTACTCCAATCGTGGATTGAAAGGCCGTCAGTCATGGGCCGGCGGTGCTCCTCCAGGAAGGAAAACAAGTGCGGCGACGTACCTTGGCAGGGAGGGCCAGGGGCGACGGAGGGGGGAAGGCAGGAGTTGCGGCAGTTGCGGCGGGAGAGGCAAGGGCGGCGGCGGGAGACTGCAGGGCGGCGCGGGGGGAGGTCAGGGGCGGCGGCGCAGCTCCGGTTGGGGGGAGGGCACAGACGGCGGCGCAGCAGCAGGGGAGGGTGGGCGGAGTCATGCCGGAGCCCGTGAAGGAGAGGGTCGGCGCGATTCCGGGCGTCGGCGACGCGGATCTTGGAGGTAGCGGGCCGAGGAGCACTGCGCGGATCTGCGAGGCGGTGGGCGCAGATCAGGAGGAGTGCGCGGATCCGGGCTCGGGTCCCCGCGCGGGAGGCGCACCGTCTCCCGAGGGCGGCGAGCGGCGCAGGAGGGAGGGGGGCGGCGGTAGAGGGGCGGCGGCGGTAGCTCGGGGGAGGAGGGGTCGAACAGGGGAAGGGGTATCGGGAGACGGGGTGGATGGGGGGCAGTCAGTGGAAATCCACTCGCTTTTTCCCGTGCGCGAGTTCTGAGCCGCAGTGGGAGGAATCACGATTCACGTTGTTTTGGCGCTTCCGTGGGAATCGGCGGCCGATAGAATCGAAAATTAAGCGGACCGTTTGGGTGGGATGTTTGATTTTTTCCATCCAGAATTGGATTTTAAGCGGAAACAAACACGCCCGAAGACTGATGCTCCCATCGCAGCAGATTTTTGACCAAACCTGACGATTCCCGTGGCCGCAGCCGAGATGATTGCGGCGGACGGGGGAAGCCGTCGTATATATAAGGGTGATCCGTGGGGTTAGGGTTTTCCGGGAATCTGGTGATACGTATTTACCAGAATACCCTTATCTTCTTGGTGGGCCGGCCCAGTTAATTCTCCTTCATCCTCTCTCATGGCCTTTTTTCTTGCTACGTGGCATTTTTCTATTGGTTCAAATTCGAGTGATACATAAACGAAATTAACTCAATTTTTATCTAGTAATCACCCCCATTTTATTTGCCTCTTCGTTTTGTTCCCACTGAATCATCTCATCCAATTGATAAAAAAAGAATAATCTCAGCGAAACCCATAGTGCACTGAATTTTTGAAGTCATGTGAAGCATGGTACAAAGATATCTAGGCCCATGGACCTAGGTGAGGCCCAAATGGGCTCACACCACTACCACTGAAGGTCCTTTGGTCGTCGACGCCGAGGTAATCCACGACGCGCAGGCCGTCGGGCCGCCGGTGCTCCGTCGTCTGCTGCTGCTGGCCACCGTGCATCAGCGATCCGTCGTCTGCTGCTGATGACCCGTATGCACCGTGCATCATCGAGCCGACCGCACCACCGTTGCTGCCACCGTAGTAGAGCTGACCCGGCAGCAGCCTGCCTGCGTCCAGCCCAACCAGCTGTGCATGGCCCAACGGCAGCCCATCATACGGCGGCGGATCAGCCTTCAGAGGCCCAAACGGACTCATGGCGGGCAGACGGTCAGGCCCACCCAACATGGGTCCGAAGCCGACGGTGGCGAAGCCCGCGCCATAGCCATAGCCGCCGCCGCCCGTGGTCGCGCCCATCTCCGCGGCCTTCTGCAGCAGCGCCGTCGCGGACATGCTCGCCGTCGCCGAGAAGCCACCGCCCATGCTTCTGCTGGGATCGCTAGGCCCGTCGAGCCCTATCCTGGCGCCGGTGAAGAAGGCTGCCGACGGCGAGGGCGCAGGCCTCGCGGCGGCGAGGCTGGAGAGCATGCAGCCGGCCATGCTGAGCGGCGGCAGGAGCGGGGCGGCGGCGTCGTCGGACATGGCCGGGGGGAGCATCCTGAGCTGCGGGCTCTTGGTGTCGAGGGCGAAGTCGTCGGCGGCGTCGTCCTCGGCGGCGTCGGCCTCCTGCAGGTGGGAGTGGGACGGCGGGAAGGCGAGGTGGTGTGCCGCCTGACCCTGGAGGGCCGAGGCCACGGTGGCCATGTTCATGGGCTGCGCCAGCTTGTTGTTCTCCTCGGCCAGGGCGTCGCAGAACGCCCTGTGCGTCACGAAGCTGTCTCGCCTGCGTGCGTGCGGGCGGGGGAACCAAATAAACAACATGAGCAGTAGAGAACGAGCTGCAGTACATTAACAGGCTGCAGTTACGTACGAGCACAGTGTATAATGTATGCACGGCTGGAACATGGACTTTGGGACCGACGCCATGTTTAGTTGCAAAAATTTTAGGGGTAAAATACTGTAGTACTTTTATTTGTATTTGGTAATTATTGTCGCGTCATAGATTAATTAGGCTCATTAGATTCGTCTCGTGATTTACAAGCAAACTATGCAATTAGTTTTTTATTTCGTGTAGATTTAATATTTCATGTATGCGTTGAAAAAATTCGATGTGATAGGAAATCTTGTAAAGTTTTGAAATTTTGGATGCAACTAAGCAGAGACTAGAGTTTGATTGATTACATTTTGGATGCAACTAAGCAGAATCTTGTAAATTGGATGCAAGATAATTGGAGGACTTGTCAAATCTCGTTGTCAGGACTCAGGAGGCCCGGCACACACAGCTACAGTATTGGTAGTGTAGGTGTGTGTGTCGCCATGCATGCGTGTGATCGATGTGAATCTGATGGCGACGGAGCACAGTTTGGTCGTCAGAAGAATGAGAGTCACCGATGAGAACGAAAGGACGGACATTCAGGTTGGGCTGGCAGACAAAAACAAATCTACCTTGCTTGCTTGCTTGCTGATATATACTCCCTTTGGTTGGACATTCAGGACGGAGTATTCAACTAATGAACACGACGTCGATTGATTACATTTCCTTTGGTTCATTTTACCTCTCAAAATATAGCCTTTGGTTCGAATTACAATACAATTCATCTTTTTCATTTTTCCATGTATAGGTAAAGTTTTAAGTTGAAATTTTACAAGATAAACACATCATAAACATGTTAGAAAAATACATCATAATTTTTTATCATTATATCGATAAGTTAGGATATTTAATATTAAATTAATTATTAGAGTTTAAAATTTTATGAAAAACAGCGATGACAATAATATGAATTTTTTTATTATGCATTGTGATGTCCACTACTACCCTGTACAATTTGAAATTAAAATTCAACTTGTGTAGAAACTATAAAGAAATAAAAGACAAATTGTAGTATGGGGTAAAATGAACTAAATAATATAGTTTAGCGGGTAAACTGAACCAAGTTGTAGTTTATAGGGTTATTCAAATTTTTGCTATACTTGAAGGGAGTAAATTGGACTTTTTTTTCTTATTTGAGCTTAAGATTACTAAGCTAATATACTTTAGGTAGGGAAACATCAATAACAATCACATGCATGAAGATAGATGAGAGAGAGAAGCATCATGCAGGTGGATGGATCGGAGCTGACCTGGAGAAGACGGTGCCGCAGTCGCACTTGTACTCGCGGGTGCCGCAGACCTTGGCGTGCGCCTTCCAGTCCGAGTGCACGGCGTAGCGCTTGGCGCAGCGCTCGCACTTCCACTTCTTCTCGCCGTGCTTGCGGCAGTAGTGCTTCTTGATGCCCGTGAGGTCGCCCAGCGCGCGCGCTGGGTTGTGGTGCACGCACGACGCCTTCGGGCACACGTACACGCGCTTCCTCGGCGGGCCGCCCGCGGCGTCCGCGCCGCCGCCGCGCTGCCGCAGCTTCCACGGCAGGTTGTGCCCGCGCCGGTGGAGCTGCAGGTTCTGGTCGCGCTGGAAACCCTTGTGGCAGATCTCGCACACGAACCGGTTCGTCGCCATCAGCGTCCGCGGCGACAGCGCGATCACCTCCGCGCTAGGGTCTGAATCATCAGGTGCATGCGGTGCAAATGCAATGCAACACGCGCGACGTCAGAACATTCAACCAATAATTATATTATTGGAGGGATTTAAACATTGTTATTATTAGCAGCTAGAACAAAATAAGGTTATTTTTTTGAAAGACAACAAAATATGGTTGTCAAATTGTATTGATTATTCAGGAGATTGATTGAGTTAAAAAAACATTTCAAAGTGACAAGGACTGTCAGCTAATTTTTAGTTGCACTATTATTTATGAAGTATAATAGTTGAAACTAGCTTGGAAACAAGAAATGTATTGAGACTGAAGAAACATGCATATACAAGAAGTTTATAAGCATGGTTTGTCAAGTAGGCTTCTCATGTTCAGCTCATGGGGTCTTTTATTTTCCATCTTGGCATCTTCTATTAATAGGAAGGCTCATAACTTGCATTAAAAGACGAGTGTTCTGAATAGTGTTATAGATCTGTCTATCTTACTCAAATTTCCACAAGCAATGTTCAAATATTCCCTTACAGTATGTCGTCATCTTAATTATCACGCTAGTCTTCGCTGAAAGGGAAATTTGGACTGCTAATAAACCATTTAGCGCCAGAATTGAATTGCCCTATCAATCATAGAGGCCATTGGTCGTCGGATTTCCGAAAGAACACAGATCAAAGACCGCAGGTCGGATTATACAAGGAATTCGTTACTCCAACATCGTCTCCATCGACTTCCCCTAGAACAAACTAGATACGCAATTGATATGATGCTGCAGCCTGCAGCTGCAGGTCACCATAACTAATTAAGCGTCAGTAAGAATTAGGCCGGACGCCACACCTGGTGTCCCCGGAAGGCTTCTCTTCTTCTTCACCGTCGGCAGGGCAGGCGGCGGCTCCGATGGGCCGGTGACGCGCTGGAGATCACCGTCGTCGGTGCCCATCTCCGGCGGGCTACCGAGGAGCGGCTTGATGTGGAACTGCCGCTGTTGATGATGCAAGAACTCTTCCTCCACCTCCCTGCTAGCTGTATTATTGCTGCTCACAGAAGAGAAGCTGCCGGCACACTCCCTTGCAGCCGCTCCCGACATGGATGGCAGTAGCAACTAATTAAGCTTGCATGCATGCACGCGCACGCGCACAAGCTCCAATTAAAACTAGGCTTACTTGCAAGGATATATCAGAGCAACAATTTGGCAGTGAAGACGTACACCTTTTACATCACTAGTAGGCTTTTGTTTCTTGGCTCTTGTTGGGGCCGGCCGGGGGAGAGAGTGTGTGTGTCCTTCAGTTCTGGGAGACAGTAGAAGGGAGGGAGGGGGTTGGTCTTGTATTTATCCTTGGCATTTTCCCATGCCGCTGCTCCTCAGCTCACACCGCACCACATTCCAAGTTACCTTTCGATGTACTGCTAATGCCTGTCTTTTTCCGTATATGTGTCAGTGCTGACTTGAACGCGCATGATATTATAGTATACTCCCTTTGTCCTGAAATATAAGGCATTCCAATATTTTTGGAGAGTTAAAATTTTTCAAGTTTGATCAAATTTTTAGAGAGAATCATAAAAATTTATGGCACCAAATAGATATATTGTAAAAATATATTTAATGGAGAATCTAATGGTACATATTTGATATCATAAATGTTATTACTTTATTGTATAAATTTAGTCAAATTTGAAAAACTTTGACTCTCAAAAAATATTGGAATACCTTATATTTCAAGATGGAGGAAGTATATGTCTAAAGATTAATCTAGTGAGGGAGAGAGAAGAGCGAGAGAGGAGCCTTGCATTGTAACAATAATGTGTACTATAATCTATGGTATATAGCCGCGAGGAGTCAATTAAGTAGAGAGGGAGAGAGAGATCTAGAGAGAGAGAGAGAGTTTTATATATAATTACTACTATATACTAGCAGTATGTGCATCGTTTGGATCTACTGGCCTTTGTTGTTTGCTCCCTCGGGATCGATCGGCCGGCTACAGACAACGCCAAGCTTTCCTGGGTTAATAGCTTGCCATGACAGCAACCTGTGGTCAAGTTGATCGCCTTCTTGTTGCCTTGTTTTCTTGCCTAGGGCCCTGGCCTGCATGCATGCCCTCGTTTTCATTTCAGCGGCTATAAAATTGCATTTTAAAAGTGCGGTTGCCGATCCCCAAAACCAATCTCTCTTGCAGCGCCAACGTACCTCAGTTTCTTGACTATGGTGAGCTGGAGCCTTCTCATAATTTGGTCTCAACCAATAATACTTCAACTATTTCAAAGAATAACCTAGCTACCTACTGTGTGAAAATGGTAACACATGTTGCCCATTAATTGGAACGGTAGAATCTTTCTTGTATTTGTAGGCTATCCCCAACCCTCCACCTAGGATGATTTCTATAGCATTGATTACACTGCCACCTAAGATGTTTAACTTATGTGGCACTATATTAAATGAGAGGGAGAGTGAAGAGATGAAGAAACTGAGTCTCATGCAAGACCCAATTTCTACACGAGAACTTATGCACTAGACACTACCAAATTTTGCATTGGGAGAGAGTAGTGTCCTCATGATAAGTAAACAACAAATATGACTGGTTGATAGGAAAGAGAATAATTGGGTAAGTATTAATTATTAACCATATGAAGAAACTATGTGTTAAGGGATGTAGTTTCTAAACATAGTGTCTTTCTTATGTGGTGGTATAGACATTATCTATAGACACTATGGGTTGGGACTGGTCCTAGAGATGATATCATGGCTCAGCTATAATTTTTTCTTGTTACTTTGGATCATGTGTCAGCTATAAAATCGAACAAACCCCTATTCTATCCATTTAAATTACAGTGCTTAATTTCTTCAAGGACAAGCCTTTCACCGACAATTAATCTACTAATACCAATGTTCGTCTACATGGCCGTTTACAACGTTTACACGGCGTGTAAATGATAGTCAATGGGTAGTCGTGTAGGCTGGTTAGTCGTGTAAAACCGTGCAAAACCATTTTGATCGTTTAAAAGACTTTTTAAACGGCCTTGTATGCTGGCATTTTGCTAAACGATGGGTGGCCGACCGTTCACTGTTTAACATTTAGGTTAACATTGACTAATACATAATTTTTACTATGCAAAAATTGATATTATAATTCGTATTAAAAATACTACTTATTTATATTTACAATTTTGTATCACAGATTTGATAATATTTAATGGAATAATCGTTTGTCAATGTCTTATCCCAACAAAAACAAAATATGCCTTGTACGCCTTTTCTACATCAGCTCGTTAGTTAGACATTTTGCCGCGCTGATTTGATCTCTCAGCATTATTGTATAGGCCGAATCGTTCTTACGACAGGCTAGCGATTTCTTCAGCACCACTGATAGGTCCTTTTCAGAGTGTACGGAGCATGACCATCAGTTGTTACCGGGGTATTTAACTATTTGCCGTTTTTACGGATGTCACTCCTTCGTTTGCCATCGTTATGGTGGCTCCTACGTTTTTTGCCACTCTTTTTCACGTGATACTAACAATTTGCCAAAAACGCAGACGTGGTAGGCCAAATCAGCTATCCAGCGTGGAGAGGCCGTGTGAAATGACCATGCTGCCCTTGCCTTATCCTTCCCTCTCCCCTTCTTCTCCACGCTGCGGGAGGAGGTGGCGCGGGCTATCGCCGGCGCGGGTGCAGCGGCGGTCGGCGTCCAACGCGGCCGAGGTGGTGGCAGCGCTGCGTGTGACCGGAGGGGCGGGGGAGGCGCTCGCGCCGCTCATAGAGGGCCCGGATCCGGAGGCGGCCCCGGGCGTCGGTGCCGACGTCGGCGGGAGGGGTGGGGGCAGTGGGTGCGCGGCAAATTGTTAGCATCGTGTGAAAAAAGAGTAGCAAAAATGTAGGAGCCACCGTAACGATGGCAAACGAAGGAGTGCCATTCAAGAATGGCAAATAGTTAAATACTCCGTTGTTATTTGTTACATCATGTACTAACGGTGGTAAACATCACAATGCAAGTTATTAATAATAACTAATAAGCCGACCTCCTCCACCTTGTTCTGAAGTACCCTACGGAAATTTTGACGAACTCTTTTTTTTTTCTATTCAAGAACATTGATTCTGCCTTGTATGATTCGTAATTCACCTGTGAATGTGTCCACGCGTAACTCTGTCAGGAGATCACATATCAGTCCCAGTAGCTGATTGCCAGAATTTTGTTTATCCTGCGACATAGATTGCGACAGCTGATCGAGTACGCACACAATGAGAACAAACAAGATCGATGCATGTCTTGTTCTGCAAATAACAGGTACACAATGACAAGAAACGAAAGTACTGGAACAGTCTAAGCCAACAGCAATATCTAGGACTGCTCTTTTTCCTGAAGCAGAAAAACAAAATCCACTGTCAATGAGAGCTCTTGATTGATATGGACCCCGCGACCCCAAACATATATACGGTAGTTAATGCTACATTATCAGGCCTACAGGCTACACCAACATGTACAGTGTCACCACTTGCACCCCACAACCTAGAGAAAGGCCGTGTTTGGTTCCGTAGCACAAAACGTGCTAAAAAAGAATTTTGTCTGCATGAAATACTAAACGAATCTTATTTGCAATTTTTTTTTCAAAAATAGGTGTAACTTTCCACAACAAATGTAATGGCGGTAATTAATCGATGATTGGCTACAGTAATGCTACAGTAACCATCCTCTAATCGTGCGGTCAAAGATCTCATTAGATTCGTCTCGCGAAGTAGTGCAGTGGTTGTGAAGTTAGTTTTGTAAACTGTCTTTATTTAATTATTGGTAAAAGTTTGTGCTACTTATGCTACGGAGGAAACCAAATAAGACCAAACATCGACCCATGTAGTAGTATCATCCAAGCAGCTACCACTGCATCACAATCTGTTGCCTGCGGTTAGATGGATAGGGCCTCGTTTAGTTGCGTCTGTAAAATTTTTGAAATAGAATTTTTACACATTAGAAGTATCAAATATAGACTAATCACAAAATTAATTATATAATTCGTCTGTAAACTACGAGACGAATCTAATGAGCCTAATTAATCCATCATTAAAGCATGTGTACTGTAGCAATTAATGTAGCAACTTAGTGTCTAATCATAGCAGTCTAATTAGGCTCATTAGATTCGTCTCTCAATTTACAAGAAAACTATACAGTTCGTTTTTTATTTCGTCTAAATTTAATACTTCATGAATGTAATTTTTTTTCGATGTGATAGATTTGGAATTTTGAATTTTACAATTTAACAAGGGCTAGGCTGAGCATTCACCATTCAGGTTCAGTGAACTGCATACATCCATCGTCTGCTTAGGATTTCAAGACACGATGTGACCTGTAGGTCGACAGCAGCGCGATTGATTGAATCTATATGCCACCAACAGCGACGCCGTGCCGTGCCTTGGATGTTCGACAACGTCGCGTGAGGTGGAGTGATGGAGTGGGAAAGGAAAGATAACATATTCCTTGAGTATTATTTCACCCAGACTTTTCCTTCAGAGCTGGCTGCTAGTAGCTGAAATGGTTGATTATTCAGTACAATCCTCATAGATCACTGTCCTCTCTAGATTAGCAGCCTATAAAACGAATCCAGTGAGGACTAATCGCTTAGGGGTTGTTTGGTTCCAGAGACTTTTTTTAAGTCCCTGGAATTTTTTAGTATTTAAAAGTATTAAATAAATATTAATTATAAAACTAATTGCAGAACCCTGGGGCTAAACTGCGAGACGAATCTAATGATGTATCTTAATCTATGATTAGCGAATGGTTACTGTAGCATCACTGTAGCAGATTATGAATTAATTAGGCTCATTAGATTCGTCTCGCGAAAAAGCACTCAGCTGTCAAAAAACATTTATAAACAGATTTTATTTAATACTATAAAATAGTAAGATTCTTTTTGATGTGATAGGGACTTTTGAAAAAGTCCTGGAGCCAAACAACACCTTAGTTAGCTGCTTAGTTTAGTTTCTTCCGTACGAGCTTAGCTCGTGGAATGGATATCATCAGTATATTACCATGCATTGTCATTGTTGCACATAGTCTGTAGTGGTCCTGATGATGCCTTTGTCACTTCTCCGGTTTTGTTTTCATCGCAGCGGTGCGTATTCCTTTGGAGGAGAGGAGTCGGCCATGCTTGCTGCAGTGATCATTTCTGAAAGAGGAAACATACTGTGCGTGCGTGCGTGCGTGCGTGCTGTGCTGTGCTTACCTGTTCTTCCAATCCTTGGCAGGCAGATTTTGGTCAGAACTTGTGGGGAACTGAATAGTATTAATTTGCTGACGATCAGGACCACTCGTTCTTGCCGCGGAGGCTCGAGGCCGGCCGCAATCTTGTGCTTGTTTTTCCAGGAGATAGCTTATTAATTAACGTAACGGTAATTGAACAGTACGGTGGCATCTGTTCTGCAGACATCACCAAGGCGAGGCCTCCCTGCTGCTGGATTATTCGTTCAGATCTGAAGAAAATTCAGATACTCGCCTTTGTCCAGTTGGTATACTGCCTGCGTATACGTCTGAAGATTTTCAGATGCGGCGCCTTCGATTTGATACACTGTCTTCCAGTATATTTGGAAGCATAGTTTGTTTCATCCCGGATTTCGCCAGTGAATTGAACTTTGATGGAGACGAAAGATGACAAAATGCATCACAGTTGTAGAAAGCGTATGAGGACTGTTGGACAGCAAGGCCGCTCTCAAGCATAGCTAGGAGTTAAAGAATATAAGGCCTGTTTATCCAAAACACAAAATGTAAAATTTTTGTAAATCGTTTGCATGGTATACTAAATGTAGTCGAAAAATAAATCGCATTACACAAATGGATTGTAAATCGCGAGACAAATCTAATGAAACTAATTAGGGCGTGATTAGACACTAAATTGCTACAGTAATGCTATAATAAACATGCTCTAATGATGGATTAATTAGGCTCATTAGATTCGTCTCGTAGTTTACAGACGAGATCTGTAATTAGTTTTGTGATTAGTCTACATTTAGTACTTCAAATGTTGAAAATTCCCTTCCAAAAATACAAAAATGTAAAATACAAAATGATTTAAACAAGACCTAAATTGTAGGCAGGGTAAGCGTATTTAGTATGCGATGTGCAAGCAACGACATTCAGAAGCTATGAAGATGCCTGCAGGCTGCAGAGAGGTAAAAAAAAACATTAAGTCATTTCAAAGAAAATAGAATACTACTGTAGATAACAGAGAGCTAGAGGGTTGCATGTAAATTTACAGCAATAGGTATTCTGCTATGGTCATGTGGCAAATAATTGGCGCCTCGATTCATACATAAATGAGCCGCGTCCTGAATCTCCGCCGCTTGATCGATGGCACTCAACACCTAATCCCGGCGCTCATTATTGGCTTGTCAATAGCAAGGAAAGTTTAAGGCAGCCTAAAACACGGTAGCAGCTCCGTAAGAGCAAGTTTAATAGCCCCAGCCGGCAGCCGGCTGGGAGATGTGGATCGACGGTGGACTCCGCGTGCATTTAATATTTAATGAACGGCAGTGAGAGCGGTGTGCGTCTCAGTCGGCGGCGAGCGGGCGGCGAGCGGGAGGTGAGCGGGACGCCCGCTCGACTCTCTCGGAGGATCCAGTCGGCTCTCCGCCGGGCTATTAAGCTTGCTCTAAGGCTGAGGACGACCTGACAGGACGATCTTCTTTTTTCTTCAGATTTGGGTATGGATGCTGCGAGCTTAGGTGGCTATAAAGTCAAGGCTGCCTGGTAATCCTACGAGTAAGAAGCGGCCCCACCGCTGAGATCAGTCAGATTCTGCAGAAAGCCGCTTTCTGCGCGCCTGCTGGTCGCCGGTGAACATCGACGTGCACCGGGTGCCTGTTTCGGGAAAGCATCTCATCCCCTTCCCTGACGTCGTCGTCGGAGAAGACTGGGCGCCGGCCGATCCTCACGGCCGCGTCGCCGGACGACAGATGCGACGCGGACGGCGCATGGTGACACTGAAATTGCAGGCAGGAGCCCGGTGGTATCACTGTCAGTATCATCGGAAGCGGGCTGCAAAGAAGCAGACACCGGCAGGCCCTGTTTAATTCGTTTTACCTATAACCGCAAAATTTTTTGCGTGGGAATCTTGCCAATTTGAAGTACTAAATGAAGTTTATTTATAAAACTTTTTACACAGATGGGTTGTAAATCGCGAGACGAATCTAATGATGCTAATTAATCCATGATTAAGCAATAATTAGCAGATGGTTACTGTAGCATCAATGTTGCAAATCATCTCATTAGATTCGTCTCGCGATTTACAGCCCAACCATGCAAAAAAATTTTGTAAATAAACTTCATTTAGTACTTAAATTAGCAAGATTTCTTTTCACTTTAATGTATTTAAGATTTTTTTGTGTTTACGGGGTGGGAACTGAACAGCGCAAAAGTGTGAGGAATACTCTGCACCCGCCGGTTGCCAGGTTCTGCAGCAGCATCGTGTCATCATCCTACAGGCGAAGTGTGTAACACGATAGTTGTGGTGGTCCACAAGCTGCAGTCCAAATAGTACTAGTGAACGTCCAAAGTAATGGCATCAACTGCCGTCGAAGCAACAACTTTTTTTTCCAAAAAAAAAGGAAAGTTAACAGCCCGTCAATCCGTCATTGACTCATGGGCCTCCAGCATATGCCTAGGAGCTGATCTGGCCCATATAACAACTGGGCTGAGTTTCCGTCCGTCCATGACAGTACTGCGATGCGAGTCCTGGCTGGGCTGTGGACCAGACCAGTCGGCACGTGCGTCTGACCATGGCGGAACCGCGGAAGCATGCATGAGCTTGACGACGCCAGTATCTCAGTCAATTCTATAAAAAAAAAGAATTAGAGTATCTCAATTTTCTCACAAAAAAACTAGAGTATCTCGGTTAGTTCAGTAGTGGCACGGCAAGATATGTTTATGAAAAAAAATATTTTGAGTAATAAAATTGACAATATTCTTCGTAAAAGTAGCTTTATTATTAACTTGTTTATGAGAATAAGCACGTGGCCACGAAACTCTCGCCTCGGCATCGCTCCCGCGGTAGTCGCCCACATGCCCACGCCCGACCCTGATGTACTTGGTCATGCGGCAGCGCAACTGCACTCCTCTATCCCTTGCTTCTAGTTCTTCGCATGCGACTCCATCGCTGAGCGCTGGGGCTGACCGAATAGGTAGGTAATGATCCGAGTTCCTTGAGTTGCATTATCACATTCTACTCCTAGTTCTAGGGGACTCCCTACTGTCCTACGCTCCATCAACCGCCATCACAGACGTCCGTCCGCGGGCTTAGTTGTTCTTGGTAACTTAGGCTGACATATAGTTAGCCCAGTTCCTCGTCAAGATTGGTAGGTACTCCTATATATTTTGGCAGACTCAATCGCATCCCAATGCGCACGGAATGGCGCAGCTGGGGTTGTGGCCTATGGGTTTTTCCCCGTCATGGATAGAGAGCACTTCTATCCTCTGCAGTGCACATAACCGCGCGTCCACCTGCATTCCAGCCAAACATTTTTGCTTATTTTTCTTCTTATGTCAACTGTTGTCCTCAGCATCAGCGCGCCATATCTACCAGGCTTACTAATAAGTAAAGATAAACATACACTAAATGGTAGATATCCATAAGACCGCGAGGTTATATTAGGAGCATTCTAGTATCCTCCATCTATACTCTAGTGCAAGATTAGAGTGGTTATTTCAAAACCAACAAGCATCTATGCCTCTCCTATCTCTAGGCCATAGCTATATGTACTGCTACTTTAAATGGTTTATTTTCTCTTTTTGTTACTGCAAAAATCTGTCAACTCCTCTTAAATAGCTGCGTAATACCTACTATACTTTTCCGTAATTTCACAAAGTTCAAACTATAATTCAACCAAAAGTCCGAGACACATGGAAAGGCAACGTGAAGCACCTCTATGTACGTAATGTTGTCCTCTACTTTTCTATACTATAAAAGTTAAAACAATTGAAAACATTTCTCACCAAAATTAGGCCCATTGTATCCCTCATGGAGGCCCCACTTGTCATGCCAAAAAGCTTGACGAAAGGGAGGAGGAGATTGGTTTCGTCCATGTTTTCCACCAAAATCCTATTACTTTTTACACCAGCAATTTCCTATACCCACATCTTGTACCCACGTATTACTTTCCTTTAGCATACACATACTTTCATTTGCACATACATTGGCCCCATAATTCACGTCATTTTTTTTGGAAGGACAATAATTGACATCATTATTTATGGAAGGAAAAGAAAGACGTGTATTATTTAGAAGAAAAATAAATGGCATTGTTGCTTGATGATTTTGGAATGATATTAATTGGCATCATCGTTTTATAGAAGGAAAAGAAAGATGTGTATTATTTTTGGAAAGAAAATAAATAACATCATTGTTTGATGGAAGAAAAATTAAATACGTGTCTGTGGCACGTACATCTTCCCTAGTATAATAAAGAACTTAAAATCTTATCTATGCGATAGAAGGAATTTGCTACATATAATGTGCAAAATAGAGATGTTATTATTCGACCAGTTTCTCACTCCTATATTCAAGTCAAAATTTACGGTTCAACCAATTCATCTAATAATGATAGTGGTATGCTTTACACGATAAGAGCTAACATGTGAATGGCGCCACTGTAAAAGGGGCTCTTCCGCATGCGAATCTAATCATTTCCTGCGTTTATCAAGATGGGTTTTTTCAGGTAGTGCGCTTCCGCACCGAACCTCACTTCGCAACTTGACACTTGTTGTCGGACGACATTATACTTCACATAACATCTTTCTATAGAATATAGATACAAGTGTGCCTATGATGTACGTACAACACAAAAACGGCTTTACGACGGAGGAACACACAACACAAAACGGCTTTACAATGGAGGAACACATCCTCCTGAGAGGTGCAGACTACCTCTCGAGAACATTGCTTCAAGCCATGGTCCCTACGAACTTGAACTTTATTGTGAACTGCAAACTATACCTAACTTGCTATGCCTTTTGATTTCACCGATCCAACTTTTTTGTTGTGCTGTTGGGGCACTTGAATTTTATAGTACGGACCCATGCATCATAGGACAGTGCACAAACACACACCTCCTGTCCACACCTGAGAGCAATCTAAAGACCCAATTACTCGGGATGTTTTGGCTTTCTTTACCCAAAAGGATGAAGCAAACAGAGCAGATGGGCCATCCTTGCTCGTTTCGGTGTTATCCTCTTCCTCCAAAACATTCACAGGTTGGTATGCCATCATTGGTCAGTTCAAAAAAAAAATGGTATGCCATTGGGCGCGTAAAGCTACTACTATAGCTTATTGTTGGGGCGAGAGAATTTGCGCCTCTACACACAGTGTAAAATGATTCGTGTGTTTGCAGCTGACAAAACGATCGAGAATGAGGAATTAATAATAATTGTACACCTTTAACACAACCATCGATTGTGATGCGTGAAACGAACATTACACATGGTGGTACTACAGCACAACCGAAATCGAGATCGGAACATGGACAAGAAAAACAAACACACGACTCCATCATGGTCTTGCAATCTCATCGCATCAGAGCTAGGTGAGAGAGCATTATATTGATTCTGCAAGAGCAGTAAACTCCAGGCACGCATGGCGGCTAGTTAATTTC
Source organism: Panicum virgatum (assembly GCF_016808335.1). Taxonomy (NCBI): domain Eukaryota; kingdom Viridiplantae; phylum Streptophyta; class Magnoliopsida; order Poales; family Poaceae; genus Panicum; species Panicum virgatum. The sequence continues at coordinate 69,871,008 of NC_053149.1, forward strand.
TGTCTCGCTGCTCGTCGTCGCCCCTGAAGATCGATAGCTCAGCCCTCACGTCGATCTGGATGCCGCCGCTGTTGAGCGCGGCCGTGAGCTCCTCGCTCTCCCGGTACCTCTGCAGGTACCTGCGCATGGCGTCGGCGTAGTGATCGAGGCCGAGGCTTCTCATGGCATGGCAGATGTCGTCGCCGTTGATCGTCTTCCGCCTCTCCCGGCGGCACCGCTCGGAGGCCTCTCCGGTGACGAAGCCGACGAACTCCGTGGCGCACTCCTGGATGGTCTCCTTGGCGCGCTTCGATATCTTAGCCTGTGGCGGGAGGACTTCCTTCATGATCCGCCCGACGTTGGCGATTGGCAGGAGGTTGCCGTGCCCTGCCTCACTGTTGTCATCCTTGGAGGTTGTTGAACCTGATGCACTAGAAAGGTTTTGTGGTTGCCTCTGTTGGGCAAAATGAGTGAAATTGAAATTCTCACTCATCTCGATATGATGGGGTGTGTATATGATCTACCTTGCGCTATCGCAAGCTATATAGCCTCGCGTATTGGATACGAACCGTCTTCTCAATACTCGTCGGTTTTGAAGAGTGGGATAGCCCTATTTATGTACATGCATAGATGTGCAGAGAGGGTTTTCGCCTTATTCATCAAACTTTATCGATCCTCTCGAAAAGCGTATAATGCTATATTGAAATGTAGGGTAACTGGAGTTGTCCGCCGCACCACGCGTGTTGATGATTTGGTAACTCAAAAGCAGAACGTGCGGCTCTGCATTTTATTCGTCCCTCCATTATCAAATATTCAACTTGTTAGGAAAAAATATCAGCTTTCGTACATACGAATTAATTTTATTTTGTTGAAAAGAGATGGATTTGATATAGTTGACGTACAAAGGGCTTCTGCTGGTACGTTACAAGTTAGATTGAAATAAACTTCACAAAGTACGGTAATGCTATCAAAATTCATACCTTTTTCAGTAAGAGTTGGCCATACCTTGTACAGCAGTCCTAGATAGGTTTTGATTGACATATATTCGTATGTACATTCAGGACTTCAGGTTTCAGATATAGCACTACACAGATGAGACACCCAAGCCATCCGTGAGACGAAATCAGTGTACCTACGTGAAAGCCGATGCTAGGTTGCCAACTTTATGCGAGAGCGAGGAGGACTGTAGGAGGAGGAGGCAGGAATAACCTTTTGGCCGGCCGCTGCTGCTAGTTGCAAATAGCCTATGGCGACCATGCAGCTGGCGCGGCCATTGCATCCAATGGGTCGCCCTTCTTTTGCACGGGGCCGGTGCTGACTGGTGGATGCCCTAGGCGCTCGACATCTGCCGACAAGCCGTGCGGCCCTCGCATGGCGACGATGATGGCGTCCAGGGCCGCGGCACGTGGCCGTGGATCCAGGCGGATCAACGTTGAGGCGAGAGCGCACACCACCGCACGGCACTGTTCTCCCGCGGAGGCACAGTACAAGCGGACCCTAGGCCACTTGATCATACAAAAGGCTAGGAATTTTATTTGCAGCTTCTCTCTCTCTCATACCCACCAAAAGGAGACGATGGATAGGATGGAGCAACGCTGCAGGAGCTAGAGGTAGCCAATTAGGAGTAGTTCATCTTTTGATGCATCTGCTGCTGCTACTACCTGCTGAACTAGATGTTCCCTAGGAAGCTCCCCATTGGATGGAACCATCCTTGAATACATTAACTAAATTTTTCTTCCATTTCTCTCAGATATAGTAAGATTCCTCTCTTACATGCTCACGCTGATGCTCCTACCTGGTGAAAGTAGTTCTCAATTTATTTATTTTTTTAAAAAAAAAAAGAGAAAGAGGCCGGCTCTCAAGTCTCAACCTTGTGTAGCTGTGTTATTGCTGCCAACTAGACAAATCATGTTGCTTAATCTTACAATTACTAATTGAAGACTCCTTTTGAAGCCTCACATGAAGCCACCTAGGATCCTAGGTGGACACTATAGAAAATAGAAAAATTCTTACAAAAATCAGAAACATCTAGCCGTTAATCTGACAACTCTAATCATAATAGTCATTGGATCTGTTATCTTTCCTAATAAATTACTCATCTCTGCCATTATGAAAATAGATTAAAGTAACCCCCTAAACATGTATCTAATTACCCACCTCCGTCATTATAAAACAAAATCTAAAGTAACTGTAACACCCGTATTTTCAAATTAGGAACCTAAGTAAATTTGATTAGGTTTATTGTAGGCTCGATAAGGTTTCATCTAATTTATCTTGAATTTAGAGCATTTATCGCGAGCTTAAATAAATTATTTAGCCATAAAATAAATGTAAGGAAAATAGGTTTGTGCATCTCATGCTGCTTTGCATTTTTTATTTGCTTGTTGCTCAACTTAAGTTCAAATCTTTGAGTTTGAATTTAATTTGAAAGTGTTTGAATCATTTTGGAAAAAATGGAAAGTCTTTTCTTTTTCTACCACTCTTTCAGCCCAGCCCATCTCTGCCTTTTCTTTTTTTTTTCCCGCGGCCCAGAATTTTTTTTTTCCTTTCCGCCGGCCCGTTCCCCCCCCCGCCTCTTGGCCCAACCGGCCCAGCGCCCCCTTCCCCTCCCTGGCTCACCGCCAGGCGGGACCCGCTTGTCGGGCGCGTCGTCCTCCCCGGCCGAGCCGGACTCTGGCTCGAGTCCGACCCGGCCACGCGCGCGCCGCCGTGTTCCTCTCGGGCCCGCACGCCCAGGCGCCTCGCCGGCCCCTATATAAGCAACGCCAGGCCCCCCCTAGAACCCTAAACCGCAGCCGCAGCCGCCGCCTTCGCAAAAACCTAGCCCGCGCCGCCGCCATTGTTGAAGCTTCTCGGAGCTTCGCCGCGCCGCCGTTCCGTTTCGATTCCTCGACGACATCACTGCTCCGGAGCTCCGCCGTGGTGAGAGGAACCTCGCCGATCTTTTATCTCCCTCCCTCTCGCTCTGTTTCGGCCGCAGTCGCTCGCCGGAGTTTTCGCTCCGCCATGCGCCGCCGCTAGCCCGCTCCGCTGTCCTAGCGCCCTTCCAAACCCCCTAATTGAGTTCGCGTGCTCGCGCTCGCGCTTCCAGTCCCAGACCCGAGCCAAACGAGCCCCCGGATGGCCGTTTTGGCCAACTCCGGCCATCCCGCCGCCGCGCGCCGCCGTCTTAACTCACCGCCGGCCGTTTCCGCCGCCGCCAGCCCGCCCCAAAGCACTCTAACCGTTAGATCTAAATCGCACGGTCCAGATTAGATTGGATCCAAGTCAACTGAGTTAGAAACCGGTCAACCATGGTCTTTTTGCACTAAAGCCCCTCTGTTTTTCTAAAATTAACCCGCCGTCCTCTTCTGTTGAAAAATATTTACAAATCAGCCCCTGTTTTTATGATCTAGCCCCTGCGTATAAGGTTTAATTACGAATTAGTCCTTAGATCTTGTTTTAGCCATAACTTTCTCGTTTTAGATCCGTTTTCGATGATCTTTGCGCTCATGCGATCGTTGCAATGAGTAGAATAGTTTAGTAACCTCTTTTTGTACTGTTTCTGTTGTTTGGTGTACTGTTTCTTATTGTTTGTACTTGTTTGCTTGCATGTGCGTGTGCGATGCGATAGACGGTTCGCAGTTCGAGGAGCACCAGCAAGATCAAGACTTCGGAGGACCGGATCAGCAGCAGTTTGAGGAAGGCAAGTGGACCCTTGACCATATTTTTGACCCATGAAATCACCAAAACTATCACATTTACTTTTATGTTCATGCATGTGTCTATAATATGATGGGAACCGAGTTAAGGACATGCCTAGTACTGTTTACCTTATTCCTTGATCAACTTGGGTTTAAATTTCATGTTGGGTAGCTATGCTAGTTGCTATACTTTGGGATATGGTTGGTTAATGATGATACAAATATTATATATGTTTTATTCCATGTTCATGATGATTAATGTTGTTAATCAAGAGTATATGATTTAATTGGAACATGGAGAACCACCCAGGAAAACAGTACAACCACAATACTATATGGCTCTGGTCTTGGCTAAGTAACTAGATGACCTATATGTCGTGCTGGGGCGTTTGATTGGTGGTTTTATTTTTTTGGGTTGTCGTGCTTTGAGGAGCGGGTGAAGGAAGCTTCGTCTTCTGAGGCACCGCAGAAAAAAGGACCAGTGCGCACATATAGTGATTCTTTGGAAAAGCCTCGTAGTGAATCCCTAGCCACTCACCAAAGGAAGTGTTTAAGGGCTTTGCAAACCCGGGCGACATGGGAAACACGAATTGTGGGTAAAGTGTACAACCTCTGCAGAGTGTAAAACTAACCGGTTAGCCGTGCTCACGGTCAAGAGCGGCTTGGACCCTCACATGATAATTTAACTTGAAGTTGATCTAAATCGATGATCTAATTTATGGTTAATTATTGTTTATCTTTATATGCTTATCTTGTGGGTTTAATGGTATATACTTTTATCTAGCTAATGCTTGCTAATAAAACATGATCAACTAAAATTGCTGAGTGCAGTTAAACCGTGTCAGCTATCCCTTGAATTAGCCATGCATATATATTATAGTTGTTTTCTTGCCACTTGTTGAGTACCAACCATAAGTGTACTCACCCTTGCATACTTGCTGCTCAGACCGTAATAACAACTGTCCGGAGTTTCCAGAAGACTTCGAGGATTTCTAGGCGTATGTCTCCCAGTCATCTGCCTGTGCTGAAGAAGTTTCCGCTGCTACTCTATAGTCGTTTATTTATTCGCTTTAGACCTTCGGTTTTGTAATAAAGTCTTTAATACTCTCTTTACGTTTGCACTAGTTGTGATATTCACTTTATGTTTAATCATATGTGTGTAAACTGATCCTGGCGCACATATGAGATGCATTCGGTTTGCCTTCATAAACCGGGTGTGACAGAAGTGGTATCAGAGCAGTGTTGACTGTAGGACGTTAGCCTAGATAGAAATGGTCGAGAAATTAAGGTCTATCTTGCTTAGTGGCCATGCTCTTTCATGCTTATTTGCTTAATCTTTATTGCTAGATTTTAATCTCATCCTTGATCACATACTTGTCTTTTCTTTCAAGTATGTTCTAAAACTTTTCAATCCTGTTCTTCAGATGGCCAGAACTAGGCAGACTGCTCGCAAGCGCACTGGAGGTCGTGCCTTCGCTCGTCGTACCGTACCTGCACCCGCTGAGTCAGTACCATCCCCAGCCCCAGCTCCAGTTCCAGCTCAGCCGGAGGAAGAGGTTGAGGAAGTGCCCGGGAGGGATTACTTCTTCGACGAAGACCAAGAAGGCAACATCCGGGAAGTTGATGCGGACGGGAACATACAGTCATCTCCACCGTCGCCGACGCCAGCACACGATCTAGGCCCGCCACTGGCCTATTTCGACGCTCAGGTTCCAGCGACCGCCGTCGCTGAGGGAGGAGAAGAGGAGGAGCCTCAGGAGATGTCAGAAGATGAAGCCCCAGCACCTCCTGCTCCAGCAGCTTCAGCGCCTGCACCAGCTGGAGGAGACCCAGAAGGCCCAGAGGACCCGGACGATGAGGATGATGATGAAGACCCGCCAGAAGAAAGGGGACTGTACTGCGTCTACACCTCAACCCACGAGGAGGGTCACTTCCCCCTGCTGCTTCGGGACACGCTGGAAGAGCTTCACAACCCCGTGGCTCCCCTGTACAAGACAAGGCATTATGAAGACCCAGCGCTCGGCGACTACTTCGTCACTCGGGTCCACATAAGGGTGGATACTGGACCCCGAGGCATGATGACCGTCTCCGCACATGATTCCTCGACACCCATGGCGACCTACCGTGCCTCAGTAAGCCATGCTGCCATGAGGGCTCTCTGGTCTCTCAATCACACTAACCGCCGAGACTTGGAGAGCACAGACTATCAGCACCTTCCTCGCCGTGTCCGTGGGACCGAGCATACGGAGTTGACACTTGGAGAGGACGAGGAGAACCGCGTCAATGTCACAGTGCGAGCTCTCGCTGGAGTTGACACAGACTTAAGGAATGTCGTCAACCAGCTGGACGACACCCAAGACCGACTGAGAGAAGCTCACCACATGATTCGCCAGCTTGAGGCCCAGCTCGCAGGAGAGGCGCCTCCACCTGTTCCAGAGGGGGAGCCTCCGCATCCCGCCTTGTCACCCCCGCGCAAGAGGCTTCGTTTCGGCGACCGTGGCTACCAGAACCGTTTCTACTAGATGATAGGCTTAAGAGTTTAGGTTGAGTCTTGTAAAGAGTCTTTTTGTAATCGCTAGCTCGTGAACGTTTGCTTAAGTGTGTTAGTTAATCAGTGTGTTTCAATGCTTGGTTTTGTGAACAATTGTGAGTTGGCTTTTTGTAATGATTGTGGTGTAATTATGGAGTGATGACCATAATTGCATCAAGTTTTTAATAAAGTTAGCTAGTTAGTAAAGCTTGGGGTTATCCATTTTAATTTATTTTGTCTCTATCTCGTCCTTGCACCTATATTTTACCATGATTATTTCATGAGTCTTACTTGTCTAACCGGTCAGATGGTGAACACCAGGTCCGGATCAGGAGTTGATCAGCCACCAGTGCAGCGTCAGAGAAGAGGCAACAACCAGCAACCCAACAACATGAGTGGAGGCAACAACCAGAACAACGGGCCACCGCCACCACCACCAGCAGGGATGGAGCAGTTCCTTGCTACGCAGACACAGTTGCTGACTCAAATGGCCAACGCCATGGCCAATCTACAAGCTCAAGCGAACCAAGCTCCAGTACCACAGCCGCCACAGAGGGATCGCCACCGTGACTTCATGAGTCACAGACCTCCTACTTTCTCCCACTCACCAGATCCTCTTCACGCCGATGACTGGCTCAAGACCATTGATAAGATGCTGAACATAGTTCAGTGTACAGACAGGGAGAAGGTACTGTATGCTTCAGGTAGATTGGAAGGAACTGCAGCAGACTGGTGGGATGCTTATACCGCCGCCCATGTTGATCAAAACACTATCACCTGGGATGAGTTCAGGACTCAATTCAGGGAGCATCATATACCTGAGGGTTTGATGAAGCTGAAGAGGCAGGAATTTCTAGCTCTGAAGCAAGGTGGAATGACCGTAAGTGAGTATCGGGACAAGTTCATCCAGTTGTCCCGCTATGCCTCCGCAGACGTGGCCACAGATGGGCAGAAGCAGGACTACTTCAGGCTAGGGTTGCTTGCACCTATCAGATATCAGTTGTTGGTACACAGGTTTGAGAGTTTCCAGAAACTGGTGGACAATGCCATCGCCGTGGAGAATGCTCGCAAGGAGATGGGTGAGCAGAAGCGGAAGTTCGAGTCACAAAGCCAGTCTAGCAACTCGCGCCCGCGCTTTGGACCCCCACAAGGAAACCAGATTCGCCCAGGAGGACAGAATGCCAACTTTGGGCAGAACCAGTATCAGTACCCGCGCCAAGTTCAGCAGAATCAACAGAATCAGCAGTCGGCGCAACGCTTCAACCCCCAGCAGAACCGTCAGAACACTCCTGTCAGTACTCCCGTGAGGAACAACAACACAGCCCCTACTGGGTCCACCGTGTGTTTCAAGTGTGGTGGACATGGTCATTATGCGAACCGTTGTCCCAATCCTCCTCAGAACACTCCTGCTCAGAACAACGCTAGCGGACAGAGGCAGACTCCGCAGCAGCAGCCTAGGAACAACAATCAGACCCCGCAGAGCAACAGAGGACAGCAGAACTACGTCCACGGCAGGGTCAACCATGTGACTGCAGACACCGCTCAGGAGGCTCAGGACGCTGTATTCGGTATGTTCTTAGTCAACTCAACCCCTGCATCAGTTTTATTCGATTCTGGAGCATCGCATACTTTTATATCTACTCAATACATGGCCAAGCACTCCATACCGCTTTGCACCATGCCTAGAGCTATGCTAGTAAACTCACCGGGGGGAACCATGAGAGCTATGTACCAGTGCCACGGAATTAAAATTCAGATTATGGGTAGAGAGTTTGATGCAAGACCTATAGTTCTGGATTCGGATGGGATTGATGTTATCCTTGGGATGGACTGGTTAACCAAGCACGATGCTGTCATTCAATGTGCCAAGAGATCAGTGCTCCTTACCAGCCCAGCAGGTGAAAGGTTTGAGTTCTTTGCAACCACTCCAACACCAGCAGATTGTACGGTGAACCAGATGAAGGCTGCTTTGATAGAGGACATCAGGATAGCATGCGAGTACTCAGATGTGTTCCCCGATGACTTGCCAGGTATGCCACCTGAACGTGACATTGAGTTCATTATAGATCTTTTACCTGGTACTGCACCTATTGCTAAGAGACCATATAGGATGTCCGCTGGTGAACTAGAAGAACTTAAGAAACAATTAAAGGAATTGTTAGATAAGAAATTTATTCGTGCTAGTTCATCACCATGGGGAGCCCCAGTGATCTTTGTGGACAAGAAGGATGGTACACAGAGGATGTGTGTGGACTACAGGTCATTAAATGAAGTTACCATCAAGAACAAGTATCCGTTGCCTCGTATAGAAGATTTGTTTGACCAGCTGAGAGGAGCCAAGGTATTCTCTAAGATTGATCTGAGGTCAGGGTATCACCAGTTGAGGATACGACCCTCGGATATTCCTAAGACCGCTTTCACTACCAGATATGGGTTGTATGAATATACGGTTATGTCATTCGGGTTGACCAATGCACCAGCTTACTTCATGTACCTGATGAATAAGGTGTTTATGGAGTACCTCGACAAGTTCGTAGTGGTGTTCATTGATGATATATTGGTGTACTCCAAGAATGAGGAAGAACATGAGGAACACTTGAGGCTTGTTTTGCAGAAGCTCAGGGAGCATCAGTTGTACGCCAAGCTCAGCAAATGTGAATTTTGGTTGAACGAGGTTTCATTTCTTGGTCATGTCATCACAGATGGAGGAATTGCAGTTGATCCCAGCAAGGTCAGAGATGTGTTGAAGTGGGAACCACCTCAGACAGTGTCAGAAATCCGGAGTTTCATAGGACTCGCAGGCTACTACAGAAGATTTATAGAAGGCTTCTCCAAGATAGTGAAACCCCTTACCTCGCTACTGGAGAAAGGAAAAGAGTTTGTATGGTCAGAGGAGTGCCAAGCCAGTTTTGAAGAATTAAAGAAGCGGCTGACTACAGCTCCCGTGTTGGCTATGCCAGACATTCACAAGAGTTTTGATATATATTGTGATGCATCTCGTCAGGGACTTGGTTGTGTGCTAATGCAAGAGGGACATGTGATTGCTTATGCGTCTCGTCAGTTAAGGAAGCATGAGCAGAACTACCCCACTCATGATTTAGAGTTAGCAGCCGTGGTACATGCTTTGAAGATATGGAGGCACTATTTGCTGGGACACAGGTGTCAGATCTACACAGATCACAAGAGTCTGAAGTACATATTCACTCAGAATGATCTCAACCTGAGACAGAGAAGATGGTTAGAGCTCATAAAGGATTATGACCTGGAAATACACTACCATCCAGGGAAAGCTAATGTGGTTGCAGATGCTTTGAGCCGCAAGAGCCATGTAAATGCAATGAGAGTTAGGCAGATGCCCCAGGAATTGTGTTGGGAGTTTGAGAAACTCAACCTTGGTTTTGTTGGTCACACCGAGGGAATCACCATAGAAGTCGAGCCGACTCTTGAGCAAGAGATACGGAAGGGTCAGCTTGAGGATGATAAGATCAAAGAGATCAAGGAGCTGATGGAAAAAGGCAAGGCACCTGATTTTACTGAGGATGAACATGGAACTGTGTGGTTCAGAAAGAGGATATGTGTGCCAGAGGTGGATCATCTGCGAGAAAAGATTCTAAAAGAAGCCCATGATTCCGCCTATTCGATTCATCCAGACAGTACCAAAATGTACCAGGACTTGAAAGAAAGATATTGGTGGTATGGTATGAAGCGTGATGTTGCAGCTCACGTGGCCATATGTGATGTGTGTCAGAGAGTCAAGGCAGAACATCAGAGACCAGCCGGTTTGTTGCAACCATTGAAAATACCAGAATGGAAATGGGAAGAAATTGGTATGGATTTCATTGTGGGGTTACCACGTACAAAGGATGGCTATGATTCCATATGGGTTATTGTGGATAGGTTGACAAAGGTAGCTCACTTCATCCCAGTGAAGACTACTTACTCAGGAGCTAAACTGGCAGAGCTATACATATCCAGGATTGTCTGCTTACATGGGGTACCTAAGAAGATTGTGTCCGATAGAGGTACTCAGTTCACGTCACGGTTTTGGCAGAAGTTGCATGAGTCAATGGATACGAAGCTAAACTTCAGCTCAGCGTACCACCCACAGACGGATGGGCAGACAGAAAGGACCAATCAGGTGTTAGAGGACATGCTTAGGGCTTGTGCTCTAAAGCACGGAGGCAGTTGGGATAAGAGCTTGCCGTACGCAGAGTTTTCATACAACAACAGTTACCAGGCCAGCTTGAAGATGGCACCGTTTGAGGCACTATATGGAAGGAAGTGCAGAACTCCATTATATTGGAGTGAGATGGGAGAAAGTCAGTTGTTCGGTCCAGAGATCATCAAAGAGGCCGAACGACAAGTACAGATTGTTAGAGATAATCTGAAAGTGGCACAGTCGAGGCAGAAGAGCTATGCAGACAAGGGACGTAGAGAGTTGATCTTTGAAGAAGGAGATTTTGTGTATCTCAAAGTATCACCTATCAGAGGTTTGCGCAGATTCAAAGTTAAGGGGAAGTTGTCACCTCGTTACATCGGGCCATTCAAGGTCTTGGCCCGGAGGGGTGAAGTAGCTTATGAGCTAGAACTACCGGCCCGATTGTCCGATGTGCACAATGTGTTCCATATATCTCAGTTGAGAAAGTGTTTGAGGGTGCCAGAGGAGAAGTTGCCACTGGAGGAACTGAATGTGCAGGATGATCTAACTTATACTGAGTATCCGGTCAAAATTCTAGACACATTAGAGAGGATTACTCGGAGTAAGAGGATACGGATGTGTAAAGTTCAGTGGAGTCATCATGCAGAGGACGAGGCTACTTGGGAAAGAGAAGATGAGTTACAGGCAGAATTTCCCCAGCTTTTTGCTAGCCCAGCCGAATCTCGAGGACGAGATTCCTTTTAAGGGGGGTAGGTTTGTAACACCCGTATTTTCAAATTAGGAACCTAAGTAAATTTGATTAGGTTTATTGTAGGCTCGATAAGGTTTCATCTAATTTATCTTGAATTTAGAGCATTTATCGCGAGCTTAAATAAATTATTTAGCCATAAAATAAATGTAAGGAAAATAGGTTTGTGCATCTCATGCTGCTTTGCATTTTTTATTTGCTTGTTGCTCAACTTAAGTTCAAATCTTTGAGTTTGAATTTAATTTGAAAGTGTTTGAATCATTTTGGAAAAAATGGAAAGTCTTTTCTTTTTCTACCACTCTTTCAGCCCAGCCCATCTCTGCCTTTTCTTTTTTTTTTTCCCGCGGCCCAGAATTTTTTTTTTTCCTTTCCGCCGGCCCGTTCCCCCCCCCGCCTCTTGGCCCAACCGGCCCAGCGCCCCCTTCCCCTCCCTGGCTCACCGCCAGGCGGGACCCGCTTGTCGGGCGCGTCGTCCTCCCCGGCCGAGCCGGACTCTGGCTCGAGTCCGACCCGGCCACGCGCGCGCCGCCGTGTTCCTCTCGGGCCCGCACGCCCAGGCGCCTCGCCGGCCCCTATATAAGCAACGCCAGGCCCCCCCTAGAACCCTAAACCGCAGCCGCAGCCGCCGCCTTCGCAAAAACCTAGCCCGCGCCGCCGCCATTGTTGAAGCTTCTCGGAGCTTCGCCGCGCCGCCGTTCCGTTTCGATTCCTCGACGACATCACTGCTCCGGAGCTCCGCCGTGGTGAGAGGAACCTCGCCGATCTTTTATCTCCCTCCCTCTCGCTCTGTTTCGGCCGCAGTCGCTCGCCGGAGTTTTCGCTCCGCCATGCGCCGCCGCTAGCCCGCTCCGCTGTCCTAGCGCCCTTCCAAACCCCCTAATTGAGTTCGCGTGCTCGCGCTCGCGCTTCCAGTCCCAGACCCGAGCCAAACGAGCCCCCGGATGGCCGTTTTGGCCAACTCCGGCCATCCCGCCGCCGCGCGCCGCCGTCTTAACTCACCGCCGGCCGTTTCCGCCGCCGCCAGCCCGCCCCAAAGCACTCTAACCGTTAGATCTAAATCGCACGGTCCAGATTAGATTGGATCCAAGTCAACTGAGTTAGAAACCGGTCAACCATGGTCTTTTTGCACTAAAGCCCCTCTGTTTTTCTAAAATTAACCCGCCGTCCTCTTCTGTTGAAAAATATTTACAAATCAGCCCCTGTTTTTATGATCTAGCCCCTGCGTATAAGGTTTAATTACGAATTAGTCCTTAGATCTTGTTTTAGCCATAACTTTCTCGTTTTAGATCCGTTTTCGATGATCTTTGCGCTCATGCGATCGTTGCAATGAGTAGAATAGTTTAGTAACCTCTTTTTGTACTGTTTCTGTTGTTTGGTGTACTGTTTCTTATTGTTTGTACTTGTTTGCTTGCATGTGCGTGTGCGATGCGATAGACGGTTCGCAGTTCGAGGAGCAGCAGCAAGATCAAGACTTCGGAGGACCGGATCAGCAGCAGTTTGAGGAAGGCAAGTGGACCCTTGACCATATTTTTGACCCATGAAATCACCAAAACTATCACATTTACTTTTATGTTCATGCATGTGTCTATAATATGATGGGAACCGAGTTAAGGACATGCCTAGTACTGTTTACCTTATTCCTTGATCAACTTGGGTTTAAATTTCATGTTGGGTAGCTATGCTAGTTGCTATACTTTGGGATATGGTTGGTTAATGATGATACAAATATTATATATGTTTTATTCCATGTTCATGATGATTAATGTTGTTAATCAAGAGTATATGATTTAATTGGAACATGGAGAACCACCCAGGAAAACAGTACAACCACAATACTATATGGCTCTGGTCTTGGCTAAGTAACTAGATGACCTATATGTCGTGCTGGGGCGTTTGATTGGTGGTTTTATTTTTTTGGGTTGTCGTGCTTTGAGGAGCGGGTGAAGGAAGCTTCGTCTTCTGAGGCACCGCAGAAAAAGGGACCAGTGCGCACATATAGTGATTCTTTGGAAAAGCCTCGTAGTGAATCCCTAGCCACTCACCAAAGGAAGTGTTTAAGGGCTTTGCAAACCCGGGCGACATGGGAAACACGAATTGTGGGTAAAGTGTACAACCTCTGCAGAGTGTAAAACTAACCGGTTAGCCGTGCTCACGGTCAAGAGCGGCTTGGACCCTCACATGATAATTTAACTTGAAGTTGATCTAAATCGATGATCTAATTTATGGTTAATTATTGTTTATCTTTATATGCTTATCTTGTGGGTTTAATGGTATATACTTTTATCTAGCTAATGCTTGCTAATAAAACATGATCAACTAAAATTGCTGAGTGCAGTTAAACCGTGTCAGCTATCCCTTGAATTAGCCATGCATATATATTATAGTTGTTTTCTTGCCACTTGTTGAGTACCAACCATAAGTGTACTCACCCTTGCATACTTGCTGCTCAGACCGTAATAACAACTGTCCGGAGTTTCCAGAAGACTTCGAGGATTTCTAGGCGTATGTCTCCCAGTCATCTGCCTGTGCTGAAGAAGTTTCCGCTGCTACTCTATAGTCGTTTATTTATTCGCTTTAGACCTTCGGTTTTGTAATAAAGTCTTTAATACTCTCTTTACGTTTGCACTAGTTGTGATATTCACTTTATGTTTAATCATATGTGTGTAAACTGATCCTGGCGCACATATGAGATGCATTCGGTTTGCCTTCATAAACCGGGTGTGACAGTAACCCCCTAATCTTCATGTAAATTAACCATCTATGTCATTATAAAAATATAATACAAATAACCCCTAAATTTGTATATAAATTATCCAATTATAGCATTATTAAAATTAAAGAAACCCCTAAATCTGAATCTAAATTATATAATTATAACGAAACATTAAAGTGCACCAATAGAAAATTATAAATTATTATTCTATCATTATTAATATATTATTTATGTTATTGATTATATAAAGATATTGCCCACGATATGTGTCACCATGTAGTCATGTATGATGGAAAAGATAAGAATAGCAATTTACAAATAAATGGTTCAACTAAATGTATAATAAACACACATGGAGGCGTGATACAAAATAAAATTTATTGCAACTAGATAATCATAAACATGCATTTTAGAGTATGAGTTAGAATATTTAATAGATAAAAGAGTGTGTGAGATAGATAATTTTATAATTATTAGTTATAAGCTTTATTTTATATTATTTCTAATTAGCTCGTGCGGCTGCACAGGTTGATAGACTAGTTAGTTATTGAGCACTTGACGTTTTGTCTAGGTGATTCTGCTGCTTTTTTTAAAAAAAAGTGGTGGTCCTGCCCCTTAGCTTGTTAGGTTTGGGAGCAAAAAAAACATAGCTGGGGATGGTATCAATTTATGCCTCACAAAAATTCAAACGAGGAGAGGGCCGAAAGTAGTTCGGGTGGTCTACTCTATCTCTAAGTTGGTTTGACAAGTCGATCAGCAGCAATTATATGAGACAAGCCAATGGTGGCCTACTGATTAAATTAAGCAATTTGCTAGTACTAGAGTCTTCCTCAATCGTGATCAACGTCCACCTAGAAACTACATCAATGTAGGGAAAAATGCTCATTTCACAATTATTATTGATTGTTTTGCACTCAAATGATTTGCACAAATAAGCTCCAAGGTTTCTAAAAAAATTCATTCATTATTCTCAAAACAATTTGGTGGCCTAGTAAAATTTGTGGAAGGATTGAAAAATCATATGTGCCAATTAGGTACGTACATTCAGAAAAATAAGAGCATGTTAGTGTACTATGAAACTTGCAATATATTAGGGGTACTGCATGACTTAATCCAAACAACTCCTTATTATGCCTCTTTGGATTGTACAATTCTCATAACAATTTTGGAAGGTTTAGCTAACATGGGAATTTTTCAACAAGGGCCATTATGGGTTTAGGATAAAGTAATGGAGTTGTTGAAAACTTCTATTGAGGTATGTTTTGTTTCGTATAAGATTTTTGGAGGATTTAAAAAATAAGTACCAACCTCAGTGAAAAGTTTCCGTTGCAGCTACTTATCTCTCATCTGATTCTGGTATTTTTACCATTTGCTCCATCTAAAAGATCATTCTTGCATTTTTCCTATGTTCTCTTTGTTCCAAAGAAGTTAAGATGGTATGTTAATTCAATCCTACATTTCTTCTATTCATGTGTTTCATTAATGCCGTGTTCCAAAGAGCCGGGGTCCTTCCTGAAATTATATTTTACACTTTCTACACAGAAGGAGGACCAAAGAAGACAACTCCATGGGGCTACATTTGAGATAGCTTTTTCCCTTACTATTGTGGTGTATAGTTTGACTCCACTATGATTATTTCTGCTAGACTTTATTAGTTTCACTTTTCTAGCGTTTGAGGGAGTTTTGTAGTAATGATCAGCCATATGAATCTCATATGTAAGGCTGGAGAACAATTTGTTTCATTCCATCACTAAACAAATTTAGCAACAAAATGTTTTTGTAAAAAAATACATACTGTTAATTGTAGTGGTAAATTACTTAAAAATACATGCATGTTTATCCAAACAAATTCAGAGGACCACTACCATGCATTTTTTTTTGTACATAGGAACTTATCATTGAAATACTATTTTAGAGACCGAGCACGCTCTATGTCACCATTATGTTTGTACAAATGATATCACTATCCTCTTAGATTAACGTAATAAGTAGTATTTGGCTGCATCTTAGCCACTGAATCGATCCGTTTGGTTCTAGTAGAACGGCGGACAATTTTATTCAAATGATAATTGTTTGCGGATGCAGGTGCTACGATGAAACTTGGGAAGTACCAAGAACACTCGTGCACCCTCCTAAATTGCCTTAGTCATGCATGTATGTCTCAGCGAATTATGTGCATTTAACATACCACTATAAGTGTATAGTATGGTCAATACGTTTGAGTATCATATCTCCAACAGATTCGATTAAAATCATCTAAAAAATGTGAAGTGCCAAAATATATAAGGCCTTTATTTGAAAGGTCAACTCGTGCTTGATAGTTCAATTATTTCAACTGCCATACTTAATTATTAAGTAACATGATCAATCAGATCAAGACAAGAAAAATAAACTGAAACAAGCAAAATAAAATGAGGATAATTTAACTACAGAAAGTTAAAAAAAGACAATTGCTATCGTTCATCATCAAGCCAGTCATTTAGGTTTACAGGAGTTTGCACCTAGTATGTGTTTTCGTATATATATATGGTGATTGGACTATATACTAAGATGTACTGTTTGTCATGCATGCTGTTCCATTACATATACATAGTGCATGATGCATGTGTGATGCCTGAATTATTGGAAGCCAGAGTCCATCACTCTCTGGACTCTGGAACGACGTCATAGAGCATGCATGCCATTTATTATGTCAGTGGTTAAAGAAACATCAATTTCTGTGTCCTATGAACATTTAATACAAGACTGCTCCACCAGATGATGAGTATATATATGTAACTACCGCATGCGGCCGGCTACATATATGCACATATATACACTCGAAACTAAAGTTTCTGATATATATATTTTTTTACCTAGGATCCGAATGAGAAGAAATTAAAACTCAAAACAAATCGAGATAGATGCATCATATATAAAAATGCTCTCAGCAGCTTCAGTCTAAACAGAAGAATAATGTGTGCAAACCATCTGTACATAGAAGTATGTAAAACTAGAAATTATCACCAAGTATGTAGTAATATGCAGTCTAATAATTAACCGTGTATGGTAGCAAGGATCAACCATATATTGGTGTTTCCATATATAATGATTTTTCATGAAGCAGCGAGCACTAGCTGCTTAATCACACCGTGTGCTACTACTGACTTACTGTCTACTAGCTACTAGGTCGTTCCTCATGCTAGCTAATAACATTCTGGAGCAAGAATCAACCATCAGTAAGACTTATTAGAATAATCTTGATTACTAACTAGTAAGATGATTTATATGCCTGATATGAGCTAGCTGCTGCTAGCATCCTACTAGCTAGAAGCAATGCATATGGATCGAAATAAACCTGCCGAATGAAACCAATCAATATATACATAATGACTGAATGAACAAGAAAGAATTACGAGCCAAGAGCAGCATCAATAACTTTTGAATCTAGAATATATATTATTCTTACCGGCCGCCGGCTACAAAACTAAAATCAACTGAAATTAATTAAGCTACGTAACAATGTGCAGACTAGAGACAATGCAAATTAACATTCTGATGCCAATTAAATAAATCAGACCGAGTCGATCGATCATGTGCAGTGCAGTTACATGCACCTCCGACCGACGATATATATGATCCTCCGGCCGGTAGGTCTCAGCTCCGGCCATCTTCACCGATCAAATACATCACTAGCCTGTTCCTCGCTCCTGGTGTTCCCATCGATCTACGCTACCTACCTCAACATTACATCGATCAGTATGTAGCCATTCATCATCGATCCCCACCTTCTTCAACAATAAGACTAGTAGTCTAGCTACTACAGCTGCCACACTACCATTAATTAATTTTGGACGACTCACCTCTCCAAAAATGAGTAGAAAGCGATGAGCTCTTGGGCAAGAATTAAGATGGATTAAAAGGGCCTGGAGGAGCTGTTGTTATCGCTCCTGTCCATGGCGCCGAACATGAAATGACCGCTGCTGGGTCCTGCTCCTGCCCCGGCGTCGGGGCCGGCCGAGGTGGACGTGGAGCCCCCGCCCCCGCGGGAGGACGCGGCGGCGGCGGCGCGGTCGCCCTCGAGCTCGCGGTACTTGTGGAGGTACCTGCGCATGGGGTCGACGTAGTCGTCGAAGCCGAGGGCGCCGAAGGCCCAGCAGACGTCGTCGCCGTTGACGGTCTTGCGCTTCTCCTTGTGGCACTTGTCGGAGGCCTCCCCGGTGACGAAGCTGATGAACTCGGACACGCACTCCTGCATCGTCTCCTTGGCCTCCTTGGAGATCTTGGCGTTGGGCGGCAGGATCTGCTTCATGATGCGCCCGACGTTGGCGATGGGCAGCAGCCGGTCCTGCTCCTTGATCTCCTCTGCCCCCGGGCCGCCGCGCCCCCCCTGCCCGTGGTGGTCGGCCATGGATGCCGTTCGCTCGCTCGCTCGCTTTATTCCCGGCCGGCCCGGCCCGGCCCTCTCTCTCTCTCCCTCTCTGGTGCTCGCGTGTTCTTGCTGCTTGCTGTCGCTATAGGCCGCTCGCTCCCGGCTGGCCGTCTAGCTAGTATGTAGTCTCTCTCGCGGTCTCGCCTCGCCCGGTGACGATCGATCGGTCGGTCTCTCTTCTCTGCCTCTGTTGTTTTATACACGGTGGCTCTCTTGTTTTATTGGCGGAGAGACAATTGGACCAGTAGCAGGTCTCGCCCGCGCCTCGCTGCCCAGAGTGCCTCCGCCTCCGCTTGTGCTTGTGCCCACACCCAGGATATGTGAGTGCATGACGTGTACGCCATGACGCGCCAGCCTATCACACGGGTCGTTGAATTGTCGTCTCTGTGCGCGCCTGGCTGCGGGGCGGTGGCTGCTGGGCTAGCTACTAGCAGAGCCGCTTGACCGGCCGTACCCCCGGCGCGCGGGGGCTGCCCGCGCGCGGCGGTGCAGTGCCCGCCGGCCGCCGCACACGGCACACCGGCCGACTGGAGAGAGAGAGAGAGAGAGAGAGAGAGAGAGAGAGATCTAGAGAGAGAGCCCGGCAGAGTGGCAGACGCAGCCGGCTCTCCAATCAGCCACAGAACACAGGCATGTGGCCGGCCTCCCCATTCGATTCAGGGATTCAGCCAATCAGCCATGCCTGCCATGGTCTGGTCTGGTCCCCGTCGCTACGCTACGCGCAATTGCTGCCTCCTAGCTAGCTGGCTAACCTCTGCAGCATGCCGCATGTAGCCGGTTCTTGGTTTGCTGGTAGCAGCCGGCCCTGCCGGTTGTTGGTTATTAACTGTTGGGGAATGCTCTAAGCTGCTCGCTCTTCTGTTCATGCCGCCCGCCCGGCCCGCCGCCGATCATGGCCGGCCGGCCGGCCTGCCTGCCTGCCCCGTAATTTTAATGCGTAGGTCGCCGTACAGCCTCGGGTGGAGCGTCCACATGCGCACGTGATCGATCGATGCGCTAGGAGGGGTGGGGGGCGCAACTGTTGCTCGCCGGAGAGGCAGAGCCTAGCTCCTCGTGTCCTCCTTATCATCAGCAGCAGTGTAGTAGTAGCTGAGTACGGCCTCCATATGTCTATGCACAGGGAGCTAGAAGATCCGATCCACACATCCACATATTTGTGGACAGAACACACATCTAAACTTTTATATTTTTTTAACAATATATTGTTCGTATATCAATGCGCTGAAAATAATCTAGCTAGTACTACCTAATAATGTTGTTTTTTAACAAAAGGGTCCAAATATAGAAGGCTAGGTAGCTAAACAATTGTAACCTATACTGTGTCCATTGCGCAAGTTACAAAAAAAGGTACAGTGGGTGATATTGAGCATCGATCAGGTTATAGTATATGCATACATCAATATGTTATTATTGTATGCGCGTGTGGCTGTCCAGCTGGTATATTCTTTTGAGTTCCAAGGGCCGGGGAACTGGGCACTTGCATTGCTTCCTAGCTTGGTTGCTTCAGCTAAACCCCAATCAGGGGAACACCAGTCTGAATTTGTTTCAATAATACAAGTACTGATCGTTTCCTCCAAATGGGTTCATATGTATAATATACCAACAGCCGCCATAAATAATTGTATGTGGACAAATCATGTGTGTTGTGAGAGTCGCCAACTGAGCGTGAGTACTTGAGTGTGAAAGATTGTGACATTAACCGTGACTCCACCTCCGGGAGCAAGAGCCAATAAGGACAACTAAACAATGTAACCGTGATGGACAATTAACACCAGGGGGGGTTAAATGCCCAATAACCGTCACATCGGATGCATATATGTGGTATCAATTTGATTTGAAGGGTTCTGTTTTTAGATGAATGAAATGACTGCTAACCGGAGCATAAACCAATGGAAGAGCAGAATTAGTTTCGATATTTTTTTTAAAAAAATGTCTTGTCGATAGATAGTTACATATATGCATATCATGTTCCTCATCCTTGTCTTATTGAGTATAGATTATAAACAAGCCAAAAGCTAAACATGCACTGCCAAGTCTGTAAAATTCAACGGATCAAATTAAAGGGAAACAGAGTTTACATATGTATAAATAGCATAAAAAGTAGAATAGGCAACCCATCCAACTGTATCTTTTGGATGGGTAGGTACATAGTTCTGGTGGTGTGGTTTCTAGTTAATTTCTCTTAATAAGGACCCGATAGCTTAATTAGTGCAAGTATATATATATGTGCAAGTCTAAAAGAACACTTTTTAATTTTGTGTGCTCATTTTTTTTCCTTTTGTGTCAGCAAGGCCTGTATAGGTTTGTTCCTATCTGCGTGGTTATGTTGCTGCCACAACATAAATGAAAAGATAAGAGTGATTGCATCTGGCCTGCAGCTATAGCTAGCAGCCATGCATATTTATATAAACTCATGGTGAACTGCCATAGATTAAGAACCATGTTTTCCCCTCCTTTTCAAGATACGGAGAGGATTAGGCGAGAGCCAACCGAAGAAGTCTATTCAAACCAAAGGTCTACCACCTTTTTTGTTCTTTTTGTCTCCGTACCCTGCAGTACCTGTAAGTTCAAATAGAAGTGGGAGAGAAGGCAGGCACATAACATAAACAATGAACTAATTAACGTACTCCTTGCTCACTCACCTCCATCTAGTAGGTGCAAAGAAAGGAAAAGCTAGTAGCAGGGCTCCTGTCCTGCTGTCCATGTCATGCCCTGTGTCTCCACTTGCAACATGAGACGTGTAGCTCATATATATCCATGACTTAGTTCATGACAAGAACAGTGACTTTTGTTAAAGGAAGAATCCATTGTATTTTCCATTGTCCTATAAGCTAATAAGAAGTACTCCATGGAGTAATAATTAATCTTGTTCTTTTATTGGAGACAAAAAGGATTGGAATGTTTTTATCTAGTGCTCGCTGATTCCCCTTGTGCTTTCTACCTAAGATGCCATAATCACCAAGAAGAGACCAAACATAAACACACTACTAGCACTCGGGGCCTCGTACCCAAACTCCATGACTCTGCTTATCCAGGTGCAAAAAGTAAAGATGCACTTATTTTGGAATGAAGGTAGAGTGTGTATCAATTAGTAGTAAAATAAATTAGATTACAACATCGAAGATAAAAAAATAAAAATATATCAGATCAGAGAACGAGGTCTCTAAGCAGTGGTCTTTTTGTCGCTGTAGCCATTAGCTAAAATCCTCTATTTACCCTCTCTCGAGGTGGCAAGAGGGCCATGGAACGCGGGCGGGAAGCCAGCATCACGGATGATTTCCAGCGGTAAAATAATAAAAAAATGACCGTACAGACAAACAGTGCACAGTCTCCCATTCATGCAGAACGAACCAATCCGAGAAGCCGGCATAGGGCAAGTGCACATGTGTCCGCGTTCTGTCTGGTCCACGTGGACACAGTTCCAGCTGTACGTCCACTCTCTCCTTTTGGGTTTCCTCGATATCTCCTCTCTGTTTTTTTTGAAGCAAGTCTCTCTTTTTGTTTGCATCAAAACCAATTATTTCAACAGCTTGGAAGGAGCGAGTGTGCACCTAGGGCTACTGAATTTCCAAGTATAGAAGAACATGTCCATGATGCATGAGGGGCCGTTTAGTTCCCGGAAATTTTCGGTCTGGCCCGAAAATTTTCGGCTTGTAGCCCGTTCCGCATTTCGCGAACTAAACGACCCGCGTTGTGCACCGCAAAAATTTTCGCCGCACCTAGACCGACACTGTGGCAGAACCACCTGAATTATCCCGGCTCAAGTGCGCAGGCCATCATCATAAAGGCAACACTGGCACAAACGCACTTCAAACGGAACAATTCTTGGTCTGTCGGGTAACGTCCCGATACAACCACCGGTTCTCGGATCGAACAAGCATACCCCGCACGAAGGCGAGTCCAGAGATATTATAACCACACGTTTTGCATCACATGCATAAAAGTTATTACAAACAAGTTCTAAAGCATTATTACAAGACCAACCTTAGTAAAACAGTTATCCAAGCCATAACCATAAGTTCAGAGTTTAAATACAGCGGAAGATAAAACACGACGGCTACAACACGTCGCAAAAATGATACCAAGCTAGCCCAAGTAAGGTATCACTCGCCAGGGTCATTGCCGGCCGAAGACGTATCCCGCTCTACGGACCAGCCAGGAGGCAAAGAGCATGGATAGATCAAACTAGCGATCTGCTCTTCGAACTCAAACCTGAAAAAGGGGTTCAACAGCAAGGCTGAGTATTCTAATACTCAGCAAGACTTAACCGTCAATGGGTATAAGTAGCCCACTATAGCTAGACTATGCAAGGTTTGTGAGGCTCTGATTTTCCTTTTTGCTGAAAAGCAATAAAGAGTAGATCCTTACTTTCAAGTTTTAGCTTTCAAGATTCTAGTTGATTAACCATTCTATGTAAGCAACTACTAACCAATCATAGTAGAAAACTAAGCAAACATCAATATTGATAAATAATATTATTGCTCTTATTACTCTGTGTGGCAAAGGGATCAAGCAGTCTCATTTCATCGTGAGAGGCGGACGATTCTGAATCGAAATTCAACCTTGCAAGGATAAACCTAGCACACACGTCTGGAACACCGTCGGGTCATTCCCAAACAACCATTGACCTTTCTTTTCGGCTTGTGGATAGGAACACTCTCCCCGACTACAGGGCTCCAAGGTCCACCCGTGCCCGGTCCACCCTTGTCCCTTGAAGTCGTAGTGTTGCACAACATAAAAATAAAACCTATCCCTAAGAGAGAGTGTCAGGTATATCCACTCACCGGTCCAATCAGTTACTAGGCTTGCCGCGTACCATATTTACGGCATGTGGCTAGTACTTTCAAAAACTTAACCACCGCTACCACACACCGCGACCTTAGCAAGTTCAACAACATAGACGGGGTCTCACATAAGGTCATGATATCGAACACAACCCCGTCCGTCGTCCTTATATTGATAACAGAAAGTAAACAAGCAGTTTCTATAAAGCTCGCGAGTGACAGGCAATCACTCGACTTTTACCGGTCCTATAAGCTTAGCAAGTAGTCGAACTCAGGTCTAGTGTTCAGTACATAGGTTCCTAGGATCATGCATCTAGGGTTTCAATTCAAATCCTAAGAACTGTAAATGCACAAGTAAATAATACAGTAAATGATAGTAATTTAAAATATAGGTTATGTCCGGGGCTTGCCTTCTCGGTAGTCGCTAACTATTTCAGCTCTAGGCTCTTCTGAACTTTGGTCCGGGGCTTCAGTTAGTACGGCGGTGTTCGCTTGAGCTTCGAGATCACCTCCGTCAGACTCTGGGATCAGCTCGTACGTCCCGTCCGATAAGGCAGTCGTGTCTATATGTAATGCAAGAACAACATTAAAAACACACATGGGCAATCGTTTATAGAGTAGTTAAATAACAAATTTAACTACACAAGGCATCATGATCAACAGCACAAATGAAGTCTGCTAACTTTACAAACAAGTGGGGTGATTTCCTATAACAAATAAATCATGGTTTGCAAATAAATAAACAACTCAGAGCACATTCAGCAATAAAATCAGAAAATATTATCCTAAATAGAACATGAACATAGTAGGCTACCCTGTAAAAATCATGCCAAGACATGTAACCATTTAATCACAACAATTTATTCATTCAGACTACACCTAGAACAAGCTTGAATTATACAGGTCAAACTAGAGCAGATCATAAGCTCACAATTTAAAAGGGGGTCTACACAGAAATGAACTAGCTACTGTGAATTTTTCATGATTTTATCTACAAATAATTAATTATGAGAAAATAAACAAAACAGACAATAGATTAGCAAGATTCATTTTTAGATCCTGTTCTAGCCATGAACTGAGGCTTAAACTTCCTGGACAAGCTAAACTACTCAAGAAGAATATGCAGAAATATTTTCATGATTTATTATGAACACAAACTATTTACCATAATTAAAGTCTACTAAACAAACATTAAATCAAATAAATAGCTACACCAGAGAACTGATCATGAAAATTTTATAGCAAAACTAGTGTCACATGAGTAAACTACCACAAACATTTCAGAGCAAGACAAGTTTTCAATCAGCAGATAAGAAAAAGATTAAATAACTAGTCTTTATTTAACTAGTGACACAAAACAACTTGTACAGCAAAAACTTGCAACAAACACCTACCCTATTATGGTTCTACTGCAAAGATATTTACACAAGGATTCCAAAACATCAAGATTTGCTATTTTACGAATTTTCTACGAATTGATATTGAATTTCAAAGTTCACTGATAGAAATAACAAAGAGGTCCTTGAAGCACTATTCAAATGAGTCTTGGGCTATGCAGATAACCCCCTGGGGTTTTGTTTCTTCCACCCCGAGGTCCTTGGCCCGGTTTGGGAAGGGGAACATGGAAGGGAGCGCCGGATCCCGGCGGCGTGTGTCGCCGGCGGCGAGGGGAAGGGAGCCAGGGAGCTAGAGGGGACCACGGCGCACCTCTAGGTGGCTTTGGGATGGCTCGGGGTGGCCTATGGCGGCGGGTCCGCGTGCTCCGGCGGGAGGTGGTGGTCGGAGATGGCGGAGGCCGCGCTCCGATGAGGTTCGGGCGAGGGGAAGCGGTCTGGGAGCTGCGCGAGGCCAAGTGGGACCTACTGGTGGGGTTAATTTGGGGCGGGAAAGTGCGGAGGAGTGGGTTCGACGGCGAGCTTGAGGCTCGCCGGCGTTCGGTGGAGCGGCGGCGGCGTTCCGGGGTGTCTGAGTGGGGAGCAACAGAAAGGGCGAGGAGAAACGCTTGCGGGGCTTCTTGTAGTGTTCTTGCGCGCGTAAGCTGGGGTCCTGGGGCTCTATCCTGGCCAGGCCACGGCAGCGTCGAGGTGGCGGCCGGCGGGCGCTCACTGGGTGCGTGGCGCGGGAGGGAGAGGGCCAGCGCGAAGCCAAAGAACGGTGGAGAAGCTTCAGCGCAGCGCGTGGAGGCTGCGGTGAAGCTGGACTTAGCCTGCGGCCGGCCCAGAGCGGCGGGCGGGCGGCGCACGGCACCGGCGGCGAAACAGAGCAGGCGAGCATACAGGGGAAAGGGAAAACGGGCTAATTTGTAATTTCTGAAATTTCCAGGGACCCAAATGTAATCAAGCAATAACTTTTAAAGTAAAGCTCAAATGAAAAAGTGACCAACATGAAAGTTGTTCAACTTTTCAAGATCTACAACTTTGATGTTGTGTAAAAATTTACTTGACCAAAGATTCAAGAGCTAAAATTAAAAACATTGAAGGGATTTTGAATTCTAGGAATTTTGTCTTTTTCAAAGCAAATTCACTTCAAACATAGACTTAAAAGCAAAATTTGCTGCCATGCAATAAATGCACTGAAATTTTGCAAAAACACCCTCCACAAAAGCTATATTCAGAAATAACTAAAGAAAGGACCTTGCATAAAAACATAATTACACATATAACCTTTATATTTACAAAAAGGTCCTTTTTCAAGCAATTCAATCACATGATGCATATTTAGGTTCTAATTACCCTAAGTTGGCTATTTAAAAACCTGGGCCATCACAGACACCCCCCACCTCAAGGGCCCCGGGCGCATTCGCCGCACTCGCCCTCTTCGCATCGGGCTCCAACCCTAGCGCGGCTCCTCTCGCCCTCCCCCGCGCCGCCCCGATCGCCGTCTTCCCCCCTCCCCCCTCCCCCTCCCACCTCCATTTCTCCAGATCCGTCCGCTAGAGTGCTAGCTCCACGTCGGAAGGCTTCGGATCCGGCCTCTCGTTGCCTCCGCCCGTGATGGACAACTTCGACGTCGACAACTGGCTCCGATTCCGCACGCATGGGGCGGCCGCCGGCAACGGAGTCGACGACGATGGATCTGGCAACGACGCGAGGACCAGGGAGGTCTTGGCGGCTACGAACCCCTGGTTCTCTGGGAGCGGTGGCTCCTCCGCCCCCAACCCTGCGCAACCGCACTCGGGTGGGAGCTTCCTTAACTCCGACGCACAAGTCCGCGCACTGGAAGGCCTTGACCTCAACGACGGCGGAGCCTGGTCGGATGTTCAGCGGTCCGTGGGCATCCTTCTACCCCAGGATGGCGACACCTCCATGGAGCTCCCTCCTGATCGAGCACCGTCGCGTCGCGGTTCTCGGCGGCGGGGCTCAGATCCGGCGGTCGCGGCGCAGGAGGCCGGTGCCGAAGTGGCGCCGTGGAAGCTCCCATGTCCCCCCTTCTGCCTGGTTCGCAGCGGGATGCAACCACGGAGGGGGACGGTCTAGAGGGCGCAGTCCGCGTGTACGCCCCCGGGCCGCTTTCGAAGACGACGACATGGACTTACTAGACGACGTTCATCCACCACGCGTCCCAGTATGATATCGCAAACACCCCCCCAGTTCGTGAATTGTTCATGTTCCCCCAACTTAGATTGTAAAATGGCTTGTAGTTACCAACTGCTTTTTGCCTGTATGCACCAACATACTTCCTTGCTCTTGTGGCATGCATCGTTTAGGTTAGGAAACACAAGGCTAGTTGGACACCGGCAAATACACGTAAGTTCTGTGAGATATGGTGCGCTCAAATTGATAATGGCAACTGTGTCAAGGGAGTCATGAGCAAGACTGGTTGGAAGGAGATTATCAGCCGGTATTATGCGGCAACTGGTTTCCTGCATGACAAGGAGCAGTTCCAGAGTCGGTGGAGGCAGCTGAAGGGCCAATGGGCCTTCTGCAACACGCTGCGTTATGGCAGTGGATTGGGGCGTCGTAAGGACGAATCAGTTGAAACCCCGGACGAATGGTGGGAAAGGAATACGAGGGTAACATATCGCTTCTACTGTTTCAATGGTTTTGAACTTCATTTGCAATGATTACAACGTTGTTTCTGTTGCAGGGTAAGCCTGATTAGAAGAAATTCAGGAAAGCATTGCCAGCTTACCTGCCTGAAATGGACAAGATGTTTGCTGGCGTTGCAGTTGATGGGTCCTCATCCTTCGTGCCCGGACAACCTGATCCTATTGAAGTTCAAGAAACCTCAGATGATGAGGCAAGTGAGGAGGCAGATGATGCCCAAACTGATGACATAGATGAACCTTTCTCCCCTGTGAGTGGACGCACAAAGAGGGCTAGCAGCACGAGCACAACAGCATCTAGTCCCAAGAAGCGGTGCAGGAGTCCAGCGGTCAGGTCAATGGACAACAACATGAGGCAGTTGGTCAACATTGCACAGGGAAAACTGCAGTTGATGGACAAAATCTGGGAAGAGAAGAGGGATGCACTAATGGACGTGCAGACTGCAAGAGAGACCGCTAACGACCGCAAGGTCGAAAAGGTTTATCAGCTGGCAACTGAGGCGGGTGTGACCCCTACGTCGGAGCCATTGTTGTTCACAGCCATTATGGACCTAATCAAATGTGATAGAACCATGACCCTTTTCATTGCCACTAATGATGCTGGCAGGCTGCTCATGCTTAAGAAGATCGCCGGGGTCAACAACTAGACCACCTCTTATTATTTCGTCTATGCTTTATTAGTTATTTACTACTCATGGTTGTCCCGTGTGTGTGAACTTTGAGGTTTATGACTACTAGAACAGGCCCTGAACAATTCATGTAATCATGTGCACCTTGTATGGTGGTGCTGCACTTTGTGTGTGACCAATGATGTTTATGACTGCTATTTGAATTACATAATTCTGTGTGTGTGGTCATGCTGACCTAAGCTGCTGCATTCTACATCCTGCTGCATGGGTGTTTCTGCAACCTCGTCCAAAGTTTCTGTTGCACTACTGATGTCCTTGAGTGTGTTTGGTTGTAGGTTGATGGTGAATCAGCAACCAGAGGTGTGATAGAAGGGAGTGAGGTCTATGGGGATGATGAGTTGGATGAGTTCTTGCTACAGATCATGTGCGACGATGACGAAGATTGCATCTTAGGTATGTATCAATATGCCATGCACATAGACAAGCATTTGAATAGAGCTGAGTATAGGCAACCTGTTGAAACTGGTTTGGAATGGGTGCAAAGGAAGTTGAGGGACACGAGGTCATGTTACAACATGTTTAGAATTAGCCCTTCCATGTTCCACCACCTGCATGATACGCTGGTTCAGTCTTATGGCCTCAAGTCCAATAGCAAGAGCACCTCCATTGAATCGCTGGGCATATTTCTGTGGATGGTTGGGGCCCCACAATCTGTTAGGCAAGCAGATGATAGATTTGAGAGGTCTATGGGGACTGTCAGCAGATTGTTCGACAAGGTCTTGAAGTGTTTGGTCAAGCTTGCTGCAGACATCATTAAGCCTGTTGACGCAGCCTTCACAACCATGCATCCAAGGTTGAGGCAGCGTAGGTTCTTTCCCTATTTCAAGGATTGCATAGGGGCTATAGATGGCACTCATGTGCCTTGTGTGGTCCCTAGTACTAAGTTTGTGCAGCACTTGTGCCGGAAGGGAATGACCACACAGAATGTATTGGCTGTCTGTGACTTCGACATGAGGTTTACTTTTGTACTAGCTGGATGGCCGGGGTCTTTACATGACATGAGGGTGTTCAATGATGCAATGACAACGTACAACCATGTCTTTCCACACCCACCCACAGGTAAGCCTTCACATCTGCACGTTGCTGCTCATACTTACGGTTGGTTTATGTATATTGCGTCAGTGTAACATCGTGTTGCTGGTGTAGGGAAATATTACCTTGTGGACTCCGGCTATGCAAACCGTGAAGGATATCTTGCGCCGTATAAGGGGACAAAGTATCACTTGCAGGAATACAGGAACGTTGCTGCACCACAAGGTATGGAAGAGACCTTTAACTATGCTCATTCGTCTCTTAGAAATGTCATCGAACGGTCATTTGGAGTGTTGAAAATGAAGTGGCGCATGCTGGACAAGATCCCAAGTTATGCATGTCATAAACAAAGCATGATCATAGTTGCATGTTGTGCCCTGCATAACTTCATTAGGATAAGTAGGGAAAAGGATAAACACTTTGCCCATTGTGACCGCGATGAGAACTATGTGCCACCAGTGGCTACAGATAATCAACCAGAAACTGAAGAAGTCGAGGATGCAACAGATGTGATGAATGCTTTTCGTGACTCTATTGCGCTTGCGTTGGTGAACACGATGTGATTTAATTATGTGCGATGGAGGTGTATGTGTACTGTATTTTTCTCCGGCTATTTCGGCAACAATTTGTATGCCAATGTTGAGGTTCTTATGAACTGTCGAATAATTGCGGAAGCACTTAAGAATAGTTGTTGCTTTGTTGTGTAATAAGCTGTCACTGTTGGCAGTTTAATTGTTCTGTAATGTGCGGACGGATTGCAGATTGTGCAATTGCATGTTGCCTTTGCTTGTGGTTTTTGCATGTTCATGCGACAGGATGATAGTGCTTGTTGGCCTGGTTGAATAAAATATTGTGCATGCAAGCATTTATTGCTGCTCATGGCTGCCGACGAAAATTTTTGCGAACTAAACGCATGTACTAGTGCAACCCAAAAATTTTTGGACAGCACAGGTCCAATCTGACACACCAAACCTTTTCAGCGTCAACCCAAAATATTTCGGCAACTAAACGGGGCCTGAGCCTTTTGGGTCTTGGCACTTGGCAGTGCGGCGTGTGATGTGTGTGTCATGCTTTCTGTATGTGTGTACTGATCAGCTTTTGTGATGTGCAAGCTAGGCATTTCATTGGTAGGGACTACTCGTCTACTCCTGCCTTTGGGCTGCTTTTGCTATGACAGATGACCATAGGAATGGCAACAAGCAAGTGGCAAGAGCACTATGCTTCATGAGAGTGACAAGAGAGCCAGAGAGGGGGGAGAGGAAGACCTACTAGGCAACAACTCGAGGTGGAGGCCTCAGAGATCTCAGCTAGTTTTAGCCAAAGGTACTTCATGCGGATTCCTATATGGATATACTAAACGGATATACTATTTGAATATGGAAGGGGACCATCTGTTACCAGTATACCACCAGGCACTCTCAAAAAATATACTACGTACTATGTCAATGACATGTGGGCCTAGTTCCACATGTCATTACTAGTTTTGTGGTTTTTTGTAAAGTGCAATGCATGCAGTTTTGCCAGGCTTTGCCGCTTTGGACTATTCCATGGAGCGATGATGCATCTTTGCAAATCTGAGCACACAAGCATTAACTTTGTATACACACTTATGTTCCAAAAAAAAATGCGCATAAAATTCAAGTCTTTTTTTGTGAGTGATAAATTCAAGTCTTGACATATAATATAACCCGCCGAGTGTGTTCTTTTTTTTGGTTTTACACTTCCAGACTTTTTTTTGTATTATAGCACACATTCCTCTTTTGAAGACGCTAGGAGGATTATTTTATTGATTCTTGCATCTAAGCAATTTTGGTTATCATAAAGCACCACCTATCCTACTACCATTGCGATTTTGGCCATCATCATATTACTTATTATGTATTTTTTTCTACAAGTTATGGCATGGGAGGACCTATAAACAGCATGCAACGTGTAAGCCACTACTATAGAATCGACCTTTAGTCCCTGTTAACAACTCTTCTTAGTCCCGGTTTTCCCAACTGGGACTAGAAGTTCAGGACTAAAGATCTCGACCTTTTAGTCTCGAGTCCAATAACTTGGACTAAAGATTCTGTAGGACTAACAAATTAATTGTCGTAAGCTAATCAAACCATGCGGTCCGCTAGGATTTGAACTCAAGATTTTTGGCATTGCACATAGCTTCCTTATCATCTTACCTACGCAACACATGTGACCCTATATATAGGATTTTTTTAAAAAAACTAGGTTATGGAAGACTCACAATAGGGACCAAAGGGTCTATGTCCCGATTGGTATTACCAACCGGGACTCATGTCTAGAGTCCTTTTAGTCCCGGTTGTTAACATCAACCAGGACTAAAGGACGAATTTTAGTCCCAATTGGTGTTAATAACGGGGACTACAAGAGCTCCAGCATCCATAAAATTTAGATTCGGAACTAATGCTCATATTAGTCCCGGGTTTAAATTGTACCGAGATAAATGATCGAAGAGGATAGATGTAGGTTTTTCTACTAGTGAGCTGCTAGAGATCTCTGTTATTCCGCTTTCATAATAAAGTTTGGCAATTGGTGTGGTTGCGCATGTTTCAAAGGAAAAAAATAATATAGTTTTTGGAGGAAGCATGAAGTGGGGAAGTTGCCTACTGGCCAAGTTGTCATATATCCTACGAAACAAGGAAAGAGAAGAAAATTAAAGGGAGGCCCAATCCATGAGGAGATTCCTAAGACGAGTAACTTGGTCAAATCATAATGACCCAAGGGATCCAAACATAAACATACGAGGCAATAACATGGAAGCATATGCCTTCAAGATTTAAAAATGTCTATGGTTTTTGTCCATGCTCGTTTCAGTGGTCTAAAATTTTCAACAACAGGGACCATACACATGAGTTCGTTGTTTGTCATGTTGTATGTTCAACTCAGGTTCCATTAAATTGACGAATACACATACTGGTACAAACTTTAAGTAGAAAGAATCTTGATCCCCTGGAGGCCAACATATTAATCTAAAATATAGGATATTGGACTTATTTAGACCCCTTTCTATATGGATTAGTTCCAGACGTCTAGTATGTGTTAATTCCTCAATTGCGCGCTTGTGTAGAATAATATGAAGTAACCTGTAATGTGATGCCGGCTCCACCTTATTAGACCAAATAAATAAACCAATAAGACGGTTGTTAATTACAACTTCGCATTATAAGCAAATGCCGCTGCACATGCTTCGCTAGATGTCACAACCTCACATGCATGAATATATGCAGGGGTCGTGGAAGACAATGAAGAATAAACATATAGTACCAACAGCAGTAGCAACAAGAACTAGAACAAACGAAGCTTGCTACCGTGTGCATCAGTGTAAATATAAGCAGGCAGAACTGGACAGATTAAGCAAATGGAGCGGCATGCCATGCATTAGACGAGATTCCAGCAGGGTGTGCAAGTTGTATGTATGCTAGCTGAATCCAAACGGTGGACCAGCAAATTAAAAGAAGAGGCCGGACGGAAAGTAAGAAAAGAAAAGCGCGCGCAAAGAGACAGAGTTTGTTGGTGTCAGGTGCGTGGTTTGTTTGCATCCGTACTCAACCATAGAAAAATTGGTAATCCATCTGTCAAGCAACAACGTACAAGATGATCGATGATCTGCCACCTCTTCAATTTGACCGGACCACTACTACTCGGCATAGCAAAGTCCAAGAGGATCTGCATATAAACGTTGGTTATTAATCTTAGCGAAAGCTTGTTAAATACTCCCTCCGTCCCAAATTATTTAGTGAAATCTATGCACCAAAAGAAACCGAGCGATACCTACAAGAATAATCGCATAAATTCTTTTTCGTGAAAGCACTGCCATCATATTTCCATTTCTTACTATTGAATGATTATTGCCGGCCGAGCGTGGTTGGTTCATACGGTACGGTGAGCAGGTGACTTGCTAGCTTAGCTCCGGCATTTCTAATCAAATTCTAGTACAGTTTAGTTGAGGGTACGGTATAGGTTGTATATATATTATTGTTTGGTTGTACGCACTAGTTTACAAGTTTTGATTGAGAGCTGCATTGTATGTATATATTATTGCATTAATTGGAGCAGTAGCTCCATGCATGTGCATACGTTGAGTTTTTGTCTTAGGAATGAAGAAAGAAGAGGCGTCCCAAGTTGGCGAGTCTCTCTGGTACGGTGGTGATGAAGCTGCTACACACAGGAGGGGCAGGAGGCTGCACTGTCCGGTGATGGAGGCGCACACACACACGAGCCTGCTGCACTGTCCATGCAAAGTATTGGCTGATGCTTGACATTTGACGACGCTGCTGCAAACTCTTGCAGCCTTGCTTGCCATGGCATGTGGATCGAGACCGTACGCGCCGTGCGCCACGCATCGACGCCCTGGGCTTTCAATTCGCCGCCCCTGCGCTGCTGGCTCGATCCCTGCACAGTGGCAACACGCGCAAGCTGCTACAGCTCGCACAGCCGGGCCGGGCGTCACATCACATCGAGCAGTTACTGCCGCGATTAACTTGGGGCGGAGCCACGAGTGTACTGCGTTTGGTTCAGGCCTTGAGGGATCGATTGGAACGCCCGCCTGACAGCAATGCAAGCTGTCTTCTTCCCTGGCCTGAATTATTGGATAGAGGTTTACAGTGTGTTAATGCGCTCATGACATTCCCGTGAGACAGATGCATGGTCCAGTTCCAGCAGATATATATATCGATCGAGCGAGGTGGTATGCACGCGTGCCGACATTTTGTCGCTGATCGATCGGCGCTCTCTTCGATAGTTCGGGCATGTATGCAGTTGAGTTCCGGTTAGATATATGCATGGTATATATGGGACTATGGGCCGGGTATCATCAGTGCAGGTAGATGGATGAAGACCACAACAGCTGTCAGCTGAGGCTCCTCAGACAACCAGATCGAGACAAGAACAACTTAGTGCATTGGCAGCCAAGTTCTATTGAGGGCGCGCTCATGTATATATGGGAATGGCACGGAGTCCCCGATCGATATCGATACGCGTACTTTATTTCAGTGCGTCAGTGTATATATGATGACCGAGTCCGTGATCACTAGTAGCTCGATCATGGCGTTTGGGGCAGCGCCGCCGCCGGCGCCGGCTGCGCGCGACTCGTCGTACGTCGAAACCTAGCTAGGTCCTCCTTGGAACATCGGCACATGCTCCGTCTGACGACGCTGCGTGGATGGCATAAGCAGGTGACGGATCGATTGACGACGACGCAGGCCTGCCCCTGCCGCTCTTGTCTCCTTTTTCTGAACCCCCCCCCCCCCCCCCCCCCCCGCCTGGGCTGTATAATAGGCGGAGCTAGCAAAAAATTCTAGGTGGGGCAGGCCGGCAAAGGGCCGCCAGCGGGGCGCGGCAGGTGAGTTCCCGGTGGCTAGGTGGGGCATATGCCCCACCCTGTGTGATGGGTGGCTCCGCCACGGCTGTATTTAGTTTCAAAATTTTTCTTTCTAAACTTCACTATTTACTTATTAAATCAAATCTTTTACCTCATGCATGAAATATTAAATATAGGTAAATAAAAAAACTAATTGTATAGTTTTGATGTACACGACGAGACGAATCTTTTGAGCCTAGTTAAGTCATGGTAGGACAACAATTACCACAAACAAACGAAAAATACTACAGTGTACTAAAATGTCCGATGTGACTCTTTTTACCACTACGGATCTAAACACAGCCCTGAACTGAAAGTCTGAAATCCCATAGGACGCCGGTCGCGCGCAGGCGGACCAGCGAGAGGCCGAGCTGGAATTCGCCGACAAACGCGTGAATCCACACGGCCGCCTGGGCTGGCGACTTGCTTGCTGTAGGCCCGACTCCTACCTTGGCGCGCGAGCTGGAATTCGCCGACAAACGCGTGAATCCACACGGCCGGCTGGGCTGTGGCGACTTGCTTGCTGTAGGCCCGACTCCTACCTTGGCGCGCGCGCGCGCGATCCATCCAAATCATTCAGCAGCTTCAGCAATCGTCGGTCCACTGGCAGCAAAGAAAAGGCGCGAAAGATTCTTCATTTGCACACAATTGATTCTTGTTGCCACGTAGTGCCTAGTGTTCCACTATATATTGTTTCAGGGTTATTAACGCATCGTCAGGAAAAGAATTCAGATTTGTCTTAGACGATCTGCCCACGGTTTCAGATCAGTCGTATGGGAGCAGCAAGGCAGCAACAGCAAGCACCAGTTGCTCAACGGGTCAATGTAGCAAGGGCTGAAGAGTGAAGAGAAGAGCTCTGAATGCTCGCAGCTAGATGGACGCCTGCAGCAGCAGAGGCTCTGGTAACACAATAGAATCAGAGGAACTGCCGGTGAACAAGTTAGGGGTGTGTTTAGATCACTTTGTATTTTGTATTTTTGCATTTTTGGAAGGGAATCTTCAATATTTGAAGTATTAAATGTAGACTAATCACAAAACTAATTACAGATCTCGTCTGTAAATTACGAGACGAATCTAATAAGCTTAATTAAGCCACCATTAGAGCATATATACACTGTAGCAATACCGTAACAATTTAGTATCTAATCACGTCATAATTAGACTCATTATATTCATCTCGCGATTTACAGTCCATTTGTGTAATGCGATTTATTTTTTGACTACATTTAATACACCATACAAACGATTTACAAAAATTTTACGTTTTGCATTTTGAGATCTAAATAAGGCCTAGATCTGCAACCACGCATGCACGAACGCTAGCTTCTGCATCCGCCTGCCAAATTAAAGGATCTACCATCTCTATAACGATTGTTACAGCCGTTGCAGTGACACATAGCCTGATAGCTGTGCAGATTGGTTCAGATCTGCTTAAATCCCCTAACAAATCATGGTGAGACCGCGTTCTGAGCCACTTATTCTACCACTCTATATTTTTCCTTAAAAAAAGTAACAGGTGACGTAGGATCTGGCGTCATTTAATTCAAAGCACACACGTAAAAAAACGAAAAGAAAGAAAAAGGGAGGACAAACTGGTTACTGATTCCACATGGACAAGTGAATTCAGCCGACCCAGCACTCAGCAGGCCTAGCCAAAGACTATTGGGCCCAAAAGGCCGACGCCGCGATCTCTGGCATCATCTAATCTAATTTCAGAGAAAGAAAGAAAATATTGGAAAAGGAAAGTGGGAGGAGGAATCTACACGAACAAAGGAGTTCAGCCCATTCAGCAGCTTCAGCCACTAGGGCCTTCAAAAGCGTATTGGGCTGAAAGCCTTCATACTATGGGCCAGGGAAAGGACTCCGTTTCGCTTTATTTTTTTT
The DNA here is from genome assembly GCF_016808335.1 of Panicum virgatum. Lineage (NCBI taxonomy): Eukaryota > Viridiplantae > Streptophyta > Magnoliopsida > Poales > Poaceae > Panicum > Panicum virgatum. Next base: position 69,907,042 of record NC_053149.1, read on the forward strand.
CCAGAGAACAAAAGGCGAACATAGCGGTTCCTTGATTTTTTTTCTTAAAATATTAGTTTGACATTTCGACAATATTTTACTGGTATTGTTTGCTGCATTTGAATTTGGAGTTCAAAATACAAAAGAAAACGCTGGAAAATAACTGAATCTTCCGTCCAATTAACCCTTTGCCTTCTAATTTTTTTTTTAAAAAAAAAAACATTACCCTGCAAAGTTGCAATAAACTACGCACGCCCACAGCCCTCGCGCCTCCCCGGGGCGCACTACCGAGCCTTTTCCGCCTTATCGGCACGAGCAAAGCAGCAGCGAGAAGCGACAGAGAAGAGAGAGAGAAGAAATCCCTTCAATGTTCAAAACCCCTCACCCCATCCGCCGCCGCTACTCGACTGTCCACTGCACGCGCGGCGACCGACGGGCGAGAGAGCAGGCGACGGCCGGCGGCGGGGAGCAGGACGCGATCCTCACCGGCGCCTCTACATCTGTGGGTAGTAGCCCCTCCCTCCTCCTGCTCCTCCTCCCCTCCGACCCCTCGCTAAAGCCGATCGATTGCTCGCTCGGTTTCGCTTTTCCCCAACCTTCAAGGTGGCTGCGGCCGCGAGCGATCACATCGAAATCCCTCCGTCTCGTCGCCCAGTTAGCCATGTGCCGCTTTGCTGCGCGCCGTGCGCCTCGATCCATCCATGGGTAGATTAGGTTCCTCCTCGGCGCGCGAAATCAACATAATCCATGGTGCGCGCGCGGTTTATTTTTCTGAAAATTTAGGGGTTTTGATTGAACAACCCCCAATCCCTGTGCCTCGATTGAGTCCGCACCTGCTTCGATTGTTTACATGTGACCAATGTGGTGCATGACGTGCTCAGAAATCGCACGAGCTGGTGCTAGGAACGATGTGCTGCGGTCATGTTTCGTGAATGTTTATTTACTTTTTCTAGAATTTCAGTTGCCCTCCTGCTCGCCGTACTGCTGATCGGCTGGTCGGATGGTTCTGGTTTTCCCCAATATTTTGTAGTTGTCATTTCTCTAAGAATTTGGATTGACTGACAGCTAACCAATGAGTTCTGCAAGTTGTTGTGAGAATCCACCTATAGGGTTTGTTCATGACTGTGTGTATGCTTGTTTGGTTGTTTGCTTGCCTATTTCTTGCTTGCCGTCTCTCTTATGTGTGACATATCTGTAGCTGTACTGTTTTTCAGCAAGAGTTTTCTTTTCCGTCACGCCCCTTGAAGTTTCAGCTACAAATTGGGTTAATCAATCTGTTGTCTGGCCGTGCCTTGACTAGTACATTGTGATTGCTGTAACATCATTTGTTTGGAATGACATCAGTATGTTAGTCTCAACAGCTTTACACTGTTCTATGTTATGAAAAGTTGATAATATATGGCTAATTTATGTTAAATCATGGAAGTAGTCTCCCCGAATGCTTACACATGTCGTATTTGTGTGAGGTGATAGTTTTGACTGCTGAATTTGGATATAAATAGGTTTGTATGCACAAAACATTCACATTGAAGTTTATAGTATCGTGTGTAAATGCTTGATTGATATATCCTTACAGCTGGAATGCTAAATCCATGTGTTCCAGAAGCACTTGCATAACAGCAATTAATATTTTTTTCTTCTGCTATCATTGGATCTCCAAAAAGAATTCTTCTTAATACAACTTTTTACAACTGCATTTACAGGGTGAGAGCAAAGCAGCAAAATGAACGGCCACCTAAACTTTGAGGAAGGCTGGAAAGTCCTGGAACAGGGTATCGTAAGATGCTCAAAGATTTTGGAGTGCACTAGTACAAGGCCTACTGTGGCTGAGTACATGAATTACTATGAGTATGCTTATATCACTTCATGATGCAGTACATACCTTATCCATGTGTTTCTCAAAGTTGCAGCTCATCATTTTGTCTTCTATTTTCCCAGTTGTTCTTACAGGATGGCTGTGCAGAAACAGGACTATTGTCGGGAAATGTACAATGGTTTCAAGACAACGCTTGCAGATTGTGTCCGTGCAATGGTACAATATTTATTTTTGCTTTTGACCGTGTGATCTTCTGTAGTTGAGGCAAAATATTTCTAGAGTTGAGCATGCTGACTTCTAATGCTGATGAATGAAATCATATATCTGAAGGGACCACCGTGGGTGCAGTTCTTTCCTTTCCATCTCTTTGCTTCAGTGTATGGTATCTTGTGATGTGTGTTGTCAGAGCTATTTCATGGCAATTTCTGCGCAATTGCTATATTTGTCCTTAGTTAAAACCCTGACTGATGAATAGGATAGTATTTTAGAGCAGAGTCTTGCTGCCCATAGAAAATGAAACTTAGATCTGTGTTTGGCTTCATTTAGCTTCTTTTATTTCTTGTTTCTTTGGCTTCATTTGAGGCAATCGTGAGCTGATACCAGCAAGAATCACTGCCAAAACCATTATGTACCTTCTTGCCTTAGCAACAAAAGCACATACACTTTCATGGTTTTGTTATAGATGTTATGAAGTAGGCATGTTCAATTTCTGCTAGTTATAGTATTAAATAAGTTGAGTGTAGTAGTGGACTACCATCATTGAAAGTATCATCTATTTTTTGTGTTTTTTGTTCGGTCATGTACCAAAACAACAAAGCATATTGCCTTTTTTAGAAATTCAAGAGAGGAGCCCCCTACCTAAAATTTCATTGATAAAATAAAAATAGTAGGTTATACTTACAAATGCAATATATATGGATCAGAGAAAAACAAAGGAAGAACCACCATAATGTCATTTTAATGCAATAACATGCTTACCTAACCAATTTAGTTTAGCTCTGGATATCTGTTTCTTTTTCCCCCTTGCTTGACATTTTTCATTTTTTGTATGCTTATTAGGTTCTGCCACATCTCATGCACAAGAAAAATGACTGCTTTTTTAGAGAGCTTCTGAAAATGTGGTCAAACTATGGCATCATGGTTAGATGTGTAACTGGCTTCTTTAGCTATTTGGACCGCTGCTATGTGGAGCAGTACAAACTACCATCACTAAGCGATGCTGCTGCTACTTCTTTCTTTGGTCCAGTGAGTATCATGCAACGAATTTACTTGCTTCCACATTTCCTGTTGCTTGTGAAGATGAAACGCTTACCCACTTCTGTGTCTGCAACTTGTTTTATGTCCTTTGCCCATTCTCTAGGTCTTTTCGTACTTCGGTGATGAAGTGAGAACTGCTCTTCTTACTATGGTAATTGTTAAATAGCTGTCTTTTGTTTCGATCTTAAGTGCTTTCATAACAAACAATTCATCCCAGATCCGTCAAGAACGTGATGGAAATAACATGGATTCAGGCTTTCTGGATGTTATGCATGGCATATGTCGTTCTGAAGTCAAAACATTAATGCAAAATGCTGTTCTTCAAGACACATATGACTATTACTCCATGAGAAGTTCTGAATGGATTGTGCACTACTCTCTACCAGATTATCTAGCTAAGGTCAGTATATTCATAATATTTGATGCGTCAATGACACTGTCTTTCTTGGTTTCTTAACACTGTTTGTACATACTGTCTAGGTTCAGGAAAGTATGGAAAAGGAAACCAATAGAATGGCTTACTATCTGAATATTTCAAGTGATGAGAGCTTTGACCTCTGTTTACAGGTATTCTATTGCCACTTCAACAGTATTTGTCCCACTTTCTTCAGTTGCCTGTTGGTACTAGTATAGGTTTTATTCATTGTTATTGATGTTTTTGGTTTCCTTGCCCTTGCCTAGACTTGCATGTGGGAAAGGAAATTTGATTTTGAATTAGTATTGCCCATTTGCAAGTTAGCCACTTGGTTACCAGCATAAGTGTTAGAATTCTAAAAATAAAATCTGCTGTGAACTACATGGATGTAGGCGTGGTGAAGGACCTAAAAATTTAGCTTAGAAATTTTAATGATTGAGCTTATATTTTATATATTTTTGAGCGAAGGATGATTAAGGGCTGAGTTGAATTGTGAAGGGGGCAGCATTGGGCCATGGTCCATTACCACCCCTATGATGCATGCAACCAACATGTGATAATTTCTTGATTCTACGGTCATCGCAGGCTGTTAATGCTCCATTGATGGAAACTTACGACAGTTACGCAAGTGAGAAACAAATTGGTGGTCAGCTTTTGCTTCAAACATACAAGGTAAACCCAATTGCACTCCCTGGTGCCATTTGATAATTTGTTTGTCTTTTTCCACTAGCTTACATCTGAGACCCCATCCTCCACTCACCTCAGACTGTTGAGGAGGAACTGCTTGACAGGTGCGGTAGCTTGACGCTTGGTGGTCGTTCAGGCAGCAATTCTCTCGATTGAGTGGGGTAGAAAGGCAACTTTTCCTAACATCCATCATGACCCAGCTTACATACAGTAGATCTTTTAGAACATGGCCTGCATGGCCCGCTCAAGGCTACCCAGCTCCCAGTCTAGAGCTTGACTTGTCTAGCAGATTTCGCCGCTGATCTGAATGGTGAGATTTCGGTTGAGATTTCTACATATGCTATCCGTGGTTCCCAGGATCTAGGGATCGGAGCTCAACTAAGAGTTACAGCTCGCTCACCTTACCATGCACGTCATTCTGCAAAACCAACGCAGTTGGGAATGCACATGATGGTAGATTCTTGTGATGAGGATGCTTTGTTTCTCTGACTATCATCTACTGTTAACTTGTTTGAGACTTGGGATGCCAGCAGGGTAAATGGCGTGTGTGCTTTTGCGTGCCTGTTTCCATCCCCTTGATTGAGAAGGCTTGTCTAGTTTGGCTTTTCGATGAATTGTGTTGATATCGCTTTATTTCTTTTGCTGGGGCAGCTGTGCTGTTGGTAACTCGGTATTGCATTCTGATATTACTGTTCTATTGTACAGCCAGTTTCATTGCGATGCAGCAACATGGGTTATCCTATTGTGTTGATTTCGTGTGATTATCCAAGTGCGCCCATATTCTCAAGCGTGTACCCTATTGCCTTAACTTTTTCTCTCGCCTTTATCCTGGAAGAAAGAACATTGGTTTGGGAGGATGATCACAAGCTTTTGCAAAAGTGCTAATTGGCCTAATTCTCGTGCCTTTTTGTACTGCTTCCATCATCTCCTACGCCTTGCGTTCAAGGTATCTCTCTCAGTTCAGGAGATAAGCTCGACCCTTGTAGGGTGATGGTAAGGGTTTAAAGCAGCTTTGCCGGTACTTTGACGTAAAATCACCTTTTGATAGCATAAAACCAAAAGTTGCATGCTTTCAACCTTCTAGTAGCTCTGTTGTTCGCACCAATTGATACTAGCTGGTAGGAGATCAAACGCGCGTCCTCGCACAGTTTCAAGACAGACCACACTCAGTCACACGCACCAAATACTGTATACGTACAGTACTTTCCTTTTGAGACAAGAAAGGGGATACGGTATACGGCACTGCATACTTCTGAACTGCTCAGTGAAGTGGTTGGTAGTTCTGGCTCATCACTCATCAGGACTTAATCTGTCTGCAATTTCCAAGCACTATCAAACTATTAACTATATGCAACTACAGGGTTCTTCAGGAGCAGTGGTAGTGGTCTGATCAATCTTGGCGAACTCGAGCGTCTTCTTGCCCTCGAGCCTGCTGGTGACGTAGTGGCGGCTGTACTCGCCGTGGTTGAACCTCCGGTACCGGCACGGCACCTCGTCGGTGACGAACTCCGGCAGCGGGCCCAGCTCGACGTCGTAGGCCGGCGCGTAGAACGTCACCAGCGACAGCCGGTCCTGCTCGCTGTTGGTCACCGCCCGGTGCTCCACGCTCTTGTACCTGCCGTTCGTCAGAACCTGTGCACGCGCGCGTGTGCAGCGAGAGCTTGTTGGTCAGTCAGTCATGCCCGGCCAGATGCCCATGCGCAGCGTCAGAGACAGAAACCAAGGCAAATAATCTGTTTCACTTGCCTCGAGCGAGTCGCCAAGGTTGATGACGAGGGCGTGTGGGATGGGGTGGACGGGCACCCAGGCGCCGTCCTTGAGCACCTGCAGGCCGGCGCAGGACATGTCCTGCTGGAGCACGGTGACCGCGCTCCCGTCGGAGTGCGCGCTCAGCCCCAGCACCAGCTCCGGCCGCGGGCACGGCGGGTAGAAGTTCATCCGCACCGCCTGCACCGCCTCGCCGAACATGTCGCCGAACGTGCCCGGCGCCAGGCCCAGCGTCTCGGCGATGTGGGCGAGCAGCCGCCGGCACAGGCCCCTGATCTCCGCGGAGTACCTCTCCAGGGTCTCCTTGAACTTGGCCGGGGTCGTCGGCCAAAGCTTGGGCTGCCGGATGAAGGCGGGCTCCACGCCCAGAGCCAGCATGTTGCACCAGTCCAGCTTCTGATCCTCGGAGAAGACGAAGGCGTGGCCGTAGCCCTGGATGCCTCCCGGCGCCATGGGGTACTTCTCCTTCTCCTCCAGCGGCAGCATGAAGAACTCCCTCGTCAGCTCCTCCATCTCGTCCAGCAGCTCGTCCTCGATGCCATGGTTCACAACCTGCAAATGGTGCATATGATCAATCAACACCTGCATCACCTAGCTAGCTACGCTATCTTCTCCAAGCAGAAGCAGAGAATCGATTACCTGGAAGAAACCCCATTCCTCGCAGGCGAGCTTGAGCTTGTTCAGCTCGTCGTCGCGCGTGAGCTCGCCGACGTCGATCACCGGGATGTGCGCGAGAGCGCAGACGTTGTCGCCACCCGGACGGTCGTCCCCGCCCCTGATGTAGCGCTCCGGCACCGTCTCCAGGCCCGCCCGGTGCAGCTCCTGGACGTCATCAACCTGACCTATCTTGATCTCAGCCTCAGCCATAGGATATGCTACGACAAGATCTTCCTTGTAGATCAAGATGATCTTTGCATTGGTATCTTTGTAGGAGGTGGCTAATCATATATATAGGGGGACCAAGATTTGTTCGTAGCCGTCCAATTTTAGTGGCAAGTAGAATGATTTGTTGGTCCTGCTCCGATCATCAACTTGGTCACTAGCTTAGTGGAAGGAGAGAAGGTTGCGTTTGGGGCTGGCCCCATGCACCCGCCATCTGTGAACAGTGACCGATCACTTTTTCGACCAAGGCACTAGTGACCGATCACTTTGCCGCACTGTGCATACCATCATGGCACCATGGTGCAGCCAGTCCAGTGTTCTGGCACATGCATTCGATTCGAGCTCAGTGGTGGCAGCAATCCAATATACTGTTCGTGATATATGTCCATGAGACCAGGACGGCTTGTAATCTGATGATGAATGTTTGTTCAGAAACAAGAAACAAACCCAAGATTCAGAGAATTTGTGCTGGTGAAGTCACAGCCATAAGCAAAGCTTGACTGTTTGAGCAGACACAAGAGAGGCGACGAATAGCTCTCTGTCCCATTTGTGCTCTTCACTTTTTGTGCTCTAGAAATTTCCAAAGGCCAGAAAAAGGAGCAAATGCAGTGGATGTTCTCATAGCTAGCGGGTGGCAGTGCGCTTTAACTCTGAAGATTTGCTTCGCGATGGTCGTTGCTGCTAGTGCTCCATGATTTGTGACTTTTCTGACGCAAGACGAAACACTTTGGGTGGTTGGTCCGTCAGTTGTTTCTTTAATCCTACACTAGATTGGCAACCCTGGGGCTCAATTTCAAACCATCCTCCTGTGACCTGTAATATTATTTAAAACATCTTGGGATGATGATCAAGACTGTTATTGGTGGATCATGATTCATCTACCGCTTACTTGTTCGGGAACACAGTTATCATAGAATCATTTTTTGTCCTCTGTGCAATCCTTTGGGGGTGGTAGTTCTCTCCAGTAGCGTCGAATCAAGGACCAGGCTGGCTGAAGACGACCGCAAATGTCCCCTGTGCAGTGCATCACCCAGCCTCAGGCCCTAGTTTAATGGTGCAAATTGGTGACTAAGGTGCATCAGCAACTTTATTTACTTCAGATATTTGTGCTACTTTTATAAAATTGAATTTTATTTTAAAAATCTTTATATTTACTTATTTTTAAAGAGCGGACCGGTTCTGCAGTATTTTGACTTTTAGTCCATTTTAATCATTGACATGTGGGCCCATACAACGCTGTCCCCGTGGCTGCCTCGGACTCTTCTCCCTTCTGCACGCTACTCCCGGACGCCGCCTCCACCTGCTTCCCGGATGCCTGCGCCGCAATGCGGAGCCTTCGGCCTTCGGCCATCGGCCAGGCCCCTCCCCACCTCTTCTTCTCCCTTAGGGCCAGATTCGCGTGGAGGTCGATGCGGGGGCGAGCTCGGGTCGCCGCGGCTTGCCAGGGCGGAAGAGCTTGCGTGTGGGCGCTCTGCTGAACCCCGCCGGCGCCGGCGCCGGCCCGTCCTTGCTTGCTTGATTGATTCCGCCAATTAGCTTGCTTGCTTCCGCCGGGTGACTGACTTGCTTGCTTGAATCCGAATCAATTCCGCAAATTAGTTCCCTTGATTGATTAGCTGCTGGCCACCGCGAGCTTCGAGTGCGTCGCTGCTCTGGAGGTGAGTCGCTAGCCTTGAGAATCGTGGTTGGGCAGCACCACCTGCGGTGTTCCTGTGAATGCTGACTCTGCAGCTGCGGGTGCGTGGGCGCACGGCCAGCAGCTCGCGGCGCACGCAGCAGCCTTGGACGCGGCCGGCGGCGGCGGCTCGCGGGCGCGGATAGCAGGGACAAATAAGCGCGAGGCAGCAGCTGCTCGGAGGCGGACGGGCCGGGGATGAGTCGGAGGAAGGGGATGAGAAAAAAACAAAGAGTATGACAGGTGGGGCTGTAAAGCATGTAAGGGTTCTACTTAAATTTTTAGTTTGATCCAATTATTTTTTTAGTTTTGTCCGTTTATGTCACTAGTAGATAAGCCTCCGTCCATCTGTATGCAAGTCGGACTAGCCCTTTGTCGTTCACGTTGATTCCTACAAATTAACTTACGAACAATTATTTGTATCCGATACTTATATCAACTTCGTTCGTTGCAAGCGTATGAGCGCATTTATCTATCTCTATCTCTTCTCTACTAATTCTAAAGCAAGCAATAATTTTTTGGTTCATCAATCATACATCTAATGGGAACCCGAACAAATCAATTGGAATCTGAGAAACGAGAGTACTCTATCCTGCCTGTGATGAGTGAATTGTCAACCGTGCGGTGTGATCGTGCGCTTGGTCTTTGGATTGCAGGTACACGGGTGTCGAGTGTCGACGGGGAGCTGCCGTGGAGGTGCTGTGGCCGATGGACCGTGCGGTGGACGGTGGTGAAGGGCAGCCGGGACCGGAGCTCGGACCGGGCGGCATCTGTGGCGTCCACCCCTGGATCGAGGGCGCAAGCGGCGACGGAAGGCGGGTTTCTTGGTTTGCGCCACAAAACCAAGGAGGCGGACGGCGGTTGAAGACGCCAAGTCGTGGAGGTGACGGGCGTCGGTCTCGGGACTGACGGAGGCGACGGGCGTCGACGGCGTCTAGGGCTTCGCTACGGGCGAGGAGGTGACGGGCGTCGGGCGGCGTCTAGGGCCGTCAGAAGGCCGAGGCGGGAACGGCGTCTAGGGCCACGGCGTGGAGGCGGGAATCTTCCCGCGCGTGAGGTTTTGACGGGTTTCTTAAAACTAGCCACCTACCCGGGTTTCGCGGACCCCTCAAAACCGCGGACCTGATCTTCATCAAGATGACGGCATCGCGGAGAAGACTTCGTTTCGAAGAAAGAATCTCGGCCGTCGGATGAGATCGTGTACAGGGGGTGCTGCAGGCCAACCGGTCTGACCGGTCCTGGCACCGGTCTGACCGGTCCCGCGGGTATAAATACACCTTCACTTGTGTTAGGTCAATTGCGGCTTTTGTATTGCGTCCGTGAATTGTTCTATCTTCCAGGCCGCCGCCCCTGTGTTCCTCTCCCTCTGTTCCTCTCTTTAGAGTAGATTTTGTCCATGGATTGGTGACACCTTGTGTTGGATTTGATTGAGAAAGGAGGCCCTATCCTCCTTGTGCCCTCTGGGCTTTTTGAATCAATCCAATCTCCTCGTTTTGTGCCCTTGTGTGATGGATTTCGATTTCGTCTTTGGTGCACTTGATTGCGGGGATTCTACGAGCTCTTTGTTGTGATTCTCGTGCTTCTAATCCTGTCCCAAACCCTCTGGAATCACGAGCTCTTTTGAATTGGACTTATTGAGTTTTTGAGAAAACCCCAACCCTTCTTGATCTCCCCTCGAATTCTCGAGTTTCTTCGATCTTTAGGACGAGATCTCTTGGGGATATGTTCACGGAGTAGGGGAGAAGCTATCCCCCAAGTTTCATCGTTTTTCGTGGTCGTTTAGTTGAGATTATTCGTTTGAATCCAAGTTTTCGGGGGTTTTCTGGGTGCCACCGGTCAGACCGGTAGTCAAGACCGGTCAGACCGGTCTGCTAGTTTTTGAACAGTCGTGACCGGTCAAACCGGTCCAGTGAACCGGTCAGACCGGTCCAGGCAGATCAGTTCTGCAGCTTTCCCGATTCGCTTCCGATTTGCTTCGTGGTTTCGCTCGCTCGTTCGAGGCCTTTTGTGTTGGTTTAGCTTTTCCATAGCTATTCCAAACTCTGGTCAGAACGCTTGAGGGCTTGGGTGATTTTTGGGATATAGGCCGACGGTTCGAATTTCGAAGAAATTTTGATCGGCTCCCATTCACCCCCCTCTGGTCGCCGGCTTCGGTCCCTCAATTGGTATCAGAGCTAGGTTGAGGTTTTCAGTACCTTAACCGGTTCGAAAACCACTCGGCGACCATGGCGAGTCTTGGTAAGATCTCGGTGTTTTTCGGCGAGGATTATGCCTATTGGAAGGTTCGCATGAGAGCCTTCCTGCAGAGCATAGGAGCCGAGGTTTGTGAAATTACCATGAACCAGCTTTACGAGGTGCTGGCTGTTCGGACCACACCTCTTCAGTTGACCCAGCACGAGGCTAACGCCAAGGCCGTCAATGCCTTGTTCGCTTGCGTTTCTTGTGCGGAGTTCTCACACGTCCAGGGTTTTCAGGAAGCCCACAAAATTTGGATGTGCCTTGAGAACTACCATGAGGGTACACCTCAGGTGAAGGCCAGACTGTTCGAGACTCACCGGCGTGAGTACGAGAACTTCACACAGGAGCCGGGTGAGAGCATTGAATTGATGTTCAGTCGTTTTCAGTCGATTGTGAACAAAGTCAATACGAACAGATCTGCTGGTGCCCTTGAGTACACAGAGCACGAGAAGGCCCTCAAGTTGCTTTACGCACTTGATCGCTCTGTGTGAGATCTCAAGGTGAACACCATCATTGAGTCTGCTGGCTATAAGACTCTGACGGTGAACGAGCTTTTCAGCAAACTCAAGGCCACGGAGGTGGATAACCAGACACGAGCCAAGCTCAATGGTGCTCCTCCTTCCAAGAGCGTCGCTCTTGTGACTGGCCCAGGTGGTGGATCGAGCTCTAACGCTAACTCTACTCTTGGCTTTTCTTTTGCCTCTTTGCCTTCTGTTTCAGATGAGCAGCTGGAGACGCTGGGCGACGACGACTTGTGCCTCCTCATCAGCAAGTTCCAGCGCGTCTACCACAACAGGCAGAGGAAGAAGAACCCCGGGTGCTACAACTGCGGCGATCTGAACCACTTCATCGCCGATTGCGCCCAAGAAGTCCGGCGGTGGCCAGAACAACTCCTTCGACTACTACCGCCACCGCGACCGCGACGATGGAGGCTCTAACAAGGAGCGTCGGCGCCACAAGCACCGCAGTCGTGACCAGGGAGGACGCTTCGACAAGGAGTCGCTCAAGAAGCGCTTCCAGTACAAGGCCAAGAAGCGGGAGATGGCCTCCCTGGCGCAGCTCAGCGACCTCGACAAGAGCTCCGACACCGATCGCTCTTCTTCACCGACCTCCGACGACGACGACAATAAGAAGAAGAAGCGGGACAAGGAAGCCACCGGCTTCATCGGCCTTTGCTTGGCGGCCGGTCGGCGCAAGAGCTTCTGCACCATGGCGGGCGAAGCCGATGGTGCTCGTGCGTTTTCGGGTGGACATGCTACACCGACGCACTCCGGCTCTTCTCCTGGATCCGAGAGCGATTCAGAGGTAAACTCCACGATCGACCTGCTTGATACAGAGGTTAGGGAGTTGTACGCCGCTCTCGACAACCAGAAGAGGCTGCTTAAGGAAGCAGCTAGATAGCGTAGAAAGCTTGGGGCTGAGCTGGTTTGTGCTAGGGAGAAATCTAGTGAGGATGGGTGCGCTGGCTACATATCTCACATGAATGATCTTGTTGCTCTCCGTGCCAAGCATGATGAGAACGTCGCGAACTTAGATGTTGCTAAGACTTCACTTTCTGACGTGTCTCACGAGCTAGCCAAGGCCAAGCATGAGCTTGAACTTGTCAAGGACGCTCCCATTGTTAGTGATGTGCTTGAATGCGATGAGTGTCCTATCTTCAAGTCTGATCTAGCTTCTTTGCAGTCCAAGTTTGCTACTGTTGTTTGTGAACTAGAGGAGCTTAGATCTAGGCCTGCTTTGCTTGACGCTTGTAAGCTTTGTCCCATGCTTAGGTCGGAGCTAGAGGAGAAGAACACTTTTATCAAGTCTTTTGGAAAGACTAGGGTCATAGAGTCTAGCCCACCTATTGACTGCTCTGTGTTGCCCTGGTTTGATCTCTGATTTGGATAATCTTGCGGCAGAGAAAGCCAACTTGGAGAATGAGAACACATACCTTAGGGCGATTCTGAGTTGGGTTTCGAGCAGTGAGCCGCAGTTGGGCATGATGATTAAGCAGTTCAAGCGTGGTGATGGGTTTGGGGTCGGTTACACATACACGAAGTCAGACTTTGACAGGTTGTATGGTAAGATTGGCAAGGCTACTGGAAACACTGCTAGCACGAGCACGCAGCCTTCGCTTGTTGACCCCGCGGATGGTGTGCTTAAACAACCACCGAAAGCACCTCCGCAGAAGCAGGTTTGGGTTCCAAAGCCCAATGCGCTGAGGAATCCCCTCGACACGCTCCCTGCTGCCACAGCCCAGGTTGCCCAGAAGAAGAGGGCTGCTCCTCCCCGTCCGCAGGCTAGGCCTCCACCTCCCAAGCGTGAGGTGAGGTACCACTGCGAGTTCTGTGACAGGGAAGGTCACCTGGAGGAGTTTTGCTTCAGGAGGAAGCGGGCTGTGAGGAGAGAGCAGGAGAGACGGAACACGCACATGTACTCTGCTCGGGTGCATGGTCCTTCTCGGTGTGGTGGTAGGCAAGATGCTAGGGCGCGCCGTGTAGGTGGAGGTCAGGGAGATGGTGGTGGTTACCGTGCTCCAGTGGGTGGTCGCTTCGCCGGCCGTGCTCCTGGTCGTTTTCAGTACGGCTATGGACCACGGGACTGAGGCTTTGGAGGAGGTTTTGAGGCTCCACACTTTCCTCGCGGTGGTGTTCGTCAGTCACGCGGTAGACGGGATGGGGATATGCTTTGTCTGGTTTTGCTAACCCTTCTATAGAGCAAATGGCTCGACACTGGTTTGCTTCTCACTTTGCTAACCCCAGTGTTGAGACATTTGCTCACCCTTTGTCTCACTACTGATGTGCAGGTCGGAGGCTTGGAGAACAGGTGGATCATGGACTCCGGTTGTTCGCGCCACATGACCGGGAATGACAAATGGTTCTCCAGCCTCACCCCAATGCGCTCAAAGGAGTACATTGTGTTCGGGGATAATGGAAGAGGAAAGGTACGTGGACTTGGCGCTGTTCGAGTTTCTGATCGCTTTACCCTGAGAGAAGTTGTTTTGATTTCGAATCTTGGCTTTAATTTGCTCTCTGTTTCGCAACTTCTTGATGAGGGGTTTGAGGTTCGCTTCAAGGAGGGTTGCTCCCGTGTTTTGGATTCCAGGGGAGATTTGGTTTGCCGGATTACACCTCGCGATCGGGTTTTCTTGGTTGACTTCTCTAGAACCCCTTTTGGCCCTTCTCATTGCTTGATGGCTGGTCCTTCTGATCTGTGGAAGTGGCATAGGAGACTTGGACATTTGAGCTTTGACTTGTTGTCGAGACTGAGCTCACTTGGCCTGATCCGAGGATTGCCCAAATTAAAGTTTGAAAAGGACCTTTGTTTGCCATCCGTGTCGCCACGGGAAGATGATTGCTACTTCACATCCACCTGTTAATCAGGTGATGACCACTCACCCTGGTGAATTGTTACACATGGACACAGTTGGTCCTTCTAGGGTGATGTCTGTTGGTGGGAAGTGGTACGTTCTTGTGACCGTGGACGACTTTTCTCGCTATTTTTTGGTCTTTTTCATGAGAACTAAGGATGAGGCTTTTGAGTTTGTTCGAGACTTGATCTTGAGATTGAAAAACGAGCTACCCCAGGCCATGCGAGCGATTCGCAGTGATAATGGCACAGAATTCAAAAACGCTCGTTTTGACGCTTTTTGCAGTGATCAAGGGCTCGAACACCAGTATTCTTCTCCCTACACTCCACAGCAGAATGGAGTTGTAGAGCGGAAGAATCGGACGCTAGTTGAGATGGCGAGGACGATGCTCGATGAGCATAGGACTCCTCGCAAATACTGGGCTGAGGCAGTTAACACTGCTTGTTACGTATCCAACCGCATTTTCTTGCGTGCTTTCATGCACAGGACTTCTTATGAGTTGCGGTTTGGACGCCAGCCCCGTGTTGATCATCTCAGAGTTTTCGGTTGCTGGTGCTTTGTGCTGAAAGATGGAAATCTTGATAAGTTTGAGTCTCGCTCGTCTGACGATATTTTTCTCGGTTATGCTTCTCACTCTAGAGCGTACCGTGTGCTGATTATTGATACTAACATCGTCAGAGAGACTTGTGAAGTCACATTCGACGAGACTGCACCATGCAATTCTTCTGTCTTTGAAGTTGCAGGAGATGATGAGCTCGGCACCTCCATCTTTGAAGATGAGGAGGAAGAAGCTGCAGATGGCGAGGCTGAGGCTACCACGCGTGTTGTGGATCCAGCCGTCTCTGCCACGAGCTCGGACGATGATGACGACCCGATCCGACTACGTCTACTTCCCAGGGGCTGATCGAGGAGGTGACTTAGGCTTCACCAGCTGCACCTGAGGAGGCACCAGCTTTTGTTGAGGAGGATGCGACTTCGACACGGGAAGCACCGTGACACATTCAGCGTCGCCATCCACCTCAACAGATGCTAGGTGATCTCAACGAGCGAGTCACCAGGTCCAAGGTAACAAGTATTGCTGGCTTTGCTCATTCAGCGTTTATTGCCTCTTTTGAGCCCAAAGATATTGGACACGCTCTTTCTAATTCTAATTGGGTCAATGCCATGCATGAGCAACTTGAAAATTTTGAAAGAAACCAAGTTTGGGTCTTAGTCGAGCCTCCACCTGCTTGTAATCCCATCGAAACGAAGTGAGTTTTCAAAAACAAGCAGGGTGAGGATGGGTTGGTTGTTCGAAACAAGGCTCATCTTGTTGCCCAGGGGTTTTGTCAAAAAGAGGGTATTGATTTTGAGGAAACTTTTGCCCCTGTTGCTCGTTTGGAAGCTATTCGAATTTTTTCTTGCATTTGCTGCTTCCAAGGGTTTTAAGGTTTTCCAAATGGATGTTAAATCTGCCTTCTTGAATGGTTTTATCGAAGAAGAGGTTTATGTGAAGCAACCCTCTGGTTTCGAAAATTCCAAGTTTCCAAACCGTGTTTATAAACTTCAGAAAGCTCTTTACGGTTTGAAACAGACACCTAGAGCTTGGTATGATAGATTGAAAACCTTTTTGCTGGCTCAGGGCTTTAAAATGGGATGTGTTGATAAAACTTTGTTCCTCATGCGATCTGTCACGGATTTTCTTTTAGTTCAGATATACGTGGGTGATATTATCTTTGGTGGCTCTTCTCACGCTCTTGTCTCCAAATTTTCTAAGCAGATTTCCAGGGAGTTCGAGATGAGCATGATGGGTGAGCTGCAGTTCTTCCTCGGGCTGCAGATCAAGCAAACTCCTCAGGGCACTTTTGTCCATCAAGCCAAGTACACTAGAGGCTTGCTGCGGAAGTTCACATGAGTGACTTATCTCCTCAGCCGACTCCGATCAGTACATCTTCGGCGCTTGATGAGGACTTGGACGGCGAGGTGGTGGACCAGAAGGAGTACAGGAGCATGATCGGCTCTCTCCTGTACCTGACGGCGACGCGACCGGGCATCCAGTTCGGCGTCTGCCTCTGCGCGCGGTATCAGGCTTCGCCGCGCACCTCCCACAGGCAGGTGGTGAAACGCATCTTCAGGTATCTGAAATTCACCCCTGAATTTGGTCTTTGGTATTCTGTGGATTCTTCTCTGGTTTTGGTGGGCTTTTCTGATGCCGATTTCGGTGGGTGTTGGTTGGATCGCAAGTCGACATCCGGCACTTGTCAATTTTTCGGTACATCTTTGGTGGCTTGGTCCTCTCGCAAGCAGGCTAGCGTAGTGCTTTCTTTCACAGAAGCTGAATATGTTGCCGCTGCTAGCTGCTGCTCCCAGATACTTTGGATGAAACAAACCTTGCAAGATTATGGATTGAGTTTTGGTAGGGTTCCCATCTTTGTAGACAACATGTCCGCTATTAGCATTGCAAAGAACCCAGTCCTATACTCCAGAACCAAACACATAGATATACGATTCCATTTCCTGCGAGATAACCATGAGAGAGGACACATAGACTTGATCCATTTCCCTTCAGAGAGGCAAACCACAGATATCCTAACCAAACCACTAGAGCATGACACCTTTGGTCGCTTGCGAGGGGAGCTTGGGGTTTGTTACCCCTTTTGATCGCTGACTTTTCTTTGGTTAGCTTTGCAGGTCTTGTTTTGCTCTTCTTTTTGTTTTCTAGGTTTGGTAGTTGCATTGTGCATATGCATTGTACATGTTTGCATTTTGCATTGTCTCACTTGCACTAGCATTCTTGTATACATTGCTATGATCTTCTAGTGCCTGCTAGTGTGAGTTGATAAACTTGATCATGTATAGCTTGCTCCACTGTGTATATGACATCATCTGAGTTAAGCTATTTTGATTTGAAAATCTGAAAACATGATCACCCTGTCTTGGCTACTAGCATGTTAGGGCGTGTTGATATGTTTTGCTATCTTATTCATGCTAGTGTAGCTTTTTGTTCAGCAATTCATACTTGAAATGATCTAAATCTGATAAAATTGCTTGAACTGTTCTTGAAATGGATTGAAAAGATCCAGGTGGGATTGCTTGTCGCACTGATCGAGCTTTCGGGACGGCTCACTTTGCACTTGTGAGAACCCGGACAAGGCTGTGCATGACTGAAATGAGTGCTTTAAGCTTCTGATTGTCTTTGACATAGGCTTGGCCTCGTTGCTAAGTAAAGCATGACAATCTTTCAACCCCTGGCATTAAGAATTGATTGCTATAAATTTATTTGAAAAATGGATGTTGGCAACTTGTTTAGGCTGCTTTGGATCACCTTGTATGAGTATGATTAGCACTGCTTTCTATTCCCTACTTGTTAGTGCTAGATCATGGGTGATGCTTTTATTTCTCCTAAAACTGAACTTGCCTAGCTCTAGACTGATTTGATATACCCAGTTGAGCTAGATGCAGGTCTTGTTTATGGATGCACACGTGCTTGTGACTAGATGTTGCTCATATCCTTGTATCCCTGAATGCTTTCACTTACACCTCCTGCATTGCATTCATTACATAGCATCTGTTCAGGGGGAGTCTCAGCTTCAGGGGGAGCTTTAGGTCTTTTTAGGCTTGATGTGTGCATGTGCCAACAAGGGGGAGAATTCTTTTGGAGAAGTGATCGAACAAGGGGGAGACTTGTTTGATTTTTGAAAAACTTTTTGTGCACTGGGCTTTGAGAGTGCATCATTTTGGGTGAGTTGCACTTGTGAGAGGGAAAAACTTTGCTTGGGGAGTTTCTGCTTTGCTTTTGGCTCCTGGTTTCCTCGTTTTCCCTCTGCTTCTTGCATGACTACGTCGAGCGTTACCTCTGTCTTTGAGGAGTCTTGTTTTGGCTTTTGATCGATTGCGTCGAGCCGTTGCGCTTGTCTTAGGGGATCGATCTTTGCTTGAGTAAGTGACTGTTTCTGCCTTTCTGAGCTTTGTGTCACTTGCTTGAGTTTTTCACTTTCTTGCTTCTCATTTTATCACTTCTCTGCTTTCACGTGGTGTGTTGACAATGCACTCATCAAGGGGGAGATTGAGGAACGAGAGTACTCTATCCTGCCTGTGATGAGTGAATTGTCAACCGTGCGGTGTGATCGTGCGCTTGGTCTTTGGATTGCAGGTACACGGGCGTCGAGTGTCGACGGGGAGCTGCCGTGGAGGTGCTGTGGCCGATGGACCGTGCGGTGGACGGCGGTGAAGGGCAGCCGGGACCGGAGCTCGGACCCGGCAGCATCTGTGGCATCCACCCCTGGATCGAGGGCGCAAGCGGCGACGGAAGGCGGGTTTCTTGGTTTGCACCACAAAACCAAAGAGGCGGACAGCGGTTGAAGACGCCAAGTCATGGAGGTGACGGGCGTCGGTCTCGGGACTGACGGAGGCGACGGGCGTCGACGGCATCTAGGGCTTCGCTACGGGCGAGGAGGTGACGGGCGTCGGGCGGCGTCTAGGGCCGTCAGAAGGCCGAGGCGGGAACGGCGTCTAGGGCCACGGCGTGGAGGCGGGAATCTTCCGGCGCGTGAGGTTTTGGCGGTTTTCTTAAAACCGGCCACCTACCCGGGTTTCGCGGACCCCTCAAAACCGCGGACCTGATCTTCATCAAGATGGCGGCATCACGGAGAAGACTTCGTTTCGAAGAAAAAGCCTCGGTCGTCGGATGAGATCGTGTACATGGGGTGCTGCAAGCCAACCGGTCTGACCGGTCCCTGGCACCGGTCTGACCGGTCTAACCAACCGGTCTGACCTGTCCAGCGTACCGGTCTGACCGGTCCCGCGGGTATAAATATCCCTTCACTTGTGTTAGGTCAATTGCGGCTTTTGTATTGCGTCCGTGAATTGTTCTATTGTAGCGAAAATGGCCTCTCATGCCATATTTCAATATAAT
The DNA here is from genome assembly GCF_016808335.1 of Panicum virgatum. Classification (NCBI taxonomy): domain Eukaryota; kingdom Viridiplantae; phylum Streptophyta; class Magnoliopsida; order Poales; family Poaceae; genus Panicum; species Panicum virgatum. Next base: position 69,926,004 of record NC_053149.1, read on the forward strand.
GTTTTGGCGATTGATGACACACGCAACACTTGAACTAATGTGTTTGCTTAGATGATATACTCAGGCTTTTAGGTTCAAGTGATGACAAAGAGAAGAGAGGCGAAGCTAGGCCCGAAGGGCCGCCCCTACGGGGGTTCCGCCCAAGTTTCATCGTTTTTCGTGGTCTTTTAGTTGAGATTCTTTGTTTGAAACCAAGTTTTCGGGGGTTTTCTGGGTGCCACCGGTCAGACCGGTAGTTAAGACCGGTCAGACCGGTCTGCTAGTTTTTGAACAGCCGTGACCGGTCAGACCGGTCCAGTGAACCGGTCAGACCGGTCCAGGCAGATCAGTTCTGCAGCTTTCCCGATTCGCTTCCGATTTGCTTCGTGGTTTCGCTCGCTCGTTCGAGGCCTTTTGTGTTGGTTTAGCTTTTCCATAGCTATTCCAAACTCTGGTCAGAACGCTTGAGGGCTTGGGTGATTTTTGAGATATAGGCCGACGGTTCAAATTTCGAAGAAATTTTGATCGGCTCCCATTCACCCCCCCTCTGGTCGCCGGCTTCGGTCCCTCAGAATCTTAATTGGGATCCGAAAAAATCAATCTGAATCCCAATCGAAACCTAGACAATCAATATTTCATGCGTCACAGAGTGAAAGAGCAAAAAGTTGATGGTCTCTTATAAACCTAGGTAAAATTTAAATTACCCGTAGCAACGCACGGGTACTATGCTAGTTAGTATAAATATTTGAAATAAAAAGGGTTGAAGGTGCACATAAAAAACACCAATTTACACCCTTAAATGTGCTCATAATCCTTATTGCCACGCGATGTGCAACTTTTCTGATGCAAGAGGAAGCACTTTTGGGTGTTCCATATTGGTCAGTGAATCAGTGGCGGAGCCAGACCTGAGAATCAGGGGGCCTAGCCTTGATAATTGAGGTGCTAAATTAATAAAAAGTATCAAAATTTACTATTCATCTAATGGAGTTTTTGCATGAAAGAGAAGGAGGCATGGCCCACTTTTGTCTACACTTAGCTCCGCCAGTGCAGTGAGTTGTGTATGGAATCTAAGTACGAGGATCGGGGTTCAGTATAAAACATCCCGAGATGACTAATGCGTCCATTTAGATTTGATTGTGTCTTGGAAAAAAATCAGAGGGGCAGCTAATTCATGAACTAGCAATCATCGCACTATAAAAATATAAAAATAGGATAGGTTCGATCCATGGTCATTGGGAACTCTTAAAAGAATCTACTAAATTCATCTAGTTGTTCATCTAGTTTGTAAAGACACTCATTCAATCTTGTAGCTTGCATCCGGGTGGTTTCCAGAGAGGCAGAGATAAAGATGGCAACGGGTAAAATCCGCGCGGATATCAACTTCATAAATCCGTACCCGCGTGCTAAAATCCGCGCCCGCGCCCGCGCCCGCAACCCGCAACGGGTAGAAAATGATACCCGTACCCGCTATCCGCGGATACCCGCATACCTGCGGGTACGCCCGCATACCCGCAAGTTTTAGAAAATCAAGCACACAAGCACATTTTAATAGCATGTAAATATTAATATGCACCTCTATATCTCAATATTAATAAATTATAATCTAATAATCAACACGTCAACACCATTTATTTGAGGAAACAAATAAATTTTAACAAATAATGAACTAGTCTCATACATAATACATCACAAGAGTCATTATTTGCGGGTTTGCGGATTCGGTTATTAATTTTTCAAACCCATTTGAAGATATCCGTTGGGTTTAGAGTTGTATCCGCGCCCGTACCCGCGGACACAAACTCAAACCCGTATCCGCGCCCGTCGGATTTGGTATCCACGGGTACACGGATATTTCGTATCCGTTGCCATCCCTAGGCAGAGACGATTTCTTTATGGGCCTTACATGACACTAAGCTCTTTCATCGTGTTATATATCTTCCTGTAGCTGTTACGCCCAATAAGCCCAATTTAACCTACATTCTGGGCTCTGTTCGGTGAGAGTCAACGGGATCGGGCCCTATCATCTAGCATGCGCTGATCTGGGCAGTCGCGAGCAATTTGTGTTTGTATTCCCATTTCTATTCTCTATTTGCCGGCTTCAAGACTGACGCGCGCTTTTAAACACTAAATGAGGGAGACCCATCTATGTAATTTAGCTCTAAATATTTATGTACAGTAGCAAATTATTATTTATTTAGTGGAGATTGCGTTGAGCCAGAAAGATATGGCTCTCTTTGGTCTCCACTAATCTCCGCCAGTGTCTTTGAATTTGATATAAAAAAAATCCCTTTGAACAAACATGTCCATCTCCAACTCCAAGCATTGCGCCAGGAATGTGGAGAAAGCGACCCCTACTTTCGAGCTCGTTCCGCGACATGGAATTGTATAGCAGGAGGAACAGGGATGCGTGCATCGCAGAGCAGATTTTTTTTTTCTTTTTTCTTTTTTATTTATACTCCTTTTTTTTTTTGAGATTTGCTTCCGACGCGACGCGCTCCGTCGCTTCATCGTCGTCGGCTGCCGCCCACTTGTCCGCAACAAACAAAAGCCAACCCGTGCGGTGGATCATCATCTCTCTCTCTCCACCCGATATGTCTTTTTAGCGAAAACGCCCCTGATAAAAGCGTGAAAATATTATCAACCGCGCGCGAGGGTAAAAAAAGAGGCAGATCTTGAATAGAAAATGAGGGTATAATTGCACAATGTAATATAATAATAAATAAATGGGGATCAATCATGCCAGCGCCCCTCCGCCCCTGCCTACCCTGCGTGACGTAACCTAGCCGCGCCGCGCCTCCTCCGGTCGGACGCCTCGCGCCGCCGATCGAATCCATGGACGCCGAGGCTGGCGTCGTCGGCGCCGACCAGCTGCCGGTAGGGGACGCCTCTCATTGCCCGTGATTCCGCTCTTCCTCTTAGCTCTATCGTTTGCCTGTCGCTGGTGCTGGCTGGGCTGGGCGTGAATCGGACGGAGCCCATCCGGTGTCTGGGTTGCGATTGGGATTGCTTGTGGGGTGAGATTTAGTGCCGGATCCTCACCGGGATCAGGGATCACGCGCCGTCTCGGAATCTCTCTCTGTTTTTTCTCCGGTTCATTTTCCCCGGGGTTCGAATCTGAAGGCTAGTTTCGACACTTGTTATATTTCCTCCGCCGCAAATTTGGTTTGGGCATTTCGGTTCTGTTGCGGTGACACGATGGATTGGAGCGGGAACGTCGCCAGCTTTCACGATTTGGATCGCTCATGTTAAGTAGATGACCCTATTTATCACCACCTTAGGTGAACAATTCTTTTAGCTCAGTCATTTTCTCTGTTCATTTCCCGGTTACATGAGTAGTGAATGTTTCGATGCTATAGAGCACTGCTTTTGAATGTATGTAGCATTATTCTGCTCCGCTGCAGAATTTAGTTTCTAATTGTAGCTGTTCTGCCATGCATTTTCAGCGGAGGCAGTACTACATGAATTTATTACTATTAGCTTACCAGAGCTTTGGTGTTGTTTATGGGGACCTCAGCACATCACCTCTCTACGTTTATAAAAGTACATTCTCTGGAAAGCTCCGTCAATACCAAGATGAGGAGACAGTGTTCGGTGTGCTTTTCCTCATCTTTTGGACGTTCACTCTTATTCCTTTGCTGAAGTATGTCACTATTGTCTTGAGTGCTGATGATAATGGCGAAGGTATGTATAGATCTCTTGTTAAACAACCTCTCTATCTTTTTATGTCCGGAATAACTTTATTGTAATTCAACAAAAGTATATGTTATAGTTGATCATCCTGATGAATCTTATAACATATTTATCCTTTAATCTATCTTCTGAAACAAGGCCTATTTCAGCACTTTTATCTTTGGTCACTTGAGGGCAAACAGATAATTAGCTGCTTACACTTTTGTAGGTGGACCATTTGCATTGTATTCGCTTCTTTGCAGGCATGTAAAACTTAGCTTGCTTCCAAATCAACAAGCAGCTGATGAGGAACTATCGACATACTACAGAAATGGGTTTGCTCCTCGCAATGGATCTGCACCTTGGCTAAGAAGGTTTCTAGACAAGCACAAAAAAATGCGAACCGTGCTTCTTCTCATAGTTCTATGTGGCGCTAGCATGGTGATTGGTGATGGTATCCTTACCCCAGCAATCTCAGGTGGATACTTACTACCACAATAATCTATTTGATTGCCACTCATGTAGGCAAAACTGCAATCATCAACCTTTTCTGTGTATTTATCGTGCTTCATTCTGCTTGTTCTTTTCTTGCAGTTCTGTCATCTATGTCTGGATTGCAAGTTCGAGCTACTGGTTTAGAGCATCGTAAGGACACATCATCTCTGTGAATTCTTAACCCATTGCCGTAAAAAAAACTAAAACACACAGTGTTGGTGTGGGAGTACTAGCGGTTGCAAATTTACAGTAATATATGAATTACCTTGATAAATTGAGTAAATTTTAAAGACCTACACTTATGTTCTCGAATTATCACAAAACTACAATTTTAGAACTCTAATCATAGAACTGTACATGTTTTGCACGTATTATCATAGAATATGATTGGATGAACTAAAAGTCACATACCGTTTTCCCCTCTACCTCTGTCATTGCATATACTGAGATTCTGTCATGCTTTTCTGAAACACCAATTTACTTCAGAAATGGATCATATTGTGCCTCACATGCATTTTTTTTTGCTTTCCAGGTTCTGTAGTTCTCCTTTCGTGCATTTTATTGGTTGGTCTATTTGCCTTGCAACACCGAGGTACTCAGAAGGTTGCATTCTTATTTGCACCAATTGTCATCATCTGGCTGTTTTCCATTGGTGGAATTGGTTTATACAACATACTTCATTGGAACCCAAATATATATCAAGCTCTCTCTCCGTACTATATGGTTAAGTTCTTTAGGAAGACAGGTAAAGATGGCTGGATTGCTTTAGGAGGGATTCTTCTTTCAATGACAGGTTAGTTACTACCAACCGTACAGTGGTCAGTGGGGGTGATGTATCATGTTTGTCTTTAATGCTTCTTGTAACCCATATTCATTTAAGATTTAAACACCAGCTCTATTTTCCATTTTTCAGGCAGTGAAGCAATGTTTGCTGACCTTGGTCACTTTACAAGTGCCTCTGTCAGGGTAAGTTGAATTAGCATGATCCACTGCTCATTAGTCTTTCCACCTGGGAAATATACACTCTTTTTGGATATATCCTTCCTGTTCTGTAATTTTGTTTGGTGGTTGTGCTGCGTGGTGAAGCAGACATGAAAAATAGCTCAGATATAATATATATGCTTCATTGTAGAAACAGCAGCAAATTTAATGTACAGAACAAAATATATGTGAAACAAATCTATTCTACATGCTCATTTGAAATGGATATAACCTGCATATTTGCAGCATATCAGAAACCCAAAAGAAGTCTAGCCTAGTTAATTGGGAATTCCTTTACTATTTTAATTGTCTGTCTTGTTTGTACTTACAAGGCTACAGCTTATGTTTTGTTGAACTATGCTCCTCTTCTGAAGAAAAATCATGTTTAAGTCTACAATTGTTTCTCATTTGCCTCAGGTGGCTTTTGTTACTGTCATATATCCATGTCTTATACTACAATATATGGGTCATGCTGCATTTCTATCCAAGAACACTTTCCACATGACGACAGGTTTTTATGACACTATCCCAGGTTTGCATCTCTTCCCCCCACCCCACCCCACCTGTTTCCTTTACTTTTTCCTGACAGTGTAATTTAAGTTTGGAATGTCATGCAGAACCTGTGTTTTGGCCTGTATTCGTGGTGGCCACACTCGCTGCAGTTGTTGGTAGCCAAGCTGTAATTTCAGCAACGTTCTCCATTGTGAAACAGTGCCATGCTTTGGGATGTTTCCCACGAGTGAAGGTTGTCCACACATCGAGGTGGATCTATGGACAGATATATATCCCAGAAATAAATTGGATCCTTATGGTGCTTTGCGTAGCTGTTACGGTTGCATTCCGTGACACTACTCTTATCGGCAATGCCTATGGTGAGCTTTTCATTGATTTGCAAGCTTCAAGATCTTCCTTATCTGTAGTTTTTTTTTATATAAAAACATTTTCCCAACATTCTCATGCACTGGGAGTATAAGCACTGCAATTTTCTATGTTTCCAGGTATTGCATGCATGGCTGTTATGCTTGTCACTACATTCTTGATGGCATTGATTGTCATCTTTGTTTGGCAAAGGAACATAATATTTGCTCTAATTTTTCTGGCTTTCTTTGGATCCATTGAAGCTGTATATCTTTCGTCGTCTCTCATGAAGGTTCCTCAGGGAGGATGGGTGCCTCTTGTGCTTGCTTTCATATTCATGTCTGTCATGTACATCTGGCACTATGGGTTAAGGAGGAAATACCAATTTGACCTACAGAACAAAGTATCAATGAGATCGATCCTGTCTCTGGGTCCAAGCCTTGGCATAGTTCGGGTTCCTGGTATTGGATTGATTTATACAGAGTTGGTGACTGGTATTCCCTCCATCTTCTCACATTTTGTCACTAATCTCCCTGCCTTCCATGAAGTCCTAGTCTTTCTTTGCGTGAAGTCAGTACCAGTGCCATATGTTTCACCAGATGAGCGATACCTTGTGGGTAGGATTGGACCTAAAGAGTATCGGATGTACCGTTGCATTGTTAGATATGGTTACAAAGATGTGCAGAGAGATGATGACAATTTTGAGAACATGTTAGTTATGAGTATAGCAAAGTTCATTTTGATGGAAGCTGAGGATGCTTCTTCTTCAGCAAGTTATGATATTGCTAATGAAGGAAGGATGGCAGTCATAACAACCACTGATGATGCTGGCAGTCCATTGGCCATAAGAGATTTCAGTGGCCTAGCTGACTCCTTGACTACAAGGAGCAGCAAATCAGAGAGCCTTCGCAGTCTGCAGTCCTCGTACGAGCAAGAATACCCAAGTGTAAGCCGACGGCGCCGTGTGCGCTTTGAGGTTCCAGAGGATGATGATATGGGTCAGCAAGTGAAAGATGAGCTCATGGCACTTGTGGAAGCGAAACATGCTGGGGTGGCATACATCATGGGCCATTCTTATATCAAAGCTAGGAGGAGTTCGAGTTTCCTGAAGAAGTTTGCTATTGATGTTGGCTACTCTTTCCTCCGGAAGAACTGCAGAGGTCCATCGGTCACACTGCACATTCCGCACATTAGCCTGATAGAAGTGGGCATGATATACTATGTTTAGCCGTATGCCCATTGCCAAGTTCATGTGGATACCTGGTTGCTATGAAGCATGGTGAGTCTGTGCTTGATTTAAATTATCTCAAGTTTTATAGTTAGATGGTTTTCATTTGTTCGAATGCACCAGTAGGTAAGGTATCTCGTGGAAAATAACGTGCAGGGAATAGGGAGTATGATTTAAACTTCTATAATCTCCCCTATGAAACTGTTTCGGTTTCTTTTCAGTGCTACCTGCAGCTTTGTTCTGGAGTTAAAAGGCTCGTGGAGAAGAGATGATGCATCCTAAGGTGCTTCTGGTTTCAGCTTGTAGAGATGACTTTCCTTGTTAATATTATTTTTAGCCTAAATAAACAATCAGAACGGGGCGAGTTACGCTAAGTTTTCCGTTTGGTGTATTTACATGCATGCTCTGTAATTTTTCTGAGAGCTATGTAATGGAAATATGCATTATCTTGTTCTTACAGTCAGCTTTCTCCTATAGTTGCAGCGTTGTCTTGCCTAGTTTAACCGTGGTGTATTTTTTTCATACATAAAAAATTGTTAAGCGATGAAAACGAAAGCACTTCAGTACATGCTTTATTGTGAAATCTATTGATCTATATACAGCTGCGTAGGAACAGTCTATGAACCTTGGCTAATAAACAGGTCTAAACAACTTTTCATGTTAGACGCTTCATGCAGCTAAACTTGCAGCGGGCAAGGAGCGTCTCGCAGCAGGAAGGAAAACGCTTCAGGCAGCTGAACTTGCAGCGGCCAGTGTCTTGTTGAGCAGCTCAAGGAGTGCCTCGGGAGACGTCACGGGAGGACTGCACTTGAAGTCCTGGCACACATGCGCCACCGCTTGCTTACCCGGAGGGCTGCTCCGTGCCATTTGCGCGATATTTGCGTTGTTGCTATCCCAGAATTCCATTTCTTCTGTGTTCCTGAGATCGATTTGAATGACCTGGTTCAACAATAAAAGTGCCCAAAGTGAGTAATGATATAACTAGCTACAAAAAAAATTATGCATGCAAGAATGTATAGATCTGAAGGAATAACACCTATATCGACTTCGTACATGAATCAAAACAAATGCAAAACAGTCAGATAAATTGACTAGAAAACGTCCAATCGACATTAGGTCCTTATGTGCAAAAGAAGTGCAGACTCGGCTAGGACATGGAAACACGGAATGCCCCACGATATAGGCATGATTAGCGGACAGTAAGCAACCAAAATTAAACAATTTGACCTCAGAACAGTCACCACTCACTGTTCTATTTGGATCGTATGATGAAAATGTAGCTGCTACCATGTCCTGGAATTCTGCAGATCCTTTCTCCCCCACCAGTACAACCTGCTTCCTCGATGGAACAGAGAGCATATCTGCTGCGCAGCACATCAAAGGCAATGCTATACTAAGCTGTCGCAGTCTTGTCTCAAAGACCGCCTGCGAAGCAACAATTGCAAACAACAAACATAAGCAAATAAGTTGTTCAAAGATCACGTCTTCTGGAACTCTTAGGTGATGAAGCTACAACATTTTCCTGAAAACATTAAGATCACGTCTAGCCAATACTCATGTTAGGAAGAAGCTCTAATATTGATTCCTATTTCAATAGGATAAACTGTATCCAGACAACATGTCATCAAGAAAAGAAAAATTCCCTATCCTATCATCATCATCTTCTAGTGAAAAGAATTATATTACATTATTACTACAAAACGAAAATTACTGACATCATAATGGCTGCTACTAGAATGTAGTGCATAACCGCATATGAACCGAAGCATAAAATAACCACATACCAAGAGATGTTCAACATTGCGCTTGTAACCAGTAGATTTTGCTGCATCAAGTATACTGGATAATCTAATCAAGTTGATTGCTGCAACTGAGTTACCAGAAGGCTCTGCACCATCATAATCCTCTTTAACACGCAAGAGAACAGAAGGGTCTTCTCCAAGAGTATTAAAATAGCCACCTCCTTGTTTGTCCAAAAACAACTCATCCTACAGACGACAAAAGTTATTACTCGACAGGACGTAATATATGGACTAATAAAGCGAAGATACAACATTGAAGTGTTGAACAAGTTCAACTAACTTGCCTGAGTGACTTGCAATTGGATAGCCCACAGAAGCCACTCTATGTTTCCACCAAATTCGTAGAGATCCAGCAAGCCATTTATTAGGAAGGCATAATCATCTAAAAATCCTGGTGCTTTTGATGGCCCATTGCGATAGCTATGATGCAGCCTTTTTGAGCTTGCATCATAAAGTTTTACCTTTATAAAGTTCGCTGCCTTTTCTGCAACTTCAAGATATTCAGCTGGCTGCAAAAATGTTCGGAAATGTCAATAAACAAATTCACATGCATGTAAATTGACGTGCTCAAAGGGAAACTATCATAACACATGGCACGAGAATAGACGTAAGCATATGAGCACCTACAGTCACACCATATTGATTATGTACATGAATTTTACAAAAAACTCGACCACGGGAGGAGACTCCACCCGGGCTTTGTTCTAAGAAGGTGCCGTGCTTCGAACATGAATTTTACAGTAAGACTGTAAATGAAAGATGATGGAATGCATTATCCTGAGGAAGAAGGGTAAAGCCTCACATTGCATCCAGCTACTGGGAAATTGAATCTGCTTCCACTTTGTCCTGACTTCAGAATTTGTGAAGCTCTTGCAAAAGCAGATATTGCTAGTCCATTCCATGAAACAATAACCTAAAACTAACAGTAGTTAGTAGATTGTAGGAAGATTAAAAATGAGAAAAGATGGATAGGTAAAAGAGAACCTTGTCATCCAAATGAGGTCTTGGCCTTTTGGACCGGATATCGAACAGCTTCTGCCGACAAGCCCCCAGGATTTGAGAATATTCATCAAGAGACTTCCCAGACTTCGACACCATCAGAGAAGCTGGTTTTCTTTCTATCAACACATTTTTACCATTGAACTCATTGTGGGGATCACTCATTGGTGAAAGGTCACAGTTGCCTGATGATTTAACATAGTAATGGTTCTTGAATAGCTCTGCGTTCTCCCCAAGTGCGTCCTCGATCTTTGTAAACATGAGCATACTAAGCATGAAACAAGTTCTATGCCAAGCCCAACCCCACTTTTAGGTCCCAACTTGTTGAAAATTTTTAATACATTATTACTCTTTAGGTGGAAATCCAAGCATCAAAACCGAAAAACTCAAAACTAAAAATAGAAAAATTGAATGCAGTGTTCCTGAAGTGTAATTACTAGGAGTAACTATTGTATCGTGAAATATAAAATTTATCTTAAATAGAGAGTTAGCAACCACAATGTTCATCAAAGTGAATGCAACTAGGTGTGAAGAGCTGCAAAATCTGCAAACCAAGTCCGAAGCATGAACAAAGAGAATGCAACTAGGTGTAAAGAGCTTCAAAATCTGCAAATCAAGTCCGAAGCAACGGCACTACAAAGTGCAAAACTCCAGAGATGGACTCAAGCTTAGCACACGGGCTTGATGTGATCTTGATAATGGTATGCCAGTTTAAACCCTTGGCCCATTTTCTAGGGAGAGATCAGAAGTATACTTTATGTTGAAAAGTAGACAACAGATTCACATAGATGTACCTCTTTACTGGTCCACACATAAAAAGCTCCCTCCTTTTTTCTTGGAGCCCCCTCATATTCTGCACTGTCAGCATCTTCTGCTGAGAAAATTTCACCTTCTTTTCCTATCATGTCTCTCCTCAAGTAATCAAGTATGTCACGTGCAACTGTAGAATAGTACTCATCTCCCGTAATCAGAAATGTATCCAAGTATACATTTACTATCTGTCCCTGGTCGTACAGCATCTTCTCAAAATGTGGAACTGAATATGAAGACATGTGAGAGGATAATTCTGCAAAGTGCTTAAAATAAATTTTGCCTTGAGCTCAGGGTCAACTTACCATGCCAGCACTCATCCACACTATATCTGTGAAAGCCACCTCCGACATGGTCATGAACACCACCTCTTGCCATACAGTCCAATGTGTGAGTCACCATCTTCTTTATATTCTGGGCTTCACTCTCTTTCCCAGCTTCCATGAGTTTACGATATCTATAGAGCATTATATAATCTTCAACAGGTCTTGGAAACTTGGGCGCAGAGCCAAATCCACCAAATTTAGGATCATAACTGCTCGCTAACTGTAAGGGCATAAGGTGAAAAGCTATTAAGGAAAATGATGGAGGACAGATTGTCAACGTAAAATCCATGGCTTTCAAGTTATCTGTATAAGTAGAACTATGTCAACATCATTTTTAGCAATATTGTCTCAATGCACTCAAAAGGCTGTATTTATAATGATTAGTTTGGCTGCTTCAAAAGTACATGGTGACAGGGACAAATTTCAGTAAGCTTATATTTGAATTCTAATCCTGGTGTCCATGCAAGACAAGAAAATCTGTCCATAAACTTACCAAATAAAACATGAGAATTAATCAACCATATGCTCATGAATGTTGTGAAGACATATCTACATGCCAGGTTGTCCTAATTCCTTTGAAATTAAATGTGAGATCGAGTTTCAAATTATCCACATTAAGCCTGGAAGCTCAACCAAACTGGAGACTGGCACTCATCGAAAGTTAGACTAGCAGAGCAGAATACATGTAGCAACTTAGGACTATAAGCTAGTTAAGAAAAAATAAGAGCTAAGAAGGAAGCTGAGATTCCAGAGGTCATGTCTGACCAAGCTATGGCAATGAGTTAAGGATTTTTGGTAGCTTAATAAACAATGGCTTAAATCAGGACCTAAGGCTCAGCATCTTGGAGAAGATATGATTTAGTAGCTGCAGTACAGTTATACCAATTAGTCAATTTTGATGGTAGTTTGTATGAGAACATATCAGAATGGTGGTGCAAAAATAATGTGCAATCAGGTACATTTCAAACCTTTTCAACACATTGATCTACACAAACATCAGCCAGATCATTTGGCAGATCCTGCAAGCTAGCCTTTGCAGATAATGCATCCGTAAGTTGTTCAATGACCAGATTTCCTGTACGCTCAAGTGTGTCACGTTTAGTTTCCCAGGCTTCCTTGACCTTCCTGAAGAGAAGTTATGCAGTAAATGATTAGAAGCTAAGCTCCTGCAGTAATAACTTCAAAATTTGAGAAATTATGTACTTCAGTTAAAACCTCAGAACAGTCTTGAAGCCTGGTCTTCCATACTTATCATCTGGTGGAAAGTACGTGCCACCCATCAATGGTTTCAAATTGGGTGCCAAAAAGACACTCAAAGGCCAACCACCACCACCATGTAGTGCCGATACATATGTCATATATACCTAAATATGTGAGGTTATAGTCAAGAAATAACCTTTTGTGGCACTCAAACAAGCACACTTAAAGACCCTTTTGAGCTAACTACACAAAATAAGGGGTAAAGAAGGAATTGCACATTTGCAACTTCCTAGAAACTGAACTAATGCACGGGCACACCAAAAGAGACTACCTTATCAACATCTGGGCGCTCTTCGCGGTCAACCTGTCAAAACTAATAATCAGAAAGAAAGCAGTATGATCACATTGCATGTGCGTAACTTCCACACATACAGTTTTTTGCTTTGAAGACATCAAAAACTGGTCACAAGTGGGATCAAACGAAGTAAATGTTTTATTACCTTGATGCTAACAAACCAATCATTCAGCAACTTTGCCACTTCCTCATTCTCAAAGGACTCCACCTCCATCACATGACACCTTTGGAATTCAGCCCCCAAAGAAATTAACAGAAACCAAAGTTAGCATCGAACATGCGAGCACAAGTCATAAATAGCAGAATGCATAATGCCAAGAAAATAAATACATAAGGATAATAAAAACTCACCAATGGCATGTGCTATAGCCAACTTCACAGGTACATTCACGTTTGCCATGAAGCAAAATAAGAATGTCAGATAGGTGACATTTTGGTTTGGCTGGAACTAAATTGATGAATTCGGCAACATTTTAGCTCAATTTTCTCTAGACCACATCATTATCACACTGTTATGTGGAACAATTTGGCCCGTCACACATTGGCACTACACAGCTCCACGAAGCAACTGATATAACCCGATTGTAATTGTATCAGGAGAGTTCATACTTGAGAGGAAGATGGGGACGTCCTTGGCGCGAGCCTTCTCGAAAGCCTCGTCACCCCAGGGATACCAATCAACCTGCGCCAAGTCAAATTAAGAGAAGCGAGAGCTCAATACCCACTTGGCTTGGCACTATCCTATCTGGAAAGGATACGGCCGCACGCACGAACAGAAGGGCGCTCCTCACCGGGTTGTGCGCGTGCTGCAGCAGGTAGGGGCTGTGCTCGGCGGCGAGGCGGTTCGGCTTCCGCCCGCCGTGGGGCGAGGACGAGGACGCGGACGACGACATGGCGGAGGAGGAGGAGGCGAGGACGCGGAGAGGCGAGCGGGTCGGCGAGGCGGTGGCGGTGAGGCGATGGCGAAGGAGAAGAGTGGAGAGCATTGGAGTTGGAGGAAGGGGGAGGGGGCGGGGAAAGTGGGAGAAGACGGGCGCGGAAGCGGCGGGGGACATGTGGACGCAGTTGTTGGGGTCGAGCCGTGCTACCGTGTCACTTGGACGCTTCGTTCTGCTCATGTTCTCGACTGAAAAAAAATGGGTGAATTTGAAAAAGGATTTTAATCCTGTGAGAAAATCTCCAGTAGTTCCATGGAAGGAATGAGCTCGTACAAAATTTTGTTAGATTATCAAAGGAAAGGTGTGTTTCATTATCACGCTATTTGAAAATCAAATTCAAAGATGTGTGTACCATTCCAAACATCAGTGCTGTGTTTGCCATCAGTTTACTTTAGCCATGAACAGAAGGTGAGAACAATCTAGTAGGAGAGAAGGACAAAACGGGAGTGGAACTTTGTGAGTGTGTTTTATAAGAAAATAGGAAATATGTAATATTTTTTACAGTTTTATTACACAATTTAACTTTGCTAAACTTTGCTCTTCAGTTGAAACAAACATACTGCCTCGTTCGATCACATGACCGTCATCTCCAAATTTCCACCCCTAGTAGTAGTAGTCCATTTAAATTATGTAAAAAAGCTGGAAAAATTGTTCATAAGATGATTTTTATCATAATATTTTGCAAATTACGGTTATTGACTTGATGTGATATTTCGATGTGGAAGTCAAGAACATGGACGACCTACGTGTTAGTGCAGCTCTCCATCCACTTGTCCCCAACGCACACACTGACACACGGTCCTCGAAATGCCACAATTTGTCTCACTCTGCTAGCCCGTGAATCCTTCCTTGCCAAATGGTCAAATCCCCTGACCAACAAATCGATCCTCCTCCCCTGACGGCAGCCGGGAACTCGTGCCTCCTGCCGCCGCCAGAGTCCTCACCCACTCGACAGGACTTGCCGTCGGAGTGGGGATCCTTCCATACTTCGATTGATTTTTCTCGGTAAGCAGGCTCGATCTGGTCGGATTGGTCCAAGAGTGTTTTTGTCCGCCCTAGATTACTACAGTATCCTTTAGTTTCCTTTCGCTAGTGATCGCCTGCTCGTCACCTTCAACGCCAATATTATTTTTGCCGTGCTCTTGCGAGTCTGCAGTCCTTGAAATTTGATCCCCTGTCTGGGATGTTGCACGCAGCATCACAGATGGCTGCTGGGAGGGGCATGGGCATCAGCCAGCTCTTGAAGAAAGTATTTCGCCACCATCCATCTGTAAGCGTCTGCTTCTGCTTCTTGCTGTAAAATATTTTATGTTTATTAACGATGGGACAGCATCTTAGGCTCTTAGCATGTTTATTTGTTCCGGTTATGCCTCTAATTTTTTCGGATAGAGAAGGCAACTGCCCTGAAGAAAATACTTAATAGGGGTATTAGCTATAGATTAAACTACTATGAATCAGCTACTTTAGTCTTATAAGGATTTCTTTTTTTTTTTGCTTGTACGGATTAACTGTACTGTAAAAAACTAGGATGGTTGATTTTCCTTTTTGCAGGGTCCATTTCTGCCTTCTTCACCCCGGATAAATCATGAGGAGTCCGTTGGATTCATTGGATTGAGAGCATTGTCTATTCTTGGGGTTGGTGCTTCTGGCCTTTTAAGCTTTGCTACGATAGCATCTGCATCATATGAAGCAGAGCACGGATTGGAAGCCCCAAGCTATCCCTGGCCACATGCTGGCATTCTTAGCTCTTATGATCATGCATCGTAAGTTAGAAAACATAGATATGATTTTATTGAACATGAAACTGATATCATTCAGCCATTCTTCTGAGGTATTTGCTCTTATCTGCAAATATTTTTTTCTCTTTAAACTTCATGGAAAAACATATGACCAGAATAAGGCGTGGACATCAAGTTTATCAACAAGTGTGTGCCTCCTGTCACTCGATGTCCTTGATTTCATACCGGGATCTGGTTGGTGTTGCCTATACGGAAGAGGAAACAAAGGCAATGGCTGCTGAGATTGAGGTGGTCGATGGTCCTAATGATGAAGGCGAAATGTTCACACGCCCGGGTAAGCTAAGTGACCGTTTTCCACAACCATATGCAAATGAGCAAGCAGCTCGATATGCAAATGGTGGGGCATACCCCCCAGACCTCAGTCTAATCACAAAGGTGAGACTGGGTAATGTCTCGTGGTTGCATTTGATGTAATGTGCCATTTGGGGGTTGTGTGATTGTATCTAACTCTTGCTAATACTTATTTGCAGGCTAGACACAATGGCCAGAGCTACGTTTTTGCTCTGCTCACTGGTTATCGTGATCCACCTGCTGGTGTTTCGGTAGCCTTCTTTGCCATAAATATTTGGGCATTTTTTTGTGTTGATGGACTTTGGTTGGTGGTTCTCATATCTGTGCTCTCCTGTTGTTTACTTTTCCTAGACGTGTAGAAAATAAGGGCTATCTTGTGCTTGCGTTATGGTTTCGTATCAACTAGTATATGGATAAATTGGACTGACATTGCCCCACGCAATCGCTTCACTCATGTGTAACCTTTTATTAAATTCACTGGAGCTTCAACTTTAATCCATGACAATGCTGTTTATCTATTTCTGTTAGTGTTCACCAATTATGCAGATCTTCCTGTGACGATGTATACAAGTTTATTTATATCTAATTAAGAATTCAGATGTTTGTTTTAAGGTTCTGTTCTTTTCCTGCTGCTAAAGAGCCCTTTTATGTGGGGGTCATCCTATATAGGTAGGGTCTAGTAACCCACAAGCTGTGCAGATCCTTTCAGCAGCTCTGCATTTTCCTCCTTTTTTCTACTGTTAATTTTGATGGGGCGAAGCCACTGCTAAATCGACCGTGGTGCACTGCTCATTGGCACCAGGGAATGCCCAACGTGGCGTCGCCCCTGGTTTTGAATGTTGAACACAACTTAGCATACATAACTAATCCTGAACCTTTTTGAAACCTAATTTTCTTGCAAGTTGAAATGCTTTAAATCATTAGAAATTTTCCTGTGGAGAATTGCTAAAAGGAATATGCTTCTAGTTTATATGCACGAGATTGTCAAGCAAGTTGCTTGGGTTGGTCATTGTTCCTTTTTTTACTGTATTTTGACAGTTGACTTAATTTTTGTGTCATAACTTTCTGTTTTTTATTTAAAAAATTAGATTCGTGAAGGCTTGCATTACAATCCCTACTTTCCTGGTGGTGCCATCGCGATGCCCAAGATGCTGATGGACGGAGCTGTCGAGTATGAAGATGGAACTCCTGCAACAGAGGCCCAGGTAACTCATTCTTTACAACCAGCACCGTGGAATCAAGTTTGGGCATTGCATTATATTGAAAGGATGATGCATTATACTCGTATGCAAATTCTAGATGGGCAAAGATGTTGTCTCATTCTTGTCATGGGCGGCGGAACCTGAGATGGAAGAGAGAAAGCTGGTATCCTATTGCAACCTCTCTGCAGAATTATCTTCTGTTCTGATTGCCAAGTGTAACTTGTGCGTGTAATTGCATATTCATCTCGTGATTCTGTATTAGATGGGAGTCAAATGGATTTTCCTGCTCTCACTCGCTCTTCTGCAAGCTGGATATTACCGGCGCATGAAGTGGTCTATCTTCAAGTCTCGCAAGCTGGTCCTTGATGTGGTTAACTGAGGCGTGATGCCTCATTTCTTCAACCATCCTGTAGTTTGTTTGTGCTTTTAAACTCCTGTAGTGTTCATTGTTCACTAGGGAAATAAATTGCTTATGCTACCTTGTTTGCTGTCTGTCGTTACATACGCTGAACTCTTGTCATAGATGAAGAAATGTTTTCACATTGAGAGGCATCCTAGATTCGAGAAATTTCAGGATTTGGGTTCCAATTTCAGGTTTTGTTTTCAAATTGATAAGTAGGTGGTTTTGTGAAAAACTGAAAATAACTATTTACATGTACCTCTAATTTTGGATCGCCGATCCAAAGTAGAGCGATTTTTTTTACGAAAAATAGTTGGGTCGCGATCATCGCGGTGCATTGGCCTTTCTGAAAAATATTGGGATCAACGGCTCCCCTTCCTGTCGCCGGCGGCCACCCCTGACGTCGACGGCGAGCCCGCCGAGGCTTCCGCTCCCCCTCTACTCCAATTTCCAGATGGAGAACCCCTTGAGAATTGAGATCCTTCGCTAGGTCTGAGGGAGGACGGCAGCGACTCGACACGCGAGGACATCAACGGGAGGCTGCACAGCACAGCACTGCAATGACGAACGCCGCCGCTGCGCCCGGTGCCGGACCCGAGCGTCGAGATGCATGCGTCATTCAGAAGCTTGTCTCCCTCGCCTCGGCAGTGCTGTCTGTACCGCTTGCATTGGTGCTGTCCTGTGTCCTGATCAGGACGTGAAGAGCTGGCTGCCGAGCGTGACGATGGCGGTGCCGTCGCCCATGACGGTGGTCAGGGTCATCTCCTTCTCCAGGATCCGGTCCAGCTCCGCCGCCACCAGCCGCATCCTGGGCCGCCGCCTCGCCGAGGGGCTCAGGCACTGGAATGCCAGGCCCACCAGCTCCGTCATGCCCTCCGATGTGAAGCTCCCTCCCAGCCTGGGGTCGATCAGCTCGTTCGAGCTGAAATGTGCCTCCATCTGACAGATTCACAAGAACTTTTCTAGTCAGGCAAGATCGTGGGCTTCATTTACTCGCCTAAAATCGGAGATAGGTTTCTTTACTGGAGGTTGAGGTTGGAGATTTTACCCAATGAGCAAGAGGTTCCTTGGATTCTGGTGGAATTAGGCCGGCAGCTTCCCTGCCAGTGATCAGCTCCAGAAGAAAAACACCAAAGCTGTATACGTCGCTGCTTTCTGAAAGCTGGGCCAATGAATGCACCCTATAAACAAACACAAAAAAAAAGGTGATAAGAATTTTGAAGGAAATTTTGCACGAGTCCTTTATAAAGTCCTACTACTACTGTGATAGTCTGGTGCCAAGTTTGCAGGTCATTCAGAGTTTCAGACTCACTCTGTATCTTGGTAGACGCTGACATTCGGCGGAGCGGCGCCTTCGAACCCTCGCAGCAGCCTGTCGATTCCGGCGTCAGACACCTTCGCGATGAAGTTCTCGTCGACCAGGACGTTGCTCGTCTTGAAATCCCTGTGGATCAACGGAGGCGCCAGGGTGTGCAGGTGATTCAGACCTGCAATTCAGAATTCAGACTTCAGAAACTCTGCCTGCGTAACACCTTGCTCATTTTCCAGTGCATTAATCATCACTAGGGATGTAAAAGAATGACGCTCTTGTAACCTTTAGCTGCTCCAATGGCTATGGAGAGCCTCTGCTTGAACTCCAGCCTTGTCATGGACTCCTTGCCAGTGTCTGATGAACAACACACATACAACACAGTGTTCATGCAACATTCAGGGAGGCCGAAGGTTGCAGTTAGCAGTCATCAGCTTTGCTCATTACCGTACAAATGGCCGCTCACACTGCCGTTGGGCAGGTACTCGAACACCAGCATCTGTAGACCCCCTTCTTGGCAGTACCCGATCAGCGTCACGACATTGCGGTGCCAGATCTCTGATAGCCTCCTGACCTGCATTTCACAAGGGATCGGTGTATGTTTCAGTCAAGTGACTTAATTTCATCAAATGTACTGAAGATGGTCATTTTTTTTTCTGAAACTACTGAAGATGGTCATGGTGCACAAGGCGCTGGGCAGTTCAGACTTCAGAAACATTTTTTGTTGATTAGTAACTGAAAACGGCACGCTGCGTCGCTGCCGCGATTCTTTTTGGCTTTACCTCGTCGGCGAAGTCCTGCCGCGGCGCGCCGGCGCGGCGCTTGATGGCGACAACGGTGCCGTCGAGAAGCAGACCCTTGTACACCATCCCGAAGCTCCCGGCGGCCACCAGGTTGGCCTCGGCGAAGTTCTTGGTGGCGTGCGCCAGCTCCTCCAGCGAGAACTGCCTGGCGCCGTGGAACTCCGGCGCCGACGAGGTCCGGCCGAACCGGCCCCACTCAGCTGATCAGCAAGCCATCACACGTAAGCTCCCGCGACGCGACGAAATCTGCAGACGGAGTACGTGCATGAACTGCAGGGTCACGTACCCAGCGTGGGAGGAGCCTCGGACGAGCCGGTGTCGGAGCTCTGGTCACGCCGTGCCCTGCGCCGCCGCCGGACGAGCCACGCCGCGACCAGGACTGCCGCCAGCAGCAACGCGGCGGCGCCGGCCGCAATGCCAGCTACCACCGGGGTTGGCAATGCCATCCGGGCGACCGGGGCATCGAACCTGCAAAGAAACGTGCAAACCACGATCGAGCAGTCAGAGGGGATCGGAGAGCAGCCAGTTCAAATACATCGACCGGGAGACGTGCGGCAAAGAATATAAAATCAAGTATCATCTCACGGTCACGGATGAATCCTACGAACCTCGGAACGAGCAGGGACTTCTATAGCTTCGGCATTCATCAATGACGCAAGTGAGCTCCGGATCACTCTCAACTCTCTTGCAGCTCAACAGCGCCGCCGGCGGCGGCTTCCTAGCTAGGGCCAACGAACAGAGAGCTTGCGCCTCGATCGCAAGCTTCACGAGCTGACTGGCCGGCTCTTTAAAGACAAGGAGAGCGGCATGCAATTCGTCAACAGGAGGAAGAGAGGAGCAAGAAGACGCCGCCCGCCCAGGTGGGTGTCGGAACGGATGCGATGTGATTGATGCGCAAGCGTAACCTCCCCACATGGCAATTGGGGATGCAACTTCTTCAACTGCAGCAAAAAAATCTTTTTTTTTCCAGTGCAGCCTGAGCATGTGGAATCTTTCACCTGGAAAGGAAATGTAAGAGCGGATCAGTGCCTGCCTTTAGACGGTTCTTCCCATTTCTTCGCTTCCGTTTTACCAAGCGATGAGGTGATACTTTAAATCGACGACAGCGCCAGTGCAGAGAGAGCTGCACATGCATACGGCGGACGTGCAGAGGATGAAATGAAACCAACAATGAGCAGTCAATCAGAGAAGATTACATGCCTCTTATGGACAGAACTGAAAGAAGATTGACTGCCACATCAGCCTTTCTAACTCAGGCTGGTAGACTCCAATTAGTAAACTCTGTCCTCTCTTCCTTACCCACATACACAATGTGCAGCTTGAGGATTCCAATTGCAGTGCTGGACTTCATTGACAGAGCCAGGAAGCATTGCCTCTGGAGAGGGTCAGACGAGAATGCAAAAAAGAGATCACTGGTTGCATGGCCAAAGGTCTCAAAACCGAAAATCAAAGGTGGACTGGGAGTGATTGACCTCAGAACACAAAATGAGGCCTTATTACTCAAGCATTTGGACAAATTTTACAATAAAAAAGACATCCCTTGGGTAAACATGATCTGGCATTCTTATTATTCCCAAGGACAAATTCCTCATGCTACTGCTGACAGAGGATCTTTTTGGTGGAAAGACCTGCTACACCTTTGTGACAAATTCAGAGGAATTGCTACTTGCACAGTCGGCAATGGCTCTACCGTGCTCTTTTGGCTAGATGTTTGGAATGGGTTTTTTCTCCAAGAAAAGCTGCCAAGACTATTCACTTTTGCTAAAGACCAGAAAATTTCTGTGGCAGCATATCAACACTTTTCCACCTCCCACTATCAGAGCAAGCCTATCAAGAATTTCAGGAATTGCAGAAAATAATTCAGAGTGTACAAATGACACAGACAGACAAGGATCAATGGCATTATATTTGGGGATCATCGAAGTATACATCCAAGAGTTTTTACAATCACCTTTACAAGGACTTCCATCCACCAAAGCCTTTTCTTTGGATATGGAAGTCAAGATGCTGCAACAAACTAAGGGTCTTCTCATGGCTTCTTCTAATGGACAGACTAAACACTAGAAGTCTTTTAAAAAAGAAAAAAAATTCAAGATTGATGGCAATAACTACAACTGTATCCTATGTACAACTAAAAGAGAAGAAACTGCCTTCCACCTCTTTTTCACTTGCCCTTTTGCAACCTCATGCTGGCAGCAGATTGGAATTCAATGGCAACATGGAAATCCTTTCTTCCAAATGCTAGAAATAGCTAAGCAGAGCCTCAACTGCAACTTCTTTATGGAAATTTTCATAATCGCAACTTGGCACATTTGGAAAATAAGGAATGGACATATCTTTGAGAACTGCCCAACAACCCTCAGCCTGTGGAAAAGAAATTTCAAAAGTGAATGTCTTATACAAGCTCATCGGATGAAAGACTCTCTGAAGACACCCTTCTTAGTTTGGTTCAATAGCTTGACTGAGTCCCTTTAGTCTGTATAGCTCGTAGATAGCTCTTAAGTTTCTGTCTAGTTGTTGCTCCCTTTTGCATCTTCTTTCACTTGTACAGGCTTACTGTTTTCCTAACTTTTGGTGTTCCTTTTTTTATATAAATAAAATTTTACAGCGGGGGCCTCCCTCGCTGTTTTCAGTTCAAAAAAGCAGTCAATCAGAGACTGTTGCTGACCGTGTGCTCTTGGGCAACAGTGAAATAGGATGAGATCAGCTTCCCCGTTTCATCTCAATTGGGAGGCCAAGGCTTTGATTGGAACAACTTTGTGATGGTCAGAATTCAGAAATGTGGCAACTCAACTAGCAGCATAATTGGCCAGGCCGGACCCTGATCTAGTCATCAGTCGGCGGTGGCTGTCCTGCGCTAGCTACTAGTAGCAGCTACTCCAGCTGTTATTAACGTGAGCGAGCTTTGCGAGTGGGGACCGCGGGCTTGCTAGGGCTTCCTTTGACTGACCATGAGTCCATGATAGGCTGGAAAGCCGAGCAGTATGGTGCACTTGTCACATAGTGTGGTGTGGTGTGGTGTGGTGTAGGAGGCCATGGCCGTCCGAAAAGGAAGCGGAAGCGCTCGCTTTCCGGCCTCCCAAAAGCTACTGTCCCCACAAAGTGAAAAGCCTGTCCCTGTAAAAGATTTTATTTTATTTTATTTTTTAAAAATGAAAACTCTCCTTCAGGTAACTGACTGAAGTGCTGAAGAGCGGCCGGGTGAAGCTGAATATTTTTCTTCAAGAGGGAAGCTGGAATTCATGATTGCGGATATTAGCACAAGAGTTGTGCGGAGGAGTGATCAAATTGCATAAGAAAATACTGTATGTTCAGCTGAGTTGAACCTCATGTGCGGCTTAGCTATGCATGCTTAAAAGACAGTTTTGTTATGCTGGCAAGCGGCAACAAGTAGTTGTTGCTTCTAAATGAGCACCTATTATATGCTTAAACTACTGCAAATTGGGCAGTTCACAGCAAAAACAAGTGTGTTTGGCTGATCACGCAGATACGCAGAGAAATGTGCTGCTACATTATCAAGCCACATGCAAACTACAGCCCTAAGTGTATTGGCCATTGGGTTCTTGCAGAGTCTTTAAAAAACGGGGAGACACAATGAGTTGTACATGAATGAGGTGTGTTCATGCCAAAAACGAGGAAAAACTTTACAGGCTTGTACTCTTTGATTTGGTAGGTTGGACATTGGAGTCCCTATTTACACTAATTGGCAGGTTATACTTACAGTTGAGTACTCTTTCTTCAGAGATTCAGAGTTTATGCAAGAAATAAGCATTTTATTTGGGAGAACATTCCCATTCAAAAACAAATCAAACATTTTGGGAGAACATTCCAGCATAATTTTGTCACAAAGGTGGTGCATTTAATTGACTCCAGAATCTGAATGATTTAGGAAATAACATGCAATACAACTCTTTGCAGGCTAGCAGCATGCAAGTCGTACAAATTCTAGTCCTAGGAGAGCTGTAATAGCTAGCAATACGGGGTCCAGTCAGATACTCTCCCTCCGGGATCCAAATCTGAATCAAATAGATTATCAGATTTGCTCGCGCATACACACACACGCCAGATAGAAAATTGAAGGACATCTGAACATTTCTAGTTCCAAATCTATCCCTAGTAAATTTAAGATTATTTCATTCTGCAGAAAGTATTTTTTTTATCAGAACTTCTGGATGCTATTAGAAAATGAGGTTGCCTACTTGCCTTGATCAAATTGACTGTCTCAGTTCTTCAACTATCTGAAGAGAACAACTGTGATCAAATCCATTTGTTCTCTACATAAATTAAGTTCAGCCTTAATGGACCCTGATAGAATATACTATATTAGTATTATATCATCATATGCTGACATTGATACAACATCTGCAGTGAACCTAGACTGACTTTGGACATGATCCAAGATGCAGGTTCAGTTGTTTTGCTAGTAATAATATATATGAAGAGAAACATCTTCAGGGCAGCAGAGTTACTGCACAAGGGCCAAAGGGAACAATATTAAAGAAATAAACGGCACATGCGTTGTGTCCTCCTGCAGATGAGAATCCAATGGCTGTCACAATAAGAAGTGCTCTTCAGAACAGGCCAACTTCCAGCCTGGAGAATGTAGAATTATGGGATATCCTCTTACCAGATCCATATATACATAATAAAGTTGTTGATTTATATTAAGCATCATACTAGTCTGCACAGTTGTTGAACTATAAGCAAATAGGGATCCAAAACAAGTAACTGAAATTCGGCAAAAGAAACTCTAACGGTACTTCCTGTGAAGTGTTAAAAGTATACATTGCTTCAAACTCAATACTTAGCTAATTAAGATTATCACATGCTGAAATTAATTTGTTGTACATAATGAATTAATTTGTTGTACATAATGAACCTAAACCATGTTAAAAGTTTACTAGATTAGTTTGAACTTGTATTACTTTGCTAACTCTTGTATTTCTTGCAGTATGACTACTAGCTGCTGTTGACTGAAATGATGTCATGAATATGATTGTATCATATCCAGAATTTCTTGCAACAGTAGGAGCTGCTTTTCTCTTTCTCTCCCTCTCTCTCTCTTTTTTTTTTGAGGGGGGGTGTTGGTTGAATCGACAATGGTGGCAAGACGAGCAGAGAGAATTACATGTTAGAACATTACTTTTGCGTCTATATCTTCTAAGACAGCTGCAAACTATCCAAAAGGACTGAGCATTTAAAGTGTATTGCAGGTTTGCTGAGAATCAAAACTCTCCAGGAATTCACAAGAACCAAACAGCATAAATGCAGCAGCTCCCTTGAAACAGGAGTAGGGGAGAAAAGATAGGGATGAATGATAACACATGCAGAGGAGCTGAGTTGTAGCGCAGCATGCCAGCCATTAGCCAAGGTGTTCAATCCGGCCGGGGATCCAATCGATCTGCACGCTCTCCTCCTGTAACTGCCAGCGCGTTAACCACATGGTTTGTACCAGCCTACCAGGGTCAATGGTCCAGTGTGTTTCTGATCCTAGCTTGCATCTCCAAGCCTCGATGTTTTCGGCCCCCCTGCAAAACAAGACAAGGATACTACCACAAATGCATGGGATCCGAGCTGAACAGGAGAGCCAACTCACAAGGCGAAGATTAAAACGAAAAGACACCAAAAACTCCCTTCTGCCTCCTGTTCTCCTGCGCCTGCCGTATCTGAAGTTTTTCAGAGCTGCCAGGATGCCCAGGATCCCATTGCCGTTGGCGTCCAGACAGGCACATATGCGTTGCTCCCTTGGGAGCTGCAGGATTGATTGGAGGCGCCGGCAGTAGGCTGCAGCATGCTACGGTATCGGCTTTGCCACAACTGATGCGACAGTAGCATCTGCTGTCTGAATCCGTGTCTGATCGTGTACGCATACCGGTGAACGCCTAGAGACAGTCAACCGATGGTCATCGACACCGATGATCTCTATGTGATATTTAGTGCTGCAGAGGACTCTAGATCTACTGCATTGTGCGCGTACAGTACAACTGTACGATGGTCAAAACGCTGGCCTGACGCAGTAGTGTATGGATTGGTCATCATATTAGCAGTAGACTAGTAGCTGTGATGTTTGTAGTTCCCAGCTGGGTAATTCAGCAGGCTATCTGAGATTCTGACAACATTAGTATTTTGGACTAGAAAATGTGATGTTCTTATAGGTAGCAAGCTGATCAAGGGCTATGCTCATCGACCCTCTAGAAAATAGCAATGCTTTTCGTCCGGACGGGCCTGTAAAACACCACAGAAATAGTATGCAGGTGAGAACAGAGAATGAAACTCGCCGAATTGAGTTCCAACTTCCAAACAAAACCAGTTGTTACCAAAGCATGCCGGAAAAATATTGGCCACATGAACAACCAATGAGTCATGGGTGCAACAATTGAGCGCTGTGTGGTTCACATTTTGCACAAAAATCTTCTGATGAATAATTTACAAGAGATATGTACACAAATGCATATGGCATATCTTGTACAGGAAGAACAAAAATCAAGATAGGAATAATTTGGCAAGCTACGCAATAATACAACAGAAATAAGAGTCAATCTTTACCATTATTACAAAACTAGCATAAACTTGTCGCCATTGTAACATTGCTCGGTTTAGGGGGGCAACCGAACATTTTACTCAGAAGTTATTCAACACGACACTAGTCAATCCTAGTAACAAGCATAAAATGGGCAGCAAAGACACAGAGATAGTAACAGAAGATCTGGCAGTTGGACATTAGTCTTTCATTGTTTCAGGCGCTTAATGCGTCTCTGGAGAAACTACCATAGCAGAACTTAGACTAAATCGAAGTAGACTATTGTGTCCTTAGCCATGATCAGCAGGAGAATCTTGAAGTATATCAAAGCCCACTTCCTGGTAACCTCATTGTGGACATAATCCAGAAGGATCCCCTTGTGGAACATGTAGATTTGATGGAACACTGACATGACCATAAGAGAAGTGGTGACGCTATTCCTTGACATGAGAAGGAGAGTCGGGATCAAGTAATATGTAGAATTTGTAACTATCTCATTTGCCCTCACTTTCAAGCTTTCATTTCTCAGTGGACCGCTTCTGGGTTTGGCAATAGTTGCTTCCAATGGGCTGGATGCAGTCACCTTTGTGGAGGTGCCTCCCTGTTTGTTTCCAGTTTATCAGATGGAGCCATAACAGCAATTGTTACACTAGCAATGACTCAGCCAATGTCTATTGAGAAATGATAACAAACTATCAGAGGTAGACAATGCACATTATGGGCCCACCTGCACCTGCTGCACAGAAGATCCATTGGATGCTCCAGTAGAAAACCAACGAGGTAATACTTGTGTGCCACTGAGTCGTGATATTCGATCATACCCTAGAATCTGTTTGCATACTCAAACATAAAAATGGCATAAAAAAGTGTATTAATAGGAGCACAACCGACTGCTACATTGACTGACAAAGATGGGAAAAGAAGTACGCATATACAGCTCAACAAGTTCAATAAGAAGGCACAGCCTGAACTTCTTAAGAATTAGGTAAAACCGTAAAAGATAGAATAGGTCCACAAAGCATGCATTAACAATCCTAGTATCCATGCATCAACTATATTTCAGAATTTCAAAAGTGTGATCGCACAAGATAGAAGTCTTTCTAATGCAAAGATAAATAGTAAAGCATTCAGCAAGTATACGATAAATGTTATGGTAGTTAGAAATATAATTGTTGTAGTGAAATATGTTAAGTATATATCTTGGCCCATATACTCTAGGCCCATGTGGCCCATGTGTTCTCTCTTCACCTTCCACCTTTTAAGTCTGACTGCAGACGTACTCTCACTCAAGCTCTCAGTCGTTTCCTCCATTCAAGGTAACATGGAATCAGAGCCGAGATCCAATTTTTTTTCCCCGCCGCCGGCCATCCGTCCATGGCGCGCCGCTTATCGCGGCACGTCTTTAGGACGCCGTCGCGGCTCCATTTGCTGGCCGCCCGTCGGCGGCCCCTTCGTCCTCTGTCGCGGAGCAGAGCAGCGCCCGTCGTGCCTTCCTCCCCTGCTCCGCATCTTCCGTCCGCCCGCGCGCGAGCTGCGGCCGGCCGCGGAGGCTTCCCAGTCACGGGTGGAGCAGCAGCTGTCGCTCGTGCTGCCCGTCGCGGCCCCCGCTGCCCCCGTCGCGCGGCCGCCGTCCGCTCCGTCCGTCGCGGATCTGGCCGTCGCGGCCCCTCTGCTGGTGTTGTGCCCGTTCGTTCGGCTCCGCCGCCCGTTGCGCCTCCGCCTCGTCTCCACGCCATCCAGAAAGTCTCGGCCACACAGGAGGTCTGAATCAATTGCAGACCTCGTGGTTGCCCAGTCAGCGTGCGGCTGCTCATCTGGGATTGGAGAGTCTGTTGCTGCTCATTTACTCTCGGTGAAATCTGCTGCTCTGCATCTGTTACTGCCTATTGGTGTCATTTCTCTTCAAGCAAAGTCACAGTTCCGTTCTATTCTATGTTTTGGGTACAAGTACCAGCCTTTCCTCAACATGTTGCAATCCAGTGATATCAAGCTTGATGCTAGGGTTCATGCTAGTGAAACTGTGTCTATTGCTGCAGCCTCTCAGAACATTGCTTCGCAGTCTTGGATTCTAGATTCAGGGGCTTCTTTTCATGTGACATCTGACAAGTCTAAGTTGGTAGCATGTAAATCAGTCACCAATGCTTCTTCTATTCACACTGCTGACGGCACATCATGTCATATTACTCATCAGGGTTCCTTTCAATCTCCCCATTTTTATATACTTGATGTTTCCTGTGTTCCTCAGCTATCGATGAATCTTCTATCACTGGGTCAAATCGCTGATATGAACTGCTTTGTTGGATTTGATGATTCATCATGTTTTATCCAAGATCGTCAGAGTGGAAGTGTGATTGGGACTGGTCATTGTCGTAGAGATTCTTCTAACCTCTATGTTCTGGACACCTTACATCTTCCTTCTTCCACCGCTTGTGTGTCATCAGTTGTGTCATCATCAGGTTCATCTTTCGCCAAGTGGCATCATCGTCTTGGCCACCTATGTGGGTCTCGATTGTCTACCCTGATTCATGAGGGTCGTCTTGGTCGTATCCCTATTGATTCTAGTTTCCATTGCAAGGGTTGCAGGCTTGGCAAACAGGTACAACTCCCATATTCTAGTAGTACTTCTCATTCTGCCCGACCTTTTGATCTTGTTCACTCAAATGTTTGGGGTCCTTCACCTTTTCCTTCTAAGGGTGGTTACAACTACTATGTCATATTCATTAATGACCATTCTCAATATACTTGGATCTATTTTATGAAACATCGATCCCAACTGTGTTCCATTTACCAGTCCTTTGCTCGCATGGTTCACACTCAATTTTCCACTGCTGTTAGAGTTTTTCGTTCTGATTCTGGAGGTGAATACTTGTCTTCCGCTTTTCGCCAGTTTCTCACTTCCGAGGGCACCCTTCCTCAGCTCTCATGTGCAGGTGCTCATGCTCAAAATGGTGTTGCTGAACGAAAACATCGCCATCTTATAGAGACTGCTCGCACACTTCTTATGCACAAAATGTGGCCCATATATGAATCTGGCATTCGAGTACCCCACCCGTAGGATTCCTATGCATCTTCCGGAAGAAAGTTTCTTCCATACCTTCTGCTTTAAGATATGTGCACCAGTTGAAACTAACGGACAGGATGAGACTAGGACGACGTCACGATGCGCTAATGCTATCTGGGTTGGCGTGGGGACCCCTCAAAAGGCAGGTGCGCTGGGACATTATTGGCTCACTAGAGTTTGAATTTCAAACTTTAAATTATTTTTTCTCTTAAACGGTGCATTCAATTTGGATTCCGTTTGAACCATCATCTCTATGAGAATTTTTCTAACAATTTGCAATCCCATATGATTATATGTTTTTTTTAATTTCAACATTCTAGGTGTATTAGCTCAACATTTTAGATATGCTGTTTCAACATATCTGCATAAAATGTTGACCCACACTTGAAGTATTGTTGAATTCTGTATTTTGAAATATTGAAACAATATATATTACTCAACATTTACTTATTTTCTATTGTTGAAAAAAGGAAAACTAAAAACCACTAGCAGGACGTCTGGATCATGGGAAAACAAATGAAGAAAAACTGTTACGTTGGTGCCCACGACACAGGGTAGTGCACGTGGTCGTGCTCCAGCTATCCTGCGTGCGCTGCTGGTCTACCACCACGCTCACGCTTTACCATCTGTTTGTGTTGGAATTTGATAATATTTGGACGGGCTGCGGACACGAGAAAAGAAGAAACTGTGAGACTACGACGGTTCGTAGTTTATGGGCCTACTGTTGGGCTGTTAATGGATTAAAGATATATATGTTAACTATCTTTTACAAGATAAATACGTGCCCCCCCCCCCCTTCCTTTTTCAAAATCCTGAGGTAACTCACAAGCCTTTTATGCCTAGAACGATTCCGCGCTCATTTTTCCAATACCAGATCCCATGCTATTTTTGCTTGCTCCGGAACACGCTTACAGGCACAAAATGAACAACCAGAGACAGTTTTGAAGCTACATGCATGGACATTCAGTGTAATTTCTTCTTTTTCCCCCTATCTTAAAACCTGCAAGTTATCACTCACTGTACATTTTAAAGTTTCTAGAAATTCGATACTTACACCAGTAAGTGTACAAACGCAATTTCATCATAAAATTTTAAAAAAATGTGTATATCGAAAACGCCCATAGAATTAGCATACTTTTAACCAGGCATGTGGTTTAACTTTGGGAAAATACCTTGGAAGGCCCTGTGACAAATGGAGGTTCCTTCTATGGCCCTAGAAAACTGAAACACCCTTTTGTAACCTTCTTTTAACTTTCGTTCCCTTCTATGGCCCTACTGTTATCTCTCCGGTTAACTCCTAGTTAAGTGGCGGTGAAAATACCAAATTACCCCTGGCACACCAACATTACACACCACTCCCCCCATCTTCCCCAGGCGGCGGCGCCATCTCCCCCCAGGCAGCAGCGCGCGAAGGAGGCCCTGCCCCAAGCGGAGGCGTGCGAAGGGCAGATGGCGGGGCTGTGGGCGGTGGCGGCGCGTTAGGGCGGCGAGCGTGGCGGCGGCGGGCGGGGCCACGGGCGTCGAGCGAGGCGGCGGGCAGTGCCGCGAACGGCGACGGCGGGTGGTGGCAGGGCGCAAGACGGCGGGCGGGGCCGCGAGCGGCGGCGGCGGCACGCATGGTGGCAGGGGGGTCGTGGACGGTGGCGGGCGGGCGGGGCCGCGGGCGGCGAGCGAGGCAGCCAGCGGTGCCGCGAACGGCGGCGGCAGGCAGGGCTGCGGGCAGTGGCGGCGCGCATGGCGGCGGGTGGAGCCGCGGGCGGGGCCATGGGCGGCGAGCGAGGCAGCCGGCGGTGCCGCGGACGGCGGCGGCAGGCGGGGCTGCGGGCGGTGGCGGCAGGTGGAGCCGCGAGTGGCGATTGAGGCGGACGGCGGCACCGCGGACGGCGGCGGCGTGGCGATTGAGGCGGACGGCGGCACCGCGGACGGCGGCGGCGGGCGGCATCGCGGGTGGCGAGCGGGGCACAGCAGCTCACCGGCGTAGCAGCTCACCGGCGACCCTGCCCAGCCCCAGTTCGATCCCCTGCTTGTGCCGTCGTGCAGGGAGAATGAAGGAACAAGATGACGAGTGGACCCTACTCGTCAGTGAGAGATAGAGAGGGCTGAGTGGTGTGTAATATTGGTGTGCCAGGGGTATTTTGGTATTTTCACCACCACTTAACTGGGAGTTAACCGAAGAGATAACGGTAGGGCCATAGAAGGGAACGAAAGTTAAAAAAAGGTTACAAAAGGGTGTTTCAGTTTTCTAGGGCCATAGAAGGAACCTCCATTTGTTACAGGGCCTTCCAAGGAATTTTCCCTTTAACTTTCTCCAGAGTGGAAGTGATATATATTCTGCCTAGGTGTAAAATATGCTCTCTAAAGGAGAGAATAGTATCAACCGCACGCTAGCTCCACGTATCATCAAAAGTCAATTTGACACGATCATCACACTTCAAATGGGGAAAAGGCGGATAGGGCGGTTACTGGCTAGCTGCTTAATCACCCCCAATAGTGTTTAGCAATAGGCATATTCTACCGACATTCATAGCTAGCGTACCAAATGGAGGGCCCATTTATTCTTTGAGTGTCTTCTTGGGCGTTGGAAATTCATTGCTCGATTAATTAATTAACTAACTAATCCTGCCGATTTATTCTGGACTCTACGTGGAAATGCTTGTTGCTTGCACGCTGACACGTCTGAGAATGCAAAGTATGACTTTAAACAAATGGTTTTTTTTTTGAATGGTCACTGGGGGAGAGTATCCCCACCTGAATTGTATTCAAAAGGTGTGGCAGACCACAGATCAAAGGCCTCATTTTTAGGGAAAATGAGACAAAACCCACATTGCTCGGTTAACTTAGGAAAATTGGGCTAAAACCTCAACAACTACTTAGCTAAACTAGGTCTAAACCAACTCCAAAGCCCAAGCATATGGGCAAAATTGTGGCATAACCACGAATACACTCACACCCTAGCATAAGGGTGGAAATGTGGCACAACCACGGATAGCAACAAAGCCATTGCCGGCCTTAGGAAGCTAGGGTAGTCGCTAGGGCTGGGCATTTTTTAACCGAAAAAACCGAACCGAACCGAACCGACCCGAACCGAACCGAATTGTCGGTTTTTCGGTTTATTCGGTTCGGTGTCGGCTTTTATTTTTGTCAGATTCGGTGGTCGGCTTCGGCTTCGGTTTTTAGGTTCCACCGAACCGAATCAACCGAACAACCGATTTGGGGGAGCGCAAAGCAAGCAACTACGCTGCGCGAGCGAGCAGCCGGCGCGGTGCGTGCGCGAGCGCGTGGGCCAGCGGCCGCCCAAGCGAGCGTCCGAGCGCAGCACAGGCGTCACATGGGCCAGCAGCGGCAGCGGCTAGCAGGTGCATGGCCGCATGGGCCAGCAGGTGCCTGACTTCCTCCCGCATGCAGGCCAACAGCTCGAACGGAGGGCAACACATGGGCCGCATGCAGGCCAACAACAGGAGCGGAGGGCAGCACATGGGCCAACGGCAGGAGCACAGCACGCGGGCCAGCGGCTGCCAGCAAGTAGAGCAGCATGCACGCAGCGACCAGCGATAGGGATATACGTTCATGTGCTGTTCGGTGCCACCGATAAACCGAACCGAACAAACCGACAATTTCGGTTTCGGTTTTTGATATTTTGAAGCACCGAACGGTTTTCAGTTTTTTAGAACCGAATTTTTAGAAGACCGAAAAAACCGAACCGAACACAACCAAAAAACCGAATGCCCACCCCTAGTAGTCGCTTGCGCCGTCTTCCGACGATGAACCGCTCCCACGACCCACTGCAAGCCAAGTCGTCTTATGAAGTCGTAGCTGCAAGCACCGTCCATTGACGCTGCCTTAAGCCGCACTTAGTTGCGGTCGTGGTTCGCTGCAAGCAGTTAGCCGACAACGACGAGACAACCCATAGTCGCCAATCCGCCATCAATGTCATATGCTGAGATGGTTCTCAAGCAGCGACACCTCCAAGGAGGGGGACGCCACCGCCGATCGCCACGAGCCACGGCCGCAGCAGAGGTGAACGCTCGCGCGTGGGGGGGGGAGCCACTGCCGCAACACCGCGAAGACCGGCCCCGGGGACACCGGAATCGACCTTCAGGGCTGCAACGGAACAGGTTCTTCAAAGACGACGCTTCCAAAGAAGAAACGATGCCGAGGGCGCCGCCGCCGCCCGCCTGAGCAAATTCAGGCAAGGTTTTCACCGAGAGAGACCTGTCAGGGAGAGGAGGGCACCTCGACAACGCCCCCAAGGGAGAACACAGCGTCCACTGAACGTCGTCGCTGCCGGCCTGGCTAGAGACTGAGCAAGACTTTCGTCTGGCAAATCCCTCATCCCACAGTCGCCGCAGCACCATGCACCCTCTGCCGACGTCTCCGCTACCGCTAGCTCCATGTGCCACGAGCCGTGGCCGCAACCGCAGCAGAGGTGGCCGCCGGCCACCAAGGCGCCCGCCCGCGCTCCCAAGATGGACACCCCCGCGTGGGTGATGCCGCCGCCGCCGCCCAGGGGCATCGGGGGGAGGGGGGCCCAACGAACCTCTGGCCCCGGGTGTAACACCTCCGGTGTTTAACACTATATAAAACAGGCAATTAACATGCGATGACACGTTAAACCCTCCCCCAACTTCTCAATTACTGCAAAGCCGAAATTCAGTTTAAACACGCCAAAAAGTCAACCCTCACACTTTTGCTCAAATGAACTCTTGCCCAGAACGAAAGTCGTAGAGTTGGACAAAACAAACAGCTTCCGTGTTCAAAGTTTTTCAAGTTCTAACATGAAAATTTGAATTAACCCCGAAAAACAAGCGGGATCATTAAACTTGAATTCAAAATTTGAACTTCCAAACCATCGCTCAAATGAAGTTTTGCCTGAAAGGAAAGTTGTAGAAAATTTAATTTTGAACAACTTTCGTGTTCAAAATTTTTCGAGTTTCAATTGAAAATTTCAAGTTTTTGCTAAGTCAAACAGTAGACTTTCTTTTTTTTTTCTTTTCTCTCTCCACTCTCTTTCTCTCTCTCCCCTCTCTCTTCCCCGCTGACTCCCCTCTCTGCTCTGCGCGCGCGCAGGCACTTGAGCGCGCGTGCGCTTGCTGCCTCGCTGCGCCGCTGCCGCGAAGCCGCTGCCCCGCACTGCCTCGCCGCGCCGCTGACCCCCGCCCCACTCGAGTGCGCACGCTCCCGGACGCCGCCCGCTGCCGCACCCTGCCGTTGACGCGCGCGCCGCGCCAAGCGCTCGGCGACGCGCCGCCATCGTCGCCAAGGCGCCCAAACAGGCCGGCCGTGCCCTGCCGAGCCGCGGACCACGGCCAGCCTTCATTGCCGCTCGCTACCCACGCCACCGGCCCGCTTGCTGCGCCCTGACCCGCCTTGAAGGCCGCCTGGCGAGCACGCCACCGCCAGGCCGCGCGCACCGCCGCCGCTGCCCTCTTCTGCGCTCAGCCCCTCCTCACGCCCTCACTCCCCCTTTTAGCTCGCGCCGCGCGTGTGCCCGCTCGCCCGCACCCCATTTCCCCACGCCCACGTCCCACCCCTTCGCCCAGAACGGCCAGCGCCGCCGCGCCACTGCGCAGCGCCGCCGCGCCCCATTCCCGCCCGCCGAGCCACGGCTCCCGTGGAGGGCCCAGCTCAGCGCCCCTCCACCCCCACCGAGCACGCAGC
This sequence comes from Panicum virgatum, assembly GCF_016808335.1. Lineage (NCBI taxonomy): Eukaryota > Viridiplantae > Streptophyta > Magnoliopsida > Poales > Poaceae > Panicum > Panicum virgatum. Next base: position 69,960,687 of record NC_053149.1, read on the forward strand.
GAGCTCTATTTCACCCCCAGGCAGCTCCCAGGCCCGCCCAATTTCCCCCGGAGCCTCCCAGCGCCGCGGAACACCGCCGCCGCCGTCGTGAACACCGCCGGCCGCCCGCCTGCCGCGGACCTTCCTGCTCCGCCCCTCCCCGCCTCCAGTCGAGCCCCGAGCTAGCTTCCTCAGGGCGAAGTGAAGCTCCCCGGCCTGCTCTTGCCCCTCCTCCCGCACCGGAGCGCCGCCGCTCGCTGCAGCCGCCGCCGCCGCTCCCTGGACGCCGCCGCCGACCCTGCTCCGGCCGTTCCCGTCGACCACATCACCCACCCCTAGGTAGATCTCGGCGAGCTCTTGCCCTAGGACCCCCTCCCCGTCGCCGGCAAGCCCCTCCTCGCCGGGAAACGGGCCGCCGCCGCATCCCCTGTCTCCTACCTCCGGCCAGGGACCCCAGCGCAATTTGTTTTAGGTTTCTAGGGGGTTAAGTGAAAGATCCAGGGGCCCCTTTGCAATCTGTGTTTTTGTATTTTCTAGATTTTCCAGTGAACTTGTAAATTCGTTTAAAAATCGTAGAAAAATCGGAAAAATGCAAACTCAACTGCTATGGAATCCTAGAAAAGATATCTACAACTTTTGTTACATGAACTTTTTCATTTGCTCAATAGTTTTTATTTCTTTTAAAAATGCAAAGGAAATGTGGTTTATATTAGATCCCAAGTTACAAGCATGTGTTGTTAGCCATTTTTGGTCAGTGGGGTACATGTTAGATGTATAACATTGTGTAAAAGTTTCATAAACTTTTGACATGCCTAGCTATCGGTTTATTTAAATCTTGCCTTATGCCTTGTTTAAATTAGTTTGTTTGTACCTACGGTTTAACTTGGTTTACTGAGCTCAAACTTTTACAGTACCTTTAACTTGATGTTTTGTTGCTGTACAAAAATTTTGAGAAATTTTAGATGGGTGGAACCAGTCCAACTAATTAATAGTATAGATATTTACACTAAATCAAGAAAAATAGTTTCTGTACATGAAAAATTCTAATAATTTTTCTAGGGGTTAACCTTGAGTTTATAACCATACTGATAAGATATGAGGCTCTGGAACTTAGTATAACAGCCTATGGAATTCAATTTCGATCCATGCAGCATTACTTTGTGCTATTTTTTTCATGCCCTGTAAAATGCTTATTAAATTGTGAAAAATTTATGACAGGGTTATATTTAGGTATAAAACCTTCAGTTAAAATTTCATTACCAGTACTTGCGTAGTTTGACCTGTAAAATTCATTTTTGTTTCCAGCAGTAGCTGTTTGTTTTATTTTTTGTGGTAAATAGGCTGCATAAAATGGGCTGAAAATTTCACAGTAGGCAAGTTATTTAGATATGTATCATACATAAAAATTTCGAACCCAAAATCTCGGTTTAACATTATTCATGATAAGGACATGCTTAACCTAGCATTAAATAAGAAAAATTTTTCTTTTGCTGCATAGGGATAAAAGAGACAACCCATCCGAGTTACTTTGTGGAGTCAGTATAATGATTATTACTCTATAAATGGTTGCCCAAACAATGTAACAGAATATTTTATAAATCATCTTGAGTTGCGTTGAATTACAACTCTATAGTAAAGAATTGTTTAATTCGTATTACTAATATAACTCACGCATATGCATTTCATATAGATTCGACTACTCTCCCTGACGGTACGTACGAGTTGGTGCCGGAGTCCGAGAGTGAGCAGCGTGAAGCTCAAGTGAATCTAACTGAAGCCACTGAAGACCTGAACCAGAGTTCAGAAGAGCCCAAGGCTAGCTCCGCTCAGGAAGGCAAGCCCCGGATCATGTTCTACCTATTTGAAATTATGCAACTATGTATATTCCTGTTTATCTGTGCATTTAAGTTGCAGGAATTGTTTGGGACCTTAGTTGCATGATCCTAGGCACCTATGCTTGAACACTAGTATGTGTAGGTCGCTAGTTGGCTATGCTAATGGTTCGGTAGAAGTCGAGTGATTGCCTGTCACTCGCGAGCTCATAGGAGTTGAATGCTTACTACACACTGCAATATAAGGTTTACGGGCGGGGTTGTTGTACTTGTGATACCCCGTCTGTTTAGTCAAAATGGATAAGGCCGTGGTGTGTGGTAGTGGTGGTTAAGCGTTTGAACGTACTAACCACATGCCGAGAATATGGTAATCGGTAAGCTTAAGTACCTGATGGAACCGGCCGTGGAACATACTCCCCACTGTCTGGTCTATGGTCACGCACGGGTGCAGGGCACCCTAGGACGGTGGGCCTGTTTCATGCCCGGGGAAAAAGGGGAAAAGTCGCGTGGGGGACTGCATTTCCCATGCGTGTGTTTAGGTCTGCCTGGCCAGGTTAACAAATTCGATTCGAATCGTCCGTCTCTCACGGATATTGAGACTGCTTAACCCTTTTGCCACATAGAGTAAGAAGTGGAATAATGATGATGAGAAATATGTTGAATGATGAAAAATAATTGATTTCCACCATGTATGCTTTAGGATAGATGCTAATGTAGAATGGTTAAGCCTAATAGAACTTGAAAGCTAAAATCGGAAAATAAGGACTTACTGCTTTTCGGCAAAGACAAACCCCTCAAGCCAAAAGCCTTGCATGTCTAGTTAGAGGGTTAGTTATATCCTAGTCGGGTAAGCCTTGCGGAGTATTAGTATACTCAGCCTTGCTTGTGGCTAAATTTTTATTTCAGGTAATACTTTTGAGGACATGATTGCTAGCTTGACTTGGCCGTGTACCTTACCCCCTGGTTGGTCGGTGGAGTGGGATACGACTCCGACCAACGATGGCAATGCCGAGTGATGTCATGTACGGGCTTCATCATGACATCATGTATCGTCGTTTAGAACTCGTTCTATTTCCGCTGCAGTGAACTCTGAACTACTTTCTTTTCGAATTTCAAGTACCTTTCAATGATTTCGAACTTGGTTTGTAATAATTAAGTTAAGACTCTGTAATGTAATATATTAGTGAAATGTTGTACTCTCTGGACTCACCTTCGTGTGGGTTACATGTAAGCTTTGGGTTCGATCGACGCTCAGGTGGATTCTTCGGGACTTTACCCGACAGCACTGCCGAATTACTCCGTTTGAAGTGCGTGTTAGCCGGGATTGTCTTTAAGATGATGGTTCGCGCACTTGAGCCGGATTAATTAGGGCGGTACTGCCACACCGGGGGCGCCGGATCCGACCGCCGGTGACCACGCGCAACCGGCCACGCGCCGCAACGGACGCTCCCGCGTGGTGGAAGCCGCCGCCACACCATGTAGATCCGGCCAGGGGTTCGCGCTGCCCCCGGGCCGCCGCCGCCGGCTCCATGCCCGGCACCGCCACGAGCCCGCCATGGGAGGGGGGCGCCGCATCGTGCAAATCAGCCCCCGGGGGCACCGGATCCGGTCCCCAGGACGCCGGATTCGTAGCCCCAGACTGCCGCTGCCGCCACCGTGCCCAGCACCCGGCGCTGCTCGTCGTGCGCGGCCATGCCTGCGCGCAGCACATGAAAGGCCCCGTCGCCGCCTTCCCCGCAGGTGCACGGGCTTCCGGCACCCTGCTCCGGCGGCGGCGAGGTGGGGGGAGGTCGGGAGGGAGTGCGCGGCGGCGGGGGTGGGCGCCGCCCGAGTTGCCTCCGAGGGAGACGACGTGGGGGCCTCTGAGCTGTGAAGCCGTTAGTTTCAACAATCCAAATGGGGTTTTAGACCAATGGCACCCATAAATGTGCAGCATGATTTCTAACTCAAGAATTGTTCTTTGTAATACTGAAATCCCGCGGCGGGGGAGGATGGTATGTGTTGTGGGGTGGGGTGGACAGTTAGGATCGATTTCAGTTACTACAATAAAAAAAGAGTAAAATGCACTAGAGGTCCACCAACTTGTAAGGATGTGCTATTTAGGTCCACGAACTCTAAAAGTGTATTTTTAGATTCATCAACTTGTAATTCATGTCACTTAGGTCCATAAACTATGAAACTACATTTTTAGGTCCATAAACTTGTAGTTTGTGTCACTTAGGTCCATAAACTCTGAAAGTGCATTTTTAGGTTCACGAACTTTATCCATGAGCAATCGTGTGGCTACAGATCCTTAAAGGTCGCTTCGATATAGCTGTCCATGAATATCTTTCAACCCCTCATCGAGAACCATTGTGGGTTGACCCAAGTCTAACATCGTCACAGAAGTTTTTGCCACAACAACTTGCACCACCATATCCGGCCACTTACGCCACGGAGGATATAATATCCACTACCATGGTACACATATTGTTGAGTCCCTATATAACCTACTCCATCTTTCCAGAGCAATCACCCCTACTCTCCATCCATATTACAGGGTTATATATGGATATAAGCTCCAAAACTCACTAATGGCAGTCCGAAAGCCCTCTTTGAATCCCAATACATATCAATAACATCCAAAATAAATCTTTCATCCCCCTCTCCCCTCTCTACGCATTTGATTTGAAATTGGGGCTCAAATTTCATCATTCTGATACAACTCCTGCAATGTGTGGGAACCATATAGATTCATATTGGTGTGATATCAGTGCACGAAGGCTAGGTGGAGGGGTATGGACCTAGATGACACAAATTACAAGTTAGTGGACCTAGAAATGAATTTTCAGAGTTCGTGGACCTAAGTGACACAAATTACAAATTTATGGACCCAGAAATGTAATTTTGAAGTTGATGGACCTAAGTGACACCCTACTATAAATTGATGGACCTCTGGTGCATTTTACTCATAAGAAAATAGTATCATGCATATGGTACCTAGTATGTTGTTTGGTCAAATATATGGTATTTTCAGCTCTGTGATCTTGGTGATGTAATTGCTTTTCATTTCGAATTAAAAAAACTGTAGAATGCTGGCCCGTGGATCATCCCAATAGCTAAGATCACGAAAGGAGTAGAACCCCTTAGCAGAATCAGAACATTCCCCAATTAAGTAGCCACTAAAATAGCACAAAACACATAGCCTGCACCGGCCACTTCCTCTAGCTCGCCCCGGCCACTTCATCTATAAAAGCCTCGTCACTTGGTCTGCTTGTCATCCTCACCGGATCGGAACACAATACACATAGCACACACGG